>NW_028232002.1:132500-732500 GCF_054491065.1 Syngnathus leptorhynchus
TGCGAATCCGGCCGGGCGGCCCTTCGATGGAGCCTGGTGCAGGGACATTCAATGGGATGAGCCGCGCTCGCCGCGGAACCTTCGAGCGCCGCTACTCAGCAAGTAAACGAGAGGGAGCTGCGCCCGGCCTCGTAAGACGCCTCTTCTCCGGTGCGAGCGCCCCGACGCCGCTGGCCGCCGCCGCCGCCTTGCCGCTATCCCGCCGCGCGTTTGGGGAGGGAGGGCGACCCGTAGGACGGCCCGCCGACTACACGACCGTTTGGCAGAGCGAGTGCAAGGTTAGGCGAGCTGGGCGGTAACTCGGGTTAGTCTGGGGAGACTCGCGGTGGACAGGGGGGCGCGAATCCGGCCGGGCGGCCCCATCGATTAAGCATTGGTAGGGAGCCGAGGATGAGCCGTGCGAAGTGGCCTCGGAGGCGGTCCGTGGGGGACGACGGGGGGGGGACGGGCGTCGGCCCTCCGGCCCGAGCAGAGAACGTTCGGTCACCCAAGCGGGAATCTGCGCCCCGGCCCGAGTCGGACTCGGTCGGTGCGGCCCGCTGAGGCCCTCAACTATTCCCGTACGCGGGGGTCGGGAGCTGCGGCGCTGCGCCGGCGACTTACCCGCGCGAGGCACGCACTGCGTGCGGCCAGGATGCGGAGTTGGATCGGCGCTGGTTGGGAACCCTCGGGGAACGAAGGCGGACGGCGGCCAGCCGGCGCCGACGAACCCGTCGGGGAGGGGGCTGGTGGCAGGCGCGATCGGCACTATTGCTGACTGCCGGGAGGGAAGCTGCGCCCCGGCCGAGTCAGACTCAGCCGTTGCGGCCCCCCCGAGCCCGCAGCGCGTAGCGCGGAAGCCATACGCCCCCCCGATGCGGAGCGACAGACGCCCCCGCGACCGCGGTTGGTCGGGAAGGCTTTTCGGATAGAGGTCGGACGGTGTGTGTGGACGGCTTCCCGTGGTGCCGCCGCTATCAAGCCGGAGGGTTTGAGAAACGACATTCGCGGAAGGACCGGCGCGGCCGGCGGACGCTCGCACGCGCGGCGCCCGACACTCAGCCGCTCGCTCGGCCTCCGTGGATCGTGGCTAGGTGGGATGGATGCCAAACCGGGTCGTCTCGGTCTCGCCGCAGTACGGTCGCGCCGGGGCCTGCGGGGCGGCGCGGGGAGCGCACGCTCACGCGGCGGCCGGGGCGCTAGAGTGCGACCCGCAGTGGGTAGGAACCGTCCACCCGACGTCGGACGAGCCGAGGCCGATGGAGGCCCTACCAAGGCGGGTCATGAGTGCCAGTCGGTCAGTTGGGTGAGGGGGTACTCGGAGGCCCGCCGGGAGCAGACGGGCGACCGGGGATGGGGGGCGTACGCGGGCGGGCGCCGGGAGAAGACGGCCCGTCCGGGGTCGAATCTCGGCCTGTGTTTTCGGAGCCGGCCGGGCATCACGCTCCCTCCTTGGATGGACAACATTCGTAGTTGACACTTTGTGTCATTTTATCCGAGCGGGCGGGCGCCTCGAGAGGCGGACCGTCCGGGGCGACTCTCGGCCTGTGTTTTCGGAGCCGGCCGGGCCTCACGCTCCCTCCTTGGATGGACAACATTCGTAGTTGACACTTTGTGTCATTTTATCCGAGCGGGCGGGCGCCTCGAGAGGCGGACCGTCCGGGGCGACTCTCGGCCTGTGTTTTCGGAGCCGGCCGGGCCTCACGCTCCCTCCTTGGATGGACAACATTCGTAGTTGACACTTTGTGTCATTTTATCCGAGCGGGCGGGCGCCGCGAGGCGGACCGTCCGGGGCGACTCTCGGCCTGTGTTTAAGGAGCCGGCCGGGCATCACGCTCCTTCCTTGGATGGACAACATTCGCAGTTGACACTTTGTGTCATTTTATCCGAGCAGACGGGCGCCGCGAGGCGGACCGTCCGGGGCGACTCTCGGCCTGTGTTTTCGGAGCCGGCCGGGCATCACGCTCCCTCCTTGGATGGACAACATTCGTAGTTGACACTTTGTGTCATTTTATCCGAGCAGACGGGCGCCGCGAGGCGACCGTCCGGGGCGACTCTCGGCCTGTGTTTAAGGAGCCGGCCGGGCATCACGCTCCTTCCTTGGATGGACAACATTCGTAGTTGACACTTTGTGTCATTTTATCCGAGCGGGCGGGCGCCGCGAGGCGGACCGTCCGGGGCGACTCTCGGCCTGTGTTTAAGGAGCCGGCCGGGCATCACGCTCCTTCCTTGGATGGACAACATTCGCAGTTGACACTTTGTGTCATTTTATCCGAGCAGACGGGCGCCGCGAGGCGGACCGTCCGGGGCGACTCTCGGCCTGTGTTTTCGGAGCCGGCCGGGCATCACGCTCCCTCCTTGGATGGACAACATTTGTAGTTGACACTTTGTGTAATTTTATCCGAGCAGACGGGCGCCGCGAGGCGGACCGTCCGGGGCGACTCTCGGCCTGTGTTTAAGGAGCCGGCCGGGCATCACGCTCCTTCCTTGGATGGACAACATTCGCAGTTGACACTTTGTGTCATTTTATCCGAGCGGGCGGGCGCCGCGAGGCGGACCGTCCGGGGCGACTCTCGGCCTGTGTTTAAGGAGCCGGCCGGGCATCACGCTCCTTCCTTGGATGGACAACATTCGCAGTTGACACTTTGTGTCATTTTGTTCGGCCTGTGTTTAAGGAGGCGGCCGTCCTCCACTCGGTCCGTGTTTAAGGAGCGACACTCGCGCTCCGGTTCGGCCTGTGTTTAAGGAGGCGGCCGTCCTCCCCTTGGTCTGTGTTAAGGGCGACACTCGGTCCGTGTTTAAGGAGCGGCCCTCGCGCTCCGGTTCGGCCTGTATTTAGGGAGGCGGCCGTCCTCCGCTTGGTCTGTGTTAAGGGCGACACTCGGTCCATGTTTAAGGAGCCTGGCCCTGACGCTCCTCTCCGGCCTGTGTTTAAGGAGGCGGCCGTCCTCCCCTTGGTCTGTGTTAAGGGCGACACTCGGTCCATGTTTAAGGAGCCTGGCCCTGACGCTCCTCTCCGGCCTGTGTTTAAGGAGGCGGCCGTCCTCCCCTTGGTCTGTGTTAAGGGCGACACTCGGTCCATGTTTAAGGAGCCTGGCCCTGACGCTCCTCTCCGGCCTGTGTTTAAGGAGGCGGCCGTCCTCCCCTTGGTCTGTGTTAAGGGCGACACTCGGTCCATGTTTAAGGAGCCTGGCCCTGACGCTCCTCTCCGGCCTGTGTTTAAGGAGGCGGCCGTCCTCCCCTTGGTCTGTGTTAAGGGCGACACTCGGTCCGTGTTTAAGGAGCCTGGCCCTCGCGCTCCGGTTCGGCCTGTATTTAGGGAGGCGGCCGTCCTCCGCTTGGTCTGTGTTAAGGGCGACACTCGGTCCATGTTTAAGGAGCCTGGCCCTGACGCTCCTCTCCGGCCTGTGTTTAAGGAGGCGGCCGTCCTCCCCTTGGTCTGTGTTAAGGGCGACACTCGGTCCGTGTTTAAGGAGCCTGGCCCTCGCGCTCCGGTTCGGCCTGTATTTAGGGAGGCGGCCGTCCTCCGCTTGGTCTGTGTTAAGGGCGACACTCGGTCCGTGTTTAAGGAGCCGGCCCTGACGCTCCTCTTCGGCCTGTGTTTAAGGAGGCGGCCGTCCTCCACTTCCTTCCATGCACCACCACATTCGCAGTTGACACTTTGCCATTTTTTCAGAGAGGTGACACTTAGTCGTTTTTTCGAAAGTTGACACTTAGTCGTTTTTTCGAAAGTTGACACTTTGCCGTTTTTTCAGAGAGGTGACACTTTGTCGTTTTTTCGAAAGTTGACACTTAGCCGTTTTTTCGAAAGTTGACACTTAGCCGTTTTTTCGAAAGTTGACACTTAGTCGTTTTTTCGAAAGTTGACACTTAGTCACTTTTTCGCCACAGTGACACCTCCAGCGCGTGCCACGGCGCTTTTCAGGTCTTCTATCCGACCTTGTGCTGTCGAGGACGGCGTGTCCGACGCCGTGGGGAGACCAGCACCATCTCCTCCATACTCGTAAACGAGGTGCTTTGGAAAACGGGGGGAAAGTCGATGAGTACACTGACTACTGGGACCATTTCATTGTACTCTGGCGCACCTGAAGACCAAAAAAGGTACTGCACCTTAGCCCGGGTACCTCACCCCCTGGTACCTCGAGGAGAACTTAGAAAAATTTCGACAAATTTTTGGTGAGCTCCAGGGAGAGAGGCTGATTTTTCGCTTTTTGAGGCCGACCGCCGAACCGGCGCGGGGCGGACTCACAAACCCCGCAGAGCCGTGGGCACTTAGTCGTTTTTTCAGAGAGGCGACACTTAGTCGTTTTTTCAGAGGCGACACTTAGTCGTTTTTTCGAAAGTTGACACTTAGCCGTTTTTTCGAAAGTCGACACTTAGCCGTTTTTTTGGAAAGTTGACACTTAGTCGTTTTTTCGAAAGTTGACACTTAGTCGTTTTTTCGCCACAATTGGCTCTGAGCTCCAGGGGGAGAGCCTGGTTTTGCCTTATTTCAGGCCGGCTGGGGAACCGGCGCGGGTCGGATGCACGAGCCCGCAGAGCCGTGGGCACTTTGCCGTTTTTTCAGAGAGGCGACACTTAGTCGTTTTTTCAGAGAGGCGACACTTAGTCGTTTTTTCAGAGAGGCGACACTTAGCCGTTTTTTCAGAGAGGCGACACTTAGTCGTTTTTTCGAAAGTTGACACTTAGCCGTTTTTTCGAAAGTTGACACTTAGCCGTTTTTTCGAAAGTCGACACTTAGCCGTTTTTTTCGAAAGTTGACACTTAGTCGTTTTTTCGCCGATTTTGCTGGGACCTCCAGGCGAGGACCGGCGTTTTTCGTCTTCCGGGTCCGACCCGGGAACCAGCACCGAGCGGACACATTCGCTCGCAAGTGCCGTTGGCACTTAGAAAATTTTTCGTTTGTCATGAGCTCCGGGCGGAGACCGGCGTTTTTCGTCTTCCGGGTTCGACCCGGGAACCAGCGCCGAGCGGACACATTCGCTCGCAAGTGCCGTTGGCACTTAGAAAATTTTTCGTTTGTCATGAGCTCCGGGCGGAGACCGGCGTTTTTCGTCTTCCGGGTTCGACCCGGGAACCAGCGCCGAGCGGACACATTCGCTCGCAAGTGCCGTTGGCACTTGGAAAATTTTTCGTTTGTCATGAGCTCCGGGCGGAGACCGGCGTTTTTCGTCTTCCGGGTTCGACCCGGGAACCAGCGCCGAGCGGACACATTCGCTCGCAAGTGCCGTTGGCACTTAGAAAATTTTTCGTTTGTCATGAGCTCCGGGCGGAGACCGGCATTTTTCGTCTTCCGGGTTCGACCCGGGAACCAGCGCCGAGCGGACACATTCGCTCGCAAGTGCCGTTGGCACTTAGAAAATTTTTCGTTTGTCATGAGCTCCGGGCGGAGACCGGCATTTTTCGTCATTCGAGGCCGACGGGGGAACCAGCCGGAGCGGACACGTTTGCTCGGAAGAGCCGTTGGCACTTAGAAAAAATTCCGTGTCTCGTGAGCTCCAGGGGGGACAGGCTGGTTTTATTCATCCGTAGCCGACATGGGAACCAGCGCGGAGCGGATTGGTGTTGCGCTGGCATATACCTCATCTCTCTCAGGAGTCCCCCCCTTATACGTGCCGATTGTGTTTTGGAAAACGGGGGGTAACTGGATGAGTACACTGACTAGGGGGACCAGTACACTAGCGAGTGGGACCAGTACACTGACTAGTGGGACCAACACACTATGAGCGCCTGGTACCTAAAATGGAAGTATAGAGGCCGAATTTCGGGCAAGATCACGCCGTGTTAGGCTTCCAGGACCTCGGCTAAGCAATTTTAACGGGTCGCCCGGTTCTTTTTTGAACCAGCCCGGTTCTTTTTTTTATCCAGCCCGGTTCTTTTTACACTTCCAGCTGGAGCTCGGGAGCGGCTTTTTGCACAAGAACACGCCGTGTTAGGCTTCCAGGACCTCGGCTAAGCAATTTTAACGGGTCGCCCGGTTCTTTTTTGAACCAGCCCGGTTCTTTTTTTGATCCAGCCCGGTTCTTTTTACACTTCCAGCTGGAGCTCGGGAGCGGCTTTTTGCACAAGATCACGCCGTGTTAGGCTTCCAGGACGTCGGCTAAGCAATTTTAACGGGTCGCCCGGTTCTTTTTTGATCCAGCCCGGTTCTTTTTTTTATCCAGCCTGGTTCTTTTTACACTTCCAGCTGGAGCTCGGGAGCGGCTTTTTGCACAAGAACACGCCGTGTTAGGCTTCCAGGACCTCGGCTAAGCAATTTTAACGGGTCGCCCGGTTCTTTTTTGATCCAGCCCGGTTCTTTTTTTATCCAGCCCGGTTCTTTTTACACTTCCAGCTGGAGCTCGGGAGCGGCTTTTTGCACAAGATCACGCCGTGTTAGGCTTCCAGGACCTCGGCTAAGCAATTTTAACGGGTCGCCCGGTTCTTTTTTGATCCAGCCCGGTTCTTTTTTTATCCAGCCCGGTTCTTTTTACACTTCCAGCTGGAGCTCGGGAGCGGCTTTTTGCACAAGAACACGCCGTGTTAGGCTTCCAGGACCTCGGCTAAGCAATTTTAACGGGTCGCCCGGTTCTTTTTTGATCCAGCCCGGTTCTTTTTTTTATCCAGCCTGGTTCTTTTTACACTTCCAGCTGGAGCTCGGGAGCGGCTTTTTGCACAAGAACACGCCGTGTTAGGCTTCCAGGACCTCGGCTAAGCAATTTTAACGGGTCGCCCGGTTCTTTTTTGATCCAGCCCGGTTCTTTTTTTTATCCAGCCCGGTTCTTTTTACACTTCCAGCTGGAGCTCGGGAGCGGCTTTTTGCACAAGATCACGCCGTGTTAGGCTTCCAGGACCTCGGCTAAGCAATTTTAACGGGTCGCCCGGTTCTTTTTTGAACCAGCCCGGTTCTTTTTTTGATCCAGCCCGGTTCTTTTTAAACTTCCAGCTGGAGCTCGGGAGCGGCTTTTTGCACAAGATCACGCCGTGTTAGGCTTCCAGGACGTCGGCTAAGCAATTTTAACGGGTCGCCCGGTTCTTTTTTGATCCAGCCCGGTTCTTTTTTTTATCCAGCCTGGTTCTTTTTACACTTCCAGCTGGAGCTCGGGAGCGGCTTTTTGCACAAGAACACGCCGTGTTAGGCTTCCAGGACCTCGGCTAAGCAATTTTAACGGGTCGCCCGGTTCTTTTTTGATCCAGCCCGGTTCTTTTTTTATCCAGCCCGGTTCTTTTTACACTTCCAGCTGGAGCTCGGGAGCGGCTTTTTGCACAAGATCACGCCGTGTTAGGCTTCCAGGACGTCGGCTAAGCAATTTTAACGGGTCGCCCGGTTCTTTTTTGATCCAGCCCGGTTCTTTTTTTTATCCAGCCTGGTTCTTTTTACACTTCCAGCTGGAGCTCGGGAGCGGCTTTTTGCACAAGATCACGCCGGGTTAGGCTTCCAGGACCTCGGCTAAGCAATTTTAACGGGTCGCCCGGTTCTTTTTTGATCCAGCCCGGTTCTTTTTTTTATCCAGCCTGGTTCTTTTTACACTTCCAGCTGGAGCTCGGGAGCGGCTTTTTGCACAAGATCACGCCGTGTTAGGCTTCCAGGACCTCGGCTAAGCAATTTTAACGGGTCGCCCGGTTCTTTTTTGATCCAGCCCGGTTCTTTTTTTTATCCAGCCCGGTTCTTTTTACACTTCCAGCTGGAGCTTGGGAGCGGCTTTTTGCACAAGAACACGCCGTGTTAGGCTTCCAGGACCTCGGCTAAGCAATTTTAACGGGTCGCCCGGTTCTTTTTTGATCCAGCCCGGTTCTTTTTTTTATCCAGCCCGGTTCTTTTTACACTTCCAGCTGGAGCTCGGCAGCGGCTTTTTGCACAAGATCACGCCGGGTTAGGCTTCCAGGACCTCGGCTAAGCAATTTTAACGGGCCGCCCGGTTCTTTTTTGATCCAGCCCGGTTCTTTTTTTTTTTATCCAGCCTGGTTCTTTTTACACTTCCAGCTGGAGCTCGGGAGCGGCTTTTTGCACAAGATCACGCCGTGTTAGGCTTCCAGGACCTCGGCTAAGCAATTTTAACGGGTCGCCCGGTTCTTTTTTGATCCAGCCCGGTTCTTTTTCCACTTCCAGCTGGAGCTCAGCAGCGGCTTTTTGCACAAGATCACGCCGGGTTAGGCTTCCAGGACCTCGGCTAAGCACTTCTAACGGGTCGCCCGGTTCTTTTTTTGAACCAGCCCGGTTCTTTTTACACTTCCAGCTGGAGCTCAGCAGCGGCTTTTTGCACAAGATCACGCCGGGTTAGGGTTCCAGGACCTCGGCTAAGCAATTTTAACGGGCCGCCCGGTTCTTTTTTTGATCCAGCCCGGTTCTTTTTACACTTCCAGCTGGAGCTCAGCAGCGGCTTTTTGCACAAGATCACGCCGGGTTAGGCTTCCAGGACCTCGGCTAAGCACTTCTAACGGGCCCTGGTCCACCCCTGCAAGCGCATTTCAAAACTTGGCATTAATTTCGACCTAAGAGACGAAGTCTGATTTTTTTCTACCACTTGGGCGGCCTTTTTGCACCCAGAACACCCGCACCGGCACCATAAATTCGAAGGGTGCCGAGTGCGTCGGCGCAGATTCTGCGGCGGAGTGACACTTCCCTCTTGTGGACATTCGGCGGTAGGTGAAATGCGCACTCGGTCTTCTCTTTTCTTTTCCTTCCAGTGAAACTTTGGCAACATTCTGCGAGCTGCTGGCTTCCAGAACCTCGGCCAAGCAGGTGGAGGATTTTTTTCCACTTCCAGCTGGAGGTGAGGAGGGACTTTTTGGGCAAGATCACGCCGACTTAGCAAGCAAGGTGGAAGTGCCAGCATGCTCCGTGGCTGGAAGTGTGGAGGTGCCAGCACCCTCCGTGGCTGGAGCTATGGAAGTGTGGAGCTCCAGCACCCTCCGTGCCTATGGAAGTGTGGAGCTCCAGCACCCTCCCTGCCTATGGAAGTGTGGAGCTCCAGCACCCTCCCTGCCTATGGAAGTGTGGAGCTCCAGCACCCTCCCTGCCTATGGAAGTGTGGAGCTCCAGCACCCTCCCTGCCTATGGAAGTGTGGAGCTCCAGCACCCTCCCTGCCTATGGAAGTGTGGAGCTCCAGCACCCTCCCTGCCTATGGAAGTGTGGAGCTCCAGCACCCTCCCTGCCTATGGAAGTGTGGAGCTCCAGCACCCTCCGTGCCTATGGAAGTGTGGAGCTCCAGCACCCTCCCTGCCTATGGAAGTGTGGAGCTCCAGCACCCTCCCTGCCTATGGAAGTGTGGAGCTCCAGCACCCTCCCTGCCTATGGAAGTGTGGAGCTCCAGCACCCTCCCTGCCTATGGAAGTGTGGAGCTCCAGCACCCTCCCTGCCTATGGAAGTGTGGAGCTCCAGCACCCTCCCTGCCTATGGAAGTGTGGAGCTCCAGCACCCTCCCTGCCTATGGAAGTGTGGAGCTCCAGCACCCTCCCTGCCTATGGAAGTGTGGAGCTCCAGCACCCTCCCTGCCTATGGAAGTGTGGAGCTCCAGCACCCTCCCTGCCTATGGAAGTGTGGAGCTCCAGCACCCTCCCTGCCTATGGAAGTGTGGAGCTCCAGCACCCTCCCTGCCTATGGAAGTGTGGAGCTCCAGCACCCTCCCTGCCTATGGAAGTGTGGAGCTCCAGCACCCTCCCTGCCTATGGAAGTGTGGAGCTCCAGCACCCTCCGTGCCTATGGAAGTGTGGAGCTCCAGCACCCTCCCTGCCTATGGAAGTGTGGAGCTCCAGCACCCTCCGCGCCTATGGAAGTGTGGAGCTCCAGCACCCTCCGTGCCTATGGAAGTGTGGAGCTCCAGCACCCTCCGTGCCTATGGAAGTGTGGAGCTCCAGCACCCTCCGTGCCTATGGAAGTGTGGAGCTCCAGCACCCTCCGTGCCTGGAGCTATGGAGCTATGGAGCTATGGAAGTATGGAGCTATGGAGCTATGGAAGTATGGAGCTATGGAGCTCTGGAGCTATGGAGCTATGGAAGTATGGAGCTATGGAGCTATGGAGGTATGGAGCTCTGGAGCTCTGGAGGTATGGAGCTCTGGAGGTATGGAGCTATGGAGCCCTGGAGCTCTGGAGGTATGGAGCTATGGTGCTATGGAGCTCTGAAGCCATGGAGCTCTGGTGCTATGGAGCTCTGGAGCTCTGGAGGTATGGAGCTCTGGAGGTGTGGAGCTATGGAGCCCTGGAGCTCTGGAGGTATGGAGCTATGGTGCTATGGAGCTCTGAAGCCATGGAGCTCTGGTGCTATGGAGCTCTGGAGCTCTGGAGGTATGGAGCTCTGGAGGTATGGAGCTCTGGAGGTATGGAGCTATGGAGCCCTGGAGCTCTGGAGGTATGGAGCTATGGTGCTATGGAGCTCTGAAGCCATGGAGCTCTGGTGCTATGGAGCTCTGGAGGTATGGAGCTCTGGAGGTATGGAGCTCTGGAGGTATGGAGCTATGGAGCCCTGGAGCTCTGGAGGTATGGAGCTATGGTGCTATGGAGCTCTGAAGCCATGGAGCTCTGGTGCTATGGAGCTCTGGAGGTATGGAGCTCTGGAGGTATGGAGCTCTGGAGGTATGGAGCTATGGAGCCCTGGAGCTCTGGAGGTATGGAGCTATGGTGCTATGGAGCTCTGAAGCCATGGAGCTCTGGTGCTATGGAGCTATGGAGCTCTGGTGCTATGGAGCTATGGAGCTATGGAGCTCTGGAAGTATGGAGCTCTGGTGCTATGGAGCTATGGAGCTCTGGTGCTATGGAGCTATGGAGCTCTGGTGCTATGGAGCTATGGAGCTCTGGTGCTATGGAGCTCTGGTGCTATGGAGCTCTGGTGCTATGGAGCTATGGAGCTCTGGTGCTATGGAGCTATGGAGCTCTGGAGGTATGGAGCTCTGGAGGTATGGAGCTCTGGAGGTATGGAGCTATGGAGCCCTGGAGCTCTGGAGGTATGGAGCTATGGTGCTATGGAGCTCTGAAGCCATGGAGCTCTGGTGCTATGGAGCTCTGGAGCTCTGGAGGTATGGAGCTCTGGAGGTATGGAGCTATGGAGCCCTGGAGCTCTAGAGGTATGGAGCTATGGTGCTATGGAGCTCTGAAGCCATGGAGCTCTGGTGCTATGGAGCTCTGGAGCTCTGGAGGTATGGAGCTCTGGAGGTATGGAGCTCTGGAGGTATGGAGCTATGGAGCCCTGGAGCTCTGGAGGTATGGAGCTATGGTGCTATGGAGCTCTGAAGCCATGGAGCTCTGGTGCTATGGAGCTCTGGAGGTATGGAGCTCTGGAGGTATGGAGCTCTGGAGGTATGGAGCTATGGAGCCCTGGAGCTCTGGAGGTATGGAGCTATGGAGCTCTGAAGCCATGGAGCTCTGGTGCTATGGAGCTCTGGTGCTATGGAGCTCTGGAGGTATGGAGCTCTGGAGGTATGGAGCTCTGGAGGTATGGAGCTATGGAGCCCTGGAGCTCTGGAGGTATGGAGCTATGGTGCTATGGAGCTCTGAAGCCATGGAGCTCTGGTGCTATGGAGCTATGGAGCTCTGGTGCTATGGAGCTATGGAGGTATGGAGCCACCAGCCAGCACCCTCCGTGGCTGGATCAATGGAAGTGTTTTAGGTACCAGGCAGCCAAAGGGCCGAGGCCTCACGCTCGACCACGCCGGCGCAGAGTTCCAGCCGCTCGGATAAGCTCTGTCACTCACCCGCCGCGCAGCCACCGGTAACGGGGAAATGTCGCCGCCTGGCGGACACGCCGTTGTAAATGAATGGGCTTTCGCACTTAGTGCAATTTTCGCCAACTCTCTGACTTAGAGCTATGGAAGTATGGAGCTATGGAGCCACCAGCCACCCAGGCTGGAGCTATGGAGCTCTGGAGGTATGGAGCTCAGGTGCTATGGAAGTATGGAGCTATGGAGCTATGGAAATATGGAGCTATGGAGCTATGGAGCTCTGGAAGTATGGAGCTATGGAGCTCTGGAGGTATGGAGCTATGGAGCCCTGGAGCCCTGGAGCTATGGAGCTCTGGTGCTATGGAGGTATGGAGCTCTGGAGGTATGGAGCTCTGGAGGTATGGAGCTATGGAGCTATGGAGCCCTGGAGCTATGGAGCTATGGAGCCCTGGAGCTATGGAGCCCTGGAGCTATGGAGCTATGGAGCTCTGGAGGTATGGAGCTATGGAGCTCTGGTGCTATGGAGCTATGGAGCTCTGGTGCTATGGAGCTATGGAGCTCTGGTGCTATGGAGCTATGGAGCTCTGGAAGTATGGAGCTATGGAGCTCTGGAGGTATGGAGCTATGGAGCCCTGGAGCTATGGAGCCCTGGAGCTATGGAAGTATGGAGCTCTGGTGCTATGGAGCTATGGAGCTATGGAGCTCTGGTGCTATGGAGCTATGGAGCTCTGGAGCTATGGAGCTCTGGAGGTATGGAGCTATGGAGCTATGGAGCTCTGGAGGTATGGAGCTATGGAGCTATGGAAGTATGGAGCTCTGGTGCTATGGAGCTATGGAGCTCTGGTGCTATGGAGCTATGGAGCTCTGGTGCTATGGAGCTATGGAGCTATGGAGCTCTGGAAGTATGGAGCTCTGGTGCTATGGAGCTATGGAGCTCTGGTGCTATGGAGCTATGGAGCTCTGGTGCTATGGAGCTATGGAGCTCTGGTGCTATGGAGCTCTGGTGCTATGGAGCTATGGAGCTCTGGTGCTATGGAGCTATGGAGCTCTGGAGGTATGGAGCTCTGGAGGTATGGAGCTCTGGAGGTATGGAGCTTTGGAGCCCTGGAGCTCTGGAGGTATGGAGCTATGGTGCTATGGAGCTCTGAAGCCATGGAGCTCTGGTGCTATGGAGCTCTGGAGCTCTGGAGGTATGGAGCTCTGGAGGTATGGAGCTATGGAGCCCTGGAGCTCTGGAGGTATGGAGCTATGGTGCTATGGAGCTCTGAAGCCATGGAGCTCTGGTGCTATGGAGCTCTGGAGCTCTGGAGGTATGGAGCTCTGGAGGTATGGAGCTATGGAGCCCTGGAGCTCTGGAGGTATGGAGCTATGGTGCTATGGAGCTCTGAAGCCATGGAGCTCTGGTGCTATGGAGCTCTGGAGCTCTGGAGGTATGGAGCTCTGGAGGTATGGAGCTCTGGAGGTATGGAGCTATGGAGCCCTGGAGCTCTGGAGGTATGGAGCTATGGTGCTATGGAGCTCTGAAGCCATGGAGCTCTGGTGCTATGGAGCTCTGGAGGTATGGAGCTCTGGAGGTATGGAGCTCTGGAGGTATGGAGCTATGGAGCTATGGAGCCCTGGAGCTCTGGAGGTATGGAGCTATGGTGCTATGGAGCTCTGAAGCCATGGAGCTCTGGTGCTATGGAGCTCTGGAGGTATGGAGCTCTGGAGGTATGGAGCTCTGGAGGTATGGAGCTATGGTGCTATGGAGCTCTGAAGCCATGGAGCTCTGGTGCTATGGAGCTCTGAAGCCATGGAGCTCTGGTGCTATGGAGCTCTGGAGGTATGGAGCTCTGGAGGTATGGAGCTCTGGAGGTATGGAGCTATGGAGCCCTGGAGCTCTGGAGGTATGGAGCTATGGTGCTATGGAGCTCTGAAGCCATGGAGCTCTGGTGCTATGGAGCTATGGAGCTCTGGTGCTATGGAGCTATGGAGGTATGGAGCCACCAGCCAGCACCCTCCGTGGCTGGATCAATGGAAGTGTTTTAGGTACCAGGCAGCCAAAGGGCCGAGGCCTCACGCTCGACCACGCCGGCGCAGAGTTCCAGCCGCTCGGATAAGCTCTGTCACTCACCCGCCGCGCAGCCACCGGTAACGGGGAAATGTCGCCGCCTTGTGGACACGCCGTTGTAAATGAATGGGCTTTCGCACTTAGTGCAATTTTCGCCAACTCTCTGACTTAGAGCTATGGAAGTATGGAGCTATGGAGCCACCAGCCACCCAGGCTGGAGCTCTGGAGCTCTGGAGGTATGGAGCTCTAGTGCTATGGAAGTATGGAGCTCTGGTGCTATGGAAGTATGGAGCTATGGAGGTATGGAAGTATGGAGCTATGGAAGTATGGAGCTATGGAGCTCTGGAAGTATGGAGCTATGGAGCTCTGGAGGTATGGAGCCCTGGAGCTATGGAGCCCTGGAGCTATGGAAGTATGGAGCTCTGGTGCTATGGAGCTATGGAGCTCTGGTGCTATGGAGCTATGGAGCTATGGAGCTCTGGAGCTATGGAGCTCTGGAGGTATGGAGCTATGGAGCTATGGAGCTCTGGAGGTATGGAGCTATGGAGCTATGGAAGTATGGAGCTCTGGTGCTATGGAGCTATGGAGCTCTGGTGCTATGGAGCTATGGAGCTCTGGTGCTATGGAGCTATGGAGCTATGGAGCTCTGGAAGTATGGAGCTCTGGTGCTATGGAGCTATGGAGCTCTGGTGCTATGGAGCTATGGAGCTCTGGTGCTATGGAGCTCTGGTGCTATGGAGCTCTGGTGCTATGGAGCTATGGAGCTCTGGTGCTATGGAGCTATGGAGCTCTGGAGGTATGGAGCTCTGGAGGTATGGAGCTCTGGAGGTATGGAGCTATGGAGCCCTGGAGCTCTGGAGGTATGGAGCTATGGTGCTATGGAGCTCTGGAGCTCTGGAGGTATGGAGCTCTGGAGGTATGGAGCTATGGAGCCCTGGAGCTATGGAGCCCTGGAGCTATGGTGCTATGGAGCTCTGAAGCCATGGAGCTCTGGTGCTATGGAGCTCTGGAGCTCTGGAGGTATGGAGCTCTGGAGGTATGGAGCTATGGAGCCCTGGAGCTCTGGAGGTATGGAGCTATGGTGCTATGGAGCTCTGAAGCCATGGAGCTCTGGTGCTATGGAGCTCTGGAGCTCTGGAGGTATGGAGCTCTGGAGGTATGGAGCTCTGGAGGTATGGAGCTATGGAGCCCTGGAGCTCTGGAGGTATGGAGCTATGGTGCTATGGAGCTCTGAAGCCATGGAGCTCTGGTGCTATGGAGCTCTGGAGGTATGGAGCTCTGGAGGTATGGAGCTCTGGAGTTATGGAGCTATGGAGCCCTGGAGCTCTGGAGGTATGGAGCTATGGTGCTATGGAGCTCTGAAGCCATGGAGCTCTGGTGCTATGGAGCTCTGGAGGTATGGAGCTCTGGAGGTATGGAGCTCTGGAGGTATGGAGCTATGGAGCCCTGGAGCTCTGGAGGTATGGAGCTATGGTGCTATGGAGCTCTGAAGCCATGGAGCTCTGGTGCTATGGAGCTCTGGAGGTATGGAGCTCTGGAGGTATGGAGCTCTGGAGGTATGGAGCTATGGAGCCCTGGAGCTCTGGAGGTATGGAGCTATGGTGCTATGGAGCTCTGAAGCCATGGAGGTCTGGTGCTATGGAGCTATGGAGCTCTGGTGCTATGGAGCTATGGAGGTATGGAGCCACCAGCCAGCACCCTCCGTGGCTGGATCAATGGAAGTGTTTCAGGTACCAGGCAGCCAAAGGGCCGAGGCCTCACGCTCGACCACGCCGGCGCAGAGTTCCAGCCGCTCGGATAAGCTCTGTCACTCACCCGCCGCGCAGCCACCGGTAACGGGGAAATGTCGCCGCCTTGTGGACACGCCGTTGTAAATGAATGGGCTTTCGCACTTAGTGCAATTTTCGCCAACTCTCTGACTTAGAGCTATGGAAGTATGGAGCTATGGAGCCACCAGCCACCCAGGCTGGAGCTCTGGAGGTATGGAGCTCTGGTGCTATGGAAGTATGGAGCTCTGGTGCTATGGAAGTATGGAGCTATGGAGGTATGGAAGTATGGAGCTATGGAAGTATGGAGCTATGGAGCTCTGGAAGTATGGAGCTATGGAGCTCTGGAGGTATGGAGCCCTGGAGCTATGGAGCCCTGGAGCTATGGAAGTATGGAGCTCTGGAGGTATGGAGCTATGGAGCTCTGGTGCTATGGAGCTATGGAGCTATGGAGCTCTGGAGCTATGGAGCTCTGGAGGTATGGAGGTATGGAGCTATGGAGCTATGGAGCTCTGGAGGTATGGAGCTATGGAGCTATGGAAGTATGGAGCTCTGGTGCTATGGAGCTATGGAGCTCTGGTGCTATGGAGCTATGGAGCTCTGGTGCTATGGAGCTATGGAGCTATGGAGCTCTGGAAGTATGGAGCTCTGGTGCTATGGAGCTATGGAGCTCTGGTGCTATGGAGCTATGGAGCTCTGGTGCTATGGAGCTCTGGTGCTATGGAGCTCTGGTGCTATGGAGCTATGGAGCTCTGGTGCTATGGAGCTATGGAGCTCTGGAGGTATGGAGCTCTGGAGGTATGGAGCTCTGGAGGTATGGAGCTATGGAGCCCTGGAGCTCTGGAGGTATGGAGCTATGGTGCTATGGAGCTCTGAAGCCATGGAGCTCTGGTGCTATGGAGCTCTGGAGCTCTGGAGGTATGGAGCTCTGGAGGTATGGAGCTATGGAGCCCTGGAGCTCTGGAGGTATGGAGCTATGGAGCTCTGAAGCCATGGAGCTCTGGTGCTATGGAGCTCTGGAGCTCTGGAGGTATGGAGCTCTGGAGGTATGGAGCTCTGGAGGTATGGAGCTATGGAGCCCTGGAGCTCTGGAGGTATGGAGCTATGGTGCTATGGAGCTCTGAAGCCATGGAGCTCTGGTGCTATGGAGCTCTGGAGGTATGGAGCTCTGGAGGTATGGAGCTCTGGAGGTATGGAGCTATGGAGCCCTGGAGCTCTGGAGGTATGGAGCTATGGTGCTATGGAGCTCTGAAGCCATGGAGCTCTGGTGCTATGGAGCTCTGGAGGTATGGAGCTCTGGAGGTATGGAGCTCTGGAGGTATGGAGCTATGGAGCCCTGGAGCTCTGGAGGTATGGAGCTATGGTGCTATGGAGCTCTGAAGCCATGGAGCTCTGGTGCTATGGAGCTATGGAGCTCTGGTGCTATGGAGCTATGGAGGTATGGAGCCACCAGCCAGCACCCTCCGTGGCTGGATCAATGGAAGTGTTTTAGGTACCAGGCAGCCAAAGGGCCGAGGCCTCACGCTCGACCACGCCGGCGCAGAGTTCCAGCCGCTCGGATAAGCTCTGTCACTCACCCGCCGCGCAGCCACCGGTAACGGGGAAATGTCGCCGCCTGGCGGACACGCCGTTGTAAATGAATGGGCTTTCGCACTTAGTGCAATTTTCGCCAACTCTCTGACTTAGAGCTATGGAAGTATGGAGCTATGGAGCCACCAGCCACCCAGGCTGGAGCTATGGAGCTCTGGAGGTATGGAGCTCAGGTGCTATGGAAGTATGGAGCTATGGAGCTATGGAAGTATGGAGCTATGGAGCTATGGAGCTCTGGAAGTATGGAGCTATGGAGCTCTGGAGGTATGGAGCTATGGAGCCCTGGAGCCCTGGAGCTATGGAGCTCTGGTGCTATGGAGGTATGGAGCTCTGGAGGTATGGAGCTCTGGAGGTATGGAGCTATGGAGCTATGGAGCCCTGGAGCTATGGAGCTATGGAGCCCTGGAGCTATGGAGCTATGGAGCCCTGGAGCTATGGAGCTATGGAGCTCTGGTGCTATGGAGCTATGGAGCTCTGGTGCTATGGAGCTATGGAGCTCTGGTGCTATGGAGCTATGGAGCTCTGGTGCTATGGAGCTATGGAGCTCTGGAAGTATGGAGCTATGGAGCTCTGGAGGTATGGAGCTATGGAGCCCTGGAGCTATGGAGCCCTGGAGCTATGGAAGTATGGAGCTCTGGTGCTATGGAGCTATGGAGCTCTGGTGCTATGGAGCTATGGAGCTCTGGAGCTATGGAGCTCTGGAGGTATGGAGCTATGGAGCTATGGAGCTCTGGAGGTATGGAGCTATGGAGCTATGGAAGTATGGAGCTCTGGTGCTATGGAGCTATGGAGCTCTGGTGCTATGGAGCTATGGAGCTCTGGTGCTATGGAGCTATGGAGCTATGGAGCTCTGGAAGTATGGAGCTCTGGTGCTATGGAGCTATGGAGCTCTGGTGCTATGGAGCTATGGAGCTCTGGTGCTATGGAGCTATGGAGCTCTGGTGCTATGGAGCTCTGGTGCTATGGAGCTCTGGTGCTATGGAGCTATGGAGCTCTGGTGCTATGGAGCTATGGAGCTCTGGAGGTATGGAGCTCTGGAGGTATGGAGCTCTGGAGGTATGGAGCTTTGGAGCCCTGGAGCTCTGGAGGTATGGAGCTATGGTGCTATGGAGCTCTGAAGCCATGGAGCTCTGGTGCTATGGAGCTCTGGAGCTCTGGAGGTATGGAGCTCTGGAGGTATGGAGCTATGGAGCCCTGGAGCTCTGGAGGTATGGAGCTATGGTGCTATGGAGCTCTGAAGCCATGGAGCTCTGGTGCTATGGAGCTCTGGAGCTCTGGAGGTATGGAGCTCTGGAGGTATGGAGCTATGGAGCCCTGGAGCTCTGGAGGTATGGAGCTATGGTGCTATGGAGCTCTGAAGCCATGGAGCTCTGGTGCTATGGAGCTCTGGAGCTCTGGAGGTATGGAGCTCTGGAGGTATGGAGCTCTGGAGGTATGGAGCTATGGAGCCCTGGAGCTCTGGAGGTATGGAGCTATGGTGCTATGGAGCTCTGAAGCCATGGAGCTCTGGTGCTATGGAGCTCTGGAGGTATGGAGCCACCAGCCAGCACCCTCCGTGGCTGGATCAATGGAAGTGTTTTAGGTACCAGGCAGCCAAAGGGCCGAGGCCTCACGCTCGACCACGCCGGCGCAGAGTTCCAGCCGCTCGGATAAGCTCTGTCACTCACCCGCCGCGCAGCCACCGGTAACGGGGAAATGTCGCCGCCTTGTGGACACGCCGTTGTAAATGAATGGGCTTTCGCACTTAGTGCAATTTTCGCCAACTCTCTGACTTAGAGCTA
The DNA here is from genome assembly GCF_054491065.1 of Syngnathus leptorhynchus. Classification (NCBI taxonomy): domain Eukaryota; kingdom Metazoa; phylum Chordata; class Actinopteri; order Syngnathiformes; family Syngnathidae; genus Syngnathus; species Syngnathus leptorhynchus. The sequence goes on from NW_028232002.1 coordinate 151,303, forward strand.
TGGAAGTATGGAGCTATGGAGCCACCAGCCACCCAGGCTGGAGCTCTGGAGCTCTGGAGGTATGGAGCTCTGGTGCTATGGAAGTATGGAGCTCTGGTGCTATGGAAGTATGGAGCTATGGAGGTATGGAAGTATGGAGCTATGGAAGTATGGAGCTATGGAGCTCTGGAAGTATGGAGCTATGGAGCTCTGGAGGTATGGAGCCCTGGAGCTATGGAGCCCTGGAGCTATGGAAGTATGGAGCTCTGGTGCTATGGAGCTATGGAGCTCTGGTGCTATGGAGCTATGGAGCTATGGAGCTCTGGAGCTATGGAGCTCTGGAGGTATGGAGCTATGGAGCTATGGAGCTCTGGAGGTATGGAGCTATGGAGCTATGGAGCTATGGAAGTATGGAGCTCTGGTGCTATGGAGCTATGGAGCTCTGGTGCTATGGAGCTATGGAGCTCTGGTGCTATGGAGCTATGGAGCTATGGAGCTCTGGAAGTATGGAGCTCTGGTGCTATGGAGCTATGGAGCTCTGGTGCTATGGAGCTATGGAGCTCTGGTGCTATGGAGCTCTGGTGCTATGGAGCTCTGGTGCTATGGAGCTATGGAGCTCTGGTGCTATGGAGCTCTGGAGGTATGGAGCTCTGGAGGTATGGAGCTCTGGAGGTATTGAGCTATGGAGCCCTGGAGCTCTGGAGGTATGGAGCTATGGTGCTATGGAGCTCTGAAGCCATGGAGCTCTGGTGCTATGGAGCTCTGGAGCTCTGGAGGTATGGAGCTCTGGAGGTATGGAGCTATGGAGCCCTGGAGCTCTGGAGGTATGGAGCTATGGTGCTATGGAGCTCTGAAGCCATGGAGCTCTGGTGCTATGGAGCTCTGGAGCTCTGGAGGTATGGAGCTCTGGAGGTATGGAGCTCTGGAGGTATGGAGCTATGGAGCCCTGGAGCTCTGGAGGTATGGAGCTATGGTGCTATGGAGCTCTGAAGCCATGGAGCTCTGGTGCTATGGAGCTCTGGAGGTATGGAGCTCTGGAGGTATGGAGCTCTGGAGGTATGGAGCTATGGAGCCCTGGAGCTCTGGAGGTATGGAGCTATGGTGCTATGGAGCTCTGAAGCCATGGAGCTCTGGTGCTATGGAGCTCTGGAGGTATGGAGCTCTGGAGGTATGGAGCTCTGGAGGTATGGAGCTATGGAGCCCTGGAGCTCTGGAGGTATGGAGCTATGGTGCTATGGAGCTCTGAAGCCATGGAGCTCTGGTGCTATGGAGCTATGGAGCTCTGGTGCTATGGAGCTATGGAGGTATGGAGCCACCAGCCAGCACCCTCCGTGGCTGGATCAATGGAAGTGTTTTAGGTACCAGGCAGCCAAAGGGCCGAGGCCTCACGCTCGACCACGCCGGCGCAGAGTTCCAGCCGCTCGGATAAGCTCTGTCACTCACCCGCCGCGCAGCCACCGGTAACGGGGAAATGTCGCCGCCTTGTGGACACGCCGTTGTAAATGAATGGGCTTTCGCACTTAGTGCAATTTTCGCCAACTCTCTGACTGGAGCTATGGAAGTATGGAGCTATGGAGCCACCAGCCACCCAGGCTGGAGCTATGGAGCTCTGGAGGTATGGAGCTCTGGTGCTATGGAAGTATGGAGCTATGGAGCTATGGAAGTATGGAGCTATGGAGCTCTGGAAGTATGGAGCTATGGAGCTCTGGAGGTATGGAGCTATGGAGCCCTGGAGCCCTGGAGCTATGGAGCCCTGGAGCTATGGAGCTATGGAGCCCTGGAGCTATGGAGCTATGGAGCCCTGGAGCTATGGAGCTATGGAGCTCTGGTGCTATGGAGCTATGGAGCTCTGGTGCTATGGAGCTATGGAGCTCTGGTGCTATGGAGCTATGGAGCTCTGGTGCTATGGAGCTATGGAGCTCTGGAAGTATGGAGCTATGGAGCTCTGGAGGTATGGAGCTATGGAGCTCTGGAGGTATGGAGCTATGGAGCCCTGGAGCTATGGAGCCCTGGAGCTATGGAAGTATGGAGCTCTGGTGCTATGGAGCTATGGAGCTCTGGTGCTATGGAGCTATGGAGCTCTGGAGCTATGGAGCTCTGGAGGTATGGAGCTATGGAGCTCTGGAGGTATGGAGCTATGGAGCTATGGAAGTATGGAGCTCTGGTGCTATGGAGCTATGGAGCTCTGGTGCTATGGAGCTATGGAGCTCTGGTGCTATGGAGCTATGGAGCTATGGAGCTCTGGAAGTATGGAGCTCTGGTGCTATGGAGCTATGGAGCTCTGGTGCTATGGAGCTATGGAGCTCTGGTGCTATGGAGCTATGGAGCTCTGGTGCTATGGAGCTATGGTGCTATGGAGCTCTGGTGCTATGGAGCTATGGAGCTCTGGTGCTATGGAGCTATGGAGCTCTGGAGGTATGGAGCTCTGGAGGTATGGAGCTCTGGAGGTATGGAGCTTTGGAGCCCTGGAGCTCTGGAGGTATGGAGCTATGGTGCTATGGAGCTCTGAAGCCATGGAGCTCTGGTGCTATGGAGCTATGGAGCTCTGGTGCTATGGAGCTATGGAGGTATGGAGCCACCAGCCAGCACCCTCCGTGGCTGGATCAATGGAAGTGTTTTAGGTACCAGGCAGCCAAAGGGCCGAGGCCTCACGCTCGACCACGCCGGCGCAGAGTTCCAGCCGCTCGGATAAGCTCTGTCACTCACCCGCCGCGCAGCCACCGGTAACGGGGAAATGTCGCCGCCTTGTGGACACGCCGTTGTAAATGAATGGGCTTTCGCACTTAGTGCAATTTTCGCCAACTCTCTGACTTAGAGCTATGGAAGTATGGAGCTATGGAGCCACCAGCCACCCAGGCTGGAGCTCTGGAGCTCTGGAGGTATGGAGCTCTGGTGCTATGGAAGTATGGAGCTCTGGTGCTATGGAAGTATGGAGCTATGGAGGTATGGAAGTATGGAGCTATGGAAGTATGGAGCTATGGAGCTCTGGAGCTCTGGAAGTATGGAGCTATGGAGCTCTGGAGGTATGGAGCCCTGGAGCTATGGAGCCCTGGAGCTATGGAAGTATGGAGCTCTGGTGCTATGGAGCTATGGAGCTCTGGTGCTATGGAGCTATGGAGCTATGGAGCTCTGGAGCTATGGAGCTCTGGAGGTATGGAGCTATGGAGCTATGGAGCTCTGGAGGTATGGAGCTATGGAGCTATGGAAGTATGGAGCTCTGGTGCTATGGAGCTATGGAGCTCTGGTGCTATGGAGCTATGGAGCTCTGGTGCTATGGAGCTATGGAGCTATGGAGCTCTGGAAGTATGGAGCTCTGGTGCTATGGAGCTATGGAGCTCTGGTGCTATGGAGCTATGGAGCTCTGGTGCTATGGAGCTCTGGTGCTATGGAGCTCTGGTGCTATGGAGCTATGGAGCTCTGGTGCTATGGAGCTATGGAGCTCTGGAGGTATGGAGCTCTGGAGGTATGGAGCTCTGGAGGTATGGAGCTATGGAGCCCTGGAGCTCTGGAGGTATGGAGCTATGGTGCTATGGAGCTCTGAAGCCATGGAGCTCTGGTGCTATGGAGCTCTGGAGCTCTGGAGGTATGGAGCTCTGGAGGTATGGTGCTATGGAGCCCTGGAGCTCTGGAGGTATGGAGCTATGGAGCTCTGAAGCCATGGAGCTCTGGTGCTATGGAGCTCTGGAGCTCTGGAGGTATGGAGCTCTGGAGGTATGGAGCTCTGGAGGTATGGAGCTATGGAGCCCTGGAGCTCTGGAGGTATGGAGCTATGGTGCTATGGAGCTCTGAAGCCATGGAGCTCTGGTGCTATGGAGCTCTGGAGGTATGGAGCTCTGGAGGTATGGAGCTCTGGAGGTATGGAGCTATGGAGCCCTGGAGCTCTGGAGGTATGGAGCTATGGTGCTATGGAGCTCTGAAGCCATGGAGCTCTGGTGCTATGGAGCTATGGAGCTCTGGTGCTATGGAGCTATGGAGGTATGGAGCCACCAGCCAGCACCCTCCGTGGCTGGATCAATGGAAGTGTTTTAGGTACCAGGCAGCCAAAGGGCCGAGGCCTCACGCTCGACCACGCCGGCGCAGAGTTCCAGCCGCTCGGATAAGCTCTGTCACTCACCCGCCGCGCAGCCACCGGTAACGGGGAAATGTCGCCGCCTTGTGGACACGCCGTTGTAAATGAATGGGCTTTCGCACTTAGTGCAATTTTCGCCAACTCTCTGACTTAGAGCTATGGAAGTATGGAGCTATGGAGCCACCAGCCACCCAGGCTGGAGCTCTGGAGCTCTGGAGGTATGGAGCTCTGGTGCTATGGAAGTATGGAGCTCTGGTGCTATGGAAGTATGGAGCTATGGAGGTATGGAAGTATGGAGCTATGGAAGTATGGAGCTATGGAGCTCTGGAAGTATGGAGCTATGGAGCTCTGGAGGTATGGAGCCCTGGAGCTATGGAGCCCTGGAGCTATGGAAGTATGGAGCTCTGGTGCTATGGAGCTATGGAGCTCTGGTGCTATGGAGCTATGGAGCTATGGAGCTCTGGAGCTATGGAGCTCTGGAGGTATGCAGCTATGGAGCTATGGAGCTCTGGAGGTATGGAGCTATGGAGCTATGGAAGTATGGAGCTCTGGTGCTATGGAGCTATGGAGCTCTGGTGCTATGGAGCTATGGAGCTCTGGTGCTATGGAGCTATGGAGCTATGGAGCTCTGGAAGTATGGAGCTCTGGTGCTATGGAGCTATGGAGCTCTGGTGCTATGGAGCTATGGAGCTCTGGTGCTATGGAGCTATGGAGCTCTGGTGCTATGGAGCTCTGGTGCTATGGAGCTCTGGTGCTATGGAGCTATGGAGCTCTGGTGCTATGGAGCTATGGAGCTCTGGAGGTATGGAGCTCTGGAGGTATGGAGCTCTGGAGGTATGGAGCTATGGAGCCCTGGAGCTCTGGAGGTATGGAGCTATGGTGCTATGGAGCTCTGAAGCCATGGAGCTCTGGTGCTATGGAGCTCTGGAGCTCTGGAGGTATGGAGCTCTGGAGGTATGGAGCTATGGAGCCCTGGAGCTCTGGAGGTATGGAGCTATGGAGCTCTGAAGCCATGGAGCTCTGGTGCTATGGAGCTCTGGAGCTCTGGAGGTATGGAGCTCTGGAGGTATGGAGCTCTGGAGGTATGGAGCTATGGAGCCCTGGAGCTCTGGAGGTATGGAGCTATGGTGCTATGGAGCTCTGAAGCCATGGAGCTCTGGTGCTATGGAGCTCTGGAGGTATGGAGCTCTGGAGGTATGGAGCTCTGGAGGTATGGAGCTATGGAGCCCTGGAGCTCTGGAGGTATGGAGCTATGGTGCTATGGAGCTCTGAAGCCATGGAGCTCTGGTGCTATGGAGCTATGGAGCTCTGGTGCTATGGAGCTATGGAGGTATGGAGCCACCAGCCAGCACCCTCCGTGGCTGGATCAATGGAAGTGTTTTAGGTACCAGGCAGCCAAAGGGCCGAGGCCTCACGCTCGACCACGCCGGCGCAGAGTTCCAGCCGCACGGATAAGCTCTGTCACTCACCCGCCGCGCAGCCACCGGTAACGGGGAAATGTCGCCGCCTGGCGGACACGCCGTTGTAAATGAATGGGCTTTCGCACTTAGTGCAATTTTCGCCAACTCTCTGACTTAGAGCTATCGAAGTATGGAGCTATGGAGCCACCAGCCACCCAGGTTGGAGCTATGGAGCTCTGGAGGTATGGAGCTCAGGTGCTATGGAAGTATGGAGCTATGGAGCTATGGAAGTATGGAGCTATGGAGCTATGGAGCTCTGGAAGTATGGAGCTATGGAGCTCTGGAGGTATGGAGCTATGGAGCCCTGGAGCTATGGAGCTCTGGTGCTATGGAGGTATGGAGCTCTGGAGGTATGGAGCTCTGGAGGTATGGAGCTATGGAGCTATGGAGCCCTGGAGCTATGGAGCTATGGAGCCCTGGAGCTATGGAGCTATGGAGCCCTGGAGCTATGGAGCTATGGAGCTCTGGTGCTATGGAGCTATGGAGCTCTGGTGCTATGGAGCTATGGAGCTCTGGTGCTATGGAGCTATGGAGCTCTGGTGCTATGGAGCTATGGAGCTCTGGAAGTATGGAGCTATGGAGCTCTGGAGGTATGGAGCTATGGAGCCCTGGAGCTATGGAGCCCTGGAGCTATGGAAGTATGGAGCTCTGGTGCTATGGAGCTATGGAGCTCTGGTGCTATGGAGCTATGGAGCTCTGGAGCTATGGAGCTCTGGAGGTATGGAGCTATGGAGCTATGGAGCTCTGGAGGTATGGAGCTATGGAGCTATGGAAGTATGGAGCTCTGGTGCTATGGAGCTATGGAGCTCTGGTGCTATGGAGCTATGGAGCTCTGGTGCTATGGAGCTATGGAGCTATGGAGCTCTGGAAGTATGGAGCTCTGGTGCTATGGAGCTATGGAGCTCTGGTGCTATGGAGCTATGGAGCTCTGGTGCTATGGAGCTATGGAGCTCTGGTGCTATGGAGCTCTGGTGCTATGGAGCTCTGGTGCTATGGAGCTATGGAGCTCTGGTGCTATGGAGCTATGGAGCTCTGGAGGTATGGAGCTCTGGAGGTATGGAGCTCTGGAGGTATGGAGCTTTGGAGCCCTGGAGCTCTGGAGGTATGGAGCTATGGTGCTATGGAGCTCTGAAGCCATGGAGCTCTGGTGCTATGGAGCTCTGGAGCTCTGGAGGTATGGAGCTCTGGAGGTATGGAGCTATGGAGCCCTGGAGCTCTGGAGGTATGGAGCTATGGTGCTATGGAGCTCTGAAGCCATGGAGCTCTGGTGCTATGGAGCTCTGGAGCTCTGGAGGTATGGAGCTCTGGAGGTATGGAGCTATGGAGCCCTGGAGCTCTGGAGGTATGGAGCTATGGTGCTATGGAGCTCTGAAGCCATGGAGCTCTGGTGCTATGGAGCTCTGGAGCTCTGGAGGTATGGAGCTCTGGAGGTATGGAGCTCTGGAGGTATGGAGCTATGGAGCCCTGGAGCTCTGGAGGTATGGAGCTATGGTGCTATGGAGCTCTGAAGCCATGGAGCTCTGGTGCTATGGAGCTCTGGAGGTATGGAGCTCTGGAGGTATGGAGCTCTGGAGGTATGGAGCTATGGAGCCCTGGAGCTCTGGAGGTATGGAGCTATGGTGCTATGGAGCTCTGAAGCCATGGAGCTCTGGTGCTATGGAGCTCTGGAGGTATGGAGCTCTGGAGGTATGGAGCTCTGGAGGTATGGAGCTATGGAGCCCTGGAGCTCTGGAGGTATGGAGCTATGGTGCTATGGAGCTCTGAAGCCATGGAGCTCTGGTGCTATGGAGCTCTGGAGGTATGGAGCTCTGGAGGTATGGAGCTCTGGAGGTATGGAGCTATGGAGCCCTGGAGCTCTGGAGGTATGGAGCTATGGTGCTATGGAGCTCTGAAGCCATGGAGCTCTGGTGCTATGGAGCTATGGAGCTCTGGTGCTATGGAGCTATGGAGGTATGGAGCCACCAGCCAGCACCCTCCGTGGCTGGATCAATGGAAGTGTTTTAGGTACCAGGCAGCCAAAGGGCCGAGGCCTCACGCTCGACCACGCCGGCGCAGAGTTCCAGCCGCTCGGATAAGCTCTGTCACTCACCCGCCGCGCAGCCACCGGTAACGGGGAAATGTCGCCGCCTTGTGGACACGCCGTTGTAAATGAATGGGCTTTCGCACTTAGTGCAATTTTCGCCAACTCTCTGACTTAGAGCTATGGAAGTATGGAGCTATGGAGCCACCAGCCACCCAGGCTGGAGCTCTGGAGCTCTGGAGGTATGGAGCTCTGGTGCTATGGAAGTATGGAGCTCTGGTGCTATGGAAGTATGGAGCTATGGAGGTATGGAAGTATGGAGCTATGGAAGTATGGAGCTATGGAGCTCTGGAAGTATGGAGCTCTGGAGGTATGGAGCCCTGGAGCTATGGAGCCCTGGAGCTATGGAAGTATGGAGCTCTGGTGCTATGGAGCTATGGAGCTCTGGTGCTATGGAGCTATGGAGCTATGGAGCTCTGGAGCTATGGTGCTATGGAGCTCTGAAGCCATGGAGCTCTGGTGCTATGGAGCTCTGGAGGTATGGAGCTCTGGAGGTATGGAGCTCTGGAGGTATGGAGCTATGGAGCCCTGGAGCTCTGGAGGTATGGAGCTATGGTGCTATGGAGCTCTGAAGCCATGGAGCTCTGGTGCTATGGAGCTCTGGAGGTATGGAGCTCTGGAGGTATGGAGCTCTGGAGGTATGGAGCTATGGAGCCCTGGAGCTCTGGAGGTATGGAGCTATGGTGCTATGGAGCTCTGAAGCCATGGAGCTCTGGTGCTATGGAGCTATGGAGCTCTGGTGCTATGGAGCTATGGAGGTATGGAGCCACCAGCCAGCACCCTCCGTGGCTGGATCAATGGAAGTGTTTTAGGTACCAGGCAGCCAAAGGGCCGAGGCCTCACGCTCGACCACGCCGGCGCAGAGTTCCAGCCGCTCGGATAAGCTCTGTCACTCACCCGCCGCGCAGCCACCGGTAACGGGGAAATGTCGCCGCCTTGTGGACACGCCGTTGTAAATGAATGGGCTTTCGCACTTAGTGCAATTTTCGCCAACTCTCTGACTTAGAGCTATGGAAGTATGGAGCTATGGAGCCACCAGCCACCCAGGCTGGAGCTCTGGAGCTCTGGAGGTATGGAGCTCTGGTGCTATGGAAGTATGGAGCTCTGGTGCTATGGAAGTATGGAGCTATGGAGGTATGGAAGTATGGAGCTATGGAAGTATGGAGCTATGGAGCTCTGGAAGTATGGAGCTATGGAGCTCTGGAGGTATGGAGCCCTGGAGCTATGGAGCCCTGGAGCTATGGAAGTATGGAGCTCTGGTGCTATGGAGCTATGGAGCTCTGGTGCTATGGAGCTATGGAGCTATGGAGCTCTGGAGCTCTGGAGCTATGGAGCTCTGGAGGTATGGAGCTATGGAGCTATGGAGCTCTGGAGGTATGGAGCTATGGAGCTATGGAAGTATGGAGCTCTGGTGCTATGGAGCTATGGAGCTCTGGTGCTATGGAGCTATGGAGCTCTGGTGCTATGGAGCTATGGAGCTATGGAGCTCTGGAAGTATGGAGCTCTGGTGCTATGGAGCTATGGAGCTCTGGTGCTATGGAGCTATGGAGCTCTGGTGCTATGGAGCTCTGGTGCTATGGAGCTCTGGTGCTATGGAGCTATGGAGCTCTGGTGCTATGGAGCTATGGAGCTCTGGAGGTATGGAGCTCTGGAGGTATGGAGCTCTGGAGGTATGGAGCTATGGAGCCCTGGAGCTCTGGAGGTATGGAGCTATGGTGCTATGGAGCTCTGAAGCCATGGAGCTCTGGTGCTATGGAGCTCTGGAGCTCTGGAGGTATGGAGCTCTGGAGGTATGGAGCTATGGAGCCCTGGAGCTCTGGAGGTATGGAGCTATGGAGCTCTGAAGCCATGGAGCTCTGGTGCTATGGAGCTCTGGAGCTCTGGAGGTATGGAGCTCTGGAGGTATGGAGCTCTGGAGGTATGGAGCTATGGAGCCCTGGAGCTCTGGAGGTATGGAGCTATGGTGCTATGGAGCTCTGAAGCCATGGAGCTCTGGTGCTATGGAGCTCTGGAGGTATGGAGCTCTGGAGGTATGGAGCTCTGGAGGTATGGAGCTATGGAGCCCTGGAGCTCTGGAGGTATGGAGCTATGGTGCTATGGAGCTCTGAAGCCATGGAGCTCTGGTGCTATGGAGCTCTGGAGGTATGGAGCTCTGGAGGTATGGAGCTCTGGAGGTATGGAGCTATGGAGCCCTGGAGCTCTGGAGGTATGGAGCTATGGTGCTATGGAGCTCTGAAGCCATGGAGCTCTGGTGCTATGGAGCTATGGAGCTCTGGTGCTATGGAGCTATGGAGGTATGGAGCCACCAGCCAGCACCCTCCGTGGCTGGATCAATGGAAGTGTTTTAGGTACCAGGCAGCCAAAGGGCCGAGGCCTCACGCTCGACCACGCCGGCGCAGAGTTCCAGCCGCTCGGATAAGCTCTGTCACTCACCCGCCGCGCAGCCACCGGTAACGGGGAAATGTCGCCGCCTGGCGGACACGCCGTTGTAAATGAATGGGCTTTCGCACTTAGTGCAATTTTCGCCAACTCTCTGACTTAGAGCTATGGAAGTATGGAGCTATGGAGCCACCAGCCACCCAGGCTGGAGCTCTGGAGCTCTGGAGGTATGGAGCTCTGGTGCTATGGAAGTATGGAGCTCTGGTGCTATGGAAGTATGGAGCTATGGAGGTATGGAAGTATGGAGCTATGGAAGTATGGAGCTATGGAGCTCTGGAAGTATGGAGCTCTGGAGGTATGGAGCCCTGGAGCTATGGAGCCCTGGAGCTATGGAAGTATGGAGCTCTGGTGCTATGGAGCTATGGAGCTCTGGTGCTATGGAGCTATGGAGCTATGGAGCTCTGGAGCTATGGAGCTCTGGAGGTATGGAGCTATGGAGCTATGGAGCTCTGGAGGTATGGAGCTATGGAGCTATGGAAGTATGGAGCTCTGGTGCTATGGAGCTATGGAGCTCTGGTGCTATGGAGCTATGGAGCTCTGGTGCTATGGAGCTATGGAGCTATGGAGCTCTGGAAGTATGGAGCTCTGGTGCTATGGAGCTATGGAGCTCTGGTGCTATGGAGCTATGGAGCTCTGGTGCTATGGAGCTCTGGTGCTATGGAGCTCTGGTGCTATGGAGCTATGGAGCTCTGGTGCTATGGAGCTCTGGAGGTATGGAGCTCTGGAGGTATGGAGCTCTGGAGGTATGGAGCTATGGAGCCCTGGAGCTCTGGAGGTATGGAGCTATGGTGCTATGGAGCTCTGAAGCCATGGAGCTCTGGTGCTATGGAGCTATGGAGCTCTGGTGCTATGGAGCTATGGAGCTATGGAGCTCTGGAAGTATGGAGCTCTGGTGCTATGGAGCTATGGAGCTCTGGTGCTATGGAGCTATGGAGCTCTGGTGCTATGGAGCTATGGAGCTCTGGTGCTATGGAGCTCTGGTGCTATGGAGCTCTGGTGCTATGGAGCTATGGAGCTCTGGTGCTATGGAGCTATGGAGCTCTGGAGGTATGGAGCTCTGGAGGTATGGAGCTCTGGAGGTATGGAGCTATGGAGCCCTGGAGCTCTGGAGGTATGGAGCTATGGTGCTATGGAGCTCTGAAGCCATGGAGCTCTGGTGCTATGGAGCTCTGGAGCTCTGGAGGTATGGAGCTCTGGAGGTATGGAGCTATGGAGCCCTGGAGCTCTGGAGGTATGGAGCTATGGTGCTATGGAGCTCTGAAGCCATGGAGCTCTGGTGCTATGGAGCTCTGGAGCTCTGGAGGTATGGAGCTCTGGAGGTATGGAGCTCTGGAGGTATGGAGCTATGGAGCCCTGGAGCTCTGGAGGTATGGAGCTATGGTGCTATGGAGCTCTGAAGCCATGGAGCTCTGGTGCTATGGAGCTCTGGAGGTATGGAGCTCTGGAGGTATGGAGCTCTGGAGGTATGGAGCTATGGAGCCCTGGAGCTCTGGAGGTATGGAGCTATGGTGCTATGGAGCTCTGAAGCCATGGAGCTCTGGTGCTATGGAGCTCTGGAGCTCTGGAGGTATGGAGCTCTGGAGGTATGGAGCTATGGAGCCCTGGAGCTCTGGAGGTATGGAGCTATGGTGCTATGGAGCTCTGAAGCCATGGAGCTCTGGTGCTATGGAGCTATGGAGCTCTGGTGCTATGGAGCTATGGAGGTATGGAGCCACCAGCCAGCACCCTCCGTGGCTGGATCAATGGAAGTGTTTTAGGTACCAGGCAGCCAAAGGGCCGAGGCCTCACGCTCGACCACGCCGGCGCAGAGTTCCAGCCGCTCGGATAAGCTCTGTCACTCACCCGCCGCGCAGCCACCGGTAACGGGGAAATGTCGCCGCCTGGCGGACACGCCGTTGTAAATGAATGGGCTTTCGCACTTAGTGCAATTTTCGCCAACTCTCTGACTTAGAGCTATGGAAGTATGGAGCTATGGAGCCACCAGCCACCCAGGCTGGAGCTATGGAGCTCTGGAGGTATGGAGCTCAGGTGCTATGGAAGTATGGAGCTATGGAGCTATGGAAGTATGGAGCTATGGAGCTATGGAGCTCTGGAAGTATGGAGCTATGGAGCTCTGGAGGTATGGAGCTATGGAGCCCTGGAGCCCTGGAGCTATGGAGCTCTGGTGCTATGGAGGTATGGAGCTCTGGAGGTATGGAGCTCTGGAGGTATGGAGCTATGGAGCTATGGAGCCCTGGAGCTATGGAGCTATGGAGCCCTGGAGCTATGGAGCTATGGAGCCCTGGAGCTATGGAGCTATGGAGCTCTGGTGCTATGGAGCTATGGAGCTCTGGTGCTATGGAGCTATGGAGCTCTGGTGCTATGGAGCTATGGAGCTCTGGTGCTATGGAGCTATGGAGCTCTGGAAGTATGGAGCTATGGAGCTCTGGAGGTATGGAGCTATGGAGCCCTGGAGCTATGGAGCCCTGGAGCTATGGAAGTATGGAGCTCTGGTGCTATGGAGCTATGGAGCTCTGGTGCTATGGAGCTATGGAGCTCTGGAGCTATGGAGCTCTGGAGGTATGGAGCTATGGAGCTATGGAGCTCTGGAGGTATGGAGCTATGGAGCTATGGAAGTATGGAGCTCTGGTGCTATGGAGCTATGGAGCTCTGGTGCTATGGAGCTATGGAGCTCTGGTGCTATGGAGCTATGGAGCTATGGAGCTCTGGAAGTATGGAGCTCTGGTGCTATGGAGCTATGGAGCTCTGGTGCTATGGAGCTATGGAGCTCTGGTGCTATGGAGCTATGGAGCTCTGGTGCTATGGAGCTCTGGTGCAATGGAGCTCTGGTGCTATGGAGCTATGGAGCTCTGGTGCTATGGAGCTATGGAGCTCTGGAGGTATGGAGCTCTGGAGGTATGGAGCTCTGGAGGTATGGAGCTTTGGAGCCCTGGAGCTCTGGAGGTATGGAGCTATGGTGCTATGGAGCTCTGAAGCCATGGAGCTCTGGTGCTATGGAGCTCTGGAGCTCTGGAGGTATGGAGCTCTGGAGGTATGGAGCTATGGAGCCCTGGAGCTCTGGAGGTATGGAGCTATGGTGCTATGGAGCTCTGAAGCCATGGAGCTCTGGTGCTATGGAGCTCTGGAGCTCTGGAGGTATGGAGCTCTGGAGGTATGGAGCTATGGAGCCCTGGAGCTCTGGAGGTATGGAGCTATGGTGCTATGGAGCTCTGAAGCCATGGAGCTCTGGTGCTATGGAGCTCTGGAGCTCTGGAGGTATGGAGCTCTGGAGGTATGGAGCTCTGGAGGTATGGAGCTATGGAGCCCTGGAGCTCTGGAGGTATGGAGCTATGGTGCTATGGAGCTCTGAAGCCATGGAGCTCTGGTGCTATGGAGCTCTGGTGCTATGGAGCTATGGAGCTCTGGTGCTATGGAGCTATGGAGCTCTGGTGCTATGGAGCTATGGAGCTCTGGTGCTATGGAGCTCTGGTGCTATGGAGCTCTGGTGCTATGGAGCTATGGAGCTCTGGTGCTATGGAGCTATGGAGCTCTGGAGGTATGGAGCTCTGGAGGTATGGAGCTCTGGAGGTATGGAGCTATGGAGCCCTGGAGCTCTGGAGGTATGGAGCTATGGTGCTATGGAGCTCTGAAGCCATGGAGCTCTGGTGCTATGGAGCTCTGGAGCTCTGGAGGTATGGAGCTCTGGAGGTATGGAGCTATGGAGCCCTGGAGCTCTGGAGGTATGGAGCTATGGTGCTATGGAGCTCTGAAGCCATGGAGCTCTGGTGCTATGGAGCTCTGGAGCTCTGGAGGTATGGAGCTCTGGAGGTATGGAGCTCTGGAGGTATGGAGCTATGGAGCCCTGGAGCTCTGGAGGTATGGAGCTATGGTGCTATGGAGCTCTGAAGCCATGGAGCTCTGGTGCTATGGAGCTCTGGAGGTATGGAGCTCTGGAGGTATGGAGCTCTGGAGGTATGGAGCTATGGAGCCCTGGAGCTCTGGAGGTATGGAGCTATGGTGCTATGGAGCTCTGAAGCCATGGAGCTCTGGTGCTATGGAGCTCTGGAGCTCTGGAGGTATGGAGCTCTGGAGGTATGGAGCTATGGAGCCCTGGAGCTCTGGAGGTATGGAGCTATGGTGCTATGGAGCTCTGAAGCCATGGAGCTCTGGTGCTATGGAGCTATGGAGCTCTGGTGCTATGGAGCTATGGAGGTATGGAGCCACCAGCCAGCACCCTCCGTGGCTGGATCAATGGAAGTGTTTTAGGTACCAGGCAGCCAAAGGGCCGAGGCCTCACGCTCGACCACGCCGGCGCAGAGTTCCAGCCGCTCGGATAAGCTCTGTCACTCACCCGCCGCGCAGCCACCGGTAACGGGGAAATGTCGCCGCCTGGCGGACACGCCGTTGTAAATGAATGGGCTTTCGCACTTAGTGCAATTTTCGCCAACTCTCTGACTTAGAGCTATCGAAGTATGGAGCTATGGAGCCACCAGCCACCCAGGCTGGAGCTATGGAGCTCTGGAGGTATGGAGCTCAGGTGCTATGGAAGTATGGAGCTATGGAGCTATGGAAGTATGGAGCTATGGAGCTATGGAGCTCTGGAAGTATGGAGCTATGGAGCTCTGGAGGTATGGAGCTATGGAGCCCTGGAGCCCTGGAGCTATGGAGCTCTGGTGCTATGGAGGTATGGAGCTCTGGAGGTATGGAGCTCTGGAGGTATGGAGCTATGGAGCTATGGAGCCCTGGAGCTATGGAGCTATGGAGCCCTGGAGCTATGGAGCTATGGAGCCCTGGAGCTATGGAGCTATGGAGCTCTGGTGCTATGGAGCTATGGAGCTCTGGTGCTATGGAGCTATGGAGCTCTGGTGCTATGGAGCTATGGAGCTCTGGTGCTATGGAGCTATGGAGCTCTGGAAGTATGGAGCTATGGAGCTCTGGAGGTATGGAGCTATGGAGCCCTGGAGCTATGGAGCCCTGGAGCTATGGAAGTATGGAGCTCTGGTGCTATGGAGCTATGGAGCTCTGGTGCTATGGAGCTATGGAGCTCTGGAGCTATGGAGCTCTGGAGGTATGGAGCTATGGAGCTATGGAGCTCTGGAGGTATGGAGCTATGGAGCTATGGAAGTATGGAGCTCTGGTGCTATGGAGCTATGGAGCTCTGGTGCTATGGAGCTATGGAGCTCTGGTGCTATGGAGCTATGGAGCTATGGAGCTCTGGAAGTATGGAGCTCTGGTGCTATGGAGCTATGGAGCTCTGGTGCTATGGAGCTATGGAGCTCTGGTGCTATGGAGCTATGGAGCTCTGGTGCTATGGAGCTCTGGTGCTATGGAGCTCTGGTGCTATGGAGCTATGGAGCTCTGGTGCTATGGAGCTATGGAGCTCTGGAGGTATGGAGCTCTGGAGGTATGGAGCTCTGGAGGTATGGAGCTTTGGAGCCCTGGAGCTCTGGAGGTATGGAGCTATGGTGCTATGGAGCTCTGAAGCCATGGAGCTCTGGTGCTATGGAGCTCTGGAGCTCTGGAGGTATGGAGCTCTGGAGGTATGGAGCTATGGAGCCCTGGAGCTCTGGAGGTATGGAGCTATGGTGCTATGGAGCTCTGAAGCCATGGAGCTCTGGTGCTATGGAGCTCTGGAGCTCTGGAGGTATGGAGCTCTGGAGGTATGGAGCTATGGAGCCCTGGAGCTCTGGAGGTATGGAGCTATGGTGCTATGGAGCTCTGAAGCCATGGAGCTCTGGTGCTATGGAGCTCTGGAGCTCTGGAGGTATGGAGCTCTGGAGGTATGGAGCTCTGGAGGTATGGAGCTATGGAGCCCTGGAGCTCTGGAGGTATGGAGCTATGGTGCTATGGAGCTCTGAAGCCATGGAGCTCTGGTGCTATGGAGCTCTGGAGGTATGGAGCTCTGGAGGTATGGAGCTCTGGAGGTATGGAGCTATGGAGCCCTGGAGCTCTGGAGGTATGGAGCTATGGTGCTATGGAGCTCTGAAGCCATGGAGCTCTGGTGCTATGGAGCTCTGGAGGTATGGAGCTCTGGAGGTATGGAGCTCTGGAGGTATGGAGCTATGGAGCCCTGGAGCTCTGGAGGTATGGAGCTATGGTGCTATGGAGCTCTGAAGCCATGGAGCTCTGGTGCTATGGAGCTCTGGAGGTATGGAGCTCTGGAGGTATGGAGCTCTGGAGGTATGGAGCTATGGAGCCCTGGAGCTCTGGAGGTATGGAGCTATGGTGCTATGGAGCTCTGAAGCCATGGAGCTCTGGTGCTATGGAGCTATGGAGCTCTGGTGCTATGGAGCTATGGAGGTATGGAGCCACCAGCCAGCACCCTCCGTGGCTGGATCAATGGAAGTGTTTTAGGTACCAGGCAGCCAAAGGGCCGAGGCCTCACGCTCGACCACGCCGGCGCAGAGTTCCAGCCGCTCGGATAAGCTCTGTCACTCACCCGCCGCGCAGCCACCGGTAACGGGGAAATGTCGCCGCCTTGTGGACACGCCGTTGTAAATGAATGGGCTTTCGCACTTAGTGCAATTTTCGCCAACTCTCTGACTTAGAGCTATGGAAGTATGGAGCTATGGAGCCACCAGCCACCCAGGCTGGAGCTCTGGAGCTCTGGAGGTATGGAGCTCTGGTGCTATGGAAGTATGGAGCTCTGGTGCTATGGAAGTATGGAGCTATGGAGGTATGGAAGTATGGAGCTATGGAAGTATGGAGCTATGGAGCTCTGGAAGTATGGAGCTATGGAGCTCTGGAGGTATGGAGCCCTGGAGCTATGGAGCCCTGGAGCTATGGAAGTATGGAGCTCTGGTGCTATGGAGCTATGGAGCTCTGGTGCTATGGAGCTATGGAGCTATGGAGCTCTGGAGCTATGGAGCTCTGGAGGTATGGAGCTATGGAGCTATGGAGCTCTGGAGGTATGGAGCTATGGAGCTATGGAAGTATGGAGCTCTGGTGCTATGGAGCTATGGAGCTCTGGTGCTATGGAGCTATGGAGCTCTGGTGCTATGGAGCTATGGAGCTATGGAGCTCTGGAAGTATGGAGCTCTGGTGCTATGGAGCTATGGAGCTCTGGTGCTATGGAGCTATGGAGCTCTGGTGCTATGGAGCTCTGGTGCTATGGAGCTCTGGTGCTATGGAGCTATGGAGCTCTGGTGCTATGGAGCTCTGGAGGTATGGAGCTCTGGAGGTATGGAGCTCTGGAGGTATGGAGCTATGGAGCCCTGGAGCTCTGGAGGTATGGAGCTATGGTGCTATGGAGCTCTGAAGCCATGGAGCTCTGGTGCTATGGAGCTATGGAGCTCTGGTGCTATGGAGCTATGGAGCTATGGAGCTCTGGAAGTATGGAGCTCTGGTGCTATGGAGCTATGGAGCTCTGGTGCTATGGAGCTATGGAGCTCTGGTGCTATGGAGCTATGGAGCTCTGGTGCTATGGAGCTCTGGTGCTATGGAGCTCTGGTGCTATGGAGCTATGGAGCTCTGGTGCTATGGAGCTATGGAGCTCTGGAGGTATGGAGCTCTGGAGGTATGGAGCTCTGGAGGTATGGAGCTATGGAGCCCTGGAGCTCTGGAGGTATGGAGCTATGGTGCTATGGAGCTCTGAAGCCATGGAGCTCTGGTGCTATGGAGCTCTGGAGCTCTGGAGGTATGGAGCTCTGGAGGTATGGAGCTATGGAGCCCTGGAGCTCTGGAGGTATGGAGCTATGGTGCTATGGAGCTCTGAAGCCATGGAGCTCTGGTGCTATGGAGCTCTGGAGCTCTGGAGGTATGGAGCTCTGGAGGTATGGAGCTCTGGAGGTATGGAGCTATGGAGCCCTGGAGCTCTGGAGGTATGGAGCTATGGTGCTATGGAGCTCTGAAGCCATGGAGCTCTGGTGCTATGGAGCTCTGGAGGTATGGAGCTCTGGAGGTATGGAGCTCTGGAGGTATGGAGCTATGGAGCCCTGGAGCTCTGGAGGTATGGAGCTATGGTGCTATGGAGCTCTGAAGCCATGGAGCTCTGGTGCTATGGAGCTCTGGAGGTATGGAGCTCTGGAGGTATGGAGCTCTGGAGGTATGGAGCTATGGAGCCCTGGAGCTCTGGAGGTATGGAGCTATGGTGCTATGGAGCTCTGAAGCCATGGAGCTCTGGTGCTATGGAGCTATGGAGCTCTGGTGCTATGGAGCTATGGAGGTATGGAGCCACCAGCCAGCACCCTCCGTGGCTGGATCAATGGAAGTGTTTTAGGTACCAGGCAGCCAAAGGGCCGAGGCCTCACGCTCGACCACGCCGGCGCAGAGTTCCAGCCGCTCGGATAAGCTCTGTCACTCACCCGCCGCGCAGCCACCGGTAACGGGGAAATGTCGCCGCCTGGCGGACACGCCGTTGTAAATGAATGGGCTTTCGCACTTAGTGCAATTTTCGCCAACTCTCTGACTTAGAGTTGGAGGAGGAGCTGTAATGTGAGATGGAACTGAAGTTGAATTCAGATGCAGAACTGGTGTGGAGCTGGAGTCAGAGGTGGAACTGAAGTCAGAAACTGGTGTGGAGCTGGCGGCGGAGTTGGAGGCGGAAGTGGGGCTGAAGTCAGAGGCAGAGATGGTGTAGAGCTGGAGTCAGAGGCAGAAATGAAGTCAGAGGTAGAGCTGGTGTGGAGCTGGAGTCAGTGGCGGAGATGAAGTTGGAGTCAGATGCAAATCTGGTGTGGGGCTGGAGTCAGAGGTGGAGCTGAAGTGAGACTGGTGTGGAGCTGGAGTCAGAGGTAGAGCTGAAGTCAGGGTTGGAGGTGGAGCTGAAGTCAGAGACTGGTGTGGAGCTGGAGGCGGAGCTGAAGGCAGAGGCAGAGCAGGTCTGGAGCTGGAGGCACAGTCAAAGGCGGAAGTGGGGCTGAAGTCAGAGGCAGAGCTGGAGGCGGAGCTGAAGTCAGAGGCAGAGCTGGAGGCGGTGCGGAAGTCAGAGGTGGAGCTGAAGTCAGAGGCAGAGCTGGTGGTGGAGTCAGAGAATGCTCCATTAAACCATATAGTGTACATTCCTTCCCTGCAACACTAGTGAAGTCTTCATGGTATAGTGGATAGTGCTCTGGACTCTCACCCCAGCGACCCGAGTTCAAATCCCGGCTGAAGTCAGAGGCAGAGATGGTGTAGAGCTGGAGTCAGAGGCAGAAATGAAGTCAGAGGTAGAGCTGGTGTGGAGCTGAAGTCAGAGGCGGAGATGAAGTAGGAGTCAGATGCAAAGCTGGTGTGGGGCTGGAGTTGGAGGCAGAGCTGGTGTGGAGCTCAAGTCAGAGGTGGAGCTGAAGTCAGAGACTGGTGTGGAGCTGGAGTCAGAGGTAGAGCTGAAGTCAGGGTTGGAGGTGGAGCTGATGTCAGAGACTGGTGTGGAGCTGGAGGCGGAGCTGAAGGCAGAGGCAGAGCAGGTCTGGAGCTGTAGGCACAGTCAAAGGGGGAAGTGGGGCTGAAGTCAGAGGCAGAGCTGGAGGCGGAGCTGAAGTCAGAGGCAGAGCTGGAGGCGGTGCTGAAGTCAGAGGTGGAGCTGAAGTCAGAGGCAGAGCTGGTGGTGGAGTCAGAGAATGCTCCATTAAACCATATAGTGTACATTCCTTCCCTGCAACACTAGTGAAGTCTTCATGGTATAGTGGATAGTGCTCTGGACTCTCACCCCAGCGACCCGAGTTCAAATCCCGGGTGAAGTCAGAGGCAGAGATGGTGTAGAGCTGGAGTCAGAGGCAGAAATGAAGTCAGAGGTAGAGCTGGTGTGGAGCTGAAGTCAGAGGCGGAGATGAAGTTGGAGTCAGATGCAAATCTGGTGTGGGGCTGGAGTCAGAGGTGGAGCTGAAGTGAGACTGGTGTGGAGCTGGAGTCAGAGGTAGAGCTGAAGTCAGAGTTGGAGGTGGAGCTGAAGTCGGAGACTGGTGTGGAGCTGGAGGCGGAGCTGAAGGCAGAGGCAGAGCAAATCTGGAGCTGGAGGCAGAGTCAAAAGCGGAAGTGGGGCTGAAGTCAGAGGCAGAGCTGGAGGCGGTGCTGAAGTCAGAGGTGGAGCTGAAGTCAGAGGCAGAGCTGGTGGTGGAGTCAGAGAATGCTCCATTAAACCATATAGTGTACATTCCTTCCCTGCAACACTAGTGAAGTCTTCATGGTATAGTGGATAGTGCTCTGGACTCTCACCCCAGCGACCCGAGTTCATATCCCGGTGGGACCAAAGAAAATATGTCATCATGGAAAAGGCGTTGGAGGCGGAGCTGGAGCTGTAGGCGGAGCTGAAGTCAGAGGCGGAGCTGAAGTCAGAGGCAGATTTGGTGTGGTGCCGAAATTGGAGGCGGAGCTGAAGTCAGTGGCAGAGATGGTGTGGAGCTGGAGTTGGAGGAGAAGCTGTAGTCAGAGATGGAACTGAAGTTGTGGTCAGATGCAGAACTGGTGTGGAGCTGGAGTCAGAGGCGGAGCTGAAGTCAGAAACTGGTGTGGAGCTGGCGGCGGAGATGGAGGCGGAAGTGGGGCGGAAGTCAGAGGCAGAGATGGTGTAGAGCTGGAGTCAGAGGCAGAAATGAAGTCAGAGGTAGAGCTGGTGTGGAACTGTAGTCAGAGGTGGAAATGAAGTTGGAGTCAGATGCAAATCTGGTGTGGGGCTGGAGTCAGAGGTGGAGCTGAAGTGAGACTGGTGTGGAGCTGGAGTCAGAGGTAGAGCTGAAGTCAGGGTTGGAGGTGGAGCTGAAGTCGGAGACTGGTGTGGAGCTGAAGGCAGAGGCAGAGCAGGTCTGGAGCTCGAGGCAGAGTCAAAGGCGGAAGTGGGGCTGAAGTCAGAGGCAGAGCTGGAGGCGGAGCTGAAGTCAGAGGCAGAGCTGGAGGTGGTGCTGAAGTCAGAGGTGGAGCTGAAGTCAGAGGCAGAGCTGGTGGTGGAGTCAGAGAATGCTCCATTAAACCATATAGTGTACATTCCTTCCCTGCAACACTAGTGAAGTCTTCATGGTATAGTGGATAGTGCTCTGGACTCTCACCCCAGCGACCCGAGTTCAAATCCCGGCGGGACCAAAAAAAATATGTCATCATGGAAAAGGCGTTGGTGGCGGAGCTGGAGCTGTAGGCGGAGTTGAAGTCAGAGGCGGAGCTGAAGTCAGAGGCAGATTTGGTGTGGTGCCGAAATTGGAGGCGGAGCTGAAGTCAGTGGCAGAGATGGTGTGGAGCTGGAGTTGGAGGAGAAGCTGTAGTCAGAGATGGAACTGAAGTTGTGGTCAGATGCAGAACTGGTGTGGAGCTGGAGTCAGAGGCGGAGCTGAAGTCAGAAACTGGTGTGGAGCTGGCGGCGGAGATGGAGGCGGAAGTGAGGCGGAAGTCAGAGGCAGAGATGGTGTAGAGCTGGAGTCAGAGGCAGAAATGAAGTCAGAGGTAGAGCTGGTGTGGAACTGTAGTCAGAGGTGGAAATGAAGTTGGAGTCAGATGCAAATCTGGTGTGGGGCTGGAGTCAGAGGTGGAGCTGAAGTGAGACTGGTGTGGAGCTGGAGTCAGAGGTAGAGCTGAAGTCAGGGTTGGAGGTGGAGCTGAAGTCGGAGACTGGTGTGGAGCTGAAGGCAGAGGCAGAGCAGGTCTGGAGCTCGAGGCAGAGTCAAAGGCGGAAGTGGGGCTGAAGTCAGAGCCCGAGCTGGAGGCGTAGCTGAAGTCAGAGGCAGAGCTGGAGGCGGTGCTGAAGTCAGAGGTGGAGCTGAAGTCAGAGGCAGAGCTGGTGGTGGAGTCAGAGAATGCTCCATTAAACCATATAGTGTACATTCCTTCCCTGCAACACTAGTGAAGTCTTCATGGTATAGTGGATAGTGCTCTGGACTCTCACCCCAGGGACCCGAGTTCAAATCCCGGTGGGACCAAAGAAAATATGTCATCATGGAAAAGGTGTTGGAGGCGGAGCTGGAGCTGTAGGCGGAGCTGAAGTCAGAGGCGGACCTGAAGTCAGAGGCAGATTTGGTGTGGCGCCGGAATTGGAAGCGGAGCTGAAGTCAGTGGCAGAGATGGTGTGGAACTGGAGTTGGAGGAGGAGCTGTAGTCAGAGATGGAACTGAAGTTGAAGTCAGATGCAAAACTGGTGTGGAGCTGGAGTCAGAAGGGGAGCTGAAGTCAGAAACTGGTGTGGAGCTGGCGGCGGAGTTGGAGGCGGAAGTGGGGCTGAAGTCAGAGGCAGAGATGGTGTAGAGCTGGAGTCAGAGGCAGAAATGAAGTCAGAGGTAGAGCTGGTGTGGAGCTGAAGTCAGAGGCGGAGATGAAGTTGGAGTCAGATGCAAATCTGGTGTGGGGCTGGAGTCAGAGGTGGAGCTGAAGTGAGACTGGTGTGGAGCTGGAGTCACAGGTAGAGCTGAAGTCAGGGTTGGAGGTGGAGCTGAAGTCGGAGACTGGTGTGGATCTGGAGGTGGAGCTGAAGGCAGAGGCAGAGCAAATCTGGAGCTGGAGGCAGAGTCAAAAGCGGAAGTGGGGCTGAAGTCAGAGGCAGAGCTGGAGGCGGTGCTGAAGTCAGAGGTGGAGCTGAAGTCAGAGGCAGAGCTGGTGGTGGAGTCAGAGAATGCTCCATTAAACCATATAGTGTACATTCCTTCCCTGCAACACTAGTGAAGTCTTCATGGTATAGTGGATAGTGCTCTGGACTCTCACCCCAGCGACCCGAGTTCAAATCCCGGTGGGACCAAAGAAAATATGTCATCATGGAAAAGGCGTTGGTGGCGGAGCTGGAGCTGTAGGCGGAGCTGAAGTCAGAGGCGGAGCTGAAGTCAGAGGCAGATTTGGTGTGGTGCCGAAATTGGAGGCGGAGCTGAAGTCAGTGGCAGAGATGGTGTGGAGCTGGAGTTGGAGGAGAAGCTGTAGTCAGAAATGGAACTGAAGTTGTGGTCAGATGCAGAACTGGTGTGGAGCTGGAGTCAGAGGCGGAGCTGAAGTCAGAAACTGGTGTGGAGCTGGAGGCGGAAGTGGGGCGGAAGTCAGAGGCAGAGATGGTGTAGAGCTGGAGTCAGAGGCAGAAATGAAGTCAGAGGTAGAGCTGGTGTGGAACTGTAGTCAGAGGCGGAAATGAAGTTGGAGTCAGTTGCAAATCTGGTGTGGGGCTGGAGTCAGAGGTGGAGCTGAAGTGAGACTGGTGTGGAGCTGGAGTCAGAGGTAGAGCTGAAGTCAGGGTTGGAGGTGGAGCTGAAGTCGGAGACTGGTGTGGAGCTGAAGGCAGAGGCAGAGCAGGTCTGGAGCTCGAGGCAGAGTCAAAGGCGGAAGTGGGGCTGAAGTCAGAGGCAGAGCTGGAGCTCGAGGCAGAGTCAAAGGCGGAAGTGGGGCTGAAGTCAGAGGCAGAGCTGGAGGCGGAGCTGAAGTCAGAGGCAGAGCTGGAGGCGGTGCTGAAGTCAGAGGTGGAGCTGAAGTCAGAGGCAGAGCTGGTGGTGGAGTCAGAGAATGCTCCATTAAACCATATAGTGTACATTCCTTCCCTGCAACACTAGTGAAGTCTTCATGGTATAGTGGATAGTGCTCTGGACTCTCACCCCAGCGACCCGAGTTCAAATCCCGGTGGGACCAAAGAAAATATGTCATCATGGAAAAGGCGTTGGTGGCGGAGCTGGAGCTGTAGGCGGAGCTGAAGTCAGAGGCGGAGCTGAAGTCAGAGGCAGATTTGGTGTGGTGCCGAAATTGGAGGCGGAGCTGAAGTCAGTGGCAGAGATGGTGTGGAGCTGGAGTTGGAGGAGAAGCTGTAGTCAGAGATGGAACTGAAGTTGTGGTCAGATGCAGAACTGGTGTGGAGCTGGAGTCAGAGGCGGAGCTGAAGTCAGAAACTGGTGTGGAGCTGGCGGCGGAGATGGAGGCGGAAGTGGGGCGGAAGTCAGAGGCAGAGATGGTGTAGAGCTAGAGTCAGAGGCAGAAATGAAAGTGGAACTGTAGTCAGAGGCGGAAATGAAGTTGGAGTCAGTTGCAAATCTGGTGTGGGGCTGGAGTCAGAGGTGGAGATGAAGTGAGACTGATGTGGAGCTGGAGTCAGAGGTAGAGCTGAAGTCAGGGTTGGAGGTGGAGCTGAAGTCGGAGACTGGTGTGGAGCTGGAGGTGGAGCTGAAGGCAGAGGCAGAGCAAATCTGGAGCTGGAGGCAGAGTCAAAAGCGGAAGTGGGGCTGAAGTCAGAGGCAGAGCTGGAGGCGGTGCTGAAGTCAGAGGTGGAGCTGAAGTCAGAGGCAGAGCTGGTGGTGGAGTCAGAGAATGCTCCATTAAACCATGAAATGAAGTCAGAGGTAGAGCTGGTGTGGAACTGTAGTCAGAGGCGGAAATGAAGTTGGAGTCAGTTGCAAATCTGGTGTGGGGCTGGAGTCAGAGGTGGAGCTGAAGTGAGACTGGTGTGGAGCTGGAGTCAGAGGTAGAGCTGAAGTCAGGGTTGGAGGTGGAGCTGAAGTCGGAGACTGGTGTGGAGCTGAAGGCAGAGGCAGAGCAGGTCTGGAGCTCGAGGCAGAGTCAAAGGCGGAAGTGGGGCTGAAGTCAGAGGCAGAGCTGGAGCTCGAGGCAGAGTCAAAGGCGGAAGTGGGGCTGAAGTCAGAGGCAGAGCTGGAGGCGGAGCTGAAGTCAGAGGCAGAGCTGGAGGCGGTGCTGAAGTCAGAGGTGGAGCTGAAGTCAGAGGCAGAGCTGGTGGTGGAGTCAGAGAATGCTCCATTAAACCATATAGTGTACATTCCTTCCCTGCAACACTAGTGAAGTCTTCATGGTATAGTGGATAGTGCTCTGGACTCTCACCCCAGCGACCCGAGTTCAAATCCCGGTGGGACCAAAGAAAATATGTCATCATGGAAAAGGTGTTGGAGGCGGAGCTGGAGCTGTAGGCGGAGCTGAAGTCAGAGGCGGACCTGAAGTCAGAGGCAGATTTGGTGTGGCGCCGGAATTGGAAGCGGAGCTGAAGGCAGTGGCAGAGATGGTGTGGAACTGGAGTTGGAGGAGGAGCTGTAGTCAGAGATGGAACTGAAGTTGAAGTCAGTTGCAAAACTGGTGTGGAGCTGGAGTCAGAAGGGGAGCTGAAGTCAGAAACTGGTGTGGAGCTGGCGGCGGAGTTGGAGGCGGAAGTGGGGCTGAAGTCAGAGGCAGAAATGAAGTCAGAGGTAGAGCTGGTGTGGAGCTGAAATCAGAGGCGGAGATGAAGTTGGAGTCAGATGCAAATCTGGTGTGGGGCTGGAGTCAGAGGTGGAGCTGAAGTGAGACTGGTGTGGAGCTGGAGTCAGAGGTAGAGCTGAAGTCAGGGTTGGAGGTGGAGGTGAAGTCGGAGACTGGTGTGGAGCTGGAGGTGGAGCTGAAGGCAGAGGCAGAGCAAATCTGGAGCTGGAGGCAGAGTCAAAAGCGGAAGTGGGGCTGAAGTCAGAGGCAGAGCTGGAGGCGGTGCTGAAATCAGAGGTGGAGCTGAAGTCAGAGGCAGAGCTGGTGGTGGAGTCAGAGAATGCTCCATTAAACCATATAGTGTACATTCCTTCCCTGCAACACTAGTTAAGTCTTCATGGTATAGTGGATAGTGCTCTGGACTCTCACCCCAGCGACCCGAGTTCAAATCCCGGTGGGACCAAAGAAAATATGTCATCATGGAAAAGGCGTTGGTGGCGGAGCTGGAGCTGTAGGCGGAGCTGAAGTCAGAGGCGGAGCTGAAGTCAGAGGCAGATTTGGTGTGGTGCCGAAATTGGAGGCGGAGCTGAAGTCAGTGGCAGAGATGGTGTGGAGCTGGAGTTGGAGGAGAAGCTGTAGTCAGAGATGGAACTGAAGTTGTGGTCAGATGCAGAACTGGTGTGGAGCTGGAGTCAGAGGCGGAGCTGAAGTCAGAAACTGGTGTGGAGCTGGCGGCGGAGATGGAGGCGGAAGTGGGGCGGAAGTCAGAGGCAGAGATGGTGTAGAGCTAGAGTCAGAGGCAGAAATGAAGTCAGAGGTAGAGCTGGTGTGGAACTGTAGTCAGAGGCGGAAATGAAGTTGGAGTCAGTTGCAAATCTGGTGTGGGGCTGGAGTCAGAGGTGGAGCTGAAGTGAGACTGATGTGGAGCTGGAGTCAGAGGTAGAGCTGAAGTCAGGGTTGGAGGTGGAGCTGAAGTCGGAGACTGGTGTGGAGCTGGAGGTGGAGCTGAAGGCAGAGGCAGAGCAAATCTGGAGCTGGAGGCAGAGTCAAAAGCGGAAGTGGGGCTGAAGTCAGAGGCAGAGCTGGAGGCGGTGCTGAAGTCAGAGGTGGAGCTGAAGTCAGAGGCAGAGCTGGTGGTGGAGTCAGAGAATGCTCCATTAAACCATATAGTGTACATTCCTTCCCTGCAACACTAGTGAAGTCTTAATGGTATAGTGGATAGTGCTCTGGACTCTCACCCCAGCGACCCGAGTTCAAATCCCGGTGGGACCAAAGAAAATATGTCATCATGGAAAAGGTGTTGGAGGCGGAGCTGGAGCTGTAGGCGGAGCTGAAGTCAGAGGCGGACCTGAAGTCAGAGGCAGATTTGGTGTGGCGCCGGAATTGGAAGCGGAGCTGAAGGCAGTGGCAGAGATGGTGTGGAACTGGAGTTGGAGGAGGAGCTGTAGTCAGAGATGGAACTGAAGTTGAAGTCAGATGCAAAACTGGTGTGGAGCTGGAGTCAGAAGGGGAGCTGAAGTCAGAAACTGGTGTGGAGCTGGCGGCGGAGTTGGAGGCGGAAGTGGGGCTGAAGTCAGAGGCAGAGATGGTGTAGAGCTGGAGTCAGAGGCAGAAATGAAGTCAGAGGTAGAGCTGGTGTGGAGCTGAAATCAGAGGCGGAGATGAAGTTGGAGTCAGATGCAAAGCTGGTGTGGGGCTGGAGTCAGAGGTGGAGCTGAAGTGAGACTGGTGTGGAGCTGGAGTCAGAGGTAGAGCTGAAGTCAGGGTTGGAGGTGGAGCTGAAGTCGGAGAATGGTGTGGAGCTGAAGGCAGAGGCAGAGCAGGTCTGGAGCTCGAGGCAGAGTCAAAGGCGGAAGTGGGGCTGAAGTCAGAGGCAGAGCTGGCGGCGGAGCTGAAGTCAGAGGCAGAGCTGGAGGTGGTGCTGAAGTCAGAGGTGGAGCTGAAGTCAGAGGCAGAGCTGGTGGTGGAGTCAGAGAATGCTCCATTAAACCATATAGTGTACATTCCTTCCCTGCAACACTAGTGAAGTCTTCATGGTATAGTGGATAGTGCTCTGGACTCTCACCCCAGCGACCCGAGTTCAAATCCCGGCTGAAGTCAGAGGCAGAGATGGCGTAGAGCTGGAGTCAGAGGCAGAAATTAAGTCAGAGGTAGAGCTGGTGTGGAGCTGAAGTCAGAGGCGGAGATGAAGTAGGAGTCAGATGCAAAGCTGGTGTGGGGCTGGAGTTGGAGGTGGAGCTGAAGTCAGAGACTGGTTTGGAGCTGGAGTCAGAGGTAGAGCTGAAGTCAGGGTTGGAGGTGGAGCTGAAGTCAGAGACTGGTGTGGAGCTGGAGGCAGAGCTGAAGGCAGAGGCAGAGCAGGTCTGGAGCTGTAGGCAGAGTCAAAGGCGGAAGTGGGGCTGAAGTCAGAGGCAGAGCTGGAGGCGGAGGCAGAGCTCGAGGCGGTGCTGAAGTCAGAGGTGGAGCTGAAGTCAGAGGCAGAGCTGGTGGTGGAGTCAGAGAATGCTCCATTAAACCATATAGTGTACATTCCTTCCCTGCAACACTAGTGAAGTCTTAATGGTATAGTGGATAGTGCTCTGGACTCTCACCCCAGCGACCCGAGTTCAAATCCCGGTGGGACCAAAGAAAATATGTCATCATGGAAAAGGTGTTGGAGGCGGAGCTGGAGCTGTAGGCGGAGCTGAAGTCAGAGGCGGACCTGAAGTCAAAGGCAGATTTGGTGTGGCGCCGGAATTGGAAGCGGAGCTGAAGTCAGTGGCAGAGATGGTGTGGAACTGGAGTTGGAGGAGGAGCTGTAGTCAGAGATGGAACTGAAGTTGAAGTCAGATGCAAAACTGGTGTGGAGCTGGAGTCAGAGGTGGAGCTGAAGTCAGAAACTGGTGTGGAGCTGGCGGCGGAGTTGGAGGCGGAAGTGGGGCTGAAGTCAGAGGCAGAGATGGTGTAGAGCTGGAGTCAGAGGCAGAAATGAAGTCAGAGGTAGAGCTGGTGTGGAGCTGAAGTCAGAGGCGGAGATGAAGTTGGAGTCAGATGCAAATCTGGTGTAGGGCTGGAGTCAGAGGTGGAGCTGAAGTGAGACTGGTGTGGAGCTGGAGTCAGAGGTAGAGCTGAAGTCAGGGTTGGAGGTGGAGCTGAAGTCGGAGACTGGTGTGGAGCTGGAGGTGGAGCTGAAGGCAGAGGCAGAGCAGGTCTGGAGCTGTAGGCACAGTCAAAGGCGGAAGTGGGGCTAAAGTCAGAGGCAGAGCTGGTGGTGGAGTCAGAGAATGCTCCATTAAACCATATAGTGTACATTCCTTCCCTGCAACACTAGTAAAGTCTTCATGGTATAGTGGATAGTGCTCTGGACTCTCACCCCAGCGACCCGAGTTCAAATCCCGGTGGGACCAAAGAAAATATGTCATCATGGAAAAGGCGTTGGTGGCGGAGCTGGAGCTGTAGGCGGAGCTGAAGTCAGAGGCAGATTTGGTGTGGTGCCGAAATTGGAGGCGGAGCTGAAGTCAGTGGCAGAGATGGTGTGGAGCTGGAGTTGGAGGAGAAGCTGTAGTCAGAGATGGAACTGAAGTTGTGGTCAGATGCAGAACTGGTGTGGAGCTGGAGTCAGAGGCGGAGCTGAAGTCAGAAACTGGTGTGGAGCTGGCGGCGGAGTTGGAGGCGGAAGTGGGGCTGAACTCAGAGGCAGAGATGGTGTAGAGCTGGAGTCAGAGGCAGAAATGAAGTCAGAGGTAGAGCTGGTGTGGAGCTGAAGTCAGAGGCGGAGATGAAGTTAGAGTCAGATGCAAACCTGGTGTGGGGCTGGAGTTGGAGGCAGAGCTGGTGTGGAGCTGGAGTCAGAGGTGGAGCTGAAGTGAGACTGGTGTGGAGCTGGAGTCAGAGGTAAAGTTGAAGTCAGGGTTGGAGGTGGAGCTGAAGTCAGAGACTGGTGTGGAGCTGGAGGCGGAGCTGAAGGCAGAGGCAGAGCAGGTCTGGAGCTGTAGGCACAGTCAAAGGCGGAAGTGGGGCTGAAGTCAGAGGCAGAGCTGGAGGCGGTGCTGAAGTCAGAGGTGGAGCTGAAGTCAGAGGCAGAGCTGGTGGTGGAGTCAGAGAATGCTCCATTAAACCATATAGTGTACATTCCTTCCCTGCAACACTAGTGAAGTCTTCATGGTATAGTGGATAGTGCTCTGGACTCTCACCCCAGCAGTTCAAATCCCGGCTGAAGTCAGAGGCAGAGATGGTGTAGAGCTGGAGTCAGAAGCAGAAATGAAGTCAGAGGTAGAGCTGGTGTGGAGCTGAAGTCAGAGGCGGAGATGAAGTAGGAGTCAGATGCAAAGCTGGTGTGGGGCTGGAGTTGGAGGCAGCTGGTGTGGAGCTGAAGTCAGAGGTGGAGCTGAAGTCAGAGGTGGAGCTGAAGTCAGAGGCAGAGCTGGTGGTGGAGTCAGAGAATGCTCCATTAAACCATATAGTGTACATTCCTTCCCTGCAACACTAGTAAAGTCTTCATGGTATAGTGGATAGTGCTCTGGACTCTCACCCCAGCGACCCGAGTTCAAATCCCGGTGGGACCAAAGAAAATATGTCATCATGGAAAAGGTGTTGGAGGCGGAGCTGGAGCTGTAGGCGGAGCTGAAGTCAGAGGCAGATTTGGTGTGGCGCCGGAATTGGAAGCGGAGCTGAAGTCAGTGGCAGAGATGGTGTGGAACTGGAGTTGGAGGAGGAGCTGTAGTGTGGGATGGAACTGAAGTTGAAGTCAGATGCAGAACTGGTGTGGAGCTGGCGTCAGAGGCAGAGCTGGTGGTGGAGTCAGAGAATGCTCCATTAAACCATATAGTGTACATTCCTTCCCTGCAACACTAGTGAAGTCTTCATGGTATAGTGGATAGTACTCTGGACTCTCACCCCAGCGACCCGAGTTCAAATCCCGGCTGAAGTCAGAGGCAGAGATGGTGTAGAGCTGGAGTCAGAGGCAGAAATGAAGTCAGAGGTAGAGCTGGTGTGGAGCTGAAGTCAGAGGCGGAGATGAAGTAGGAGTCAGATGCAAAGCTGGTGTGGGGCTGGAGTTGGAGGCAGAGCTGGTGTGGAGCTGAAGTCAGAGGTGGAGCTGAAGTCAGAGGCAGAGCTGGTGGTGGAGTCAGAGAATGCTCCATTAAACCATATAGTGTACATTCCTTCCCTGCAACACTAGTAAAGTCTTCATGGTATAGTGGATAGTGCTCTGGACTCTCACCCCAGCGACCCGAGTTCAAATCCCGGTGGGACCAAAGAAAATATGTCATCATGGAAAAGGCGTTGGTGGCGGAGCTGGAGCTGTAGGCGGAGCTGAAGTCAGAGGCGGAGCTGAAGTCAGAGGCAGATTTGGTGTGGTGCCGAAATTGGATGCGGAGCTGAAGTCAGTGGCAGAGATGGTGTGGAGCTGGAGCTGGAGGAGAAGCTGTAGTCAGAGATGGAACTGAAGTTGTGGTCAGATGCAGAACTGGTGTGGAGCTGTAGTCAGAGGCGGAGCTGAAGTCAGAAACTGGTGTGGAGCTGGCGGCGGAGATGGAGGCGGAAGTGGGGCTGAACTCAGTAGCAGAGATGGTGTAGAGCTGGATCCAGAGGCAGAAATGAAGTCAGAGGTAGAGCTGGTGTGGAACTGTAGTCAGAGGCGGAAATGAAGTTGGAGTCAGATGCAAATCTGGTGTGGGGCTGGAGTCAGAGGTGGAGCTGAAGTCAGGGTTGGAGGTGGAGCTGAAGTCGGAGACTGGTGTGGAGCTGAAGGCAGAGGCAGAGCAGGTCTGGAGCTCGAGGCAGAGTCAAAGGCGGAAGTGGGGCTGAAGTCAGAGGCAGAGCTGGAGGCGGAGCTGAAGTCAGAGGCAGAGCTGGAGGCGGTGCTGAAGTCAGAGGTGGAGCTGAAGTCAGAGGCAGAGCTGGTGGTGGAGTCAGAGAATGCTCCATTAAACCATATAGTGTACATTCCTTCCCTGCAACACTAGTGAAGTCTTCATGGTATAGTGGATAGTGCTCTGGACTCTCACCCCAGCGACCCGAGTTCAAATCCCGGTGGGACCAAAGAAAATATGTCATCATGGAAAAGGCGTTGGTGGCGGAGCTGGAGCTGTAGGCGGAGTTGAAGTCAGAGGCGGAGATGAAGTTAGAGTCAGATGCAAACCTGGTGTGGAGCTGGAGTTGGAGGCAGAGCTGGTGTGGAGCTGGAGTCAGAGGTGGAGCTGAAGTGAGACTGGTGTGGAGCTGGAGTCAGAGGTAAAGTTGAAGTCAGGGTTGGAGGTGGAGCTGAAGTCAGAGACTGGTGTGGAGCTGGAGGCGGAGCTGAAGGCAGAGGCAGAGCAGGTCTGGAGCTGTAGGCACAGTCAAAGGCGGAAGTGGGGCTGAAGTCAGAGGCAGAGCTGGAGGCGGAGCTGAAGTCAGAGGCAGAGCTGGAGGCGGTGCTGAAGTCAGAGGTGGAGCTGAAGTCAGAGGCAGAGCTGGTGGTGGAGTCAGAGAATGCTCCATTAAACCATATAGTGTACATTCCTTCCCTGCAACACTAGTGAAGTCTTCATGGTATAGTGGATAGTGATCTGGACTCTCACCCCAGCGACCCGAGTTCAAATCCCGGTGGGACCAAAGAAAATATGTCATCATGGAAAAGGCGTTGGAGGCGGAGCTGGAGCTGTAGGCGGAGCTGAAGTCAGAGGCGGAGCTGAAGTCAGAGGCAGATTTGGTGTGGTGCCGGAATTGGAGGCGGAGCTGAAGTCAATGGCAGAGATGGTGTGGAGCTGGAGTTGGAGGAGAAGCTGTAGTCAGAGATGGAACTGAAGTTGTGGTCAGATGCAGAACTGGTGTGGAGCTGGAGTCAGAGGCGGAGCTGAAGTCAGAAACTGGTGTGGAGCTGGCGGCGGAGATGGAGGCGGAGGTGGGGCGGAAGTCAGAGGCAGAGATGGTGTAGAGCTGGAGTCAGAGGCAGAAATGAAGTCAGAGGTAGAGCTGGTGTGGAGCTGAAGTCAGAGGCGGAGATGAAGTTAGAGTCAGATGCAAACCTGGTGTGGGGCTGGAGTTGGAGGCAGAGCTGGTGTGGAGCTGGAGTCAGAGGTGGAGCTGAAGTGAGACTGGTGTGGAGCTGGAGTCAGAGGTAAAGTTGAAGTCAGGGTTGGAGGTGAAGCTGAAGTCAGAGACTGGTGTGGAGCTGGAGGCGGAGCTGAAGGCAGAGGCAGAGCAGGTCTGGAGCTGTAGGCACAGTCAAAGGCGGAAGTGGGGCTGAAGTCAGAGGCAGAGCTGGAGGCGGAGCTGAAGTCAGAGGTGGAGCTGAAGTCAGAGGCAGAGCTGGTGGTGGAGTCAGACAATGCTCCATTAAAGTCAGAGGCGGACCTGAAGTCAGAGGCAGATTTGGTGTGGCGCCGGAATTGGAAACGGAGCTGAAGTCAGTGGCAGAGATGGTGTGGAACTGGAGTTGGAGGAGGAGCTGTAGTGTGAGATGGAACTGAAGCTGGAGTCAGAGCTGGAGTCAGAGAAGGAGCTGAAGTCAGAAACTGGTGTGGAGCTGGCGGCGGAGATGGAGGCGGAAGTGGGGCTGTAGTCAGAGGCAGAGATGGTGTAGAGCTGGAGTCAGAGGCAGAAATGAAGTCAGAGGTAGAGCTAGTGTGGAACTGTAGTCAGAGGCGGAAATGAAGTTGGAGTCAGATGCAAATCTGGTTTGGGGCTGGAGTCAGAGGTGGAGCTGAAGTGAGACTGGTGTGGAGCTGGAGTCAGAGGTGGAGCTGAAGTCGGAGACTGGTGTGGAGCTGAAGGCAGAGGCAGAGCAGGTCTGGAGCTGGAGGCAGAGTCAAAGGCGGAAGTGGGGCTGAAGTCAGAGGCAGAGCTGGAGGCGGAGCTGAAGTCAGAGGCAGAGCTGGAGGCGGTGCTGAAGTCAGAGGTGGAGCTGAAGTCAGAGGCAGAGCTGGTGGTGGAGTCAGAGAATGCTCCATTAAACCATATAGTGTACATTCCTTCCCTGCAACACTAGTGAAGTCTTCATGGTATAGTGGATAGTGATCTGGACTCTCACCCCAGCGACCCGAGTTCAAATCCCGGTGGGACCAAAGAAAATATGTCATCATGGAAAAGGCGTTGGAGGCGGAGCTGGAGCTGTAGGCGGAGCTGAAGTCAGAGGCGGAGCTGAAGTCAGAGGCAGATTTGGTGTGGTGCCGGAATTGGAGGCGGAGCTGAAGTCAGTGGCAGAGATGGTGTGGAGCTGGAGTTGGAGGAGAAGCTGTAGTCAGAGATGGAACTGAAGTTGTGGTCAGATGCAGAACTGGTGTGGAGCTGGAGTCAGAGGCGGAGCTGAAGTCAGAAACTGGTGTGGAGCTGGCGGCGGAGATGGAGGCGGAGGTGGGGCGGAAGTCAGAGGCAGAGATGGTGTAGAGCTGAAGTCAGAGGCAGAAATGAAGTCAGAGGTAGAGCTGGTGTGGAACTGTAGTCAGAGGCGGAAATGAAGTTGGAGTCAGATGCAAATCTGGTGTGGGGCTGGAGTCAGAGGTGGAGCTGAAGTGAGACTGGTGCGGAGCTGGAGTCAGAGGTAGAGCTGAAGTCAGGGTTGGAGGTGGAGCTGAAGTCGGAGACTGGTGTGGAGCTGGAGGCGGAGCTGAAGGCAGAGGCAGAGCAGGTCTGGAGCTGGAGGCAGAGTCAAAGGCGGAAGTGGGGCTGAAGTCAGAGGCAGAGCTGGAGGCGGAGCAGAAGTCAGAGGCAGAGCTGGAGGCGGTGCTGAAGTCAGAGGCAGAGCTGGTGGTGGAGTCAGAGAATGCTCCATTAAACAATATAGTGTACATTCCTTCCCTGCAACACTAGTGAAGTCTTAATGGTATAGTGGATAGTGCTCTGGACTCTCACCCCAGCGACCCGAGTTCAAATCCCGGTGGGACCAAAGAAAATATGTCATCATGGAAAAGGTGTTGGAGGCGGAGCTGGAGCTGTAGGCGGAGCTGAAGTCAGAGGCAGATTTGGTGTGGCGCCGGAATTGGAAGCGGAGCTGAAGTCAGTGGCAGAGATGGTGTGGAACTGGAGTTGGAGGAGGAGCTGTAGTGTGGGATGGAACTGAAGTTGAAGTCAGATGCAGAACTGGTGTGGAGCTGGAGTCAGAGGCAGAGCTGGTGGTGTAGTCAGAGAATGCTCCATTAAACCATATAGTGTACATTCCTTCCCTGCAACACTAGTGAAGTCTTCATGGTATAGTGGATAGTGCTCTGGACTCTCACCCCAGCGACCCGAGTTCAAATCCCGGCTGAAGTCAGAGGCAGAGCTGGAGGCGGTGCTGAAGTCAGAGGTGGAGCTGAAGTCAGAGGCAGAGTTGGTGGTGGAGTCAGAGAATGCTCCATTAAACCATATAGTGTACATTCCTTCCCTGCAACACTAGTGAAGTCTTAATGGTATAGTGGATAGTGCTCTGGACTCTCACCCCAGCGACCCGAGTTCAAATCCCGGTGGGACCAAAGAAAATATGTCATCATGGAAAAGGTGTTGGAGGCGGAGCTGGAGCTGTAGGCGGAGCTGAAGTCAGAGGCGGACCTGAAGTCAGAGGCAGATTTGGTGTGGCGCCGGAATTGGAAGCGGAGCTGAAGTAAGTGGCAGAGATGGTGTGGAACTGGAGTTGGAGGAGGAGCTGTAGTGTGAGATGGAACTGAAGTTGTGGTCAGATGCAGAACTGGTGTGGAGCTGGAGTCAGAGGCGGAGCTGAAGTCAGAAACTGGTGTGGAGCTGGCGGCGGAGTTGGAGGCGGAAGTGGGGCTGAAGTCAGAGGCAGAGATGGTGTAGAGCTGGAGTCAGAGGCAGACATGAAGTCAGAGGTAGAGCTGGTGTGGAGCTGAGGTCAGAGGCGGAGATGAAGTTAGAGTCAGATGCAAATCTGGTGTGGGGCTGGTGTCAGAGGTGGAGCTGAAGTGAGACTGGTGTGGAGCTGGAGTCAGAGGTAGAGCTGAAGTCAGGGTTGGAGGTGGAGCTGAAGTCGGAGACTGGTGTGGAGCTGGAGGCGGAGCTGAAGGCAGAGGCAGAGCAGGTCTGGAGCTGGAGGCAGAGTCAAAGGCGGAAGTGGGGCTGAAGTCAGAGGCAGAGCTGGAGGCGGAGCTGAAGTCAGAGGCAGAGCTGGAGGCGGTGCTGAAGTCAGAGGTGGAGCTCAAGTCAGAGGCAGAGCTGGTGGTGGAGTCAGAGAATGCTCCATTAAACCATATAGTGTACATTCCTTCCCTGCAACACTAGTGAAGTCTTCATGGTATAGTGGATAGTGCTCTGGACTCTCACCCCAGCGACCCGAGTTCAAATCCCGGTGGGACCAAAGAAAATATGTCATCATGGAAAAGGCGTTGGTGGCGGAGCTGGAGCTGTAGGCGGAGCTGAAGTCAGAGGCAGATTTGGTGTGGTGCCAAAATTGGAGGCAGAGCTGAAGTCAGTGGCAGAGATGGTGTGGAGCTGGAGTTGGAGGAGAAGCTGTAGTCAGAGATGGAACTGAAGTTGTGGAGTCAGAGGCAGAAATGAAGTCAGAGGTAGAGCTGGTGTGGAGCTGAAGTCAGAGGCGGAGATGAAGTTGGAGTCAGATGCAAAGCTGGTGTGGGGCTGGAGTCAGAGGTGGAGCTGAAGTCAGAGACTGGTGTGGAGCTGGAGTCAGAGGTAGAGCTCAAGTCAGGGTTGGAGGTGGAGCTGAAGTCAGAGACTGGTGTGGAGCTGGAGGCGGAGCTGAAGGCAGAGGCAGAGCAGGTCTGGAGCTGGAGGCAGAGTCAAAGGCGGAAGTGGGGCTGAAGTGAGAGGCAGAGCTGGAGGCGGAAGTGGGGCTGAAGTCAGAGGCAGAGCTGGAGGCGGAGCTGAAGTCAGAGGCAGAGCTGGAGGCGGTGCTGAAGTCAGAGGCAGAGCTGGTGGTGGAGTCAGAGAATGCTCCATTAAACCATATAGTGTACATTCCTTCCTGCAACACTAGTGAAGTCTTCATGGTATAGTGGGTAGTGCTCTGGACTCTCACCCCAGCGACCCGAGTTCAAATCCCGGTGGGACCAAAGAAAATATGTCATCATGGAAAAGGTGTTGGTGGCGGAGCTGGAGCTGTAGGCGAAGCTGAAGTCAGAGGCGGAGCTGAAGTCAGAGGCAGATTTGGTGTGGTGCCGAAATTAAAGGCGGAGCTGAAGTCAGTGGCAGAGATGGTGTGGAGCTGGAGTTGGAGGAGAAGCTGTGGTCAGAGATGGAACTGAAGTTGTGGTCAGATGCAGAACTGGTGTGGAGCTGGAGTCAGAGGCGGAGCTGAAGTCAGAAACTGGTGTGGAGCTGGCGGCGGAGTTGGAGGCGGAAGTGGGGCTGAAGTCAGAGGCAGAGATGGTGAAGAGCTGGAGTCAGAGGCAGAAATGAAGTCAGAGGTAGAGCTGGTGTGGAACTGAAGTCAGAGGTGGAGATGAAGTTGGAGTCAGATGCAAAGCTGGTGTGGGGCTGGAGTCAGAGGTGGAGCTGAAGTCAGAGACTGGTGTGGAGCTGGAGTCAGAGGTAGAGCTGAAGTCAGGGTTGGAGGTGGAGCTGAAGTCAGAGACTGGTGTGGAGCTGGAGGCGGAGCTGAAGGCAGAGGCAGAGCAGGTCTGGAGCTGTAGGCACAGTCAAAGGCGGAAGTGGGGCTGAAGTCAGAGGCAGAGCTGGAGGCGGAGCTGAAGTCAGAGGCAGAGCTGGAGGCGGTGCTGAAGTCAGAGGTGCAGCTCAAGTCAGAGGCAGAGCTGGTGGTGGAGTCAGAGAATGCTCCATTAAACCATATAGTGTACATTCCTTCCCTGCAACACTAGTGAAGTCTTCATGGTATAGTGGATAGTGCTCTGGACTCTCACCCCAGCGACCCGAGTTCAAATCCCGGCTGAAGTCAGAGGCAGAGATGGTGTAGAGCTGGATTCAGAGGCAGAAATGAAGTCAGAGGTAGAGCTGGTGTGGAGCTGAAGTCAGAGGCGGAGATGAAGTAGGAGTCAGATGCAAAGCTGGTGTGGGGCTGGAGTTGGAGGCAGAGCTGGTGTGGAGCTGAAGTCAGAGGTGGAGCTGAAGTCAGAGACTGGTGTGGAGCTGGAGTCAGAGGTAGAGCTGAAGTCAGGGTTGGAGGTGGAGCTGAAGTCGGAGACTGGTGTGGAGCTGGAGGCGGAGCTGAAGGCAGAGGCAGAGCTGGAGGCGGTGCTGAAGTCAGAGGTGGAGCTGAAGTCAGAGGCAGAGCTGGTGGTGGAGTCAGAGAATGCTCCATTAAACCATATAGTGTACATTCCTTCCCTGCAACACTAGTGAAGTCTTCATGGTATAGTGGATAGTGCTCTGGACTCTCACCCCAGCGACCCGAGTTCAAATCCCGGTGGGACCAAAGAAAATATGTCATCATGGAAAAGGCGTTGGTGGCGGAGCTGGAGCTGTAGGCGGAGCTGAAGTCAGAGGCGGAGCTGAAGTCAGAGGCAGATTTGGTGTGGTGCCGAAATTGAAGGCGGAGCTGAAGTCAGTGGCAGAGATGGTGTGGAGCTGGAGTTGGAGGAGAAGCTGTGGTCAGAGATGGAACTGAAGTTGTGGTCAGATGCAGAACTGGTGTGGAGCTGGAGTCAGAGGCGGAGCTGAAGTCAGAAACTGGTGTGGAGCTGGCGGCGGAGTTGGAGGCGGAAGTGGGGCTGAAGTCAGAGGCAGAGATGGTGAAGAGCTGGAGTCAGAGGCAGAAATGAAGTCAGAGGTAGAGCTGGTGTGGAACTGAAGTCAGAGGTGGAGATGAAGTTGGAGTCAGATGCAAAGCTGGTGTGGGGCTGGAGTCAGAGGTGGAGCTGAAGTCAGAGACTGGTGTGGAGCTGGAGTCAGAGGTAGAGCTGAAGTCAGGGTTGGAGGTGGAGCTGAAGTCAGAGACTGGTGTGGAGCTGGAGGCGGAGCTGAAGGCAGAGGCAGAGCAGGTCTGGAGCTGTAGGCACAGTCAAAGGCGGAAGTGGGGCTGAAGTCAGAGGCAGAGCTGGAGGCGGAGCTGAAGTCAGAGGCAGAGCTGGAGGCGGTGCTGAAGTCAGAGGTGCAGCTCAAGTCAGAGGCAGAGCTGGTGGTGGAGTCAGAGAATGCTCCATTAAACCATATAATGTACATTCCTTCCCTGCAACACTAGTGAAGTCTTCATGGTATAGTGGATAGTGCTCTGGACTCTCACCCCAGCGACCCGAGTTCAAATCCCGGCTGAAGTCAGAGGCAGAGATGGTGTAGAGCTGGATTCAGAGGCAGAAATGAAGTCAGAGGTAGAGCTGGTGTGGAGCTGAAGTCAGAGGCGGAGATGAAGTAGGAGTCAGATGCAAAGCTGGTGTGGGGCTGGAGTTGGAGGCAGAGCTGGTGTGGAGCTGAAGTCAGAGGTGGAGCTGAAGTCAGAGACTGGTGTGGAGCTGGAGTCAGAGGTAGAGCTGAAGTCAGGGTTGGAGGTGGAGCTGAAGTCGGAGACTGGTGTGGAGCTGGAGGCGGAGCTGAAGGCAGAGGCAGAGCTGGAGGCGGTGCTGAAGTCAGAGGTGGAGCTGAAGTCAGAGGCAGAGCTGGTGGTGGAGTCAGAGAATGCTCCATTAAACCATATAGTGTACATTCCTTCCCTGCAACACTAGTGAAGTCTTCATGGTATAGTGGATAGTGCTCTGGACTCTCACCCCAGCGACCCGAGTTCAAATCCCGGTGGGACCAAAGAAAATATGTCATCATGGAAAAGGCGTTGGTGGCGGAGCTGGAGCTGTAGGCGGAGCTGAAGTCAGAGGCGGAGCTGAAGTCAGAGGCAGATTTGGTGTGGTGCCGAAATTGAAGGCGGAGCTGAAGTCAGTGGCAGAGATGGTGTGGAGCTGGAGTTGGAGGAGAAGCTGTGGTCAGAGATGGAACTGAAGTTGTGGTCAGATGCAGAACTGGTGTGGAGCTGGAGTCAGAGGCGGAGCTGAAGTCAGAAACTGGTGTGGAGCTGAAGTCAGAGGTGGAGATGAAGTTGGAGTCAGATGCAAAGTTGGTGTGGGGCTGGAGTCAGAGGTGGAGCCGAAGTCAGAGACTGGTGTGGAGCTGGAGTCAGAGGTAGAGCTGAAGTCAGGGTTGGAGGTAGAGCTGAAGTCAGAGACTGGTGTGGAGCTGGAGGCGGAGCTGAAGGCAGAGGCAGAGCAGGTCTGGAGCTGTAGGCACAGTCAAAGGCGGAAGTGGGGCTGAAGTCAGAGGCAGAGCTGGAGGCGGAGCTGAAGTCAGAGGCAGAGCTGGAGGCGGTGCTGAAGTCAGAGGTGCAGCTCAAGTCAGAGGCAGAGCTGGTGGTGGAGTCAGAGAATGCTCCATTAAACCATATAGTGTACATTCCTTCCCTGCAACACTAGTGAAGTCTTCATGGTGTAGTGGATAGTGCTCTGGACTCTCACCCCAGCGACCCGAGTTCAAATCCCGGTGGGACCAAAGAAAATATGTCATCATGGAAAAGGTGTTGGAGGCGGAGCTGGAGCTGTAGGCGGAGCTGAAGTCAGAGGCGGACCTGAAGTCAGAGGCAGATTTGGTGTGGCGCCGGAATTGGAAGCGGAGCTGAAGTCAGTGGCAGAGATGGTGTGGAACTGGAGTTGGAGGAGGAGCTGTAGTGTGAGATGGAACTGAAGTTGAAGTCAGATGCAAAACTGGTGTGGAGCTGAAGTCAGAAACTGGTGTGGAGCTGGCGGCGGAGTGTGAGGCGGAAGTGGGGCTGAAGTCAGAGGCAGAGATGGTGTAGAGCTGGAGTCAGAGGCAGAAATGAAGTCAGAGGTAGAGCTGGTGTGAAGCTGAAGTCAGAGGCGGAGATGAAATTGGAGTCAGATGCAAAGCTGGTGTGGGGCTGGAGTCAGAGGTGGAGCTGAAGTGAGACTGGTGTGGAGCTGGAGTCAGAGGTCGAGCTGAAGTCAGGGTTGGAGGTGGAGCTGAAGTCGGAGACTGGTGTGGAGCTGGAGGCGGAGCTGAAGGCAGAGGCAGAGCAGGTCTGGAGCTGGAGGCAGAGTCAAAGGCGGAAGTGGGGCTGAAGTCAGAGGCAGAGCTGGAGGCGGAGCTGAAGTCAGAGGCAGAGCTGGAGGCGGTGCTGAAGTCAGAGGTGGAGCTGAAGTCAGAGGCAGAGCTGGTGGTGGAGTCAGAGAATGCTCCATTAAACCATATAGTGTACATTCCTTCCCTGCAACACTAGTAAAGTCTTCATGGTATAGTGGATAGTGCTCTGGACTCTCACCCCAGCGACCCGAGTTCAAATCCCGGTGGGACCAAAGAAAATATGTCATCATGGAAAAGGCGTTGGTGGCGGAGCTGGAGCTGTAGGCGGAGCTGAAGTCAGAGGCGGAGCTGAAGTCAGAGGCAGATTTGGTGTGGTGCCGAAATTGAAGGCGGAGCTGAAGTCAGAGACTGGTGTGGAGCTGGAGGCGGAGCTGAAGGCAGAGGCAGTGCAGGTCTGGAGCTGGAGGCACAGTCAAAGGCGGAAGTGGGGCTGAAGTCAGAGGCAGAGCTGGAGGCGGAGCTGAAGTCAGAGGCAGAGCTGGAGGCGGTGCTGAAGTCAGAGGTGGAGCTGAAGTCAGAGGCAGAGCTGGTGGTGGAGTCAGAGAATGCTCAATTAAACCATATAGTGTACATTCCTTCCCTGCAACACTAGTAAAGTCTTCATGGTATAGTGGATAGTGCTCTGGACTCTCACCCCAGCGACCCGAGTTCAAATCCCGGTGGGACCAAAGAAAATATGTCATCATGGAAAAGGCGTTGGTGGCGGAGCTGGAGCTGTAGGCGGAGCTGAAGTCAGAGGCGGAGCTGAAGTCAGAGGCAGATTTGGTGTGGTGCCGAAATTGGAGGCGGAGCTGAAGTCAGTGGCAGAGATGGTGTGGAGCTGGAGTTGGAGGAGAAGCTGTAGTCAGAGATGGAACTGAAGTTGTGGAGTCAGAGGCAGAAATGAAGTCAGAGGTAGAGCTGGTGTGGAGCTGAAGTCAGAGGCGGAGATGAAGTTGGAGTCAGATGCAAAGCTGGTGTGGGGCTGAAGTCAGAGGTGGAGCTGAAGTCAGAGACTGGTGTGGAGCTGGAGTCAGAGGTAGAGCTGAAGTCAGGGTTGGAGGTGGAGCTGAAGTCAGAGACTGGTGTGGAGCTGGAGGCGGAGCTGAAGGCAGAGGCAGAGCAGGTCTGGAGCTGGAGGCACAGTCAAAGGCGGGAGTGGGGCTGAAGTCAGAGGCAGAGCTGGAGGCGGAGCTGAAGTCAGAGGCAGAGCTGGAGGCGGTGCTGAAGTCAGAGGTGCAGCTCAAGTCAGAGGCAGAGCTGGTGGTGGAGTCAGAGAATGCTCCATTAAACCATATAGTGTACATTCCTTCCCTGCAACACTAGTGAAGTCTTCATGGTATAGTGGATAGTGCTCTGGACTCTCACCCCAGCGACCCGAGTTCAAATCCCGGCTGAAGTCAGAGGCAGAGATGGTGTAGAGCTGGATTCAGAGGCAGAAATGAAGTCAGAGGTAGAGCTGGTGTGGAGCTGAAGTCAGAGGCGGAGATGAAGTAGGAGTCAGATGCAAAGCTGGTGTGGGGCTGGAGTTGGAGGCAGAGCTGGTGTGGAGCTGAAGTCAGAGGTGGAGCTGAAGTCAGAGACTGGTGTGGAGCTGGAGTCAGAGGTAGAGCTGAAGTCAGGGTTGGAGGTGGAGCTGAAGTCGGAGACTGGTGTGGAGCTGGAGGCGGAGCTGAAGGCAGAGGCAGAGCAGGTCTGGAGCTGGAGGCAGAGTCAAAGGCGGAAGTGGGGCTGAAGTCAGAGGCAGAGCTGGATGCGGAGCTGAAGTCAGAGGCAGAGCTGGAGGCGGTGCTGAAGTCAGAGGTGGAGCTGAAGTCAGAGGCAGAGCTGGTGGTGGAGTCAGAGAATGCTCCATTAAACCATATAGTGTACATTCCTTCCCTGCAACACTAGTGAAGTCTTCATGGTATAGTGGATAGTGCTCTGGACTCTCACCCCAGCGACCCGAGTTCAAATCCCGGTGGGACCAAAGAAAATATGTCATCATGGAAAAGGCGTTGGTGGCGGAGCTGGAGCTGTAGGCGGAGCTGAAGTCAGAGGCGGAGCTGAAGTCAGAGGCAGATTTGGTGTGGTGCCGAAATTGAAGGCGGAGCTGAAGTCAGTGGCAGAGATGGTGTGGAGCTGGAGTTGGAGGAGAAGCTGTGGTCAGAGATGGAACTGAAGTTGTGGTCAGATGCAGAACTGGTGTGGAGCTGGAGTCAGAGGCGGAGCTGAAGTCAGAAACTGGTGTGGAGCTGAAGTCAGAGGTGGAGATGAAGTTGGAGTCAGATGCAAAGCTGGTGTGGGGCTGGAGTCAGAGGTGGAGCCGAAGTCAGAGACTGGTGTGGAGCTGGAGTCAGAGGTAGAGCTGAAGTCAGGGTTGGAGGTAGAGCTGAAGTCAGAGACTGGTGTGGAGCTGGAGGCGGAGCTGAAGGCAGAGGCAGAGCAGGTCTGGAGCTGTAGGCACAGTCAAAGGCGGAAGTGGGGCTGAAGTCAGAGGCAGAGCTGGAGGCGGAGCTGAAGTCAGAGGCAGAGCTGGAGGCGGTGCTGAAGTCAGAGGTGCAGCTCAAGTCAGAGGCAGAGCTGGTGGTGGAGTCAGAGAATGCTCCATTAAACCATATAGTGTACATTCCTTCCCTGCAACACTAGTGAAGTCTTCATGGTGTAGTGGATAGTGCTCTGGACTCTCACCCCAGCGACCCGAGTTCAAATCCCGGTGGGACCAAAGAAAATATGTCATCATGGAAAAGGTGTTGGAGGCGGAGCTGGAGCTGTAGGCGGAGCTGAAGTCAGAGGCGGACCTGAAGTCAGAGGCAGATTTGGTGTGGCGCCGGAATTGGAAGCGGAGCTGAAGTCAGTGGCAGAGATGGTGTGGAACTGGAGTTGGAGGAGGAGCTGTAGTGTGAGATGGAACTGAAGTTGAAGTCAGATGCAAAACTTGTGTGGAGCTGAAGTCAGAAACTGGTGTGGAGCTGGCGGCGGAGTGTGAGGCGGAAGTGGGGCTGAAGTCAGAGGCAGAGATGGTGTAGAGCTGGAGTCAGAGGCAGAAATGAAGTCAGAGGTAGAGCTGGTGTGAAGCTGAAGTCAGAGGCGGAGATGAAATTGGAGTCAGATGCAAAGCTGGTGTGGGGCTGGAGTCAGAGGTGGAGCTGAAGTGAGACTGGTGTGGAGCTGGAGTCAGAGGTCGAGCTGAAGTCAGGGTTGGAGGTGGAGCTGAAGTCGGAGACTGGTGTGGAGCTGGAGGCGGAGCTGAAGGCAGAGGCAGAGCAGGTCTGGAGCTGGAGGCAGAGTCAAAGGCGGAAGTGGGGCTGAAGTCAGAGGCAGAGCTGGAGGCGGAGCTGAAGTCAGAGGCAGAGCTGGAGGCGGTGCTGAAGTCAGAGGTGGAGCTGAAGTCAGAGGCAGAGCTGGTGGTGGAGTCAGAGAATGCTCCATTAAACCATATAGTGTACATTCCTTCCCTGCAACACTAGTAAAGTCTTCATGGTATAGTGGATAGTGCTCTGGACTCTCACCCCAGCGACCCGAGTTCAAATCCCGGTGGGACCAAAGAAAATATGTCATCATGGAAAAGGCGTTGGTGGCGGAGCTGGAGCTGTAGGCGGAGCTGAAGTCAGAGGCGGAGCTGAAGTCAGAGGCAGATTTGGTGTGGTGCCGAAATTGAAGGCGGAGCTGAAGTCAGAGACTGGTGTGGAGCTGGAGGCGGAGCTGAAGGCAGAGGCAGTGCAGGTCTGGAGCTGGAGGCACAGTCAAAGGCGGAAGTGGGGCTGAAGTCAGAGGCAGAGCTGGAGGCGGAGCTGAAGTCAGAGGCAGAGCTGGAGGCGGTGGTGAAGTCAGAGGTGGAGCTGAAGTCAGAGGCAGAGTTGGTGGTGGAGTCAGAGAATGCTCCATTAAACCATATAGTGTACATTCCTTCCCTGCAACACTAGTGAAGTCTTAATGGTATAGTGGATAGTGCTCTGGACTCTCACCCCAGCGACCCGAGTTCAAATCCCGGTGGGACCAAAGAA
Source organism: Syngnathus leptorhynchus (assembly GCF_054491065.1). Taxonomy (NCBI): domain Eukaryota; kingdom Metazoa; phylum Chordata; class Actinopteri; order Syngnathiformes; family Syngnathidae; genus Syngnathus; species Syngnathus leptorhynchus. The sequence goes on from NW_028232002.1 coordinate 195,268, forward strand.
AATATGTCATCATGGAAAAGGTGTTGGAGGCGGAGCTGGAGCTGTAGGCGGAGCTTAAGTCAGAGGCGGACCTGAAGTCAGAGGCAGATTTGGTCTGGCGCCGGAATTGGAAGCGGAGCTGAAGTAAGTGGCAGAGATGGTGTGGAACTGGAGTTGGAGGAGGAGCTGTAGTGTGAGATGGAACTGAAGTTGTGGTCAGATGCAGAACTGGTGTGGAGCTGGAGTCAGAGGCGGAGCTGAAGTCAGAAACTGGTGTGGAGCTGGCGGCGGAGTTGGAGGCGGATGTGGGGCTGAAGTCAGAGGCAGAGATAGTGTAGAGCTGGAGTCAGAGGCAGACATGAAGTCAGAGGTAGAGCTGGTGTGGAGCTGAGGTCAGAGGCGGAGATGAAGTTGGAGTCAGATGCAAATCTGGTGTGGGGCTGGAGTCAGAGGTGGAGCTGAAGTGAGACTGGTGTGGAGCTGGAGTCAGAGGTAGAGCTGAAGTCAGGGTTGGAGGTGGAGCTGAAGTCGGAAACTGGTGTGGAGCTGGAGGCGGAGCTGAAGGCAGAGGCAGAGCAGGTCTGGAGCTGGAGGCAGAGTCAAAGGCGGAAGTGGGGCTGAAGTCAGAGGCAGAGCTGGAGGCGGAGCTGAAGTCAGAGGCAGAGCTGGAGGCGGTGCTGAAGTCAGAGGTGGAGCTGAAGTCAGAGGCAGAGCTGGTGGTGGAGTCAGAGAATGCTCCATTAAACCATATAGTGTACATTCCTTCCCTGCAACACTAGTGAAGTCTTCATGGTATAGTGGATAGTGCTCTGGACTCTCACCCCAGCGACCCGAGTTCAAATCCCAGGTGAAGTCAGAGGCAGAGATGTTGTAGAGCTGGAGTCAGAGGCAGAAATGAAGTCAGAGGTAGAGCTGGTGTGGAGCTGAAGTCAGAGGCGGAGATGAAGTAGGAGTCAGATGCAAAGCTGGTGTGGGGCTGGAGTTGGAGGCAGAGCTGGTGTGGAGCTGAAGTCAGAAGTGGAGCTGAAGTCAGAGACTGGTGTGGAGCTGGAGTCAGAGGTAGAGCTGAAGTCAGGGTTGGAGGTGGAGCTGAAGTCGGAGACTGGTGTGGAGCTGGAGGCGGAGCTGAAGGCAGAGGCAGAGCAGGTCTGGAGCTGGAGGCAGAGTCAAAGGCGGAAGTGGGGCTGAAGTCAGAGGCAGAGCTGGAGGCGGAGCTGAAGTCAGAGGCAGAGCTGGAGGCGGTGCTGAAGTCAGAGGTGGAGCTGAAGTCAGAGGCAGAGCTGGTGGTGGAGTCAGAGAATGCTCCATTAAACCATATAGTGTACATTCCTTCCCTGCAACACTAGTGAAGTCTTCATGGTATAGTGGATAGTGCTCTGGACTCTCACCCCAGCGACCCGAGTTCAAATCCCGGTGGGACCAAAGAAAATATGTCATCATGGAAAAGGCGTTGGTGGCGGAGCTGGAGCTGTAGGCGGAGCTGAAGTCAGAGGCGGAGCTCAAGTCAGAGGCAGATTTGGTGTGGTGCCGAAATTGAAGGCGGAGCTGAAGTCAGTGGCAGAGATGGTGTGGAGCTGGAGTTGGAGGAGAAGCTGTGGTCAGAGATGGAACTGAAGTTGTGGTCAGATGCAGAACTGGTGTGGAGCTGGAGTCAGAGGCGGAGCTGAAGTCAGAAACTGGTGTGGAGCTGGCGGCGGAGTTGGAGGCGGAAGTGGGGCTGAAGTCAGAGGCAGAGATGGTGAAGAGCTGGAGTCAGAGGCAGAAATGAAGTCAGAGGTAGAGATGGTGTGGAGCTGAAGTCAGAGGTGGAGATGAAGTTGGAGTCAGATGCAAAGCTGGTGTGGGGCTGGAGTCAGAGGTGGAGCTGAAGTCAGAGACTGGTGTGGAGCTGGAGTCAGAGGTAGAGCTGAAGTCAGGGTTGGAGGTGGAGCTGAAGTCAGAGACTGGTGTGGAGCTGGAGGCGGAGCTGAAGGCAGAGGCAGAGCAGGTCTGGAGCTGGAGGCACAGTCAAAGGCTGAAGTGGGGCTGAAGTCAGAGGCAGAGCTGGAGGCGGAGCTGAAGTCAGAGGCAGAGCTGGAGGCGGTGCTGAAGTCAGAGGTGGAGCTGAAGTCAGAGGCAGAGTTGGTGGTGGAGTCAGAGAATGCTCCATTAAACCATATAGTGTACATTCCTTCCCTGCAACACTAGTGAAGTCTTAATGGTATAGTGGATAGTGCTCTGGACTCTCACCCCAGCGACCCGAGTTCAAATCCCGGTGGGACCAAAGAAAATATGTCATCATGGAAAAGGTGTTGGAGGCGGAGCTGGAGCTGTAGGCGGAGCTGAAGTCAGAGGCGGACCTGAAGTCAGAGGCAGATTTGGTCTGGCGCCGGAATTGGAAGCGGAGCTGAAGTAAGTGGCAGAGATGGTATGGAACTGGAGTTGGAGGAGGAGCTGTAGTGTGAGATGGAACTGAAGTTGTGGTCAGATGCAGAACTGGTGCGGAGCTGGAATCAGAGGCGGAGCTGAAGTCAGAAACTGGTGTGGAGCTGGCGGCGGAGTTGGAGGCGGAAGTGGGGCTGAAGTCAGAGGCAGAGATGGTGTAGAGCTGAAGTCAGAGGCAGACATGAAGTCAGAGGTAGAGCTGGTGTGGAGCTGAGGTCAGAGGCGGAGATGAAGTTGGAGTCAGATGCAAATCTGGTGTGGGGCTGAAGTCAGAGGTGGAGCTGAAGTGAGACTGGTGTGGAGCTGGAGTCAGAGGTAGAGCTGAAGTCAGGGTTGGAGGTGGAGCTGAAGTCGGAAACTGGTGTGGAGCTGGAGGCGGAGCTGAAGGCAGAGGCAGAGCAGGTCTGGAGCTGGAGGCAGAGTCAAAGGCGGAAGTGGGGCTGAAGTCAGAGGCAGAGCTGGAGGCGGAGCTGAAGTCAGAGGCAGAGCTGGAGGCGGTGCTGAAGTCAGAGGTGGAGCTGAAGTCAGAGGCAGAGCTGGTGGTGGAGTCAGAGAATGCTCCATTAAACCATATAGTGTACATTCCTTCCCTGCAACACTAGTGAAGTCTTCATGGTATAGTGGATAGTGCTCTGGACTCTCACCCCAGCGACCCGAGTTCAAATCCCAGGTGAAGTCAGAGGCAGAGATGGTGTAGAGCTGGAGTCAGAGGCAGAAATGAAGTCAGAGGTAGAGCTGGTGTGGAGCTGAAGTCAGAGGCGGAGATGAAATAGGAGTCAGATGCAAAGCTGGTGTGGGGCTGGAGTTGGAGGCAGAGCTTGTGTGGAGCTGAAGTCAGAGGTGGAGCTGAAGTCAGAGACTGGTGTGGAGCTGGAGTCAGAGGTACAGCTGAAGTCAGGGTTGGAGGTGGAGCTGATGTCAGAGACTGGACTCTCACCCCAGCGACCCGAGTTCAAATCCCGGTGGGACCAAATAAAATATGTCATCATGGAAAATGTGTTGGAGGCGGAGCTGGAGCTGTAGGCGGAGCTGAAGTCAGAGGCGGACCTGAAGTCAGAGGCAGATTTGGTGTGGTGCCGAAATTGAAGGCGGAGCTGAAGTCAGTGGCAGAGATGGTGTGGAGCTGGAGTTGGAGGAGTAGCTGTAGTCAGAGATGGAACTGAAGTTGTGGTCAGATGCAGAACTGGTGTGGAGCTGGAGTCAGAGGCGGAGCTGAAGTCAGAAACTGGTATGGAGCTGGCGGCGGAGTTGGAGGCGGAAGTGGGGCTGAAGTCAGAGGCAGAGATGGTGTAGAGCTGAAGTCAAAGGCAGAAATGAAGTCAGAGGTAGAGCTGGTGTGGAGCTGAAGTCAGAGGCGGAGATGAAGTTGGAGTCAGATGCAAAGCTGGTGTGGGGCTGGAGTCAGAGGTGGAGCTGAAGTCAGAGACTGGTGTGGAGCTGGAGTCAGAGGTAGAGCTGAAGTCAGGGTTGGAGGTGGAGCTGAAGTCAGAGACTGGTGTGGAGCTGGAGGCGGAGCTGAAGGCAGAGGCAGAGCAGGTCTGGAGCTTTAGGCAGAGTCAAAGGCGGAAGTGGGGCTGAAGTCAGAGGCAGAGCTGGAGGCGGAGCTGAAGTCAGAGGCAGAGCTGGAGGCGGTGCTGAAGTCAGAGGCAGAGTTGGTGGTGGAGTCAGAGAATGCTCCATTAAACCATATAGTGTACATTCCTTCCCTGCAACACTAGTGAAGTCTTAATGGTATAGTGGATAGTGCTCTGGACTCTCACCCCAGCGACCCGAGTTCAAATCCCGTTGGGACCAAAGAAAATATGTCATCATGGAAAAGGTGTTGGAGGCGGAGCTGGAGCTGTAGGCGGAGCTGAAGTCAGAGGCGGACCTGAAGTCAGAGGCAGATTTGGTGTGGCGCCGGAATTGGAAGCGGAGCTGAAGTAAGTGGCAGAGATGGTGTGGAACTGGAGTTGGAGGAGGAGCTGTAGTGTGAGATGGAACTGAAGTTGTGGTCAGATGCAGAACTGGTGTGGAGCTGGAGTCAGAGGCGGAGCTGAAGTCAGAAACTGGTGTGGAGCTGGCGGCGGAGTTGGAGGCGGAAGTGGGGCTGAAGTCAGTGGCAGAGATGGTGTAGAGCTGGAGTCAGAGGCAGACATGAAGTCAGAGGTAGAGCTGGTGTGGAGCTGAGGTCAGAGGCGGAGATGAAGTTGGAGTCAGATGCAAATCTGGTGTGGGGCTGGTGTCAGAGGTGGAGCTGAAGTGAGACTGGTGTGGAGCTGGAGTCAGACGTAGAGCTGAAGTCAGGGTTGGAGGTGGAGCTGAAGTCGGAGACTGGTGTGGAGCTGGAGGCGGAGCTGGAGGCAGAGTCAAAGGCGGAAGTGGGGCTGAAGTCAGAGGCAGAGCTGGAGGCGGAGCTGAAGTCAGAGGCAGAGCTGGAGGCGGTGCTGAAGTCAGAGGTGGAGCTCAAGTCAGAGGCAGAGCTGGTGGTGGAGTCAGAGAATGCTCCATTAAACCATATAGTGTACATTCCTTCCCTGCAACACTAGTGAAGTCTTCATGGTATAGTGGATAGTGCTCTGGACTCTCACCCCAGCGACCCGAGTTCAAATCCCAGGTGAAGTCAGAGGCAGAGATGGTGTAGAGCTGGAGTCAGAGGCAGAAATGAAGTCAGAGGTAGAGCTGGTGTGGAGCTGAAGTCAGAGGCGGAGATGAAGTAGGAGTCAGATGCAAAGCTGGTGTGGGGCTGGAGTTGGAGGCAGAGCTGGTGTGGAGCTGAAGTCAGAGGTGGAGCTGAAGTCAGAGACTGGTGTGGAGCTGGAGTCAGAGGCAGAAATGAAGTCAGAGGTAGAGCTGGTGTGGAGCTAAAGTCAGAGGTGGAGATGAAATTGGAGTCAGATGCAAAGCTGGTGTGGGGCTGGAGTCAGAGGTGGAGCTGAAGTGAAACTGGTGTGGAGCTGGAGTCAGAGGTAGAGCTGAAGTCAGGGTTGGAGGTGGAGCTGAAGTCGGAGACTGGTGTGGAGCTGGAGGCAGAGTCAAAGGCGGAAGTGGGGCTGAAGTCAGAGGCAGAGCTGGAGGCGGAGCTGAAGTCAGAGGCAGAGCTGGAGGCGGTGCTGAAGTCAGAGGTGGAGCTGAAGTCAGAGGCAGAGCTGGTGGTGGAGTCAGAGAATGCTCCATTAAACCATATAGTGTACATTCCTTCCTGCAACACTAGTGAAGTCTTCATGGTATAGTGGGTAGTGCTCTGGACTCTCACCCCAGCGACCCGAGTTCAAATCCCGGTGGGACCAAAGAAAATATGTCATCATGGAAAAGGTGTTGGTGGCGGAGCTGGAGCTGTAGGCGAAGCTGAAGTCAGAGGCGGAGCTGAAGTCAGAGGCAGATTTGGTGTGGTGCCGAAATTAAAGGCGGAGCTGAAGTCAGTGGCAGAGATGGTGTGGAGCTGGAGTTGGAGGAGAAGCTGTGGTCAGAGATGGAACTGAAGTTGTGGTCAGATGCAGAACTGGTGTGGAGCTGGAGTCAGAGGCGGAGCTGAAGTCAGAAACTGGTGTGGAGCTGGCGGCGGAGTTGGAGGCGGAAGTGGGGCTGAAGTCAGAGGCAGAGATGGTGAAGAGCTGGAGTCAGAGGCAGAAATGAAGTCAGAGGTAGAGCTGGTGTGGAACTGAAGTCAGAGGTGGAGATGAAGTTGGAGTCAGATGCAAAGCTGGTGTGGGGCTGGAGTCAGAGGTGGAGCCGAAGTCAGAGACTGGTGTGGAGCTGGAGTCAGAGGTAGAGCTGAAGTCAGGGTTGGAGGTAGAGCTGAAGTCAGAGACTGGTGTGGAGCTGGAGGCGGAGCTGAAGGCAGAGGCAGAGCAGGTCTGGAGCTGTAGGCACAGTCAAAGGCGGAAGTGGGGCTGAAGTCAGAGGCAGAGCTGGAGGCGGAGCTGAAGTCAGAGGCAGAGCTGGAGGCGGTGCTGAAGTCAGAGGTGGAGCTGAAGTCAGAGGCAGAGCTGGTGGTGGAGTCAGAGAATGCTCCATTAAACCATATAGTGTACATTCCTTCCCTGCAACACTAGTAAAGTCTTCATGGTATAGTGGATAGTGCTCTGGACTCTCACCCCAGCGACCCGAGTTCAAATCCCGGTGGGACCAAAGAAAATATGTCATCATGGAAAAGGCGTTGGTGGCGGAGCTGGAGCTGTAGGCGGAGCTGAAGTCAGAGGCGGAGCTCAAGTCAGAGGCAGATTTGGTGTGGTGCCGAAATTGAAGGCGGAGCTGAAGTCAGTGGCAGAGATGGTGTGGAGCTGGAGTTGGAGGAGAAGCTGTGGTCAGAGATGGAACTGAAGTTGTGGTCAGATGCAGAACTGGTGTGGAGCTGGAGTCAGAGGCGGAGCTGAAGTCAGAAACTGGTGTGGAGCTGGCGGCGGAGTTGGAGGCGGAAGTGGGGCTGAAGTCAGAGGCAGAGATGGTGAAGAGCTGGAGTCAGAGGCAGAAATGAAGTCAGAGGTAGAGATGGTGTGGAGCTGAAGTCAGAGGCGGAGATGAAGTTGGAGTCAGATGCAAATCTGGTGTGGGGCTGAAGTCAGAGGTGGAGCTGAAGTGAGACTGGTGTGGAGCTGGAGTCAGAGGTAGAGCTGAAGTCAGGGTTGGAGGTGGAGCTGAAGTCGGAAACTGGTGTGGAGCTGGAGGCGGAGCTGAAGGCAGAGGCAGAGCAGGTCTGGAGCTGGAGGCAGAGTCAAAGGCGGAAGTGGGGCTGAAGTCAGAGGCAGAGCTGGAGGCGGAGCTGAAGTCAGAGGCAGAGCTGGAGGCGGTGCTGAAGTCAGAGGTGGAGCTGAAGTCAGAGGCAGAGCTGGTGGTGGAGTCAGAGAATGCTCCATTAAACCATATAGTGTACATTCCTTCCCTGCAACACTAGTGAAGTCTTCATGGTATAGTGGATAGTGCTCTGGACTCTCACCCCAGCGACCCGAGTTCAAATCCCAGGTGAAGTCAGAGGCAGAGATGGTGTAGAGCTGGAGTCAGAGGCAGAAATGAAGTCAGAGGTAGAGCTGGTGTGGAGCTGAAGTCAGAGGCGGAGATGAAATAGGAGTCAGATGCAAAGCTGGTGTGGGGCTGGAGTTGGAGGCAGAGCTTGTGTGGAGCTGAAGTCAGAGGTGGAGCTGAAGTCAGAGACTGGTGTGGAGCTGGAGTCAGAGGTACAGCTGAAGTCAGGGTTGGAGGTGGAGCTGATGTCAGAGACTGGACTCTCACCCCAGCGACCCGAGTTCAAATCCCGGTGGGACCAAATAAAATATGTCATCATGGAAAATGTGTTGGAGGCGGAGCTGGAGCTGTAGGCGGAGCTGAAGTCAGAGGCGGACCTGAAGTCAGAGGCAGATTTGGTGTGGTGCCGAAATTGAAGGCGGAGCTGAAGTCAGTGGCAGAGATGGTGTGGAGCTGGAGTTGGAGGAGTAGCTGTAGTCAGAGATGGAACTGAAGTTGTGGTCAGATGCAGAACTGGTGTGGAGCTGGAGTCAGAGGCGGAGCTGAAGTCAGAAACTGGTATGGAGCTGGCGGCGGAGTTGGAGGCGGAAGTGGGGCTGAAGTCAGAGGCAGAGATGGTGTAGAGCTGAAGTCAAAGGCAGAAATGAAGTCAGAGGTAGAGCTGGTGTGGAGCTGAAGTCAGAGGCGGAGATGAAGTTGGAGTCAGATGCAAAGCTGGTGTGGGGCTGGAGTCAGAGGTGGAGCTGAAGTCAGAGACTGGTGTGGAGCTGGAGTCAGAGGTAGAGCTGAAGTCAGGGTTGGAGGTGGAGCTGAAGTCAGAGACTGGTGTGGAGCTGGAGGCGGAGCTGAAGGCAGAGGCAGAGCAGGTCTGGAGCTGGAGGCAGAGTCAAAGGCGGAAGTGGGGCTGAAGTCAGAGGCAGAGCTGGAGGCGGAGCTGAAGTCAGAGGCAGAGCTGGAGGCGGTGCTGAAGTCAGAGGCAGAGTTGGTGGTGGAGTCAGAGAATGCTCCATTAAACCATATAGTGTACATTCCTTCCCTGCAACACTAGTGAAGTCTTAATGGTATAGTGGATAGTGCTCTGGACTCTCACCCCAGCGACCCGAGTTCAAATCCCGTTGGGACCAAAGAAAATATGTCATCATGGAAAAGGTGTTGGAGGCGGAGCTGGAGCTGTAGGCGGAGCTGAAGTCAGAGGCGGACCTGAAGTCAGAGGCAGATTTGGTGTGGCGCCGGAATTGGAAGCGGAGCTGAAGTAAGTGGCAGAGATGGTGTGGAACTGGAGTTGGAGGAGGAGCTGTAGTGTGAGATGGAACTGAAGTTGTGGTCAGATGCAGAACTGGTGTGGAGCTGGAGTCAGAGGCGGAGCTGAAGTCAGAAACTGGTGTGGAGCTGGCGGCGGAGTTGGAGGCGGAAGTGGGGCTGAAGTCAGTGGCAGAGATGGTGTAGAGCTGGAGTCAGAGGCAGACATGAAGTCAGAGGTAGAGCTGGTGTGGAGCTGAGGTCAGAGGCGGAGATGAAGTTGGAGTCAGATGCAAATCTGGTGTGGGGCTGGTGTCAGAGGTGGAGCTGAAGTGAGACTGGTGTGGAGCTGGAGTCAGACGTAGAGCTGAAGTCAGGGTTGGAGGTGGAGCTGAAGTCGGAGACTGGTGTGGAGCTGGAGGCGGAGCTGGAGGCAGAGTCAAAGGCGGAAGTGGGGCTGAAGTCAGAGGCAGAGCTGGAGGCGGAGCTGAAGTCAGAGGCAGAGCTGGAGGCGGTGCTGAAGTCAGAGGTGGAGCTCAAGTCAGAGGCAGAGCTGGTGGTGGAGTCAGAGAATGCTCCATTAAACCATATAGTGTACATTCCTTCCCTGCAACACTAGTGAAGTCTTCATGGTATAGTGGATAGTGCTCTGGACTCTCACCCCAGCGACCCGAGTTCAAATCCCAGGTGAAGTCAGAGGCAGAGATGGTGTAGAGCTGGAGTCAGAGGCAGAAATGAAGTCAGAGGTAGAGCTGGTGTGGAGCTGAAGTCAGAGGCGGAGATGAAGTAGGAGTCAGATGCAAAGCTGGTGTGGGGCTGGAGTTGGAGGCAGAGCTGGTGTGGAGCTGAAGTCAGAGGTGGAGCTGAAGTCAGAGACTGGTGTGGAGCTGGAGTCAGAGGCAGAAATGAAGTCAGAGGTAGAGCTGGTGTGGAGCTAAAGTCAGAGGTGGAGATGAAATTGGAGTCAGATGCAAAGCTGGTGTGGGGCTGGAGTCAGAGGTGGAGCTGAAGTGAAACTGGTGTGGAGCTGGAGTCAGAGGTAGAGCTGAAGTCAGGGTTGGAGGTGGAGCTGAAGTCGGAGACTGGTGTGGAGCTGGAGGCAGAGTCAAAGGCGGAAGTGGGGCTGAAGTCAGAGGCAGAGCTGGAGGCGGAGCTGAAGTCAGAGGCAGAGCTGGAGGCGGTGCTGAAGTCAGAGGTGGAGCTGAAGTCAGAGGCAGAGCTGGTGGTGGAGTCAGAGAATGCTCCATTAAACCATATAGTGTACATTCCTTCCTGCAACACTAGTGAAGTCTTCATGGTATAGTGGGTAGTGCTCTGGACTCTCACCCCAGCGACCCGAGTTCAAATCCCGGTGGGACCAAAGAAAATATGTCATCATGGAAAAGGTGTTGGTGGCGGAGCTGGAGCTGTAGGCGAAGCTGAAGTCAGAGGCGGAGCTGAAGTCAGAGGCAGATTTGGTGTGGTGCCGAAATTAAAGGCGGAGCTGAAGTCAGTGGCAGAGATGGTGTGGAGCTGGAGTTGGAGGAGAAGCTGTGGTCAGAGATGGAACTGAAGTTGTGGTCAGATGCAGAACTGGTGTGGAGCTGGAGTCAGAGGCGGAGCTGAAGTCAGAAACTGGTGTGGAGCTGGCGGCGGAGTTGGAGGCGGAAGTGGGGCTGAAGTCAGAGGCAGAGATGGTGAAGAGCTGGAGTCAGAGGCAGAAATGAAGTCAGAGGTAGAGCTGGTGTGGAACTGAAGTCAGAGGTGGAGATGAAGTTGGAGTCAGATGCAAAGCTGGTGTGGGGCTGGAGTCAGAGGTGGAGCCGAAGTCAGAGACTGGTGTGGAGCTGGAGTCAGAGGTAGAGCTGAAGTCAGGGTTGGAGGTAGAGCTGAAGTCAGAGACTGGTGTGGAGCTGGAGGCGGAGCTGAAGGCAGAGGCAGAGCAGGTCTGGAGCTGTAGGCACAGTCAAAGGCGGAAGTGGGGCTGAAGTCAGAGGCAGAGCTGGAGGCGGAGCTGAAGTCAGAGGCAGAGCTGGAGGCGGTGCTGAAGTCAGAGGTGGAGCTGAAGTCAGAGGCAGAGCTGGTGGTGGAGTCAGAGAATGCTCCATTAAACCATATAGTGTACATTCCTTCCCTGCAACACTAGTAAAGTCTTCATGGTATAGTGGATAGTGCTCTGGACTCTCACCCCAGCGACCCGAGTTCAAATCCCGGTGGGACCAAAGAAAATATGTCATCATGGAAAAGGCGTTGGTGGCGGAGCTGGAGCTGTAGGCGGAGCTGAAGTCAGAGGCGGAGCTCAAGTCAGAGGCAGATTTGGTGTGGTGCCGAAATTGAAGGCGGAGCTGAAGTCAGTGGCAGAGATGGTGTGGAGCTGGAGTTGGAGGAGAAGCTGTGGTCAGAGATGGAACTGAAGTTGTGGTCAGATGCAGAACTGGTGTGGAGCTGGAGTCAGAGGCGGAGCTGAAGTCAGAAACTGGTGTGGAGCTGGCGGCGGAGTTGGAGGCGGAAGTGGGGCTGAAGTCAGAGGCAGAGATGGTGAAGAGCTGGAGTCAGAGGCAGAAATGAAGTCAGAGGTAGAGATGGTGTGGAGCTGAAGTCAGAGGTGGAGATGAAGTTGGAGTCAGATGCAAAGCTGGTGTGGGGCTGGAGTCAGAGGTGGAGCTGAAGTCAGAGACTGGTGTGGAGCTGGAGTCAGAGGTAGAGCTGAAGTCAGGGTTGGAGGTGGAGCTGAAGTCAGAGACTGGTGTGGAGCTGGAGGCGGAGCTGAAGGCAGAGGCAGAGCAGGTCTGGAGCTGGAGGCACAGTCAAAGGCTGAAGTGGGGCTGAAGTCAGAGGCAGAGCTGGAGGCGGAGCTGAAGTCAGAGGCAGAGCTGGAGGCGGTGCTGAAGTCAGAGGTGGAGCTGAAGTCAGAGGCAGAGTTGGTGGTGGAGTCAGAGAATGCTCCATTAAACCATATAGTGTACATTCCTTCCCTGCAACACTAGTGAAGTCTTAATGGTATAGTGGATAGTGCTCTGGACTCTCACCCCAGCGACCCGAGTTCAAATCCCGGTGGGACCAAAGAAAATATGTCATCATGGAAAAGGTGTTGGAGGCGGAGCTGGAGCTGTAGGCGGAGCTGAAGTCAGAGGCGGACCTGAAGTCAGAGGCAGATTTGGTCTGGCGCCGGAATTGGAAGCGGAGCTGAAGTAAGTGGCAGAGATGGTATGGAACTGGAGTTGGAGGAGGAGCTGTAGTGTGAGATGGAACTGAAGTTGTGGTCAGATGCAGAACTGGTGCGGAGCTGGAATCAGAGGCGGAGCTGAAGTCAGAAACTGGTGTGGAGCTGGCGGCGGAGTTGGAGGCGGAAGTGGGGCTGAAGTCAGAGGCAGAGATGGTGTAGAGCTGGAGTCAGAGGCAGACATGAAGTCAGAGGTAGAGCTGGTGTGGAGCTGAGGTCAGAGGCGGAGATGAAGTTGGAGTCAGATGCAAATCTGGTGTGGGGCTGAAGTCAGAGGTGGAGCTGAAGTGAGACTGGTGTGGAGCTGGAGTCAGAGGTAGAGCTGAAGTCAGGGTTGGAGGTGGAGCTGAAGTCGGAAACTGGTGTGGAGCTGGAGGCGGAGCTGAAGGCAGAGGCAGAGCAGGTCTGGAGCTGGAGGCAGAGTCAAAGGCGGAAGTGGGGCTGAAGTCAGAGGCAGAGCTGGAGGCGGAGCTGAAGTCAGAGGCAGAGCTGGAGGCGGTGCTGAAGTCAGAGGTGGAGCTGAAGTCAGAGGCAGAGCTGGTGGTGGAGTCAGAGAATGCTCCATTAAACCATATAGTGTACATTCCTTCCCTGCAACACTAGTGAAGTCTTCATGGTATAGTGGATAGTGCTCTGGACTCTCACCCCAGCGACCCGAGTTCAAATCCCAGGTGAAGTCAGAGGCAGAGATGGTGTAGAGCTGGAGTCAGAGGCAGAAATGAAGTCAGAGGTAGAGCTGGTGTGGAGCTGAAGTCAGAGGCGGAGATGAAATAGGAGTCAGATGCAAAGCTGGTGTGGGGCTGGAGTTGGAGGCAGAGCTTGTGTGGAGCTGAAGTCAGAGGTGGAGCTGAAGTCAGAGACTGGTGTGGAGCTGGAGTCAGAGGTACAGCTGAAGTCAGGGTTGGAGGTGGAGCTGATGTCAGAGACTGGACTCTCACCCCAGCGACCCGAGTTCAAATCCCGGTGGGACCAAATAAAATATGTCATCATGGAAAAGGTGTTGGAGGCGGAGCTGGAGCTGTAGGCGGAGCTGAAGTCAGAGGCGGACCTGAAGTCAGAGGCAGATTTGGTGTGGTGCCGAAATTGAAGGCGGAGCTGAAGTCAGTGGCAGAGATGGTGTGGAGCTGGAGTTGGAGGAGTAGCTGTAGTCAGAGATGGAACTGAAGTTGTGGTCAGATGCAGAACTGGTGTGGAGCTGGAGTCAGAGGCGGAGCTGAAGTCAGAAACTGGTATGGAGCTGGCGGCGGAGTTGGAGGCGGAAGTGGGGCTGAAGTCAGAGGCAGAGATGGTGTAGAGCTGAAGTCAAAGGCAGAAATGAAGTCAGAGGTAGAGCTGGTGTGGAGCTGAAGTCAGAGGCGGAGATGAAGTTGGAGTCAGATGCAAAGCTGGTGTGGGGCTGGAGTCAGAGGTGGAGCTGAAGTCAGAGACTGGTGTGGAGCTGGAGTCAGAGGTAGAGCTGAAGTCAGGGTTGGAGGTGGAGCTGAAGTCAGAGACTGGTGTGGAGCTGGAGGCGGAGCTGAAGGCAGAGGCAGAGCAGGTCTGGAGCTGGAGGCAGAGTCAAAGGCGGAAGTGGGGCTGAAGTCAGAGGCAGAGCTGGAGGCGGAGCTGAAGTCAGAGGCAGAGCTGGAGGCGGTGCTGAAGTCAGAGGCAGAGTTGGTGGTGGAGTCAGAGAATGCTCCATTAAACCATATAGTGTACATTCCTTCCCTGCAACACTAGTGAAGTCTTAATGGTATAGTGGATAGTGCTCTGGACTCTCACCCCAGCGACCCGAGTTCAAATCCCGTTGGGACCAAAGAAAATATGTCATCATGGAAAAGGTGTTGGAGGCGGAGCTGGAGCTGTAGGCGGAGCTGAAGTCAGAGGCGGACCTGAAGTCAGAGGCAGATTTGGTGTGGCGCCGGAATTGGAAGCGGAGCTGAAGTAAGTGGCAGAGATGGTGTGGAACTGGAGTTGGAGGAGGAGCTGTAGTGTGAGATGGAACTGAAGTTGTGGTCAGATGCAGAACTGGTGTGGAGCTGGAGTCAGAGGCGGAGCTGAAGTCAGAAACTGGTGTGGAGCTGGCGGCGGAGTTGGAGGCGGAAGTGGGGCTGAAGTCAGTGGCAGAGATGGTGTAGAGCTGGAGTCAGAGGCAGACATGAAGTCAGAGGTAGAGCTGGTGTGGAGCTGAGGTCAGAGGCGGAGATGAAGTTGGAGTCAGATGCAAATCTGGTGTGGGGCTGGTGTCAGAGGTGGAGCTGAAGTGAGACTGGTGTGGAGCTGGAGTCAGACGTAGAGCTGAAGTCAGGGTTGGAGGTGGAGCTGAAGTCGGAGACTGGTGTGGAGCTGGAGGCAGAGTCAAAGGCGGAAGTGGGGCTGAAGTCAGAGGCAGAGCTGGAGGCGGAGCTGAAGTCAGAGGCAGAGCTGGAGGCGGTGCTGAAGTCAGAGGTGGAGCTCAAGTCAGAGGCAGAGCTGGTGGTGGAGTCAGAGAATGCTCCATTAAACCATATAGTGTACATTCCTTCCCTGCAACACTAGTGAAGTCTTCATGGTATAGTGGATAGTGCTCTGGACTCTCACCCCAGCGACCCGAGTTCAAATCCCAGGTGAAGTCAGAGGCAGAGATGGTGTAGAGCTGGAGTCAGAGGCAGAAATGAAGTCAGAGGTAGAGCTGGTGTGGAGCTGAAGTCAGAGGCGGAGATGAAGTAGGAGTCAGATGCAAAGCTGGTGTGGGGCTGGAGTTGGAGGCAGAGCTGGTGTGGAGCTGAAGTCAGAGGTGGAGCTGAAGTCAGAGACTGGTGTGGAGCTGGAGTCAGAGGCAGAAATGAAGTCAGAGGTAGAGCTGGTGTGGAGCTAAAGTCAGAGGTGGAGATGAAATTGGAGTCAGATGCAAAGCTGGTGTGGGGCTGGAGTCAGAGGTGGAGCTGAAGTGAAACTGGTGTGGAGCTGGAGTCAGAGGTAGAGCTGAAGTCAGGGTTGGAGGTGGAGCTGAAGTCGGAGACTGGTGTGGAGCTGGAGGCAGAGTCAAAGGCGGAAGTGGGGCTGAAGTCAGAGGCAGAGCTGGAGGCGGAGCTGAAGTCAGAGGCAGAGCTGGAGGCGGTGCTGAAGTCAGAGGTGGAGCTGAAGTCAGAGGCAGAGCTGGTGGTGGAGTCAGAGAATGCTCCATTAAACCATATAGTGTACATTCCTTCCTGCAACACTAGTGAAGTCTTCATGGTATAGTGGGTAGTGCTCTGGACTCTCACCCCAGCGACCCGAGTTCAAATCCCGGTGGGACCAAAGAAAATATGTCATCATGGAAAAGGTGTTGGTGGCGGAGCTGGAGCTGTAGGCGAAGCTGAAGTCAGAGGCGGAGCTGAAGTCAGAGGCAGATTTGGTGTGGTGCCGAAATTAAAGGCGGAGCTGAAGTCAGTGGCAGAGATGGTGTGGAGCTGGAGTTGGAGGAGAAGCTGTGGTCAGAGATGGAACTGAAGTTGTGGTCAGATGCAGAACTGGTGTGGAGCTGGAGTCAGAGGCGGAGCTGAAGTCAGAAACTGGTGTGGAGCTGGCGGCGGAGTTGGAGGCGGAAGTGGGGCTGAAGTCAGAGGCAGAGATGGTGAAGAGCTGGAGTCAGAGGCAGAAATGAAGTCAGAGGTAGAGCTGGTGTGGAACTGAAGTCAGAGGTGGAGATGAAGTTGGAGTCAGATGCAAAGCTGGTGTGGGGCTGGAGTCAGAGGTGGAGCTGAAGTCAGAGACTGGTGTGGAGCTGGAGTCAGAGGTAGAGCTGAAGTCAGGGTTGGAGGTGGAGCTGAAGTCAGAGACTGGTGTGGAGCTGGAGGCGGAGCTGAAGGCAGAGGCAGAGCAGGTCTGGAGCTGTAGGCACAGTCAAAGGCGGAAGTGGGGCTGAAGTCAGAGGCAGAGCTGGAGGCGGAGCTGAAGTCAGAGGCAGAGCTGGAGGCGGTGCTGAAGTCAGAGGTGCAGCTCAAGTCAGAGGCAGAGCTGGTGGTGGAGTCAGAGAATGCTCCATTAAACCATATAGTGTACATTCCTTCCCTGCAACACTAGTGAAGTCTTCATGGTATAGTGGATAGTGCTCTGGACTCTCACCCCAGCGACCCGAGTTCAAATCCCGGCTGAAGTCAGAGGCAGAGATGGTGTAGAGCTGGATTCAGAGGCAGAAATGAAGTCAGAGGTAGAGCTGGTGTGGAGCTGAAGTCAGAGGCGGAGATGAAGTAGGAGTCAGATGCAAAGCTGGTGTGGGGCTGGAGTTGGAGGCAGAGCTGGTGTGGAGCTGAAGTCAGAGGTGGAGCTGAAGTCAGAGACTGGTGTGGAGCTGGAGTCAGAGGTAGAGCTGAAGTCAGGGTTGGAGGTGGAGCTGAAGTCGGAGACTGGTGTGGAGCTGGAGGCGGAGCTGAAGGCAGAGGCAGAGCAGGTCTGGAGCTGGAGGCAGAGTCAAAGGCGGAAGTGGGGCTGAAGTCAGAGGCAGAGCTGGAGGCGGAGCTGAAGTCAGAGGCAGAGCTGGAGGCGGTGCTGAAGTCAGAGGTGGAGCTGAAGTCAGAGGCAGAGCTGGTGGTGGAGTCAGAGAATGCTCCATTAAACCATATAGTGTACATTCCTTCCCTGCAACACTAGTGAAGTCTTCATGGTATAGTGGATAGTGCTCTGGACTCTCACCCCAGCGACCCGAGTTCAAATCCCGGTGGGACCAAAGAAAATATGTCATCATGGAAAAGGCGTTGGTGGCGGAGCTGGAGCTGTAGGCGGAGCTGAAGTCAGAGGCGGAGCTGAAGTCAGAGGCAGATTTGGTGTGGTGCCGAAATTGAAGGCGGAGCTGAAGTCAGTGGCAGAGATGGTGTGGAGCTGGAGTTGGAGGAGAAGCTGTGGTCAGAGATGGAACTGAAGTTGTGGTCAGATGCAGAACTGGTGTGGAGCTGGAGTCAGAG
This sequence comes from Syngnathus leptorhynchus, assembly GCF_054491065.1. Lineage (NCBI taxonomy): Eukaryota > Metazoa > Chordata > Actinopteri > Syngnathiformes > Syngnathidae > Syngnathus > Syngnathus leptorhynchus. The sequence continues at coordinate 211,954 of NW_028232002.1, forward strand.
GCGGAGCTGAAGTCAGAAACTGGTGTGGAGCTGGAGTCAGAGGTAGAGCTGAAGTCAGGGTTGGAGGTGGAGCTGTAGTCAGAGACTGGTGTGGAGCTGGAGGCGGAGCTGAAGGCAGAGGCAGAGCAGGTCTGGATCTGTAGGCACAGTCAAAGGCGGAAGTGGGGCTGAAGTCAGAGGCAGAGCTGGAGGCGGAGCTGAAGTCAGAGGCAGAGCTGGAGGCGGTGCTGAAGTCAGAGGTGGAGCTGAAGTCAGAGGCAGAGCTGGTGGTGGAGTCAGAGAATGCTCCATTAAACCATATAGTGTACATTCCTTCCCTGCAACACTAGTAAAGTCTTCATGGTATAGTGGATAGTGCTCTGGACTCTCACCCCAGCGACCCGAGTTCAAATCCCGGTGGGACCAAAGAAAATATGTCATCATGGAAAAGGCGTTGGTGGCGGAGCTGGAGCTGTAGGCGGAGCTGAAGTCAGAGGCGGAGCTCAAGTCAGAGGCAGATTTGGTGTGGTGCCGAAATTGAAGGCGGAGCTGAAGTCAGTGGCAGAGATGGTGTGGAGCTGGAGTTGGAGGAGAAGCTGTGGTCAGAGATGGAACTGAAGTTGTGGTCAGATGCAGAACTGGTGTGGAGCTGGAGTCAGAGGCGGAGCTGAAGTCAGAAACTGGTGTGGAGCTGGCGGCGGAGTTGGAGGCGGAAGTGGGGCTGAAGTCAGAGGCAGAGATGGTGAAGAGCTGGAGTCAGAGGCAGAAATGAAGTCAGAGGTAGAGATGGTGTGGAGCTGAAGTCAGAGGTGGAGATGAAGTTGGAGTCAGATGCAAAGCTGGTGTGGGGCTGGAGTCAGAGGTGGAGCTGAAGTCAGAGACTGGTGTGGAGCTGGAGTCAGAGGTAGAGCTGAAGTCAGGGTTGGAGGTGGAGCTGAAGTCAGAGACTGGTGTGGAGCTGGAGGCGGAGCTGAAGGCAGAGGCAGAGCAGGTCTGGAGCTGGAGGCACAGTCAAAGGCTGAAGTGGGGCTGAAGTCAGAGGCAGAGCTGGAGGCGGAGCTGAAGTCAGAGGCAGAGCTGGAGGCGGTGCTGAAGTCAGAGGTGGAGCTGAAGTCAGAGGCAGAGTTGGTGGTGGAGTCAGAGAATGCTCCATTAAACCATATAGTGTACATTCCTTCCCTGCAACACTAGTGAAGTCTTAATGGTATAGTGGATAGTGCTCTGGACTCTCACCCCAGCGACCCGAGTTCAAATCCCGGTGGGACCAAAGAAAATATGTCATCATGGAAAAGGTGTTGGAGGCGGAGCTGGAGCTGTAGGCGGAGCTGAAGTCAGAGGCGGACCTGAAGTCAGAGGCAGATTTGGTCTGGCGCCGGAATTGGAAGCGGAGCTGAAGTAAGTGGCAGAGATGGTATGGAACTGGAGTTGGAGGAGGAGCTGTAGTGTGAGATGGAACTGAAGTTGTGGTCAGATGCAGAACTGGTGCGGAGCTGGAATCAGAGGCGGAGCTGAAGTCAGAAACTGGTGTGGAGCTGGCGGCGGAGTTGGAGGCGGAAGTGGGGCTGAAGTCAGAGGCAGAGATGGTGTAGAGCTGGAGTCAGAGGCAGACATGAAGTCAGAGGTAGAGCTGGTGTGGAGCTGAGGTCAGAGGCGGAGATGAAGTTGGAGTCAGATGCAAATCTGGTGTGGGGCTGAAGTCAGAGGTGGAGCTGAAGTGAGACTGGTGTGGAGCTGGAGTCAGAGGTAGAGCTGAAGTCAGGGTTGGAGGTGGAGCTGAAGTCGGAAACTGGTGTGGAGCTGGAGGCGGAGCTGAAGGCAGAGGCAGAGCAGGTCTGGAGCTGGAGGCAGAGTCAAAGGCGGAAGTGGGGCTGAAGTCAGAGGCAGAGCTGGAGGCGGAGCTGAAGTCAGAGGCAGAGCTGGAGGCGGTGCTGAAGTCAGAGGTGGAGCTGAAGTCAGAGGCAGAGCTGGTGGTGGAGTCAGAGAATGCTCCATTAAACCATATAGTGTACATTCCTTCCCTGCAACACTAGTGAAGTCTTCATGGTATAGTGGATAGTGCTCTGGACTCTCACCCCAGCGACCCGAGTTCAAATCCCAGGTGAAGTCAGAGGCAGAGATGGTGTAGAGCTGGAGTCAGAGGCAGAAATGAAGTCAGAGGTAGAGCTGGTGTGGAGCTGAAGTCAGAGGCGGAGATGAAATAGGAGTCAGATGCAAAGCTGGTGTGGGGCTGGAGTTGGAGGCAGAGCTTGTGTGGAGCTGAAGTCAGAGGTGGAGCTGAAGTCAGAGACTGGTGTGGAGCTGGAGTCAGAGGTACAGCTGAAGTCAGGGTTGGAGGTGGAGCTGATGTCAGAGACTGGACTCTCACCCCAGCGACCCGAGTTCAAATCCCGGTGGGACCAAATAAAATATGTCATCATGGAAAAGGTGTTGGAGGCGGAGCTGGAGCTGTAGGCGGAGCTGAAGTCAGAGGCGGACCTGAAGTCAGAGGCAGATTTGGTGTGGTGCCGAAATTGAAGGCGGAGCTGAAGTCAGTGGCAGAGATGGTGTGGAGCTGGAGTTGGAGGAGTAGCTGTAGTCAGAGATGGAACTGAAGTTGTGGTCAGATGCAGAACTGGTGTGGAGCTGGAGTCAGAGGCGGAGCTGAAGTCAGAAACTGGTATGGAGCTGGCGGCGGAGTTGGAGGCGGAAGTGGGGCTGAAGTCAGAGGCAGAGATGGTGTAGAGCTGAAGTCAAAGGCAGAAATGAAGTCAGAGGTAGAGCTGGTGTGGAGCTGAAGTCAGAGGCGGAGATGAAGTTGGAGTCAGATGCAAAGCTGGTGTGGGGCTGGAGTCAGAGGTGGAGCTGAAGTCAGAGACTGGTGTGGAGCTGGAGTCAGAGGTAGAGCTGAAGTCAGGGTTGGAGGTGGAGCTGAAGTCAGAGACTGGTGTGGAGCTGGAGGCGGAGCTGAAGGCAGAGGCAGAGCAGGTCTGGAGCTGGAGGCAGAGTCAAAGGCGGAAGTGGGGCTGAAGTCAGAGGCAGAGCTGGAGGCGGAGCTGAAGTCAGAGGCAGAGCTGGAGGCGGTGCTGAAGTCAGAGGCAGAGTTGGTGGTGGAGTCAGAGAATGCTCCATTAAACCATATAGTGTACATTCCTTCCCTGCAACACTAGTGAAGTCTTAATGGTATAGTGGATAGTGCTCTGGACTCTCACCCCAGCGACCCGAGTTCAAATCCCGTTGGGACCAAAGAAAATATGTCATCATGGAAAAGGTGTTGGAGGCGGAGCTGGAGCTGTAGGCGGAGCTGAAGTCAGAGGCAGATTTGGTGTGGCGCCGGAATTGGAAGCGGAGCTGAAGTAAGTGGCAGAGATGGTGTGGAACTGGAGTTGGAGGAGGAGCTGTAGTGTGAGATGGAACTGAAGTTGTGGTCAGATGCAGAACTGGTGTGGAGCTGGAGTCAGAGGCGGAGCTGAAGTCAGAAACTGGTGTGGAGCTGGCGGCGGAGTTGGAGGCGGAAGTGGGGCTGAAGTCAGTGGCAGAGATGGTGTAGAGCTGGAGTCAGAGGCAGACATGAAGTCAGAGGTAGAGCTGGTGTGGAGCTGAGGTCAGAGGCGGAGATGAAGTTGGAGTCAGATGCAAATCTGGTGTGGGGCTGGTGTCAGAGGTGGAGCTGAAGTGAGACTGGTGTGGAGCTGGAGTCAGACGTAGAGCTGAAGTCAGGGTTGGAGGTGGAGCTGAAGTCGGAGACTGGTGTGGAGCTGGAGGCAGAGTCAAAGGCGGAAGTGGGGCTGAAGTCAGAGGCAGAGCTGGAGGCGGAGCTGAAGTCAGAGGCAGAGCTGGAGGCGGTGCTGAAGTCAGAGGTGGAGCTCAAGTCAGAGGCAGAGCTGGTGGTGGAGTCAGAGAATGCTCCATTAAACCATATAGTGTACATTCCTTCCCTGCAACACTAGTGAAGTCTTCATGGTATAGTGGATAGTGCTCTGGACTCTCACCCCAGCGACCCGAGTTCAAATCCCAGGTGAAGTCAGAGGCAGAGATGGTGTAGAGCTGGAGTCAGAGGCAGAAATGAAGTCAGAGGTAGAGCTGGTGTGGAGCTGAAGTCAGAGGCGGAGATGAAGTAGGAGTCAGATGCAAAGCTGGTGTGGGGCTGGAGTTGGAGGCAGAGCTGGTGTGGAGCTGAAGTCAGAGGTGGAGCTGAAGTCAGAGACTGGTGTGGAGCTGGAGTCAGAGGCAGAAATGAAGTCAGAGGTAGAGCTGGTGTGGAGCTAAAGTCAGAGGTGGAGATGAAATTGGAGTCAGATGCAAAGCTGGTGTGGGGCTGGAGTCAGAGGTGGAGCTGAAGTGAAACTGGTGTGGAGCTGGAGTCAGAGGTAGAGCTGAAGTCAGGGTTGGAGGTGGAGCTGAAGTCGGAGACTGGTGTGGAGCTGGAGGCAGAGTCAAAGGCGGAAGTGGGGCTGAAGTCAGAGGCAGAGCTGGAGGCGGAGCTGAAGTCAGAGGCAGAGCTGGAGGCGGTGCTGAAGTCAGAGGTGGAGCTGAAGTCAGAGGCAGAGCTGGTGGTGGAGTCAGAGAATGCTCCATTAAACCATATAGTGTACATTCCTTCCTGCAACACTAGTGAAGTCTTCATGGTATAGTGGGTAGTGCTCTGGACTCTCACCCCAGCGACCCGAGTTCAAATCCCGGTGGGACCAAAGAAAATATGTCATCATGGAAAAGGTGTTGGTGGCGGAGCTGGAGCTGTAGGCGAAGCTGAAGTCAGAGGCGGAGCTGAAGTCAGAGGCAGATTTGGTGTGGTGCCGAAATTAAAGGCGGAGCTGAAGTCAGTGGCAGAGATGGTGTGGAGCTGGAGTTGGAGGAGAAGCTGTGGTCAGAGATGGAACTGAAGTTGTGGTCAGATGCAGAACTGGTGTGGAGCTGGAGTCAGAGGCGGAGCTGAAGTCAGAAACTGGTGTGGAGCTGGCGGCGGAGTTGGAGGCGGAAGTGGGGCTGAAGTCAGAGGCAGAGATGGTGAAGAGCTGGAGTCAGAGGCAGAAATGAAGTCAGAGGTAGAGCTGGTGTGGAACTGAAGTCAGAGGTGGAGATGAAGTTGGAGTCAGATGCAAAGCTGGTGTGGGGCTGGAGTCAGAGGTGGAGCTGAAGTCAGAGACTGGTGTGGAGCTGGAGTCAGAGGTAGAGCTGAAGTCAGGGTTGGAGGTGGAGCTGAAGTCAGAGACTGGTGTGGAGCTGGAGGCGGAGCTGAAGGCAGAGGCAGAGCAGGTCTGGAGCTGTAGGCACAGTCAAAGGCGGAAGTGGGGCTGAAGTCAGAGGCAGAGCTGGAGGCGGAGCTGAAGTCAGAGGCAGAGCTGGAGGCGGTGCTGAAGTCAGAGGTGCAGCTCAAGTCAGAGGCAGAGCTGGTGGTGGAGTCAGAGAATGCTCCATTAAACCATATAGTGTACATTCCTTCCCTGCAACACTAGTGAAGTCTTCATGGTATAGTGGATAGTGCTCTGGACTCTCACCCCAGCGACCCGAGTTCAAATCCCGGCTGAAGTCAGAGGCAGAGATGGTGTAGAGCTGGATTCAGAGGCAGAAATGAAGTCAGAGGTAGAGCTGGTGTGGAGCTGAAGTCAGAGGCGGAGATGAAGTAGGAGTCAGATGCAAAGCTGGTGTGGGGCTGGAGTTGGAGGCAGAGCTGGTGTGGAGCTGAAGTCAGAGGTGGAGCTGAAGTCAGAGACTGGTGTGGAGCTGGAGTCAGAGGTAGAGCTGAAGTCAGGGTTGGAGGTGGAGCTGAAGTCGGAGACTGGTGTGGAGCTGGAGGCGGAGCTGAAGGCAGAGGCAGAGCAGGTCTGGAGCTGGAGGCAGAGTCAAAGGCGGAAGTGGGGCTGAAGTCAGAGGCAGAGCTGGAGGCGGAGCTGAAGTCAGAGGCAGAGCTGGAGGCGGTGCTGAAGTCAGAGGTGGAGCTGAAGTCAGAGGCAGAGCTGGTGGTGGAGTCAGAGAATGCTCCATTAAACCATATAGTGTACATTCCTTCCCTGCAACACTAGTGAAGTCTTCATGGTATAGTGGATAGTGCTCTGGACTCTCACCCCAGCGACCCGAGTTCAAATCCCGGTGGGACCAAAGAAAATATGTCATCATGGAAAAGGCGTTGGTGGCGGAGCTGGAGCTGTAGGCGGAGCTGAAGTCAGAGGCGGAGCTGAAGTCAGAGGCAGATTTGGTGTGGTGCCGAAATTGAAGGCGGAGCTGAAGTCAGTGGCAGAGATGGTGTGGAGCTGGAGTTGGAGGAGAAGCTGTGGTCAGAGATGGAACTGAAGTTGTGGTCAGATGCAGAACTGGTGTGGAGCTGGAGTCAGAGGCGGAGCTGAAGTCAGAAACTGGTGTGGAGCTGGAGTCAGAGGTAGAGCTGAAGTCAGGGTTGGAGGTGGAGCTGTAGTCAGAGACTGGTGTGGAGCTGGAGGCGGAGCTGAAGGCAGAGGCAGAGCAGGTCTGGATCTGTAGGCACAGTCAAAGGCGGAAGTGGGGCTGAAGTCAGAGGCAGAGCTGGAGGCGGAGCTGAAGTCAGAGGCAGAGCTGGAGGCGGTGCTGAAGTCAGAGGTGGAGCTGAAGTCAGAGGCAGAGCTGGTGGTGGAGTCAGAGAATGCTCCATTAAACCATATAGTGTACATTCCTTCCCTGCAACACTAGTAAAGTCTTCATGGTATAGTGGATAGTGCTCTGGACTCTCACCCCAGCGACCCGAGTTCAAATCCCGGTGGGACCAAAGAAAATATGTCATCATGGAAAAGGCGTTGGTGGCGGAGCTGGAGCTGTAGGCGGAGCTGAAGTCAGAGGCGGAGCTCAAGTCAGAGGCAGATTTGGTGTGGTGCCGAAATTGAAGGCGGAGCTGAAGTCAGTGGCAGAGATGGTGTGGAGCTGGAGTTGGAGGAGAAGCTGTGGTCAGAGATGGAACTGAAGTTGTGGTCAGATGCAGAACTGGTGTGGAGCTGGAGTCAGAGGCGGAGCTGAAGTCAGAAACTGGTGTGGAGCTGGCGGCGGAGTTGGAGGCGGAAGTGGGGCTGAAGTCAGAGGCAGAGATGGTGAAGAGCTGGAGTCAGAGGCAGAAATGAAGTCAGAGGTAGAGATGGTGTGGAGCTGAAGTCAGAGGTGGAGATGAAGTTGGAGTCAGATGCAAAGCTGGTGTGGGGCTGGAGTCAGAGGTGGAGCTGAAGTCAGAGACTGGTGTGGAGCTGGAGTCAGAGGTAGAGCTGAAGTCAGGGTTGGAGGTGGAGCTGAAGTCAGAGACTGGTGTGGAGCTGGAGGCGGAGCTGAAGGCAGAGGCAGAGCAGGTCTGGAGCTGGAGGCACAGTCAAAGGCTGAAGTGGGGCTGAAGTCAGAGGCAGAGCTGGAGGCGGAGCTGAAGTCAGAGGCAGAGCTGGAGGCGGTGCTGAAGTCAGAGGTGGAGCTGAAGTCAGAGGCAGAGTTGGTGGTGGAGTCAGAGAATGCTCCATTAAACCATATAGTGTACATTCCTTCCCTGCAACACTAGTGAAGTCTTAATGGTATAGTGGATAGTGCTCTGGACTCTCACCCCAGCGACCCGAGTTCAAATCCCGGTGGGACCAAAGAAAATATGTCATCATGGAAAAGGTGTTGGAGGCGGAGCTGGAGCTGTAGGCGGAGCTGAAGTCAGAGGCGGACCTGAAGTCAGAGGCAGATTTGGTCTGGCGCCGGAATTGGAAGCGGAGCTGAAGTAAGTGGCAGAGATGGTATGGAACTGGAGTTGGAGGAGGAGCTGTAGTGTGAGATGGAACTGAAGTTGTGGTCAGATGCAGAACTGGTGCGGAGCTGGAATCAGAGGCGGAGCTGAAGTCAGAAACTGGTGTGGAGCTGGCGGCGGAGTTGGAGGCGGAAGTGGGGCTGAAGTCAGAGGCAGAGATGGTGTAGAGCTGGAGTCAGAGGCAGACATGAAGTCAGAGGTAGAGCTGGTGTGGAGCTGAGGTCAGAGGCGGAGATGAAGTTGGAGTCAGATGCAAATCTGGTGTGGGGCTGAAGTCAGAGGTGGAGCTGAAGTGAGACTGGTGTGGAGCTGGAGTCAGAGGTAGAGCTGAAGTCAGGGTTGGAGGTGGAGCTGAAGTCGGAAACTGGTGTGGAGCTGGAGGCGGAGCTGAAGGCAGAGGCAGAGCAGGTCTGGAGCTGGAGGCAGAGTCAAAGGCGGAAGTGGGGCTGAAGTCAGAGGCAGAGCTGGAGGCGGAGCTGAAGTCAGAGGCAGAGCTGGAGGCGGTGCTGAAGTCAGAGGTGGAGCTGAAGTCAGAGGCAGAGCTGGTGGTGGAGTCAGAGAATGCTCCATTAAACCATATAGTGTACATTCCTTCCCTGCAACACTAGTGAAGTCTTCATGGTATAGTGGATAGTGCTCTGGACTCTCACCCCAGCGACCCGAGTTCAAATCCCAGGTGAAGTCAGAGGCAGAGATGGTGTAGAGCTGGAGTCAGAGGCAGAAATGAAGTCAGAGGTAGAGCTGGTGTGGAGCTGAAGTCAGAGGCGGAGATGAAATAGGAGTCAGATGCAAAGCTGGTGTGGGGCTGGAGTTGGAGGCAGAGCTTGTGTGGAGCTGAAGTCAGAGGTGGAGCTGAAGTCAGAGACTGGTGTGGAGCTGGAGTCAGAGGTACAGCTGAAGTCAGGGTTGGAGGTGGAGCTGATGTCAGAGACTGGACTCTCACCCCAGCGACCCGAGTTCAAATCCCGGTGGGACCAAATAAAATATGTCATCATGGAAAAGGTGTTGGAGGCGGAGCTGGAGCTGTAGGCGGAGCTGAAGTCAGAGGCGGACCTGAAGTCAGAGGCAGATTTGGTGTGGTGCCGAAATTGAAGGCGGAGCTGAAGTCAGTGGCAGAGATGGTGTGGAGCTGGAGTTGGAGGAGTAGCTGTAGTCAGAGATGGAACTGAAGTTGTGGTCAGATGCAGAACTGGTGTGGAGCTGGAGTCAGAGGCGGAGCTGAAGTCAGAAACTGGTATGGAGCTGGCGGCGGAGTTGGAGGCGGAAGTGGGGCTGAAGTCAGAGGCAGAGATGGTGTAGAGCTGAAGTCAAAGGCAGAAATGAAGTCAGAGGTAGAGCTGGTGTGGAGCTGAAGTCAGAGGCGGAGATGAAGTTGGAGTCAGATGCAAAGCTGGTGTGGGGCTGGAGTCAGAGGTGGAGCTGAAGTCAGAGACTGGTGTGGAGCTGGAGTCAGAGGTAGAGCTGAAGTCAGGGTTGGAGGTGGAGCTGAAGTCAGAGACTGGTGTGGAGCTGGAGGCGGAGCTGAAGGCAGAGGCAGAGCAGGTCTGGAGCTGGAGGCAGAGTCAAAGGCGGAAGTGGGGCTGAAGTCAGAGGCAGAGCTGGAGGCGGAGCTGAAGTCAGAGGCAGAGCTGGAGGCGGTGCTGAAGTCAGAGGCAGAGTTGGTGGTGGAGTCAGAGAATGCTCCATTAAACCATATAGTGTACATTCCTTCCCTGCAACACTAGTGAAGTCTTAATGGTATAGTGGATAGTGCTCTGGACTCTCACCCCAGCGACCCGAGTTCAAATCCCGTTGGGACCAAAGAAAATATGTCATCATGGAAAAGGTGTTGGAGGCGGAGCTGGAGCTGTAGGCGGAGCTGAAGTCAGAGGCAGATTTGGTGTGGCGCCGGAATTGGAAGCGGAGCTGAAGTAAGTGGCAGAGATGGTGTGGAACTGGAGTTGGAGGAGGAGCTGTAGTGTGAGATGGAACTGAAGTTGTGGTCAGATGCAGAACTGGTGTGGAGCTGGAGTCAGAGGCGGAGCTGAAGTCAGAAACTGGTGTGGAGCTGGCGGCGGAGTTGGAGGCGGAAGTGGGGCTGAAGTCAGTGGCAGAGATGGTGTAGAGCTGGAGTCAGAGGCAGACATGAAGTCAGAGGTAGAGCTGGTGGTGGAGTCAGAGAATGCTCCATTAAACCATATAGTGTACATTCCTTCCCTGCAACACTAGTGAAGTCTTCATGGTATAGTGGATAGTGCTCTGGACTCTCACCCCAGCGACCCGAGTTCAAATCCCGGCTGAAGTCAGAGGCAGAGATGGTGTAGAGCTGGATTCAGAGGCAGAAATGAAGTCAGAGGTAGAGCTGGTGTGGAGCTGAAGTCAGAGGCGGAGATGAAGTAGGAGTCAGATGCAAAGCTGGTGTGGGGCTGGAGTTGGAGGCAGAGCTGGTGTGGAGCTGAAGTCAGAGGTGGAGCTGAAGTCAGAGACTGGTGTGGAGCTGGAGTCAGAGGTAGAGCTGAAGTCAGGGTTGGAGGTGGAGCTGAAGTCGGAGACTGGTGTGGAGCTGGAGGCGGAGCTGAAGGCAGAGGCAGAGCAGGTCTGGAGCTGGAGGCAGAGTCAAAGGCGGAAGTGGGGCTGAAGTCAGAGGCAGAGCTGGAGGCGGAGCTGAAGTCAGAGGCAGAGCTGGAGGCGGTGCTGAAGTCAGAGGTGGAGCTGAAGTCAGAGGCAGAGCTGGTGGTGGAGTCAGAGAATGCTCCATTAAACCATATAGTGTACATTCCTTCCTGCAACACTAGTGAAGTCTTCATGGTATAGTGGGTAGTGCTCTGGACTCTCACCCCAGCGACCCGAGTTCAAATCCCGGTGGGACCAAAGAAAATATGTCATCATGGAAAAGGTGTTGGTGGCGGAGCTGGAGCTGTAGGCGAAGCTGAAGTCAGAGGCGGAGCTGAAGTCAGAGGCAGATTTGGTGTGGTGCCGAAATTAAAGGCGGAGCTGAAGTCAGTGGCAGAGATGGTGTGGAGCTGGAGTTGGAGGAGAAGCTGTGGTCAGAGATGGAACTGAAGTTGTGGTCAGATGCAGAACTGGTGTGGAGCTGGAGTCAGAGGCGGAGCTGAAGTCAGAAACTGGTGTGGAGCTGGCGGCGGAGTTGGAGGCGGAAGTGGGGCTGAAGTCAGAGGCAGAGATGGTGAAGAGCTGGAGTCAGAGGCAGAAATGAAGTCAGAGGTAGAGCTGGTGTGGAACTGAAGTCAGAGGTGGAGATGAAGTTGGAGTCAGATGCAAAGCTGGTGTGGGGCTGGAGTCAGAGGTGGAGCTGAAGTCAGAGACTGGTGTGGAGCTGGAGTCAGAGGTAGAGCTGAAGTCAGGGTTGGAGGTGGAGCTGAAGTCAGAGACTGGTGTGGAGCTGGAGGCGGAGCTGAAGGCAGAGGCAGAGCAGGTCTGGAGCTGTAGGCACAGTCAAAGGCGGAAGTGGGGCTGAAGTCAGAGGCAGAGCTGGAGGCGGAGCTGAAGTCAGAGGCAGAGCTGGAGGCGGTGCTGAAGTCAGAGGTGCAGCTCAAGTCAGAGGCAGAGCTGGTGGTGGAGTCAGAGAATGCTCCATTAAACCATATAGTGTACATTCCTTCCCTGCAACACTAGTGAAGTCTTAATGGTATAGTGGATAGTGCTCTGGACTCTCACCCCAGCGACCCGAGTTCAAATCCCGGTGGGACCAAAGAAAATATGTCATCATGGAAAAGGTGTTGGAGGCGGAGCTGGAGCTGTAGGCGGAGCTGAAGTCAGAGGCGGACCTGAAGTCAGAGGCAGATTTGGTCTGGCGCCGGAATTGGAAGCGGAGCTGAAGTAAGTGGCAGAGATGGTATGGAACTGGAGTTGGAGGAGGAGCTGTAGTGTGAGATGGAACTGAAGTTGTGGTCAGATGCAGAACTGGTGCGGAGCTGGAATCAGAGGCGGAGCTGAAGTCAGAAACTGGTGTGGAGCTGGCGGCGGAGTTGGAGGCGGAAGTGGGGCTGAAGTCAGAGGCAGAGATGGTGTAGAGCTGGAGTCAGAGGCAGACATGAAGTCAGAGGTAGAGCTGGTGTGGAGCTGAGGTCAGAGGCGGAGATGAAGTTGGAGTCAGATGCAAATCTGGTGTGGGGCTGAAGTCAGAGGTGGAGCTGAAGTGAGACTGGTGTGGAGCTGGAGTCAGAGGTAGAGCTGAAGTCAGGGTTGGAGGTGGAGCTGAAGTCGGAAACTGGTGTGGAGCTGGAGGCGGAGCTGAAGGCAGAGGCAGAGCAGGTCTGGAGCTGGAGGCAGAGTCAAAGGCGGAAGTGGGGCTGAAGTCAGAGGCAGAGCTGGAGGCGGAGCTGAAGTCAGAGGCAGAGCTGGAGGCGGTGCTGAAGTCAGAGGTGGAGCTGAAGTCAGAGGCAGAGCTGGTGGTGGAGTCAGAGAATGCTCCATTAAACCATATAGTGTACATTCCTTCCCTGCAACACTAGTGAAGTCTTCATGGTATAGTGGATAGTGCTCTGGACTCTCACCCCAGCGACCCGAGTTCAAATCCCAGGTGAAGTCAGAGGCAGAGATGGTGTAGAGCTGGAGTCAGAGGCAGAAATGAAGTCAGAGGTAGAGCTGGTGTGGAGCTGAAGTCAGAGGCGGAGATGAAATAGGAGTCAGATGCAAAGCTGGTGTGGGGCTGGAGTTGGAGGCAGAGCTTGTGTGGAGCTGAAGTCAGAGGTGGAGCTGAAGTCAGAGACTGGTGTGGAGCTGGAGTCAGAGGTACAGCTGAAGTCAGGGTTGGAGGTGGAGCTGATGTCAGAGACTGGACTCTCACCCCAGCGACCCGAGTTCAAATCCCGGTGGGACCAAATAAAATATGTCATCATGGAAAAGGTGTTGGAGGCGGAGCTGGAGCTGTAGGCGGAGCTGAAGTCAGAGGCGGACCTGAAGTCAGAGGCAGATTTGGTGTGGTGCCGAAATTGAAGGCGGAGCTGAAGTCAGTGGCAGAGATGGTGTGGAGCTGGAGTTGGAGGAGTAGCTGTAGTCAGAGATGGAACTGAAGTTGTGGTCAGATGCAGAACTGGTGTGGAGCTGGAGTCAGAGGCGGAGCTGAAGTCAGAAACTGGTATGGAGCTGGCGGCGGAGTTGGAGGCGGAAGTGGGGCTGAAGTCAGAGGCAGAGATGGTGTAGAGCTGAAGTCAAAGGCAGAAATGAAGTCAGAGGTAGAGCTGGTGTGGAGCTGAAGTCAGAGGCGGAGATGAAGTTGGAGTCAGATGCAAAGCTGGTGTGGGGCTGGAGTCAGAGGTGGAGCTGAAGTCAGAGACTGGTGTGGAGCTGGAGTCAGAGGTAGAGCTGAAGTCAGGGTTGGAGGTGGAGCTGAAGTCAGAGACTGGTGTGGAGCTGGAGGCGGAGCTGAAGGCAGAGGCAGAGCAGGTCTGGAGCTGGAGGCAGAGTCAAAGGCGGAAGTGGGGCTGAAGTCAGAGGCAGAGCTGGAGGCGGAGCTGAAGTCAGAGGCAGAGCTGGAGGCGGTGCTGAAGTCAGAGGCAGAGTTGGTGGTGGAGTCAGAGAATGCTCCATTAAACCATATAGTGTACATTCCTTCCCTGCAACACTAGTGAAGTCTTAATGGTATAGTGGATAGTGCTCTGGACTCTCACCCCAGCGACCCGAGTTCAAATCCCGTTGGGACCAAAGAAAATATGTCATCATGGAAAAGGTGTTGGAGGCGGAGCTGGAGCTGTAGGCGGAGCTGAAGTCAGAGGCAGATTTGGTGTGGCGCCGGAATTGGAAGCGGAGCTGAAGTAAGTGGCAGAGATGGTGTGGAACTGGAGTTGGAGGAGGAGCTGTAGTGTGAGATGGAACTGAAGTTGTGGTCAGATGCAGAACTGGTGTGGAGCTGGAGTCAGAGGCGGAGCTGAAGTCAGAAACTGGTGTGGAGCTGGCGGCGGAGTTGGAGGCGGAAGTGGGGCTGAAGTCAGTGGCAGAGATGGTGTAGAGCTGGAGTCAGAGGCAGACATGAAGTCAGAGGTAGAGCTGGTGTGGAGCTGAGGTCAGAGGCGGAGATGAAGTTGGAGTCAGATGCAAATCTGGTGTGGGGCTGGTGTCAGAGGTGGAGCTGAAGTGAGACTGGTGTGGAGCTGGAGTCAGACGTAGAGCTGAAGTCAGGGTTGGAGGTGGAGCTGAAGTCGGAGACTGGTGTGGAGCTGGAGGCAGAGTCAAAGGCGGAAGTGGGGCTGAAGTCAGAGGCAGAGCTGGAGGCGGAGCTGAAGTCAGAGGCAGAGCTGGAGGCGGTGCTGAAGTCAGAGGTGGAGCTCAAGTCAGAGGCAGAGCTGGTGGTGGAGTCAGAGAATGCTCCATTAAACCATATAGTGTACATTCCTTCCCTGCAACACTAGTGAAGTCTTCATGGTATAGTGGATAGTGCTCTGGACTCTCACCCCAGCGACCCGAGTTCAAATCCCAGGTGAAGTCAGAGGCAGAGATGGTGTAGAGCTGGAGTCAGAGGCAGAAATGAAGTCAGAGGTAGAGCTGGTGTGGAGCTGAAGTCAGAGGCGGAGATGAAGTAGGAGTCAGATGCAAAGCTGGTGTGGGGCTGGAGTTGGAGGCAGAGCTGGTGTGGAGCTGAAGTCAGAGGTGGAGCTGAAGTCAGAGACTGGTGTGGAGCTGGAGTCAGAGGCAGAAATGAAGTCAGAGGTAGAGCTGGTGTGGAGCTAAAGTCAGAGGTGGAGATGAAATTGAAGTCAGATGCAAAGCTGGTGTGGGGCTGGAGTCAGAGGTGGAGCTGAAGTGAAACTGGTGTGGAGCTGGAGTCAGAGGTAGAGCTGAAGTCAGGGTTGGAGGTGGAGCTGAAGTCGGAGACTGGTGTGGAGCTGGAGGCAGAGTCAAAGGCGGAAGTGGGGCTGAAGTCAGAGGCAGAGCTGGAGGCGGAGCTGAAGTCAGAGGCAGAGCTGGAGGCGGTGCTGAAGTCAGAGGTGGAGCTGAAGTCAGAGGCAGAGCTGGTGGTGGAGTCAGAGAATGCTCCATTAAACCATATAGTGTACATTCCTTCCTGCAACACTAGTGAAGTCTTCATGGTATAGTGGGTAGTGCTCTGGACTCTCACCCCAGCGACCCGAGTTCAAATCCCGGTGGGACCAAAGAAAATATGTCATCATGGAAAAGGTGTTGGTGGCGGAGCTGGAGCTGTAGGCGAAGCTGAAGTCAGAGGCGGAGCTGAAGTCAGAGGCAGATTTGGTGTGGTGCCGAAATTAAAGGCGGAGCTGAAGTCAGTGGCAGAGATGGTGTGGAGCTGGAGTTGGAGGAGAAGCTGTGGTCAGAGATGGAACTGAAGTTGTGGTCAGATGCAGAACTGGTGTGGAGCTGGAGTCAGAGGCGGAGCTGAAGTCAGAAACTGGTGTGGAGCTGGCGGCGGAGTTGGAGGCGGAAGTGGGGCTGAAGTCAGAGGCAGAGATGGTGAAGAGCTGGAGTCAGAGGCAGAAATGAAGTCAGAGGTAGAGCTGGTGTGGAACTGAAGTCAGAGGTGGAGATGAAGTTGGAGTCAGATGCAAAGCTGGTGTGGGGCTGGAGTCAGAGGTGGAGCTGAAGTCAGAGACTGGTGTGGAGCTGGAGTCAGAGGTAGAGCTGAAGTCAGGGTTGGAGGTGGAGCTGAAGTCAGAGACTGGTGTGGAGCTGGAGGCGGAGCTGAAGGCAGAGGCAGAGCAGGTCTGGAGCTGTAGGCACAGTCAAAGGCGGAAGTGGGGCTGAAGTCAGAGGCAGAGCTGGAGGCGGAGCTGAAGTCAGAGGCAGAGCTGGAGGCGGTGCTGAAGTCAGAGGTGCAGCTCAAGTCAGAGGCAGAGCTGGTGGTGGAGTCAGAGAATGCTCCATTAAACCATATAGTGTACATTCCTTCCCTGCAACACTAGTGAAGTCTTCATGGTATAGTGGATAGTGCTCTGGACTCTCACCCCAGCGACCCGAGTTCAAATCCCGGCTGAAGTCAGAGGCAGAGATGGTGTAGAGCTGGATTCAGAGGCAGAAATGAAGTCAGAGGTAGAGCTGGTGTGGAGCTGAAGTCAGAGGCGGAGATGAAGTAGGAGTCAGATGCAAAGCTGGTGTGGGGCTGGAGTTGGAGGCAGAGCTGGTGTGGAGCTGAAGTCAGAGGTGGAGCTGAAGTCAGAGACTGGTGTGGAGCTGGAGTCAGAGGTAGAGCTGAAGTCAGGGTTGGAGGTGGAGCTGAAGTCGGAGACTGGTGTGGAGCTGGAGGCGGAGCTGAAGGCAGAGGCAGAGCAGGTCTGGAGCTGGAGGCAGAGTCAAAGGCGGAAGTGGGGCTGAAGTCAGAGGCAGAGCTGGAGGCGGAGCTGAAGTCAGAGGCAGAGCTGGAGGCGGTGCTGAAGTCAGAGGTGGAGCTGAAGTCAGAGGCAGAGCTGGTGGTGGAGTCAGAGAATGCTCCATTAAACCATATAGTGTACATTCCTTCCCTGCAACACTAGTGAAGTCTTCATGGTATAGTGGGTAGTGCTCTGGACTCTCACCCCAGCGACCCGAGTTCAAATCCCGGTGGGACCAAAGAAAATATGTCATCATGGAAAAGGTGTTGGTGGCGGAGCTGGAGCTGTAGGCGAAGCTGAAGTCAGAGGCGGAGCTGAAGTCAGAGGCAGATTTGGTGTGGTGCCGAAATTAAAGGCGGAGCTGAAGTCAGTGGCAGAGATGGTGTGGAGCTGGAGTTGGAGGAGAAGCTGTGGTCAGAGATGGAACTGAAGTTGTGGTCAGATGCAGAACTGGTGTGGAGCTGGAGTCAGAGGCGGAGCTGAAGTCAGAAACTGGTGTGGAGCTGGCGGCGGAGTTGGAGGCGGAAGTGGGGCTGAAGTCAGAGGCAGAGATGGTGAAGAGCTGGAGTCAGAGGCAGAAATGAAGTCAGAGGTAGAGCTGGTGTGGAACTGAAGTCAGAGGTGGAGATGAAGTTGGAGTCAGATGCAAAGCTGGTGTGGGGCTGGAGTCAGAGGTGGAGCTGAAGTCAGAGACTGGTGTGGAGCTGGAGTCAGAGGTAGAGCTGAAGTCAGGGTTGGAGGTGGAGCTGAAGTCAGAGACTGGTGTGGAGCTGGAGGCGGAGCTGAAGGCAGAGGCAGAGCAGGTCTGGAGCTGTAGGCACAGTCAAAGGCGGAAGTGGGGCTGAAGTCAGAGGCAGAGCTGGAGGCGGAGCTGAAGTCAGAGGCAGAGCTGGAGGCGGTGCTGAAGTCAGAGGTGCAGCTCAAGTCAGAGGCAGAGCTGGTGGTGGAGTCAGAGAATGCTCCATTAAACCATATAGTGTACATTCCTTCCCTGCAACACTAGTGAAGTCTTCATGGTATAGTGGATAGTGCTCTGGACTCTCACCCCAGCGACCCGAGTTCAAATCCCGGCTGAAGTCAGAGGCAGAGATGGTGTAGAGCTGGATTCAGAGGCAGAAATGAAGTCAGAGGTAGAGCTGGTGTGGAGCTGAAGTCAGAGGCGGAGATGAAGTAGGAGTCAGATGCAAAGCTGGTGTGGGGCTGGAGTTGGAGGCAGAGCTGGTGTGGAGCTGAAGTCAGAGGTGGAGCTGAAGTCAGAGACTGGTGTGGAGCTGGAGTCAGAGGTAGAGCTGAAGTCAGGGTTGGAGGTGGAGCTGAAGTCGGAGACTGGTGTGGAGCTGGAGGCGGAGCTGAAGGCAGAGGCAGAGCAGGTCTGGAGCTGGAGGCAGAGTCAAAGGCGGAAGTGGGGCTGAAGTCAGAGGCAGAGCTGGAGGCGGAGCTGAAGTCAGAGGCAGAGCTGGAGGCGGTGCTGAAGTCAGAGGTGGAGCTGAAGTCAGAGGCAGAGCTGGTGGTGGAGTCAGAGAATGCTCCATTAAACCATATAGTGTACATTCCTTCCCTGCAACACTAGTGAAGTCTTCATGGTATAGTGGATAGTGCTCTGGACTCTCACCCCAGCGACCCGAGTTCAAATCCCGGTGGGACCAAAGAAAATATGTCATCATGGAAAAGGCGTTGGTGGCGGAGCTGGAGCTGTAGGCGGAGCTGAAGTCAGAGGCGGAGCTGAAGTCAGAGGCAGATTTGGTGTGGTGCCGAAATTGAAGGCGGAGCTGAAGTCAGTGGCAGAGATGGTGTGGAGCTGGAGTTGGAGGAGAAGCTGTGGTCAGAGATGGAACTGAAGTTGTGGTCAGATGCAGAACTGGTGTGGAGCTGGAGTCAGAGGCGGAGCTGAAGTCAGAAACTGGTGTGGAGCTGAAGTCAGAGGTGGAGATGAAGTTGGAGTCAGATGCAAAGCTGGTGTGGGGCTGGAGTCAGAGGTGGAGCCGAAGTCAGAGACTGGTGTGGAGCTGGAGTCAGAGGTAGAGCTGAAGTCAGGGTTGGAGGTAGAGCTGAAGTCAGAGACTGGTGTGGAGCTGGAGGCGGAGCTGAAGGCAGAGGCAGAGCAGGTCTGGAGCTGTAGGCACAGTCAAAGGCGGAAGTGGGGCTGAAGTCAGAGGCAGAGCTGGAGGCGGAGCTGAAGTCAGAGGCAGAGCTGGAGGCGGTGCTGAAGTCAGAGGTGCAGCTCAAGTCAGAGGCAGAGCTGGTGGTGGAGTCAGAGAATGCTCCATTAAACCATATAGTGTACATTCCTTCCCTGCAACACTAGTGAAGTCTTCATGGTATAGTGGATAGTGCTCTGGACTCTCACCCCAGCGACCCGAGTTCAAATCCCGGTGGGACCAAAGAAAATATGTCATCATGGAAAAGGCGTTGGTGGCGGAGCTGGAGCTGTAGGCGGAGCTGAAGTCAGAGGCGGAGCTGGAGTCAGAGGCAGATTTGGTGTGGTGCCGAAATTGGAGGCGGAGCTGAAGTCAGTGGCAGAGATGGTGTGGAACTGGAGTTGGAGGAGGAGTTGTAGTCAGAGATGGAACTAAAGTTGTGGTCAGATGCAGAACTGGTATGGAGCTGGAGTCAGAGGCGGAGCTGAAGTCAGAAACTGGTGTGGAGCTGGCGGCGGAGTTGGAGGCGGAAGTGGGGCTGAAGTCAGAGGCAGAGATGGTGTAGAGCTGGAGTCAGAGGCAGAAAGGAAGTCAGAGGTAGAGCTGCCTCTGCCTCTGCCTTCAGCCCCACTTCCGCCTTTGACTCTGCCTCCAGCTCCAGACCTGCTCTGCCTCTGCCTTCAGCTCCGCCTCCAACTCCACACCAGTCTCCGACTTCAGCTCTACCTCTGACTCCAGCTCCACACCAGTCTCACTTCAGCTCCACCTCTGACTCCAGCCCCACACCAGATTTGCATCTGACTCCAACTTCATCTCCGCCTCTGACTACAGCTCCACACCAGCTCTACCTCTGACTTCATTTCTGCCTCTGACTCCAGCTCTACACCATCTCTGCCTCTGACTTCAGCCCCACTTCCTCCTCCAACTCCGCCGCCAGGTCCACACCAGTTTCTGACTTCAGCTCCACCTCTGACTCCAGCTCCACACCAGTTCTGCATCTGACTTCAACTTCAGTTCCATCTCACACTACAGCTTCTCCTCCAACTCCAGTTCCACACCATCTCTGCCACTGACTTCAGCTACGCTTCCAATTCCGGCGCCACACCAAATCTGCCTCTGACTTCAGGTCCGCCTCTGACTTCAGCTCCGCCTACAGCTCCAGCTCCGCCTCCAACACCTTTTCCATGATGACATATTTTCTTTGGTCCCACCGGGATTTGAACTCGGGTCGCTGGGGTGAGAGTCCAGAGCACTATCCACTATACCATTAACACTTCACTAGTGTTGCAGGGAAGGAATGTACACTATATGGTTTAATGGAGCATTCTCTGACTCCACCACCAGCTCTGCCTCTGACTTCAGCTCCACCTCTGACTTCAGCACCGCCTCCAGCTCTGCCTCTGACTTCAGCTCCGCCTCCAGCTCTGCCTCTGACTTCAGCCCCACTTCCGCCTTTGACTCTGCCTCCAGCTGCAGACCTGCTCTGCCTCTGCCTTCAGCTCCGCCTCCAGCTCCACACCAGTCTCTGACATCAGCTCCACCTCCAACCCTGACTTCAGCTCTACCTCTGACTCCAGCTCCACACCAGTCTCTGACTTCAGCTCCACCTCTGACTTCAGCTCCACACCAGCTCTGCCTCCAACTCCAGCCCCACACCAGCTTTGCATCTGACTCCTACTTCATCTCCGCCTCTGACTTCAGCTCCACACCAGCTCTACCTCTGACTTCATTTCTGCCTCTGACTCCAGCTCTACACCATCTCTGCCTCTGACTTCAGCCGGGATTTGAACTCGGGTCGCTGGGGTGAGAGTCCAGAGCACTATCCACTATACCATGAAGACTTCACTAGTGTTGCAGGGAAGGAATGTACACTATATGGTTTAATGGAGCATTCTCTGACTCCACCACCAGCTCTGCCTCTGACTTCAGCTCCACCTCTGACTTCAGCACCGCTTCCAGCTCTGCTTTTGACTTCAACTTCAGTTCCATCCCACACTACAGCTCCTCCTCCAACTCCAGTTCCACACCATCTCTGCCACTGACTTCAGCTCCGCTTCCAATTCCGGCGCCACACCAAATCTGCCTCTGACTTCAGCTCCGCCTACAGCTCCAGCTCCGCCTCCAACACCTTTTCCATGATGACATATTTTCTTTGGTCCCACCGGGATTTGAACTCGGGTCGCTGGGGTGAGAGTCCAGAGCACTATCCACTATACCATGAAGACTTTACTAGTGTTGCAGAGAAGGAATGTACACTATATGGTTTAATGGAGCATTCTCTGACTCCACCACCAGCTCTGCCTCTGACTTCAGCTCCACCTCTGACTTCAGCTCCACCTCTGACTTCAGCTCCACACCAGCTCTGCCTCCAACTCCAGCCCCACACCAGCTTTGCATCTGACTCCTACTTCATCTCCGCCTCTGACTTCAGCTCCACACCAGCTCTACCTCTGACTTCATTTCTGCTTCTGACTCCAGCTCTACACCATCTCTGCCTCTGACTTCAGCCGGGATTTGAACTGCTGGGGTGAGAGTCCAGAGCACTATCCACTATACCATGAAGACTTCACTAGTGTTGCAGGGAAGGAATGTACACTATATGGTTTAATGGAGCATTCTCTGACTCCACCACCAGCTCTGCCTCTGACTTCAGCACCGCCTCCAGCTCTGCCTCTGACTTCAGCTCCGCCTCCAGCTCTGCCTCTGACTTCAGCCCCACTTCCGCTTTTGACTGTGCCTACAGCTCCAGACCTGCTCTGCCTCTGCCTTCAGCTCCGCCTCCAGCTCCACACCAGTCTCTGACTTCAGCTCCACCTCCAACCCTGACTTCAACTTTACCTCTGACTCCAGCTCCACACCAGTCTCACTTCAGCTCCACCTCTGACTCCAGCTCCACACCAGTTCTGCCTCCAACTCCAGCCCCACACCAGGTTTGCATCTGACTCTAACTTCATCTCCGCCTCTGACTTCAGCTCCACACCAGCTCTACCTCTGACTTCATTTCTGCCTCTGACTCCAGCTCTTCACCATCTCTGCCTCTGACTTCAGCCCCACTTCCGCCTCCAACTCCACCGCCAGCTCCACACCAGTTTCTGACTTCAGCTCCGCCTCTGACTCCAGCTCCACACCAGTTCTGCATCTGACCACAACTTCAGTTCCATCTCTGACTACAGCTTCTCCTCCAACTCCAGCTCCACACCATCTCTGCCACTGACTTCAGCTCCGCCTTCAATTTCGGCACCACACCAAATCTGCCTCTGACTTCAGCTCCGCCTCTGACTTCAGCTCCGCCTACAGCTCCAGCTCCGCCACCAACGCCTTTTCCATGATGACATATTTTCTTTGGTCCCACCGGGATTTGAACTCGGGTCGCTGGGGTGAGAGTCCAGAGCACTATCCACTATACCATGAAGACTTCACTAGTGTTGTAGGGAAGGAATGTACACTATATGGTTTAATGGAGCATTCTCTGACTCCACCACCAGCTCTGCCTCTGACTTCAGCTCCACCTCTGACTTCAGCACCGCCTCCAGCTCTGCCTCTGACTTCAGCTCCGCCTTCAGCTCTGCCTCTGACTTCAGCCCCACTTCCGCCTTTGACTCTGCCTCCAGCTCCAGACCTGCTCTGCCTCTGCCTTCAGCTCCGCCTCCAGCTCCACACCAGTCTCCGACTTCAGCTCCACCTCCAACCCTGACTTCAGCTCGACCTCTGACTCCAGCTCCACACCAGTCTCACTTCAGCTCCACCTCTGACTCCAGCCCCACACCAGCTTTGCATCTGACTCCAATTTCATCTCCGCCACTGACTTCAGCTTCACACCAGCTCTACCTCTGACTTCATTTCTGCCTCTGACTCCAGCTCTACACCATCTCTGCCTCTGACTTCAGCCCCACTTCCGCCTCACACTCCGCCGCCAGCTCCACACCAGTTTCTGACTTCAGCTCCACACCAGTTCTGCATCTGACTTCAACTTCAGTTCCATCTCACACTACAGCTCCTCCTCCAACTCCAGTTCCACACCATCTCTGCCACTGACTTCAGCTCCGCTTCCAATTCCGGCGCCACACCAAATCTGCCTCTGACTTCAGGTCCGCCTCTGACTTCAGCTCCGCCTACAGCTCCAGCTCCGCCTCCAACACCTTTTCCATGATGACATATTTTCTTTGGTCCCACCGGGATTTGAACTCGGGTCGCTGGGGTGAGAGTCCAGAGCACTATCCACTACACCATGAAGACTTCACTAGTGTTGCAGGGAAGGAATGTACACTATATGGTTTAATGGAGCATTCTCTGACTCCACCACCAGCTCTGCCTCTGACTTGAGCTGCACCTCTGACTTCAGCACCGCCTCCAGCTCTGCCTCTGACTTCAGCTCCGCCTCCAGCTCTGCCTCTGACTTCAGCCCCACTTCCGCCTTTGACTGTGCCTCCAGCTCCAGACCTGCTCTGCCTCAGCCTTCAGCTCCGCCTCCAGCTCCACACCAGTCTCTGACTTCAGCTCCACCTCCAACCCTGACTTCAGCTCTACCTCTGACTCCAGCTCTACACTAGTCTCTGACTTCAGCTCCACCTCTTACTCCAGCCCCACACCAGCTTTGCATCTGACTCCAACTTCATCTCCGCCTCTGACTTCAGCTCCACACCAGTTCTACCTCTGACTTCATTTCTGCCTCTGACTCCAGCTCTACACCATTTCTGCCTCTGACTTCAGCCCCACTTCCGCCTCCAACTCCGCCGCCAGCTCCACACCAGTTTCTGACTTCAGCTCCACCTCTGACTCCAGCTTCAGTTCCATCTGACACTACAGCTCCTCCTCCAACTCCAGTTCCACACCTTCTCTGCCACTGACTTCAGCTCCGCTTCCAATTCCGGCGCCACACCAAATCTGCCTCTGAGTTCAGGTCCGCCTCTGACTTCAGCTCCGCCTACAGCTCCAGCTCCGCCTCCAACACCTTTTCCATGATGACATATTTTCTTTGGTCCCACCGGGATTTGAACTCGGGTCGCTGGGGTGAGAGTCCAGAGCACTATCCACTATACCATGAAGACTTTACTAGTGTTGCAGAGAAGGAATGTACACTATATGGTTTAATGGAGCATTCTCTGACTCCACCACCAGCTCTGCCTCTGACTTCAGCTCCACCTCTGACTTCAGCTCCACCTCTGACTTCAGCTCCACACCAGCTCTGCCTCCAACTCCAGCCCCACACCAGCTTTGCATCTGACTCCTACTTCATCTCCGCCTCTGACTTCAGCTCCACACCAGCTCTACCTCTGACTTCATTTCTGCTTCTGACTCCAGCTCTACACCATCTCTGCCTCTGACTTCAGCCGGGATTTGAACTGCTGGGGTGAGAGTCCAGAGCACTATCCACTATACCATGAAGACTTCACTAGTGTTGCAGGGAAGGAATGTACACTATATGGTTTAATGGAGCATTCTCTGACTCCACCACCAGCTCTGCCTCTGACTTCAGCACCGCCTCCAGCTCTGCCTCTGACTTCAGCTCCGCCTCCAGCTCTGCCTCTGACTTCAGCCCCACTTCCGCTTTTGACTGTGCCTACAGCTCCAGACCTGCTCTGCCTCTGCCTTCAGCTCCGCCTCCAGCTCCACACCAGTCTCTGACTTCAGCTCCACCTCCAACCCTGACTTCAACTTTACCTCTGACTCCAGCTCCACACCAGTCTCACTTCAGCTCCACCTCTGACTCCAGCTCCACACCAGTTCTGCCTCCAACTCCAGCCCCACACCAGGTTTGCATCTGACTCTAACTTCATCTCCGCCTCTGACTTCAGCTCCACACCAGCTCTACCTCTGACTTCATTTCTGCCTCTGACTCCAGCTCTTCACCATCTCTGCCTCTGACTTCAGCCCCACTTCCGCCTCCAACTCCACCGCCAGCTCCACACCAGTTTCTGACTTCAGCTCCGCCTCTGACTCCAGCTCCACACCAGTTCTGCATCTGACCACAACTTCAGTTCCATCTCTGACTACAGCTTCTCCTCCAACTCCAGCTCCACACCATCTCTGCCACTGACTTCAGCTCCGCCTTCAATTTCGGCACCACACCAAATCTGCCTCTGACTTCAGCTCCGCCTCTGACTTCAGCTCCGCCTACAGCTCCAGCTCCGCCACCAACGCCTTTTCCATGATGACATATTTTCTTTGGTCCCACCGGGATTTGAACTCGGGTCGCTGGGGTGAGAGTCCAGAGCACTACCCACTATACCATGAAGACTTCACTAGTGTTGCAGGGAAGGAATGTTCACTATATGGTTTAATGGAGCATTCTCTGACTCCACCACCAGCTCTGCCTCTGACTTCAGCTCCTCCTCTGACTTCAGCACCGCCTCCAGCTCTGCCTCTGACTTCAGCCCCACTTCCGCCTTTGACTGTGCCTCCAGCTCCAGACCTGCTCTGCCTCTGCCTTCAGCTCCGCCTCCAGCTCCACACCAGTCTCTGACTTCAGCTCCACCTCCAACCCTGACTTCAGCTCTACCTCTGACTCCAGCTCCACACCAGTCTCTGACTTCAGCTCCACCTCTGACTTCAGCTCCACACAAGCTCTGCCTCCAACTCCAGCCCCACACCAGCTTTGCATCTGACTCCTACTTCATCTCCGCCTCTGACTTCAGCTCCACACCAGCTCTACCTCTGACTTCATTTCTGCCTCTGACTCCAGCTCTACACCATCTCTGCCTCTGACTTCAGCCGGGATTTGAACTCGGGTCGCTGGGGTGAGAGTCCAGAGCACTATCCACTATACCATGAAGACTTCACTAGTGTTGCAGGGAAGGAATGTACACTATATGGTTTAATGGAGCATTCTCTGACTCCACCACCAGCTCTGCCTCTGACTTGAGCTGCACCTCTGACTTCAGCACCGCCTCCAGCTCTGCCTCTGACTTCAGCTCCGCCTCCAGCTCTGCCTCTGACTTCAGCCCCACTTCCGCCTTTGATTGTGCCTACAGCTCCAGACCTGCTCTGCCTCTGCCTTCAGCTCCGCCTCCAGCTCCACACCAGTCTCCGACTTCAGCTCCACCTCCAACCCTGACTTCAGCTCTACCTCTGACTCCAGCTCCACACCAGTCTCACTTCAGCTCCACCTCTGACTCCAGCCCCACACCAGATTTGCATCTGACTCCAACTTCATCTCCGCCTCTGACTTCAGCTCCACACCAGCTCTACCTCTGACTTCATGTCTGCCTCTGACTCCAGCTCTACACCATCTCTGCCTCTGACTTCAGCCCCACTTCCGCCTCACACTCCGCCGCCAGCTCCACACCAATTTCTGACTTCAGCTCTACCTCTGACTCCAGCTCCACACCAGTTCTGCATCTGACTTCAACTTCAGTTCCATCTCACACTACAGCTCCTCCTCCAACTCCAGTTCCACACCATCTCTGCCACTGACTTCAGCTCCGCTTCCAATTCTGGCGCCACACCAAATCTGCCTCTGACTTCAGGTCCGCCTCTGACTTCAGCTCCGCCTACAGCTCCAGCTCCGCCTCCAACACCTTTTCCATGATGACATATTTTCTTTGGTCCCACCGGGATTTGAACTCGGGTCGCTGGGGTGAGAGTCCAGAGCACTATCCACTATACCATTAAGACTTCACTAGTGTTGCAGGGAAGGAATGTACACTATATGGTTTAATGGAGCATTCTCTGACTCCACCACCAGCTCTGCCTCTGACTTCAGCTCCACCTCTGACTTCAGCACCGGCTCCAGCTCTGCCTCTGACTTCAGCTCCGCCTCCAGCTCTGCCTCTGACTTCAGCCCCACTTCGGCCTTTGACTGTGCCTCCAGCTCCAGACCTGCTCTGCCTCTGCCTTCAGCTCCGCCTCCAGCTCCACACCAGTCTCTGACATCAGCTCCACCTCCAACCCTGACTTCAGCTCTACCTCTGACTCCAGCTCCACACCAGTCTCTGAATTCAGCTCCACCTCTGACTTCAGCCCCACACCAGCTTTGCATCTGACTCCAACTTCATCTCCGCCTCTGACTTCAGCTCCACACCAGCTCTACCTCTGACTTCATTTCTGCCTCTGACTCCAGCTCTACACCATCTCTGCCTCTGACTTCAGCCGGGATTTGAACTCGGGTCGCTGGGGTGAGAGTCCAGAGCACTATCCACTATACCATGAAGACTTCACTAGTGTTGCAGGGAAGGAATGTACACTATATGGTTTAATGGAGCATTCTCTGACTCCACCACCAGCTCTGCCTCTGACTTCAGCTCCACCTCTGACTTCAGCACCGGCTCCAGCTCTGCCTCTGACTTCAGCTCCGCCTCCAGCTCTGCCTCTGACTTCAGCCCCACTTCGGCCTTTGACTGTGCCTCCAGCTCCAGACCTGCTCTGCCTCTGCCTTCAGCTCCGCCTCCAGCTCCACACCAGTCTCTGACATCAGCTCCACCTCCAACCCTGACTTCAGCTCTACCTCTGACTCCAGCTCCACACCAGTCTCTGACTTCAGCTCCACCTCTGACTCCAGCCCCACACCAGCTTTGCATCTGACTCCAACTTCATCTCCGCCTCTGACTTCAGCTCCACACCAGCTCTACCTCTGACTTCATTTCTGCCTCTGACTCCAGCTCTACACCATCTCTGCCTCTGACTTCAGCCGGGATTTGAACTCGGGTCGCTGGGGTGAGAGTCCAGAGCACTATCCACTATACCATGAAGACTTCACTAGTGTTGCAGGGAAGGAATGTACACTATATGGTTTAATGGAGCATTCTCTGACTCCACCACCAGCTCTGCCTCTAACTTCAGCTCCACCTCTGACTTCAGCACCGGCTCCAGCTCTGCCTCTGACTTCAGCTCCGCCTCCAGCTCTGCCTCTGACTTCAGCCCCACTTCGGCCTTTGACTGTGCCTCCAGCTCCAGACCTGCTCTGCCTCTGCCTTCAGCTCCGCCTCCAGCTCCACACCAGTCTCTGACATCAGCTCCACCTCCAACCCTGACTTCAGCTCTACCTCTGACTCCAGCTCCACACCAGTCTCTGACTTCAGCTCCACCTCTGACTTCAGCTCCACACCAGCTCTGCCTTCAGGTCCGCCTCTGACTTCAGCTCCGCCTACAGCTCCAGCTCCGCCTCCAACACCTTTTCCATGATGACATATTTTCTTTGGTCCCACCGGGATTTGAACTCGGGTCGCTGGGGTGAGAGTCCAGAGCACTATCCACTATACCATTAACACTTCACTAGTGTTGCAGGGAAGGAATGTACACTATATGGTTTAATGGAGCATTCTCTGACTCCACCACCAGCTCTGCCTCTGACTTCAGCTCCACCTCTGACTTTAGCACCGCCTCCAGCTCTGCCTCTGACTTCAGCCCCACTTCCGCCTTTGACTCTGCCTCCAGCTCCAGACTTGCTCTGCCTCTGCCTTCAGCTCCACACCAGTCTCCGACTTCAGCTCCACCTCCAACCCTGACTTCAGCTCTACCTCTGACTTCAGCCCCACTTCCGCCTCCAACTCCGCCGCCAGCTCCACACCAGTTTCTGACTTCAGTTCCACCTCTGACTCCAGCTCCACACCAGTTTTGCATCTGACTTCAACTTCAGTTCCATCTCTGACTACAGTTCCTCCTCCAACTCCAGTTCCACACCATCTCTGCCACTGACTTCAGCTCCGCTTCCAATTCCGGCGCCACACCAAATCTGCCTCTGACTTCAGGTCCGCCTCTGACTTCAGCTCCGCCTACAGCTCCAGCTCCGCCTCCAACACCTTTTCCATGATGACATATTTTCTTTGGTCCCACCGGGATTTGAACTCGGGTCGCTGGGGTGAGAGTCCAGAGCACTATCCACTATACCATTAACACTTCACTAGTGTTGCACGGAAGGAATGTTCACTATTTGGTTTAATGGAGCATTCTCTGACTCCACCACCAGCTCTGCATCTGACTTCAGCACCGCCTCCAGCTCTGCCTCTGACTTCAGCTCCGCCTCCAGCTCTGCCTTTGACTTCAGCCCCACTTCCGCCTTTGACTCTGCCTCCAGCTCCAGACCTGCTCTGCCTCTGCCTTCAGCTCCGCCGCCAGCTCCACACCAGTCTCTGACATCAGCTCCACCTCCAACCCTAGCTCCACACCGGTCTCTGACTTCAGCTCCACCTCTGACTTCAGCTCCACACCAGCTCTGCCTCCAACTCCAGCCCCACACCAGCTTTGCATCTGACTCCTACTTCATCTCCGCCTCTGACTTCAGCTCCACACCAGCTCTACCTCTGACTTCATTTCTGCCTCTGACTCCAGCTTTACACCATCTCTGCCTCTGACTTCAGCCGGGATTTGAACTCGGGTCGCTGGGGTGAGAGTCCAGAGCACTATCCACTATACCATGGAGACTTCACTAGTGTTGCAGGGAAGGAATGTACACTATATGGTTTAATGGAGCATTCTCTGACTCCACCACCAGCTCTGCCTCTGACTTCAGCTCCACCTCTGACTTCAGCACCGCCTCCAGCTCTGCCTCTGACTTCAGCTCCGCCTCCAGCTCTGCCTCTGACTTCAGCCCCACTTCCGCCTTTGACTCTGCCTCCAGCTCCAGACCTGCTCTGCCTCTGCCTTCAGCTCCGCCTCCAGCTCCACACCAGTCTCTGACTTCAGCTCCACCTCCAACCCTGACTTCAACTTTACCTCTGACTCCAGCTCCACACCAGTCTCACTTCAGCTCCACCTCTGACTCCAGCTCCACACCAGTTCTGCCTCCAACTCCAGCCCCACACCAGGTTTGCATCTGACTCTAACTTCATCTCCGCCTCTGACTTCAGCTCCACACCAGCTCTACCTCTGACTTCATTTCTGCCTCTGACTCCAGCTCTTCACCATCTCTGCCTCTGACTTCAGCCCCACTTCCGCCTCCAACTCCACCGCCAGCTCCACACCAGTTTCTGACTTCAGCTCCGCCTCTGACTCCAGCTCCACACCAGTTCTGCATCTGACCACAACTTCAGTTCCATCTCTGACTACAGCTTCTCCTCCAACTCCAGCTCCACACCATCTCTGCCACTGACTTCAGCTCCGCCTTCAATTTCGGCACCACACCAAATCTGCCTCTGACTTCAGCTCCGCCTCTGACTTCAGCTCCGCCTACAGCTCCAGCTCCGCCACCAACGCCTTTTCCATGATGACATATTTTCTTTGGTCCCACCGGGATTTGAACTCGGGTCGCTGGGGTGAGAGTCCAGAGCACTACCCACTATACCATGAAGACTTCACTAGTGTTGCAGGGAAGGAATGTACACTATATGGTTTAATGGAGCATTCTCTGACTCCACCACCAGCTCTGCCTCTGACTTCAGCTCCTCCTCTGACTTCAGCACCGCCTCCAGCTCTGCCTCTGACTTCAGCCCCACTTCCGCCTTTGACTCTGCCTCCAGCTCCAGACCTGCTCTGCCTCTGCCTTCAGCTCCGCCTCCAGCTCCACACCAGTCTCTGACATCAGCTCCACCTCCAATCCTGACTTCAGCTGTACCTCTGACTCCAGCTCCACACCAGTCTCTGACTTCAGCTTCACCTCTGACTTCAGCTCCACACCAGCTCTGCCTCCAACTCCAGGCCCACACTAGCTTTGCATCTGACTCCTACTTCATCTCCGCCTCTGACTTCAGCTCCACACCAGCTCTACCTCTGACTTAATTTCTGCCTCTGACTCCAGCTCTACACCATCTCTGCCTCTGACTTCAGCCGGGATTTGAACTCGGGTCGCTGGGGTGAGAGTCCAGAGCACTATCCACTATACCATGAAGACTTCACTAGTGTTGCAGGGAAGGAATGTACACTATATGGTTTAATGGAGCATTCTCTGACTCCACCACCAACTCTGCCTCTGACTTCAGCTCCACCTCTGACTCCAGCTCTGCCTCTGACTTCAGCTCCGCCTCCAGCTCTGCCTCTGACTTCAGCCCCACTTCCGCCTTTGACTCTGCCTCCAGCTCCAGACCTGCTCTGCCTCTGCCTTCAGCTCCGCCTCCAGCTCCACACCAGTCTCCGACTTCAGCTCCACCTCCAACCCTGACTTCAGCTCTGACTCCAGCTCCACACCAGTCTCACTTCAGCTCCACCTCTGACACCAGCCCCACACCAGATTTGCATCTGACTCCAACTTCATCTCCGCCTCTGACCTCAGCTCCACACCAGCTCTACCTCTGACTTCATGTCTGCCTCTGACTCCAGCTCTACACCATCTCTGCCTCTGACTTCAGCCCCACTTCCGCCTCCAACTCCGCCGCCAGCTCCACACCAGTTTCTGACTTCAGCTCCTCCTCTGACTCCAGCTCCACACCAGTTCTGCATCTGACCACAACTTCAGTTCCATCTCACACTACAGCGCCTCCTCCAACTCCAGTTCCACACCATCTCTGCCACTTACTTCAGCTCCGCTTCCAATTCCGGCGCTACACCAAATCTGCCTCTGACTTCAGGTCCGCCTCTGACTTCAGCTCCGCCTACAGCTCCAGCTCCGCGTCCAACACCTTTTCCATGATGACATATTTTCTTTGGTCCCACCGGGATTTGAACTCGGGTCGCTGGGGTGAGAGTCCAGAGCACTATCCACTATACCATTAAGACTTCACTAGTGTTGCAGGGAAGGAATGTACACTATATGGTTTAATGGAGCATTCTCTGACTCCACCACCAACTCTGCCTCTGACTTCAGCTCCACCTCTGACTTCAGCACCGCCTCCAGCTCTGCCTCTGACTTCAGCTCCGCCTCCAGCTCTGCCTCTGACTTCAGCCCCACTTCCGCCTTTGACTCTGCCTCCAGCTCCAGACTTGCTCTGCCTCTGCCTTCAGCTCCGCCTCCAGCTCCACACCAGTCTCTGACATCAGTTCCACCTCCAACCCTGACTTCAGCTCTACCTCTGACTCCAGCTCCACACCAATCTCACTTCAGCTCCACCTCTGACTCCAGCCCCACACCAGCTTTGCATCTGACTCCAACTTCATCTCCGCCACTGACTTCAGCTCCACACCAGCTCTACCTCTGACTTCATTTCTGCCTCTGACTCCAGCTCTACACCATCTCTGCCTCTGACTTTAGCCCCACTTCCGCCTCCAACTCCTCCGCCAGCTCCACACCAGTTTCTGACTTCAGCTCCACCTCTGACTCCAGCTCCACACCAGTTCTCCATCTGACTTCAACTTCAGTTCCATCTCACACTACAGCTCCTCCTCCAACTCCAGTTCCACACCATCTCTGCCACTGACTTCAGCTCCGCTTCCAATTCCGGCGCCACACCAAATCTGCCTCTGACTTCAGGTCCGCCTCTGACTTCAGCTCCGCCTACAGCTCCAGCTCCGCCTCCAACACCTTTTCCATGATGACATATTTTCTTTGGTCCCACCGGGATTTGAACTCGGGTCGCTGGGGTGAGAGTCCAGAGCACTATCCACTATACCATTAAGACTTCACTAGTGTTGCAGGGAAGGAATGTACACTATATGGTTTAATGGAGCATTCTCTGACCACCACCAGCTCTGCCTCTGACTTCAGCTCCACCTCTGACTTCAGCACCGCCTCCAGCTCTGCCTCTGACTTCAGCTCCGCCTCCAGCTCTGCCTCTGACTTCAGCCCCACTTCCCCCTTTGACTCTGCCTCCAGCTCCAGACCTGCTCTGCCTCTGCCTTCAGCTCCGCCTCCAGCTCCACACCAGTCTCTGACATCAGCTCCACCTCCAACCCTGACTTCAGCTCTACCTCTGACTCCAGCTCCACACCAGTCTCTGACTTCAGCTTCACCTCTGACTTCAGCTCCACACCAGCTCTGCCTCCAACTCCAGCCCCACACCAGCTTTGCATCTGACTCCTACTTCATCTCCGCCTCTGACTTCAGCTCCACACCAGCTCTACCTCTGACTTAATTTCTGCCTCTGACTCCAGCTCTACACCATCTCTGCCTCTGACTTCAGCCGGGATTTGAACTCGGGTCGCTGGGGTGAGAGTCCAGAGCACTATCCACTATACCATGAAGACGTCACTTGTGTTGCAGGGAAGGAATGTACACTATATGGTTTAATGGAGCATTCTCTGACTCCACCACCAGCTCTGCCTCTGACTTGAGCTGCACCTCTGACTTAAGCTCCGCCTCCAGCTCTGCCTCTGACTTCAGCCCCACTTCCGCCTTTGACTGTGCCTCCAGCTCAAGACCTGCTCTGCCTCTGCCTTCAGCTCCACCTCCAGCTCCACACCAGTCTCTGACTTCAGCTCCACCTCCAACCCTGACTTCAGCTCTACCTCTACCTCTGACTCCAGCTCCACACCAGTCTCTGACTCCAGCTCCACCTCTGACTCCAGCCCCACACCAGCTTTGCATCTGACTCCAACTTCATCTCCGCCTCTGACTTCAGCTCCACACCAGCTCTACCTCTGACTTCATTTCTGCCTCTGACTCCAGCTCTACACCATCTCTGCCTCTGACTTCAGCCGGGATTTGAACTCGGGTCGCTGGGGTGAGAGTCCAGAGCACTATCCACTATACCATGAAGACTTCACTAGTGTTGCAGGGAAGGAATGTACACTATATGGTTTAATGGAGCATTCTCTGACTCCACCACCAGCTCTGCCTCTGACTTGAGCTCCACCTCTGACTTCAGCACCGCCTCCAGCTCTGCCTCTGACTTCAGCTCCGCCTCCAGCTCTGCCTCTGACTTCAGCCCCACTTCCGCCTTTGACTCTGCCTCCAGCTCCAGACCTGCTCTGCCTCTGCCTTCAGCTCCGCCTCCAGCTCCACACCAGTCTCCGACTTCAGCTCCACCTCCAACCCTGACTTCAGCTCTGACTCCAGCTCCACACCAGTCTCACTTCAGCTCCACCTCTGACACCAGCCCCACACCAGATTTGCATCTGACTCCAACTTCATCTCCGCCTCTGACCTCAGCTCCACACCAGCTCTACCTCTGACTTCATGTCTGCCTCTGACTCCAGCTCTACACCATCTCTGCCTCTGACTTCAGCCCCACTTCCGCCTCCAACTCCTCCGCCAGCTCCACACCAGTTTCTGACTTCAGCTCCTCCTCTGACTCCAGCTCCACACCAGTTCTGCATCTGACCACAAATTCAGTTCCATCTCACACTACAGCGCCTCCTCCAACTCCAGTTCCACACCATCTCTGCCACTTACTTCACCTCCGCTTCCAATTCCGGCGCCACACCAAATCTGCCTCTGACTTCAGGTCCGCCTCTGACTTCAGCTCCGCCTACAGCTCCAGCTCCGCCTCCAACACCTTTTCCATGATGACATATTTTCTTTGGTCCCACCGGGATTTGAACTCGGGTCGCTGGGGTGAGAGTCCAGAGCACTATCCACTATACCATTAAGACTTCACTAGTGTTGCAGGGAAGGAATGTACACTATATGGTTTAATGGAGCATTCTCTGACTCCACCACCAACTCTGCCTCTGACTTCAGCTCCACCTCTGACTTCAGCACCGCCTCCAGCTCTGCCTCTGACTTCAGCTCCGCCTCCAGCTTTTTCTCTGACTTCAGCCCCACTTCCGCCTTTGACTCTGCCTCCAGCTCCAGACTTGCTCTGCCTCTGCCTTCAGCTCCGCCTCCAGCTCCACACCAGTCTCTGACATCAGTTCCACCTCCAACCCTGACTTCAGCTCTACCTCTGACTCCAGCTCCACACCAGTCTAACTTCAGCTCCACCTCTGACTCCAGCCCCACACCAGCTTTGCATCTGACTCCAACCCCACACCAGCTTTGCATCTGACTCCTACTTCATCTCCGCCTCTTACTTCAGCTCCACACCAGCTCTACTTCTGACTTAATTTCTGCCTCTGACTCCAGCTCTACACCATCTCTGCCTCTGACTTCAGCCGGGATTTGAACTCTGGTCGCTGGGGTGAGAGTCCAGAGCACTATCCACTATACCATGAAGACTTCACTTGTGTTGCAGGGAAGGAATGTACACTATATGGTTTAATGGAGCATTCTCTGACTCCACCACCAGCTCTGCCTCTGACTTGAGCTGCACCTCTGACTTCAGCACCGCCTCCAGCTCTGCCTCTGACTTCAGCTCCGCCTCCAGCTCTGCCTCTGACTTCAGCCCCACTTCCGCCTTTGACTGTGCCTCCAGCTCAAGACCTGCTCTGCCTCTGCCTTCAGCTCCGCCTCCAGCTCCACACCTGTCTCTGACTTCAGCTCCACCTCCAACCCTGACTTCAGCTCTACCTCTACCTCTGACTCCAGCTCCACACCAGTCTCTGACTCCAGCTCCACCTCTGACTCCAGCCCCACACCAGCTTTGCATCTGACTCCAACTTCATCTCCGCCTCTGACTTCAGCTCCACACCAGCTCTACCTCTGACTTCATTTCTGCCTCTGACTCCAGCTCTACACCATCTCTGCCTCTGACTTCAGCCCCACTTCCGCCTCCAACTCCGCCGCCAGCTCCACACCAGTTTCTGACTTCAGCTCCGCCTCTGACTCCAGCTCCACACCAGTTCTGCATCTGACCACAACTTCAGTTCCATCTCTGACTACAGCTTCTCCTCCAACTCCAGCTCCACACCATCTCTGCCACTGACTTCAGCTCCGCCTTCAATTTCGGCACCACACCAAATCTGCCTCTGACTTCAGCTCCGCCTCTGACTTGAGCTCCGCCTACAGCTCCAGCTCCGCCACCAACGCCTTTTCCATGATGACATATTTTCTTTGGTCCCACCGGGATTTGAACTCGGGTCGCTGGGGTGAGAGTCCAGAGCACTACCCACTATACCATGAAGACTTCACTAGTGTTGCAGGGAAGGAATGTACACTATATGGTTTAATGGAGCATTCTCTGACTCCACCACCAGCTCTGCCTCTGACTTCAGCTCCACCTCTGACTTCAGCACCGCCTCCAGCTCTGCCTCTGACTTCAGCTCCGCCTCCAGCTCTGCCTCTGACTTCAGCCCCACTTCCGCCTTTGACTCTGCCTCCAGCTCCAGACCTGCTCTGCCTCTGCCTTCAGCTCCGCCTCCAGCTCCACACCAGTCTCTGACATCAGCTCCACCTCCAACCCTGACTTCAGCTCTACCTCTGACTCCAGCTCCACACCAGTCTCTGACTTCAGCTCCACCTCTGACTTCAGCTCCACACCAGCTCTGCCTCCAACTCCAGCCCCACACCAGCTTTGCATCTGACTCCTACTTCATCGCCTCTGACTTCAGCTCCACACCAGCTCTACCTCTGACTTCATTTCTGCCTCTGACTCCAGCTCTACACCATCTCTGCCTCTGACTTCAGCCGGGATTTGAACTCGGGTCGCTGGGGTGAGAGTCCAGAGCACTATCCACTATACCATGAAGACTTCACTAGTGTTGCAGGGAAGGAATGTACACTATATGGTTTAATGGAGCATTCTCTGACTCCACCACCAGCTCTGCCTCTGACTTCAGCTCCACCTCTGACTTCAGCACTGCCTCCAGCTCTGCCTCTGACTTCAGCCCCACTTCCGCCTTTGACTCTGCCTCCAGCTCCAGACTTGCTCTGCGTCTGCCTTCAGCTCCGCCTCCAGCTCCACACCAGTCTCCGACTTCAGCTCCACCTCCAATCCTGACTTCAGCTCTACCTCTGACTCCAGCTCCACACCAGTCTCACTTCAGCTCCACCTCTGACTCCAGCCCCACACCAGATTTGCATCTGACTCCAACTTCATCTCCGCCTCTGACTACAGTTCCACACCAGCTCTACCTCTGACTTCATTTCTGCCTCTGACTCCAGCTCTACACCATCTCTGCCTCTGACTTCAGCCCCACTTCCGCCTTCAACTCCGCCGCCAGCTCCACACCAGTTTCTGACTTCAGCTCCACCTCTGACTCCAGCTCCACACCAGTTTCTGACTTCAGCTCCACCTCTGACTCCAGCTCCACACCAGTTCTGCATCTGACTTCAACTTCAGTTCCATCTCACACTACAGCTTCTCCTCCAACTCCAGTTCCACACCATCTCTGCCACTGACTTCAGCTCCGCTTCCAATTCCGGCGCCACACCAAATCTGCCTCTGACTTCAGGTCCGCCTCTGACTTCAGCTCCGCCTACAGCTCCAGCTCCGCCTCCAACACCTTTTCCATGATGACATATTTTCTTTGGTCCCACCGGGATTTGAACTCGGGTCGCTGGGGTGAGAGTCCAGAGCACTATCCACTATACCATTAACACTTCACTAGTGTTGCAGGGAAGGAATGTACACTATATGGTTTAATGGAGCATTCTCTGACTCCACCACCAGCTCTGCCTCTGACTTCAGCTCCACCTCTGACTTCAGCACCGCCTCCAGCTCTGCCTCTGACTTCAGCTCCGCCTCCAGCTCTGCCTCTGACTTCAGCCCCACTTCCGCCTTTGACTCTGCCTCCAGCTCCAGACCTGCTCTGCCTCTGCCTTCAGCTCCGCCTCCAGCTCCACACCAGTCTCTGACATCAGCTCCACCTCCAACCCTGACTTCAGCTCTACCTCTGACTCCAGCTCCACACCAGTCTCTGACTTCAGCTCCACCTCTGACTTCAGCTCCACAACAGCTCTGCCTCCAACTCCAGCCCCACACCAGCTTTGCATCTGACTCCTACTTCATCTCCGCCTCTGACTTCAGCTCCACACCAGCTCTACCTCTGACTTCATTTCTGCCTCTGACTCCAGCTCTACACCATCTCTGCCTCTGACTTCAGCCGGGATTTGAACTCGGGTCGCTGGGGTGAGAGTCCAGAGCACTATCCACTATACCATGAAGACTTCACTAGTGTTGCAGGGAAGGAATGTACACTATATGGTTTAATGGAGCATTCTCTGACTCCACCACCAGCTCTGCCTCTGACTTCAGCTCCACCTCTGACTTCAGCACCGCCTCCAGCTCTGCCTCTGACTTCAGCTCCGCCTCCAGCTCTGCCTCTGACTTCAGCCCCACTTCCGCCTTTGACTCTGCCTCCAGCTCCAGACCTGCTCTGCCTCTGCCTTCAGCTCCGCCTCCAGCTCCACACCAGTCTCTGACATCAGTCTCTGACATCAGCTCCACCTCCAACCCTGACTTCAGCTCTACCTCTGACTCCAGCTCCACACCAGTCTCTGACTTCAGCTCCACCTCTGACTTCAGCTCCACACCAGCTCTGCCTCCAACTCCAGCCCCACACCAGCTTTGCATCTGACTCCTACTTCATCGCCTCTGACTTCAGCTCCACACCAGCTCTACCTCTGACTTCATTTCTGCCTCTGACTCCAGCTCTACACCATCTCTGCCTCTGACTTCAGCCGGGATTTGAACTCGGGTCGCTGGGGTGAGAGTCCAGAGCACTATCCACTATACCATGAAGACTTCACTAGTGTTGCAGGGAAGGAATGTACACTATATGGTTTAATGGAGCATTCTCTGACTCCACCACCAGCTCTGCCTCTGACTTGAGCTGCATCTCTGACTTCAGCACCGCCTCCAGCTCTGCCTCTGACTTCAGCTCCGCCTCCAGCTCTGCCTCTGACTTCAGCCCCACTTCCGCCTTTGACTGTGCCACAACTTCAGTTCCATCTCTGACTACAGCTTCTCCTTTAGCTCCAGCTCCGCCACCAACGCCTTTTCCATGATGACATATTTTCTTTGGTCCCACCGGGATTTGAACTCGGGTCGCTGGGGTGAGAGTCCAGAGCACTATCCACTATACCATGAAGACTTCACTAGTGTTGCAGGGAAGGAATGTACACTATATGGTTTAATGGAGCATTCTCTGACTCCACCACCAGCTCTGCCTCTGACTTCAGCTCCACCTCTGACTTCAGCACTGCCTCCAGCTCTGCCTCTGACTTCAGCCCCACTTCCGCCTTTGACTCTGCCTCCAGCTCCAGACTTGCTCTGCGTCTGCCTTCAGCTCCGCCTCCAGCTCCACACCAGTCTCCGACTTCAGCTCCACCTCCAATCCTGACTTCAGCTCTACCTCTGACTCCAGCTCCACACCAGTCTCACTTCAGCTCCACCTCTGACTCCAGCCCCACACCAGATTTGCATCTGACTCCAACTTCATCTCCGCCTCTGACTACAGTTCCACACCAGCTCTACCTCTGACTTCATTTCTGCCTCTGACTCCAGCTCTACACCATCTCTGCCTCTGACTTCAGCCCCACTTCCGCCTTCAACTCCGCCGCCAGCTCCACACCAGTTTCTGACTTCAGCTCCACCTCTGACTCCAGCTCCACACCAGTTTCTGACTTCAGCTCCACCTCTGACTCCAGCTCCACACCAGTTCTGCATCTGACTTCAACTTCAGTTCCATCTCACACTACAGCTTCTCCTCCAACTCCAGTTCCACACCATCTCTGCCACTGACTTCAGCTCCGCTTCCAATTCCGGCGCCACACCAAATCTGCCTCTGACTTCAGGTCCGCCTCTGACTTCAGCTCCGCCTACAGCTCCAGCTCCGCCTCCAACACCTTTTCCATGATGACATATTTTCTTTGGTCCCACCGGGATTTGAACTCGGGTCGCTGGGGTGAGAGTCCAGAGCACTATCCACTATACCATTAACACTTCACTAGTGTTGCAGGGAAGGAATGTACACTATATGGTTTAATGGAGCATTCTCTGACTCCACCACCAGCTCTGCCTCTGACTTCAGCTCCACCTCTGACTTCAGCACCGCCTCCAGCTCTGCCTCTGACTTCAGCTCCGCCTCCAGCTCTGCCTCTGACTTCAGCCCCACTTCCGCCTTTGACTCTGCCTCCAGCTCCAGACCTGCTCTGCCTCTGCCTTCAGCTCCGCCTCCAGCTCCACACCAGTCTCTGACATCAGCTCCACCTCCAACCCTGACTTCAGCTCTACCTCTGACTCCAGCTCCACACCAGTCTCTGACTTCAGCTCCACCTCTGACTTCAGCTCCACAACAGCTCTGCCTCCAACTCCAGCCCCACACCAGCTTTGCATCTGACTCCTACTTCATCTCCGCCTCTGACTTCAGCTCCACACCAGCTCTACCTCTGACTTCATTTCTGCCTCTGACTCCAGCTCTACACCATCTCTGCCTCTGACTTCAGCCGGGATTTGAACTCGGGTCGCTGGGGTGAGAGTCCAGAGCACTATCCACTATACCATGAAGACTTCACTAGTGTTGCAGGGAAGGAATGTACACTATATGGTTTAATGGAGCATTCTCTGACTCCACCACCAGCTCTGCCTCTGACTTCAGCTCCACCTCTGACTTCAGCTCCACCTCTGACTTCAGCTCCACACCAGCTCTGCCTCCAACTCCAGCCCCACACCAGCTTTGCATCTGACTCCTACTTCATCTCCGCCTCTGACTTCAGCTCCACACCAGCTCTACCTCTGACTTCATTTCTGCTTCTGACTCCAGCTCTACACCATCTCTGCCTCTGACTTCAGCCGGGATTTGAACTCGGGTCGCTGAGGTGAGAGTCCAGAGCACTATCCACTATACCAATAAGACTTCACTAGTGTTGCAGGGAAGGAATGTACACTATATGGTTTAATGGAGCATTCTCTGACTCCACCACCAGCTCTGCCTCTGACTTCAGCTCCACCTCTGACTTCAGCACCGCCTCCAGCTCTGCCTC
The DNA here is from genome assembly GCF_054491065.1 of Syngnathus leptorhynchus. Lineage (NCBI taxonomy): Eukaryota > Metazoa > Chordata > Actinopteri > Syngnathiformes > Syngnathidae > Syngnathus > Syngnathus leptorhynchus. The sequence continues at coordinate 251,590 of NW_028232002.1, forward strand.
TGACTTCAGCTCCGCCTCCAGCTCTGCCTCTGACTTCAGCCCCACTTCCGCCTTTGACTGTGCCTACAGCTCCAGACCTGCTCTGCCTCTGCCTTCAGCTCCGCCTCCAGCTCCACACCAGTCTCTGACTTCAGCTCCACCTCCAACCCTGACTTCAACTTTACCTCTGACTCCAGCTCCACACCAGTCTCTGACTTCAGCTCCACCTCTGACTCCAGCCCCACACTAGCTTTGCATCTGACTCCAACTTCATCTCCGCCTCTGACTTCAGCTCCACACCAGCTCTACCTCTGACTTCATTTCTGCCACTGACTCCAGCTCTACACCATCTCTGCCTCTGAGTTCAGCCCAACTTCCGCCTCCAACTCCGCCGCCAACTCCACACCAGTTTCTGACTTCAGCTCCGCCTCTGACTCCAGCTCCACACCAGTTCTGCATCTGACCACAACTTCAGTTCCATTTCTGACTACAGCTTCTCCTCCAACTCCAGCTCCACACCATCTCTGCCACTGACTTCAGCTCCGCCTCCAATTTCGGCACCACACCAAATCTGCCTCTGACTTCAGCCCCGCCTCTGACTTCAGCTCCGCCTACAGCTCCAGCTCCGCCACCAACGCCTTTTCCATGATGACATATTTTCTTTGGTCCAACCGGGATTTGAACTCGGGTCGCTGGGGTGAGAGTCCAGAGCACTATCCACTATACCATGAAGACTTTACTAGTGTTGCAGGGAGGGAATGTACACTATATGGTTTAATGGAGCATTCTCTGACTCCACCACCAGCTCTGCCTCTGACTTCAGCTCCACCTCTGACTTCAGCACCGCGTCCAGCTCTGCCTCTGACTTCAGCCCCGCCTCCAGCTCTGCCTCTGACTTCAGCCCCACTTCCGCCTTTGACTGTGCCTACAGCTCCAGACCTGCTCTGCCTCTGCCTTCAGCTCCACACCAGTCTCCGACTTCAGCTCCACCTCTGACTCCAGCTCCACACCAGTCTCACTTCAGCTCCACCTCTGACTCCAGCCCCACACCAGATTTGCATCTGACTCCAACTTCATCTCCGCCTCTGACTACAGTTCCACACCAGCTCTACCTCTGACTTCATTTCTGCCTCTGACTCCAGCTCTACACCATCTCTGCCTCTGAGTTCAGCCCCACTTCCGCCTCCAACTCCGCCGCCAGCTCCACACCAGTTTCTGACTTCAGCTCCGCCTCTGACTCCAGCTCCACACCAGTTCTGCATCTGACCACAACTTCAGTTCCATCTCTGACTACAGCTTCTCCTTTAGCTCCAGCTCCGCCACCAACGCCTTTTCCATGATGACATATTTTCTTTGGTCCCACCGGGATTTGAACTCGGGTCGCTGGGGTGAGAGTCCAGAGCACTATCCACTATACCATGAAGACTTCACTAGTGTTGCAGGGAAGGAATGTACACTATATGGTTTAATGGAGCATTCTCTGACTCCACCACCAGCTCTGCCTCTGACTTCAGCTCCACCTCTGACTTCAGCACTGCCTCCAGCTCTGCCTCTGACTTCAGCCCCACTTCCGCCTTTGACTCTGCCACCAGCTCCAGACTTGCTCTGCGTCTGCCTTCAGCTCCGCCTTCAGCTCCACACCAGTCTCCGACTTCAGCTCCACCTCCAATCCTGACTTCAGCTCTACCTCTGACTCCAGCTCCACACCAGTCTCACTTCAGCTCCACCTCTGACTCCAGCCCCACACCAGATTTGCATCTGACTCCAACTTCATCTCCGCCTCTGACTACAGTTCCACACCAGCTCTACCTCTGACTTCATTTCTGCCTCTGACTCCAGCTCTACACCATCTCTGCCTCTGACTTCAGCCCCACTTCCGCCTTCAACTCCGCCGCCAGCTCCACACCAGTTTCTGACTTCAGCTCCACCTCTGACTCCAGCTCCACACCAGTTCTGCATCTGACTTCAACTTCAGTTCCATCTCACACTACAGCTTCTCCTCCAACTCCAGTTCCACACCATCTCTGCCACTGACTTCAGCTCCGCTTTCAATTCCGGCGCCACACCAAATCTGCCTCTGACTTCAGGTCGGCCTCTGACTTCAGCTCCGCCTACAGCTCCAGCTCCGCCTCCAACACCTTTTCCATGATGACATATTTTCTTTGGTCCCACCGGGATTTGAACTCGGGTCGCTGGGGTGAGAGTCCAGAGCACTATCCACTATACCATTAACACTTCACTAGTGTTGCAGGGAAGGAATGTACACTATATGGTTTAATGGAGCATTCTCTGACTCCACCACCAGCTCTGCCTCTGACTTCAGCTCCACCTCTGACTTCAGCACCGCCTCCAGCTCTGCCTCTGACTTCAGCTCCGCCTCCAGCTCTGCCTCTGACTTCAGCCCCACTTCCGCCTTTGACTCTGCCTCCAGCTCCAGACCTGCTCTGCCTCTGCCTTCAGCTCCGCCTCCAGCTCCACACCAGTCTCTGACAGCAGCTCCACCTCCAACCCTGACTTCAGCTCTACCTCTGACTCCAGCTCCACACCAGTCTCTGACTTCAGCTCCACCTCTGACTTCAGCTCCACAACAGCTCTGCCTCCAACTCCAGCCCCACACCAGCTTTGCATCTGACTCCTACTTCATCTCCGCCTCTGACTTCAGCTCCACACCAGCTCTACCTCTGACTTCATTTCTGCCTCTGACTCCAGCTCTACACCATCTCTGCCTCTGAGTTCAGCCCCACTTCCGCCTCCAACTCCGCCGCCAGCTCCACACCAGTTTCTGACTTCAGCTCCGCCTCTGACTCCAGCTCCACACCAGTTCTGCATCTGACCACAACTTCAGTTCCATCTCTGACTACAGCTTCTCCTCCAACTCCAGCTCCACACCATCTCTGCCACTGACTTCAGCTCCGCCTCCAATTTCGGCACCACACCAAATCTGCCTCTGACTTCAGCTCCGCCTCTGACTTCAGCTCCGCCTACAGCTCCAGCTCCGCCACCAACGCCTTTTCCATGATGACATATTTTCTTTGGTCCCACCGAGATTTGAACTCGGGTCGCTGGGGTGAGAGTCCAGAGCACTATCCACTATACCATGAAGACTTTACTAGTGTTGCAGGGAAGGAATATACACTATATGGTTTAATGGAGCATTCTCTGACTCCACCACCAGCTCTGCCTCTGACTTCAGCTCCACCTCTGACTTCAGCTCCACACCAGGTCTGCCTCCAACTCCAGCCCCACACCAGCTTTGCATCTGACTCCTACTTCATCTCCGCCTCTGACTTCAGCTCCACACCAGCTCTACTTCTGACTTCATTTCTGCTTCTGACTACAGCTCTACACCATCTCTGCCTCTGACTTCAGCCGGGATTTGAACTGCTGGGGTGAGAGTCCAGAGCACTATCCACTATACCATGAAGACTTCACTAGTGTTGCAGGGAAGGAATGTACACTATATGGTTTAATGGAGCATTCTCTGACTCCACCACCAGCTCTGCCTCTGACTTCAGCTCCACCTCTGACTTCAGCACCGCCTCCAGCTCTGCCTCTGACTTCAGCTCCGCCTCCAGCTCTGCCTCTGACTTCAGCCCCACTTCCGCCTTTGACTGTGCCTACAGCTCCAGACCTGCTCTGCCTCTGCCTTCAGCTCCGCCTCCAGCTCCACACCAGTCTCTGACTTCAGCTCCACCTCCAACCCTGACTTCAACTTTACCTCTGACTCCAGCTCCACACCAGTCTCACTTCAGCTCCACCTCTGACTCCAGCTCCACACCAGCTCTGCCTCCAACTTCATCTCCGCCTCTGACTTCAGCTCCACACCAGCTCTACCTCTGACTTCATTTCTGCCTCTGACTCCAGCTCTACACCATCTCTGCCTCTGACTTCAGCCCCACTTCCGCCTCCAACTCCGCCGCCAGCTCCACACCAGTTTCTGACTTCAGCTCCGCCTCTGACTCCAGCTCCACACCAGTTCTGCATCTGACCACAACTTCAGTTCCATCTCTGACTACAGCTTCTCCTCCAACTCCAGCTCCACACCATCTCTGCCACTGACTTCAGCTCTGCCTTCAATTTCGGCACCACACCAAATCTGCCTCTGACTTCAGGTCCGCCTCTGACTTCAACTCCGCCTACAGCTCCAGCTCCGCCACCAACGCCTTTTCCATGATGACATATTTTCTTTGGTCCCACCGGGATTTGAACTCGGGTCGCTGGGGTGAGAGTCCAGAGCACTATCCACTATACCATGAAGACTTCACTAGTGTTGCAGGGAAGGAATGTACACTATATGGTTTAATGGAGCATTCTCTGACTCCACCACCAGCTCTGCCTCTGACTTCAGCTCCACCTCTGACTTCAGCACCGCCTCCAGCTCTGCCTCTGACTTCAGCCCCACTTCCGCTTTTGACTCTGCCTCCAGCTCCAGATTTGCTCTGCCTCTGCCTTCAGCTCCACCTCCAGCTCCACACCAGTCTACGACTTCAGCTCCACCTCCAACCCTGACTTCAGCTCTACCTCTGACTCCAGCTCCACACCAGTCTCACTTCAGCTCCACCTCTGACTCCAGCCCCACACCAGATTTGCATCTGACTCCAACTTCATTTCCGCCTCTGACTTCAGCTCCACACCAGCTCTACCTCTGACTTCATTTCTGCCTCTGACTCCAGCTCTACACCATCTCTGCCTCTGACTTCAGCCCCACTTCCGCCTCCAACTCCGCCGCCAGCTCCACACCAGTTTCTGACTTCAGCTCCCCTTCTGACTCCAGCTCCACACCAGTTTTGCATCTGACTTCAACTTCAGTTCCATCTCTGACTACAGCTCCTCCTCCAACTCCAGTTCCACACCATCTCTGCCACTGACTTCAGCTCCGCTTCCAATTCCGGCGCCACACCAAATCTGCCTCTGCCTTCAGCTCCACACCAGTCTCCGACTTCAGCTCCACCTCTGACTCCAGCTCCACACCAGTCTCACTTCAGCTCCACCTCTGACTCCAGCCCCAAACCAGATTTGCATCTGACTCCAACTTCATTTCCGCCTCTGACTACAGTTCCACACCAGCTCTACCTCTGACTTCATTTCTGCCTCTGACTCCAGCTCTACACCATCTCTGCCTCTGACTTCAGCCCCACTTCCGCCTCCATCTTCGCCGCCAGCTCCACAACAGTTTCTGACTTCAGCTCCGCCTCTGACTCCAGCTCCACACCAGTTCTGCATCTGACCACAACTTCAGTTCCATCTCTGACTACAGCTTCTCCTCCAACTCCAGCTCCACACCATCTCTGCCACTGACTTCAGCTCCGCCTCCAATTTCGGCACCACACCAAATCTGCCTCTGACTTCAGCTCCGCCTCTGACTTCAGCTCCGCCTACAGCTCCAGCTCCGCCACCAACGCCTTTTCCATGATGACATATTTTCTTTGATCCCACCGGGATTTGAACTCGGGTCGCTGGGGTGAGAGTCCAGAGCACTATCCACTATACCATGAAGACTTCACTAGTGTTGCAGGGAAGGAATGTACACTATATGGTTTAATGGAGCATTCTCTGACTCCACCACCAGCTCTGCCTCTGACTCCAGCTCCACACCAGTTCTGCATCTGACTTCAACTTCAGTTCCATCCCACACTACAGCTCCTCCTCCAACTCCAGTTCCACACCATCTCTGCCACTGACTTCAGCTCCGCTTCCAATTCCGGCGCCACACCAAATCTGCCTCTGACTTCAGCTCCGCCTACAGCTCCAGCTCCGCCTCCAACACCTTTTCCATGATGACATATTTTCTTTGGTCCCACCGGGATTTGAACTCGGGTCGCTGGGGTGAGAGTCCAGAGCACTATCCACTATACCATGAAGACTTTACTAGTGTTGCAGGGAAGGAATGTACACTATATGGTTTAATGGAGCATTCTCTGACTCCACCACCAGCTCTGCCTCTGACTTCAGCTCCACCTCTGACTTCAGCTCCACACCAGGTCTGCCTCCAACTCCAGCCCCACACCAGCTTTGCATCTGACTCCTACTTCATCTCCGCCTCTGACTTCAGCTCCACACCAGCTCTACTTCTGACTTCATTTCTGCTTCTGACTACAGCTCTACACCATCTCTGCCTCTGACTTCAGCCGGGATTTGAACTGCTGGGGTGAGAGTCCAGAGCACTATCCACTATACCATGAAGACTTCACTAGTGTTGCAGGGAAGGAATGTACACTATATGGTTTAATGGAGCATTCTCTGACTCCACCACCAGCTCTGCCTCTGACTTCAGCTCCACCTCTGACTTCAGCACCGCCTCCAGCTCTGCCTCTGACTTCAGCTCCGCCTCCAGCTCTGCCTCTGACTTCAGCCCCACTTCCGCCTTTGACTGTGCCTACAGCTCCAGACCTGCTCTGCCTCTGCCTTCAGCTCCGCCTCCAGCTCCACACCAGTCTCTGACTTCAGCTCCACCTCCAACCCTGACTTCAACTTTACCTCTGACTCCAGCTCCACACCAGTCTCACTTCAGCTCCACCTCTGACTCCAGCTCTGCCTCCAACTCCAGCCCCACACCAGGTTTGCATCTGACTCTAACTTCATCTCCGCCTCTGACTTCAGCTCCACACCAGCTCTACCTCTGACTTCATTTCTGCCTCTGACTCCAGCTCTACACCATCTCTGCCTCTGACTTCAGCCCCACTTCCGCCTCCAACTCCGCCGCCAGCTCCACACCAGTTTCTGACTTCAGCTCCGCCTCTGACTCCAGCTCCACACCAGTTCTGCATCTGACCACAACTTCAGTTCCATCTCTGACTACAGCTTCTCCTCCAACTGCAGCTCCACACCATCTCTGCCACTGACTTCAGCTCCGCCTTCAATTTCGGCACCACACCAAATCTGCCTCTGACTTCAGGTCCGCCTCTGACTTCAACTCCGCCTACAGCTCCAGCTCCGCCTCCAACACCTTTTCCATGATGACATATTTTCTTTGGTCCCACCGGGATTTGAACTCGGGTCGCTGGGGTGAGAGTCCAGAGCACTATCCACTATACCATGAAGACTTCACTAGTGTTGCAGGGAAGGAATGTACACTATATGGTTTAATGGAGCATTCTCTGACTCCACCACCAGCTCTGCCTCTGACTTCAGCTCCACCTCTGACTTCAGCACCGCCTCCAGCTCTGCCTCTGACTTCAGCTCCGCCTCCAGCTCTGCCTCTGACTTCAGCCCCACTTCCGCCTTTGACTCTGCCTCGAGCTCCAGACCTGCTCTGCCTCTGCCTTCAGCTCCACACCAATCTCCGACTTCAGCTCCACCTCCAACCCTGACTTCAGCTCTACCTCTGACTCCAGCTCCACACCAGTCTCACTTCAGCTCCACCTCTGACTCCAGCCCCACACCAGATTTGCAACTGACTTCAACTTCATTTCCGCCTCTGACTACAGTTCCACACCAGCTCTACCTCTGACTTCATTCCTGCCTCTGACTCCAGCTCTACACCATCTCTGCCTCTGACTTCCGCCTCACTTCCGCCTCCATCTCCGCCGCCAGCTCCACACCAGTTTCTGACTTCAGCTCCGCCTCTGACTCCAGCTCCACACCAGTTCTGCATCTGACCACAACTTCAGTTCCATCTCTGACTACAGCTTCTCCTCCAACTCCAGCTCCACACCATCTCTGCCACTGACTTCAGCTCCGCCTCCAATTTTGGCACCACACCAAATCTGCCTCTGACTTCAGCTCCGCCTCTGACTTCAGCTCCGCCTACAGCTCCAGCTCCGCCACCAACGCCTTTTCCATGATGACATATTTTCTTTGGTCCCACCGGGATTTGAACTCGGGTCGCTGGGGTGAGAGTCCAGAGCACTATCCACTATACCATGAAGACTTCACTAGTGTTGCAGGGAAGGAATGTACACTATATGGTTTAATGGAGCATTCTCTGACTCCACCACCACTTCCGCTTTTGACTCTGCCTCCAGCTCCAGATTTGCTCTGCCTCTGCCTTCAGCTCCACCTCCAGCTCCACACCAGTCTCCGACTTCAGCTCCACCTCCAACCCTGACTTCAGCTCTACCTCTGACTCCAGCTCCACACCAGTCTCACTTCAGCTCCACCTCTGACTCCAGCCCCACACCAGATTTGCATCTGACTCCAACTTCATTTCCGCCTCTGACTTCAGCTCCACACCAGCTCTACCTCTGACTTCATTTCTGCCTCTGACTCCAGCTCTACACCATCTCTGCCTCTGACTTCAGCCCCACTTCCGCCTCCAACTCCGCCGCCAGCTCCACACCAGTTTCTGACTTCAGCTCCCCTTCTGACTCCAGCTCCACACCAGTTTTGCATCTGACTTCAACTTCAGTTCCATCTCTGACTACAGCTCCTCCTCCAACTCCAGTTCCACACCATCTCTGCCACTGACTTCAGCTCCGCTTCCAATTCCGGCGCCACACCAAATCTGCCTCTGCCTTCAGCTCCACACCAGTCTCCGACTTCAGCTCCACCTCTGACTCCAGCTCCACACCAGTCTCACTTCAGCTCCACCTCTGACTCCAGCCCCAAACCAGATTTGCATCTGACTCCAACTTCATTTCCGCCTCTGACTACAGTTCCACACCAGCTCTACCTCTGACTTCATTTCTGCCTCTGACTCCAGCTCTACACCATCTCTGCCTCTGACTTCAGCCCCACTTCCGCCTCCATCTTCGCCGCCAGCTCCACACCAGTTTCTGACTTCAGCTCCGCCTCTGACTCCAGCTCCACACCAGTTCTGCATCTGACCACAACTTCAGTTCCATCTCTGACTACAGCTTCTCCTCCAACTCCAGCTCCACACCATCTCTGCCACTGACTTCAGCTCCGCCTCCAATTTCGGCACCACACCAAATCTGCCTCTGACTTCAGCTCCGCCTCTGACTTCAGCTCCGCCTACAGCTCCAGCTCCGCCACCAACGCCTTTTCCATGATGACATATTTTCTTTGATCCCACCGGGATTTGAACTCGGGTCGCTGGGGTGAGAGTCCAGAGCACTATCCACTATACCATGAAGACTTCACTAGTGTTGCAGGGAAGGAATGTACACTATATGGTTTAATGGAGCATTCTCTGACTCCACCACCAGCTCTGCCTCTGACTCCAGCTCCACACCAGTTCTGCATCTGACTTCAACTTCAGTTCCATCCCACACTACAGCTCCTCCTCCAACTCCAGTTCCACACCATCTCTGCCACTGACTTCAGCTCCGCTTCCAATTCCGGCGCCACACCAAATCTGCCTCTGACTTCAGCTCCGCCTACAGCTCCAGCTCCGCCTCCAACACCTTTTCCATGATGACATATTTTCTTTGGTCCCACCGGGATTTGAACTCGGGTCGCTGGGGTGAGAGTCCAGAGCACTATCCACTATACCATGAAGACTTTACTAGTGTTGCAGGGAAGGAATGTACACTATATGGTTTAATGGAGCATTCTCTGACTCCACCACCAGCTCTGCCTCTGACTTCAGCTCCACCTCTGACTTCAGCTCCACACCAGGTCTGCCTCCAACTCCAGCCCCACACCAGCTTTGCATCTGACTCCTACTTCATCTCCGCCTCTGACTTCAGCTCCACACCAGCTCTACTTCTGACTTCATTTCTGCTTCTGACTACAGCTCTACACCATCTCTGCCTCTGACTTCAGCCGGGATTTGAACTGCTGGGGTGAGAGTCCAGAGCACTATCCACTATACCATGAAGACTTCACTAGTGTTGCAGGGAAGGAATGTACACTATATGGTTTAATGGAGCATTCTCTGACTCCACCACCAGCTCTGCCTCTGACTTCAGCTCCACCTCTGACTTCAGCACCGCCTCCAGCTCTGCCTCTGACTTCAGCTCCGCCTCCAGCTCTGCCTCTGACTTCAGCCCCACTTCCGCCTTTGACTGTGCCTACAGCTCCAGACCTGCTCTGCCTCTGCCTTCAGCTCCGCCTCCAGCTCCACACCAGTCTCTGACTTCAGCTCCACCTCCAACCCTGACTTCAACTTTACCTCTGACTCCAGCTCCACACCAGTCTCACTTCAGCTCCACCTCTGACTCCAGCTCTGCCTCCAACTCCAGCCCCACACCAGGTTTGCATCTGACTCTAACTTCATCTCCGCCTCTGACTTCAGCTCCACACCAGCTCTACCTCTGACTTCATTTCTGCCTCTGACTCCAGCTCTACACCATCTCTGCCTCTGACTTCAGCCCCACTTCCGCCTCCAACTCCGCCGCCAGCTCCACACCAGTTTCTGACTTCAGCTCCGCCTCTGACTCCAGCTCCACACCAGTTCTGCATCTGACCACAACTTCAGTTCCATCTCTGACTACAGCTTCTCCTCCAACTGCAGCTCCACACCATCTCTGCCACTGACTTCAGCTCCGCCTTCAATTTCGGCACCACACCAAATCTGCCTCTGACTTCAGGTCCGCCTCTGACTTCAACTCCGCCTACAGCTCCAGCTCCGCCTCCAACACCTTTTCCATGATGACATATTTTCTTTGGTCCCACCGGGATTTGAACTCGGGTCGCTGGGGTGAGAGTCCAGAGCACTATCCACTATACCATGAAGACTTCACTAGTGTTGCAGGGAAGGAATGTACACTATATGGTTTAATGGAGCATTCTCTGACTCCACCACCAGCTCTGCCTCTGACTTCAGCTCCACCTCTGACTTCAGCACCGCCTCCAGCTCTGCCTCTGACTTCAGCTCCGCCTCCAGCTCTGCCTCTGACTTCAGCCCCACTTCCGCCTTTGACTCTGCCTCGAGCTCCAGACCTGCTCTGCCTCTGCCTTCAGCTCCACACCAATCTCCGACTTCAGCTCCACCTCCAACCCTGACTTCAGCTCTACCTCTGACTCCAGCTCCACACCAGTCTCACTTCAGCTCCACCTCTGACTCCAGCCCCACACCAGATTTGCAACTGACTTCAACTTCATTTCCGCCTCTGACTACAGTTCCACACCAGCTCTACCTCTGACTTCATTCCTGCCTCTGACTCCAGCTCTACACCATCTCTGCCTCTGACTTCCGCCTCACTTCCGCCTCCATCTCCGCCGCCAGCTCCACACCAGTTTCTGACTTCAGCTCCGCCTCTGACTCCAGCTCCACACCAGTTCTGCATCTGACCACAACTTCAGTTCCATCTCTGACTACAGCTTCTCCTCCAACTCCAGCTCCACACCATCTCTGCCACTGACTTCAGCTCCGCCTCCAATTTTGGCACCACACCAAATCTGCCTCTGACTTCAGCTCCGCCTCTGACTTCAGCTCCGCCTACAGCTCCAGCTCCGCCACCAACGCCTTTTCCATGATGACATATTTTCTTTGGTCCCACCGGGATTTGAACTCGGGTCGCTGGGGTGAGAGTCCAGAGCACTATCCACTATACCATGAAGACTTCACTAGTGTTGCAGGGAAGGAATGTACACTATATGGTTTAATGGAGCATTCTCTGACTCCACCACCAGCTCTGCCTCTGACTTCAGCTCCACCTCTGACTTCAGCACCGCCTCCAGCTCTGCCTCTGACTTCAGCCCCACTTCCGCTTTTGACTCTGCCTCCAGCTCCAGATTTGCTCTGCCTCTGCCTTCAGCTCCACCTCCAGCTCCACACCAGTCTCCGACTTCAGCTCCACCTCCAACCCTGACTTCAGCTCTACCTCTGACTCCAGCTCCACACCAGTCTCACTTCAGCTCCACCTCTGACTCCAGCCCCACACCAGATTTGCATCTGACTCCAACTTCATTTCCGCCTCTGACTTCAGCTCCACACCAGCTCTACCTCTGACTTCATTTCTGCCTCTGACTCCAGCTCTACACCATCTCTGCCTCTGACTTCAGCCCCACTTCCGCCTCCAACTCCGCCGCCAGCTCCACACCAGTTTCTGACTTCAGCTCCCCTTCTGACTCCAGCTCCACACCAGTTTTGCATCTGACTTCAACTTCAGTTCCATCTCTGACTACAGCTCCTCCTCCAACTCCAGTTCCACACCATCTCTGCCACTGACTTCAGCTCCGCTTCCAATTCCGGCGCCACACCAAATCTGCCTCTGCCTTCAGCTCCACACCAGTCTCCGACTTCAGCTCCACCTCTGACTCCAGCTCCACACCAGTCTCACTTCAGCTCCACCTCTGACTCCAGCCCCAAACCAGATTTGCATCTGACTCCAACTTCATTTCCGCCTCTGACTACAGTTCCACACCAGCTCTACCTCTGACTTCATTTCTGCCTCTGACTCCAGCTCTACACCATCTCTGCCTCTGACTTCAGCCCCACTTCCGCCTCCATCTTCGCCGCCAGCTCCACACCAGTTTCTGACTTCAGCTCCGCCTCTGACTCCAGCTCCACACCAGTTCTGCATCTGACCACAACTTCAGTTCCATCTCTGACTACAGCTTCTCCTCCAACTCCAGCTCCACACCATCTCTGCCACTGACTTCAGCTCCGCCTCCAATTTCGGCACCACACCAAATCTGCCTCTGACTTCAGCTCCGCCTCTGACTTCAGCTCCGCCTACAGCTCCAGCTCCGCCACCAACGCCTTTTCCATGATGACATATTTTCTTTGATCCCACCGGGATTTGAACTCGGGTCGCTGGGGTGAGAGTCCAGAGCACTATCCACTATACCATGAAGACTTCACTAGTGTTGCAGGGAAGGAATGTACACTATATGGTTTAATGGAGCATTCTCTGACTCCACCACCAGCTCTGCCTCTGACTCCAGCTCCACACCAGTTCTGCATCTGACTTCAACTTCAGTTCCATCCCACACTACAGCTCCTCCTCCAACTCCAGTTCCACACCATCTCTGCCACTGACTTCAGCTCCGCTTCCAATTCCGGCGCCACACCAAATCTGCCTCTGACTTCAGCTCCGCCTACAGCTCCAGCTCCGCCTCCAACACCTTTTCCATGATGACATATTTTCTTTGGTCCCACCGGGATTTGAACTCGGGTCGCTGGGGTGAGAGTCCAGAGCACTATCCACTATACCATGAAGACTTTACTAGTGTTGCAGGGAAGGAATGTACACTATATGGTTTAATGGAGCATTCTCTGACTCCACCACCAGCTCTGCCTCTGACTTCAGCTCCACCTCTGACTTCAGCTCCACACCAGGTCTGCCTCCAACTCCAGCCCCACACCAGCTTTGCATCTGACTCCTACTTCATCTCCGCCTCTGACTTCAGCTCCACACCAGCTCTACTTCTGACTTCATTTCTGCTTCTGACTACAGCTCTACACCATCTCTGCCTCTGACTTCAGCCGGGATTTGAACTGCTGGGGTGAGAGTCCAGAGCACTATCCACTATACCATGAAGACTTCACTAGTGTTGCAGGGAAGGAATGTACACTATATGGTTTAATGGAGCATTCTCTGACTCCACCACCAGCTCTGCCTCTGACTTCAGCTCCACCTCTGACTTCAGCACCGCCTCCAGCTCTGCCTCTGACTTCAGCTCCGCCTCCAGCTCTGCCTCTGACTTCAGCCCCACTTCCGCCTTTGACTGTGCCTACAGCTCCAGACCTGCTCTGCCTCTGCCTTCAGCTCCGCCTCCAGCTCCACACCAGTCTCTGACTTCAGCTCCACCTCCAACCCTGACTTCAACTTTACCTCTGACTCCAGCTCCACACCAGTCTCACTTCAGCTCCACCTCTGACTCCAGCTCTGCCTCCAACTCCAGCCCCACACCAGGTTTGCATCTGACTCTAACTTCATCTCCGCCTCTGACTTCAGCTCCACACCAGCTCTACCTCTGACTTCATTTCTGCCTCTGACTCCAGCTCTACACCATCTCTGCCTCTGACTTCAGCCCCACTTCCGCCTCCAACTCCGCCGCCAGCTCCACACCAGTTTCTGACTTCAGCTCCGCCTCTGACTCCAGCTCCACACCAGTTCTGCATCTGACCACAACTTCAGTTCCATCTCTGACTACAGCTTCTCCTCCAACTGCAGCTCCACACCATCTCTGCCACTGACTTCAGCTCCGCCTTCAATTTCGGCACCACACCAAATCTGCCTCTGACTTCAGGTCCGCCTCTGACTTCAACTCCGCCTACAGCTCCAGCTCCGCCTCCAACACCTTTTCCATGATGACATATTTTCTTTGGTCCCACCGGGATTTGAACTCGGGTCGCTGGGGTGAGAGTCCAGAGCACTATCCACTATACCATGAAGACTTCACTAGTGTTGCAGGGAAGGAATGTACACTATATGGTTTAATGGAGCATTCTCTGACTCCACCACCAGCTCTGCCTCTGACTTCAGCTCCACCTCTGACTTCAGCACCGCCTCCAGCTCTGCCTCTGACTTCAGCTCCGCCTCCAGCTCTGCCTCTGACTTCAGCCCCACTTCCGCCTTTGACTCTGCCTCGAGCTCCAGACCTGCTCTGCCTCTGCCTTCAGCTCCACACCAATCTCCGACTTCAGCTCCACCTCCAACCCTGACTTCAGCTCTACCTCTGACTCCAGCTCCACACCAGTCTCACTTCAGCTCCACCTCTGACTCCAGCCCCACACCAGATTTGCAACTGACTTCAACTTCATTTCCGCCTCTGACTACAGTTCCACACCAGCTCTACCTCTGACTTCATTCCTGCCTCTGACTCCAGCTCTACACCATCTCTGCCTCTGACTTCCGCCTCACTTCCGCCTCCATCTCCGCCGCCAGCTCCACACCAGTTTCTGACTTCAGCTCCGCCTCTGACTCCAGCTCCACACCAGTTCTGCATCTGACCACAACTTCAGTTCCATCTCTGACTACAGCTTCTCCTCCAACTCCAGCTCCACACCATCTCTGCCACTGACTTCAGCTCCGCCTCCAATTTTGGCACCACACCAAATCTGCCTCTGACTTCAGCTCCGCCTCTGACTTCAGCTCCGCCTACAGCTCCAGCTCCGCCACCAACGCCTTTTCCATGATGACATATTTTCTTTGGTCCCACCGGGATTTGAACTCGGGTCGCTGGGGTGAGAGTCCAGAGCACTATCCACTATACCATGAAGACTTCACTAGTGTTGCAGGGAAGGAATGTACACTATATGGTTTAATGGAGCATTCTCTGACTCCACCACCAGCTCTGCCTCTGACTTCAGCTCCACCTCTGACTTCAGCACCGCCTCCAGCTCTGCCTCTGACTTCAGCCCCACTTCCGCTTTTGACTCTGCCTCCAGCTCCAGATTTGCTCTGCCTCTGCCTTCAGCTCCACCTCCAGCTCCACACCAGTCTCCGACTTCAGCTCCACCTCCAACCCTGACTTCAGCTCTACCTCTGACTCCAGCTCCACACCAGTCTCACTTCAGCTCCACCTCTGACTCCAGCCCCACACCAGATTTGCATCTGACTCCAACTTCATTTCCGCCTCTGACTTCAGCTCCACACCAGCTCTACCTCTGACTTCATTTCTGCCTCTGACTCCAGCTCTACACCATCTCTGCCTCTGACTTCAGCCCCACTTCCGCCTCCAACTCCGCCGCCAGCTCCACACCAGTTTCTGACTTCAGCTCCCCTTCTGACTCCAGCTCCACACCAGTTTTGCATCTGACTTCAACTTCAGTTCCATCTCTGACTACAGCTCCTCCTCCAACTCCAGTTCCACACCATCTCTGCCACTGACTTCAGCTCCGCTTCCAATTCCGGCGCCACACCAAATCTGCCTCTGCCTTCAGCTCCACACCAGTCTCCGACTTCAGCTCCACCTCTGACTCCAGCTCCACACCAGTCTCACTTCAGCTCCACCTCTGACTCCAGCCCCAAACCAGATTTGCATCTGACTCCAACTTCATTTCCGCCTCTGACTACAGTTCCACACCAGCTCTACCTCTGACTTCATTTCTGCCTCTGACTCCAGCTCTACACCATCTCTGCCTCTGACTTCAGCCCCACTTCCGCCTCCATCTTCGCCGCCAGCTCCACACCAGTTTCTGACTTCAGCTCCGCCTCTGACTCCAGCTCCACACCAGTTCTGCATCTGACCACAACTTCAGTTCCATCTCTGACTACAGCTTCTCCTCCAACTCCAGCTCCACACCATCTCTGCCACTGACTTCAGCTCCGCCTCCAATTTCGGCACCACACCAAATCTGCCTCTGACTTCAGCTCCGCCTCTGACTTCAGCTCCGCCTACAGCTCCAGCTCCGCCACCAACGCCTTTTCCATGATGACATATTTTCTTTGGTCCCACCGGGATTTGAACTCGGGTCGCTGGGGTGAGAGTCCAGAGCACTATCCACTATACCATGAAGACTTCACTAGTGTTGTAGGGAAGGAATGTACACTATATGGTTTAATGGAGCATTCTCTGACTCCACCACCAGCTCTGCCTCTGACTCCAGCTCCACACCAGTTCTGCATCTGACTTCAACTTCAGTTCCATCCCACACTACAGCTCCTCCTCCAACTCCAGTTCCACACCATCTCTGCCACTGACTTCAGCTCCGCTTCCAATTCCGGCGCCACACCAAATCTGCCTCTGACTTCAGCTCCGCCTACAGCTCCAGCTCCGCCTCCAACACCTTTTCCATGATGACATATTTTCTTTGGTCCCACCGGGATTTGAACTCGGGTCGCTGGGGTGAGAGTCCAGAGCACTATCCACTATACCATGAAGACTTTACTAGTGTTGCAGGGAAGGAATGTACACTATATGGTCTAATGGAGCATTCTCTGACTCCACCACCAGCTCTGCCTCTGACTTCAGCTCCACCTCTGACTTCAGCTCCACCTCTGACTTCAGCTCCACACCAGCTCTGCCTCCAACTCCAGCCCCACACCAGCTTTGCATCTGACTCCTACTTCATCTCCGCCTCTGACTTCAGCTCCACACCAGCTCTACCTCTGACTTCATTTCTGCTTCTGACTCCAGCTCTACACCATCTCTGCCTCTGACTTCAGCCGGGATTTGAACTGCTGGGGTGAGAGTCCAGAGCACTATCCACTATACCATGAAGACTTCACTAGTGTTGCAGGGAAGGAATGTACACTATATGGTTTAATGGAGCATTCTCTGACTCCACCACCAGCTCTGCCTCTGACTTCAGCTCCACCTCTGACTTCAGCACCGCCTCCAGCTCTGCCTCTGACTTCAGCTCCGCCTCCAGCTCTGCCTCTGACTTCAGCCCCACTTCCGCCTTTGACTGTGCCTACAGCTCCAGACCTGCTCTGCCTCTGCCTTCAGCTCCGCCTCCAGCTCCACACCAGTCTCTGACTTCAGCTCCACATCCAACCCTGACTTCAACTTTACCTCTGACTCCAGCTCCACACCAGTCTCACTTCAGCTCCACCTCTGACTCCAGCTCCACACCAGCTCTGCCTCCAACTCCAGCCCCACACCAGGTTTGCATCTGACTCTAACTTCATCTCCGCCTCTGACTTCAGCTCCACACCAGCTCTACCTCTGACTTCATTTCTGCCTCTGACTCCAGCTCTACACCATCTCTGCCTCTGAGTTCAGCCCCACTTCCGCCTTCAACTCCGCCGCCAGCTCCACACCAGTTTCTGACTTCAGCTCCGCCTCTGACTCCAGCTCCACACCAGTTCTGCATCTGACCACAACTTCAGTTCCATCTCTGACTACAGCTTCTCCTCCAACTCCAGCTCCACACCATCTCTGCCACTGACTTCAGCTCCGCCTCCAATTTCGGCACCACACCAAATCTGCCTCTGACTTCAGCTCCGCCTCTGACTTCAGCTCCGCCTACAGCTCCAGCTCCGCCACCAACGCCTTTTCCATGATGACATATTTTCTTTGGTCCCACCGGGATTTGAACTCGGGTCGCTGGGGTGAGAGTCCAGAGCACTATCCACTATACCATGAAGACTTTACTAGTGTTGCAGGGAAGGAATGTACACTATATGGTTTAATGGAGCATTCTCTGACTCCACCACCAGCTCTGCCTCTGACTTCAGCTCCACCTCTGACTTCAGCTCCACCTCTGACTTCAGCTCCACACCAGCTCTGCCTCCAACTCCAGCCCCACACCAGCTTTGCATCTGACTCCTACTTCATCTCCGCCTCTGACTTCAGCTCCACACCAGCTCTACCTCTGACTTCATTTCTGCTTCTGACTCCAGCTCTACACCATCTCTGCCTCTGACTTCAGCCGGGATTTGAACTGCTGGGGTGAGAGTCCAGAGCACTATCCACTATACCATGAAGACTTCACTAGTGTTGCAGGGAAGGAATGTACACTATATGGTTTAATGGAGCATTCTCTGACTCCACCACCAGCTCTGCCTCTGACTTCAGCTCCACCTCTGACTTCAGCACCGCCTCCAGCTCTGCCTCTGACTTCAGCTCCGCCTCCAGCTCTGCCTCTGACTTCAGCCCCACTTCCGCCTTTGACTGTGCCTACAGCTCCAGACCTGCTCTGCCTCTGCCTTCAGCTCCGCCTCCAGCTCCACACCAGTCTCTGACTTCAGCTCCACCTCCAACCCTGACTTCAACTTTACCTCTGACTCCAGCTCCACACCAGTCTCACTTCAGCTCCACCTCTGACTCCAGCTCCACACCAGCTCTGCCTCCAACTCCAGCCCCACACCAGGTTTGCATCTGACTCTAACTTCATCTCCGCCTCTGACTTCAGCTCCACACCAGCTCTACCTCTGACTTCATTTCTGCCTATGACTCCAGCTCTACACCATCTCTGCCTCTGACTTCAGCCCCACTTCCGCCTCCAACTCCGCCGCCAGCTCCACACCAGTTTCTGACTTCAGCTCCGCCTCTGACTCCAGCTCCACACCAGTTCTGCATCTGACCACAACTTCAGTTCCATCTCTGACTACAGCTTCTCCTCCAACTCCAGCTCCACACCATCTCTGCCACTGACTTCAGCTCCGCCTCCAATTTCGGCACCACACTAAATCTGCCTCTGACTTCAGCTCCGCCTCTGACTTCAGCTCCGCCTACAGCTCCAGCTCCGCCACCAACGCCTTTTCCATGATGACATATTTTCTTTGGTCCCACCGGGATTTGAACTCGGGTCGCTGGGGTGAGAGTCCAGAGCACTATCCACTATACCATGAAGACTTTACTAGTGTTGCAGGGAAGGAATGTACACTATATGGTTTAATGGAGCATTCTCTGACTCCACCACCAGCTCTGCCTCTGACTTCAGCTCCACCTCTGACTTCAGCTCCACACCAGCTCTGCCTCCAACTCCAGCCCCACACCAGCTTTGCATCTGACTCCTACTTCATCTCTGCCTCTGACTTCAGCTCCACACCAGCTCTACCTCTGACTTCATTTCTGCCTCTGACTCCAGCTCTACACCATCTCTGCCTCTGACTTCAGCCGGGATTTGAACTCGGGTCGCTGGGGTGAGAGTCCAGAGCACTATCCACTATACCATGAAGACTTCACTAGTGTTGCAGGGATGGAATGTACACTATATGGATTAATGGAGCATTCTCTGACTCCACCACCAGCTCTGCCTCTGACTCCAGCTCCACACCAGTTCTGCATCTGACTTCAACTTCAGTTCCATCCCACACTACAGCTCCTCCTCCAACTCCAGTTCCACACCATCTCTGCCACTGACTTCAGCTCCGCTTCCAATTCCGGCGCCACACCAAATCTGCCTCTGACTTCAGCTCCGCCTACAGCTCCAGCTCCGCCTCCAACACCTTTTCCATGATGACATATTTTCTTTGGTCCCACCGGGATTTGAACTCGGGTCGCTGGGGTGAGAGTCCAGAGCACTATCCACTATACCATGAAGACTTTACTAGTGTTGCAGGGAAGGAATGTACACTATATGGTTTAATGGAGCATTCTCTGACTCCACCACCAGCTCTGCCTCTGACTTCAGCTCCACCTCTGACTTCAGCTCCACACCAGCTCTGCCTCCAACTCCAGCCCCACACCAGCTTTGCATCTGACTCCTACTTCATCTCCGCCTCTGACTTCAGCTCCACACCAGCTCTACCTCTGACTTCATTTCTGCCTCTGACTCCAGCTCTACACCATCTCTGCCTCTGACTTCAGCCGGGATTTGAACGGGTCGCTGGGGTGAGAGTCCAGAGCACTATCCACTATACCATGAAGACTTCACTAGTGTTGCAGGGAAGGAATGTACACTATATGGTTTAATGGAGCATTCTCTGACTCCACCACCAGCTCTGCCTCTGACTTCAGCTCCACCTCTGACTTCAGCACCGCCTCCAGCTCTGCCTCTGACTTCAGCTCCGCCTCCAGCTCTGCCTCTGACTTCAGCCCCACTTCCGCCTTTGACTGTGCCTACAACTCCAGACCTGCTCTGCCTCTGCCTTCAGCTCCGCCTCCAGCTCCACACCAGTCTCTGACTTCAGCTCCACCTCCAACCCTGACTTCAGCTCTACCTCTGACTCCAGCTCCACACCAGTCTCTGACTTCAGCTCCACCTCTGACTCCAGCCCCACACCAGCTTTGCATCTGACTCCAACTTCATCTCCGCCTCTGACTTCAGCTCCACACCAGCTCTACCTCTGACTTCATTTCTGCCTCTGACTCCAGCTTTACACCATCTCTGCCTCTGACTTCAGCCCCACTTCCGCCTACAACTCCGGCGCCAGCTCCACACCAGTTTCTGACTTCAGCTCCGCCTCTGACTCCAGCTCCACACCAGTTCTGCATCTGACCACAACTTCAGTTCCATCTCTGACTACAGCTTCTCCTCCAACTCCAACTCCACACCATCTCTGCCACTGACTTCAGCTCCGCCGCCAATTTCGGCACCACACCAAATCTGCCTCTGACTCCAGCTCCGCCTCTGACTTCAGCTCCGCCTTTAGCTCCAGCTCCCCCACCAACGCCTTTTCCATGATGACATATTTTCTTTGGTCCCACCGGGATTTGAACTCGGGTCGCTGGGGTGAGAGTCCAGAGCACTATCCACTATACCATGAAGACTTCACTAGTGTTGCAGGGAAGGAATGTACACTATATGGTTTAATGGAGCATTCTCTGACTCCACCACCAGCTCTGCCTCTGACTTCAGCTCCACCTCTGACTTCAGCACCGCCTCCAGCTCTGCCTCTGACTTCAGCCCCACTTCCGCCTTTGACTCTGCCTCCAGCTCCAGACTTGCTCTGCGTCTGCCTTCAGCTCCGCCTCCAGCTCCACACCAGTCTCCGACTTCAGCTCCACCTCCAGCCCTGACTTCAGCTCTACCTCTGACTCCAGCTCCACACCAGTCTCACTTCAGCTCCACCTCTGACTCCAGCCCCACACCAGATTTGCATCTGACTCCAACTTCATCTCCGCCTCTGACTACAGTTCCACACCAGCTCTACCTCTGACTTCATTTCTGCCTCTGACTCCAGCTCTACACCATCTCTGCCTCTGACTTCAGCCCCACTTCCGCCTTCAACTCCGCCGCCAGCTCCACACCAGTTTCTGACTTCAGCTCCACCTCTGACTCCAGCTCCACACCAGTTCTGCATCTGACTTCAACTTCAGTTCCATCTCACACTACAGCTTCTCCTCCAACTCCAGTTCCACACCATCTCTGCCACTGACTTCAGCTCCGCTTCCAATTCTGGCGCCACACCAAATCTGCCTCTGACTTCAGGTCCGCCTCTGACTTCAGCTCCGCCTACAGCTCCAGCTCCGCCTCCAACACCTTTTCCATGATGACATATTTTCTTTGGTCCCACCGGGATTTGAACTCGGGTCGCTGGGGTGAGAGTCCAGAGCACTATCCACTATACCATTAACACTTCACTAGTGTTGCAGGGAAGGAATGTACACTATATGGTTTAATGGAGCATTCTCTGACTCCACCACCAGCTCTGCCTCTGACTTCAGCTCCACCTCTGACTTCAGCACCGCCTCCAGCTCTGCCTCTGACTTCAGCTCCGCCTCCAGCTCTGCCTCTGACTTCAGCCCCACTTCCGCCTTTGACTCTGCCTCCAGCTCCAGACCTGCTCTGCCTCTGCCTTCAGCTCCGCCTCCAGCTCCACACCAGTCTCTGACATCAGCTCCACCTCCAACCCTGACTTCAGCTCCACACCAGTCTCTGACTTCAGCTCCACCTCTGACTCCAGCCCCACACCAGCTTTGCATCTGACTCCAACTTCATCTCCGCCTCTGACTTCAGCTCCACACCAGCTCTACCTCTGACTTCATTTCTGCCTCTGACTCCAGCTCTTCACCATCTCTGCATCTGACTTCAGCCCCACTTCCGCCTCCAACTCCACCGCCAGCTCCACACCAGTTTCTGACTTCAGCTCCGCCTCTGACTCCAGCTCCACACCAGTTCTGCATCTGACCACAACTTCAGTTCCATCTCTGACTACAGCTTCTCCTCCAACTCCAGCTCCACACCATCTCTGCCACTGACTTCAGCTCCGCCTTCAATTTCGGCACCACACCAAATCTGCCTCTGACTTCAGCTCCGCCTCTGACTTCAGCTCCGCCTACAGCTCCAGCTCCGCCACCAACGCCTTTTCCATGATGACATATTTTCTTTGGTCC
Source organism: Syngnathus leptorhynchus (assembly GCF_054491065.1). NCBI lineage: Eukaryota > Metazoa > Chordata > Actinopteri > Syngnathiformes > Syngnathidae > Syngnathus > Syngnathus leptorhynchus. The sequence continues at coordinate 274,033 of NW_028232002.1, forward strand.
CACCGGGATTTGAACTCGGGTCGCTGGGGTGAGAGTCCAGAGCACTATCCACTATACCATGAAGACTTTACTAGTGTTGCAGGGAAGGAATGTACACTATATGGTTTAATGGAGCATTCTCTGACTCCACCACCAGCTCTGCCTCTGACTTCAGCTCCACCTCTGACTTCAGCACCACCTCCAGCTCTGCCTCTGACTTCAGCTCCGCCTCCAGCTCTGCCTCTGACTTCAGCCCCACTTCCGCCTTTGACTCTGCCTCCAGCTCCAGACCTGCTCTGCCTCTGCCTTCAGCTCCGGCTCCAGCTCCACACCAGTCTCCGACTTCAGCTCCACCTCCAACCCTGACTTCAGCTCGACCTCTGACTCCAGCTCCACACCAGTCTCACTTCAGCTCCACCTCTGACTCCAGCCCCACACCAGCTTTGCATCTGACTCCAATTTAATCGCCTCTGACTTCAGCTTCACACCAGCTCTACCTCTGACTTCATTTCTGCCTCTGACTCCAGCTCTACACCATCTTTGCCTCTGACTTCAGCCCCACTTCCGCCTCACACTCCGCCGCCAGCTCCACACCAGTTCCTGACTTCAGCTCCACCTCTGACTCCAGCTCCACACCAGTTCTGCATCTGACTTCAACTTCAGTTCCATCTCACACTACAGCTCCTCCTCCAACTCCAGTTCCACACCATCTCTGCCACTGACTTCAGCTCCGCTTCCAATTCCGGCGCCACACCAAATCTGCCTCTGACTTCAGGTCCGCCTCTGACTTCAGGTCCGCCTACAGCTCCAGCTCCGCCTCCAACACCTTTTCCATGATGACATATTTTCTTTGGTCCCACCGGGATTTGAACTCGGGTCGCTGGGGTGAGAGTCCAGAGCACTATCCACTACACCATGAAGACTTCACTAGTGTTGCAGGGAAGGAATGTACACTATATGGTTTAATGGAGCATTCTCTGACTCCACCACCAGCTCTGCCTCTGACTTGAGCTGCACCTCTGACTTCAGCACCGCCTCCAGCTCTGCCTCTGACTTCAGCTCCGCCTCCAGCTCTGCCTCTGACTTCAGCCCCACTTCCGCCTTTGACTGTGCCTACAGCTCCAGACCTGCTCTGCCTCTGCCTTCAGCTCCGCCTCCAGCTCCACACCAGTCTCTGACTTCAGCTCCACCTCCAACCCTGACTTCAGCTCTACCTCTGACTCCAGCTCCACACCAGTCTCTGACTTCAGCTCCACCTCTGACTCCAGCCCCACACCAGCTTTGCATCTGACTCCAACTTCATCTCCACCTCTGACTTTAGCTCCACACCATCTCTACCTCTGACTTCATTTCTGCCTCTGACTCCAGCTCTTCACCATCTCTGCCTCTGACTTCAGCCCCACTTCCGCCTTCAACTCCGCCGCCAGCTCCACACCAGTTTCTGACTTCAGCTCCGCCTCTGACTCCAGCTCCACACCAGTTCTGCATCTGACCACAACTTCAGTTCCATCTCTGACCACAGCTTCTCCTCCAACTCCAGCTCCACACCATCTCTGCCACTGACTTCAGCTCCGCCTTCAATTTCGGCACCACACCAAATCTGCCTCTGACTTCAGCTCCGCCTCTGACTTCAGCTCCGCCTACAGCTCCAGCTCCGCCTCCAACACCTTTTCCATGATGACATATTTTCTTTGGTCCCACCGGGATTTGAACTCGGGTCGCTGGGGTGAGAGTCCAGAGCACTATCCACTATACCATTAAGACTTCACTAGTGTTGCAGGGAAGGAATGAACACTATAAGGTTTAATGGAGCATTCTCTGACTCCACCACCAGCTCTGCCTCTGACTTCAGCTCCACCTCTGACTTCAGCACCGCCTCCAGCTCTGCCTCTGACTTCAGCTCCGCCTCCAGCTCTGCCTCTGACTTCAGCCCCACTTCCGCCTTTGACTCTGCCTCCAGCTCCAGACCTGCTCTGCCTCTGCCTTCAGCTCCGCCTCCAGCTCCACACCAGTCTCTGACATCAGCTCCACCTCCAACCCTGACTTCAGCTCTACCTCTGACTCCAGCTCCACACCAGTCTCTGACTTCAGCTCCACCTCTGACTTCAGCTCCACACCAGCTCTGCCTCCAACTCCAGCCCCACACCAGCTTTGCATCTGACTCCTACTTCATCTCCGCCTCTGACTTCAGCTCCACCTCTGACTTCATTTCTGCCTCTGACTCCAGCTTTACACCATCTCTGCCTCTGACTTCAGCCGGGATTTGAACTCGGGTCGCTGGGGTGAGAGTCCAGAGCACTATCCACTATACCATGGAGACTTCACTAGTGTTGCAGGGAAGGAATGTACACTATATGGTTTAATGGAGCATTCTCTGACTCCACCACCAGCTCTGCCTCTGACTTCAGCTCCACCTCTGACTTCAGCACCGCCTCCAGCTCTGCCTCTGACTTCAGCTCCGCCTCCAGCTCTGCCTCTGACTTCAGCCCCACTTCCGCCTTTGACTCTGCCTCCAGCTCCAGACCTGCTCTGCCTCTGCCTTCAGCTCCGCCTCCAGCTCCACACCAGTCTCTGACATCAGCTCTACCTCCAACCCTGACTTCAGCTCTACCTCTGACTCCAGCTCCACACCAGTCTCTGACTTCAGCTCCACCTCTGACTTCAGCTCCACACCAGCTCTGCCTCCAACTCCAGCCCCACACCAGCTTTGCATCTGACTCCTACTTCATCTCCGCCTCTGACTTCAGCTCCACACCAGCTCTACCTCTGACTTCATTTCTGCCTCTGACTCCAGCTCTACACCATCTCTGCCTCTGACTTCAGCCGGGATTTGAACTCGGGTCGCTGGGGTGAGAGTCCAGAGCACTATCCACTATACCATGAAGACTTCACTAGTGTTGCAGGGAAGGAATGTACACTATATGGTATAATGGAGCATTCTCTGACTCCACCACCAGCTCTGCCTCTGACTTCAGCACTGCGTCCAGCTCTGCCTCTGAATTCAGCTCCGCCTCCAGCTCTGCCTCTGACTTCAGCCCCACTTCGGCCTTTGACTGTGCCTCCAGCTCCAGACCTGCTCTGCCTCTGCCTTCAGCTCCGCCTCCAGCTCCACACCAGTCTCTGACTTCAGCTCCACCTCCAACCCTGACTTCAGCTCTACCTCTGACTCCAGCTCCACACCAGTCTCTGACTTCAGCTCCACCTCTGACTCCAGCCCCACACCAGCTTTGCATCTGACTCCAACTTCATCTCCGCCTCTGACTTCAGCTCCACACCAGCTCTACCTCTGACTTCATTTCTGCCTCTGACTCCAGCTCTACACCATCTCTGCCTCTGACTTCAGCCGGGATTTGAACTCGGGTCGCTGGGGTGAGAGTCCAGAGCACTATCCACTATACCATGAAGACTTCACTAGTGTTGCAGGGAAGGAATGTACACTATATGGTTTAATGGAGCATTCTCTGACTCCACCACCAGCTCTGCCTCTGACTTCAGCTCCACCTCTGACTTCAGCACCGGCTCCAGCTCTGCCTCTGACTTCAGCTCCGCCTCCAGCTCTGCCTCTGACTTCAGCCCCACTTCGGCCTTTGACTGTGCCTCCAGCTCCAGACCTGCTCTGCCTCTGCCTTCAGCTCTGCCTCCAGCTCCACACCAGTCTCTGACATCAGCTCCACCTCCAACCCTGACTTCAGCTCTACCTCTGACTCCAGCTCCACACCAGTCTCTGAATTAAGCTCCACCTCTGACTTCAGCCCCACACCAGCTTTGCATCTGACTCCAACTTCATCTCCGCCTCTGACTTCAGCTCCACACCAGCTCTACCTCTGACTTCATTTCTGCCTCTGACTCCAGCTCTACACCATCTCTGCCTCTGACTTCAGCCGGGATTTGAACTCGGGTCGCTGGGGTGAGAGTCCAGAGCACTATCCACTATACCATGAAGACTTCACTAGTGTTGCAGGGAAGGAATGTACACTATATGGTTTAATGGAGCATTCTCTGACTCCACCACCAGCTCTGCCTCTGACTTCAGCTCCACCTCTGACTTCAGCACCGGCTCCAGCTCTGCCTCTGACTTCAGCTCCGCCTCCAGCTCTGCCTCTGACTTCAGCCCCACTTCGGCCTTTGACTGTGCCTCCAGCTCCAGACCTGCTCTGCCTCTGCCTTCAGCTCCGCCTCCAGCTCCACACCAGTCTCTGACATCAGCTCCACCTCCAACCCTGACTTCAGCTCTACCTCTGACTCCAGCTCCACACCAGTCTCTGACTTCAGCTCCACCTCTGACTCCAGCCCCACACCAGCTTTGCATCTGACTCCAACTTCATCTCCGCCTCTGACTTCAGCTCCACACCAGCTCTACCTCTGACTTCATTTCTGCCTCTGACTCCAGCTCTACACCATCTCTGCCTCTGACTTCAGCCGGGATTTGAACTCGGGTCGCTGGGGTGAGAGTCCAGAGCACTATCCACTATACCATGAAGACTTCACTAGTGTTGCAGGGAAGGAATGTACACTATATGGTTTAATGGAGCATTCTCTGACTCCACCACCAGCTCTGCCTCTGACTTCAGCTCCACCTCTGACTTCAGCACCGGCTCCAGCTCTGCCTCTGACTTCAGCTCCGCCTCCAGCTCTGCCTCTGACTTCAGCCCCACTTCGGCCTTTGACTGTGCCTCCAGCTCCAGACCTGCTCTGCCTCTGCCTTCAGCTCCGCCTCCAGCTCCACACCAGTCTCTGACATCAGCTCCACCTCCAACCCTGACTTCAGCTCTACCTCTGACTCCAGCTCCACACCAGTCTCTGACTTCAGCTCCACCTCTGACTTCAGCTCCACACCAGCTCTGCCTTCAGGTCCGCCTCTGACTTCAGCTCCGCCTACAGCTCCAGCTCCGCCTCCAACACCTTTTCCATGATGACATATTTTCTTTGGTCCCACCGGGATTTGAACTCGGGTCGCTGGGGTGAGAGTCCAGAGCACTATCCACTATACCATTAACACTTCACTAGTGTTGCAGGGAAGGAATGTACACTATATGGTTTAATGGAGCATTCTCTGACTCCACCACCAGCTCTGCCTCTGACTTCAGCTCCACCTCTGACTTTAGCACCGCCTCCAGCTCTGCCTCTGACTTCAGCCCCACTTCCGCCTTTGACTCTGCCTCCAGCTCCAGACTTGCTCTGCCTCTGCCTTCAGCTCCACACCAGTCTCCGACTTCAGCTCCACCTCCAACCCTGACTTCAGCTCTACCTCTGACTTCAGCCCCACTTCCGCCTCCAACTCCGCCGCCAGCTCCACACCAGTTTCTGACTTCAGTTCCACCTCTGACTCCAGCTCCACACCAGTTTTGCATCTGACTTCAACTTCAGTTCCATCTCTGACTACAGTTCCTCCTCCAACTCCAGTTCCACACCATCTCTGCCACTGACTTCAGCTCCGCTTCCAATTCCGGCGCCACACCAAATCTGCCTCTGACTTCAGGTCCGCCTCTGACTTCAGCTCCGCCTACAGCTCCAGCTCCGCCTCCAACACCTTTTCCATGATGACATATTTTCTTTGGTCCCACCGGGATTTGAACTCGGGTCGCTGGGGTGAGAGTCCAGAGCACTATCCACTATACCATTAACACTTCACTAGTGTTGCACGGAAGGAATGTTCACTATTTGGTTTAATGGAGCATTCTCTGACTCCACCACCAGCTCTGCATCTGACTTCAGCACCGCCTCCAGCTCTGCCTCTGACTTCAGCTCCGCCTCCAGCTCTGCCTTTGACTTCAGCCCCACTTCCGCCTTTGACTCTGCCTCCAGCTCCAGACCTGCTCTGCCTCTGCCTTCAGCTCCGCCGCCAGCTCCACACCAGTCTCTGACATCAGCTCCACCTCCAACCCTAGCTCCACACCGGTCTCTGACTTCAGCTCCACCTCTGACTTCAGCTCCACACCAGCTCTGCCTCCAACTCCAGCCCCACACCAGCTTTGCATCTGACTCCTACTTCATCTCCGCCTCTGACTTCAGCTCCACACCAGCTCTACCTCTGACTTCATTTCTGCCTCTGACTCCAGCTTTACACCATCTCTGCCTCTGACTTCAGCCGGGATTTGAACTCGGGTCGCTGGGGTGAGAGTCCAGAGCACTATCCACTATACCATGGAGACTTCACTAGTGTTGCAGGGAAGGAATGTACACTATATGGTTTAATGGAGCATTCTCTGACTCCACCACCAGCTCTGCCTCTGACTTCAGCTCCACCTCTGACTTCAGCACCGCCTCCAGCTCTGCCTCTGACTTCAGCTCCGCCTCCAGCTCTGCCTCTGACTTCAGCCCCACTTCCGCCTTTGACTCTGCCTCCAGCTCCAGACCTGCTCTGCCTCTGCCTTCAGCTCCGCCTCCAGCTCCACACCAGTCTCTGACATCAGCTCTACCTCCAACCCTGACTTCAGCTCTACCTCTGACTCCAGCTCCACACCAGTCTCTGACTTCAGCTCCACCTCTGACTTCAGCTCCACACCAGCTCTGCCTCCAACTCCAGCCCCACACCAGCTTTGCATCTGACTCCTACTTCATCTCCGCCTCTGACTTCAGCTCCACACCAGCTCTACCTCTGACTTCATTTCTGCCTCTGACTCCAGCTCTACACCATCTCTGCCTCTGACTTCAGCCGGGATTTGAACTCGGGTCGCTGGGGTGAGAGTCCAGAGCACTATCCACTATACCATGAAGACTTCACTAGTGTTGCAGGGAAGGAATGTACACTATAAGGTTTAATGGAGCATTCTCTGACTCCACCACCAGCTCCGCCTCTGACTTCAGCTCCACCTCTGACTTCAGCACTGCGTCCAGCTCTGCCTCTGACTTCAGCTCCGCCTCCAGCTCTGCCTCTGACTTCAGCCCCACTTCGGCCTTTGACTGTGCCTCCAGCTCCAGACCTGCTCTGCCTCTGCCTTCAGCTCCGCCTCCAGCTCCACACCAGTCTCTGACTTCAGCTCCACCTCCAACCCTGACTTCAGCTCTACCTCTGACTCCAGCTCCACACCAGTCTCTGACTTCAGCTCCACCTCTGACTTCAGCCCCACACCAGCTTTGCATCTGACTCCAACTTCATCTCCGCCTCTGACTTCAGCTCCACACCAGCTCTACCTCTGACTTCATTTCTGCCTCTGACTCCAGCTCTACACCATCTCTGCCTCTGACTTCAGCCGGGATTTGAACTCGGGTCGCTGGGGTGAGAGTCCAGAGCACTATCCACTATACCATGAAGACTTCACTAGTGTTGCAGGGAAGGAATGTACACTATATGGTTTAATGGAGCATTCTCTGACTCCACCACCAGCTCTGCCTCTGACTTCAGCTCCACCTCTGACTTCAGCACCGGCTCCAGCTCTGCCTCTGACTTCAGCTCCGCCTCCAGCTCTGCCTCTGACTTCAGCCCCACTTCGGCCTTTGACTGTGCCTCCAGCTCCAGACCTGCTCTGCCTCTGCCTTCAGCTCCGCCTCCAGCTCCACACCAGTCTCTGACATCAGCTCCACCTCCAACCCTGACTTCAGCTCTACCTCTGACTCCAGCTCCACACCAGTCTCTGACTTCAGCTCCACCTCTGACTCCAGCCCCACACCAGCTTTGCATCTGACTCCAACTTCATCTCCGCCTCTGACTTCAGCTCCACACCAGCTCTACCTCTGACTTCATTTCTGCCTCTGACTCCAGCTCTACACCATCTCTGCCTCTGACTTCAGCCGGGATTTGAACTCGGGTCGCTGGGGTGAGAGTCCAGAGCACTATCCACTATACCATGAAGACTTCACTAGTGTTGCAGGGAAGGAATGTACACTATATGGTTTAATGGAGCATTCTCTGACTCCACCACCAGCTCTGCCTCTGACTTCAGCTCCACCTCTGACTTCAGCACCGGCTCCAGCTCTGCCTCTGACTTCAGCTCCGCCTCCAGCTTCAGCCCCACTTCCGCCTTTGACTCTGCCTCCAGCTCCAGACCTGCTCTGCCTTCAGCTCCGCCTCCAGCTCCACACCAGTCTCTGACATCAGCTCCACCTCCAACCCTGACTTCAGCTCTACCTCTGACTCCAGCTCCACACCAGTCTCTGACTTCAGCTCCACCTCTGACTTCAGCTCCACACCAGCTCTGCCTTCAGGTCCGCCTCTGACTTCAGCTCCGCCTACAGCTCCAGCTCCGCCTCCAACACCTTTTCCATGATGACATATTTTCTTTGGTCCCACCGGGATTTGAACTCGGGTCGCTGGGGTGAGAGTCCAGAGCACTATCCACTATACCATTAACACTTCACTAGTGTTGCAGGGAAGGAATGTACACTATATGGTTTAATAGAGCATTCTCTGACTCCACCACCAGCTCTGCCTCTGACTTCAGCTCCACCTCTGACTTTAGCACCGCCTCCAGCTCTGCCTCTGACTTCAGCCCCACTTCCGCCTTTGACTCTGCCTCCAGCTCCAGACTTGCTCTGCCTCTGCCTTCAGCTCCGCCTCCAGCTCCACACCAGTCTCCGACTTCAGCTCCACCTCCAACCCTGACTTCAGCTCTACCTCTGACTCCAGCTCCACACCAGTCTCACTTCAGCTCCACCTCTGACTCCAGCCCCACACCAGATTTGCATCTGATTCCAACTTCATCTCCGCCTCTGACTTCAGCTCCACACCAGCTCTACCTATGACTTCATTTCTGCCTCTGACTCCAGCTCTACACCATCTCTGCCTCTGACTTCAGCCCCACTTCCGCCTCCAACTCCGCCGCCAGCTCCACACCAGTTTCTGACTTCAGTTCCACCTCTGACTCCAGCTCCACACCAGTTTTGCATCTGACTTCAATTTCAGTTCCATCTCTGACTACAGCTCCTCCTCCAACTCCAGTTCCACACCATCTCTGCCACTGACTTCAGCTCCGCTTCCAATTCCGGCGCCACACCAAATCTGCCTCTGACTTCAGGTCCGCCTCTGACTTCAGCTCCGCCTACAGCTCCAGCTCCGCCTCCAACACCTTTTCCATGATGACATATTTTCTTTGGTCCCACCGGGATTTGAACTCGGGTCGCTGGGGTGAGAGTCCAGAGCACTATCCACTATACCATTAAGACTTCACTAGTGTTGCAGGGAAGGAATGTACACTATATGGTTTAATGGAGCATTCTCTGACTCCACCACCAGCTCTGCCTCTGACTTCAGCTCCACCTCTGACTTCAGCACCGCCTCCAGCTCTGCCTCTGACTTCAGCTCCGCCTCCAGCTCTGCCTCTGACTTCAGCCCCACTTCCGCCTTTGACTCTGCCTCCAGCTCCAGACCTGCTCTGCCTCTGCCTTCAGCTCCGCCTCCAGCTCCACACCAGTCTCTGACATCAGCTCCACCTCCATCCCTGACTTCAGCTCTACCTCTGACTCCAGCTCCACACCAGTCTCTGACTTCAGCTCCATCTCTGACTTCAGCTCCACACCAGCTCTGCCTTCAGGTCCGCCTCTGACTTCAGCTCCGCCTACAGCTCCAGCTCCGCCTCCAACACCTTTTCCATGATGACATATTTTCTTTGGTCCCACCGGGATTTGAACTCGGGTCGCTGGGGTGAGAGTCCAGAGCACTATCCACTATACCATTAACACTTCACTAGTGTTGCAGGGAAGGAATGTACACTATATGGTTTAATGGAGCATTCTCTGACTCCACCACCAGCTCTGCCTCTGACTTCAGCTCCACCTCTGACTTTAGCACCGCCTCCAGCTCTGCCTCTGACTTCAGCCCCACTTCCGCCTTTGACTCTGCCTCCAGCTCCAGACTTGCTCTGCCTCTGCCTTCAGCTCCGCCTCCAGCTCCACACCAGTCTCCGACTTCAGCTCCACCTCCAACCCTGACTTCAACTCTACCTCTGACTCCAGCACCACACCAGTCTCACTTCAGCTCCACCTCTGACTCCAGCCCCACACCAGCTTTGCATCTGACTCCAACTTCATCTCCGCCTCTGACTTCAGCTCCACACCAGCTCTACCTCTGACTCCAGCTCTACACCATCTCTGCCTCTGACTTCAGCCCCACTTCCGCCTCCAACTCCGCCACCAGCTCCACACCAGTTTCTGACTTCAGCTCCACCTCTGACTCCAGCTCCACACCAGTTCTGCATCTGACTTCAACTTCAGTTCCATCTCACACTACAGCTCCTCCTCCAACTCCAGCTCCACACCATCTCTGCCACTTACTTCAGCTCCGCTTCCAATTCCGGCGCCACACCAAATCTGCCTCTGACTTCAGGTCCGCCTACAGCTCCAGCTCCGCATCCAACACCTTTTCCATGATGACATATTTTCTTTGGTCCCACCGGGATTTGAACTCGGGTCGCTGGGGTGAGAGTCCAGAGCACTATCCACTATACCATGAAGACTTCACTAGTGTTGCAGGGAAGGAATGTACACTATATGGTTTAATGGAGCATTCTCTGACTCCACCACCAGCTCTGCCTCTGACTTCAGCACCGCCTCCAGCTCTGCCTCTGACTTCAGCTCCGCCTCCAGCTCTGCCTCTGACTTCAGCCCCACTTCCGCCTTTGACTGTGCCTCCAGCTCCAGACCTGCTCTGCCTCTGCCTTCAGCTCCGCCTCCAGCTCCACACCAGTCTCCGACTTCAGCTCCACCTCCAACCCTGACTTCAGCTCTACCTCTGACTCCAGCTCCACACCAGTCTCACTTCAGCTCCACCTCTGACTCCAGCCCCACACCAGATTTGCATCTGACTCCAACTTCATCTCCGCCTCTGACTTCAGCTCCATACCAGCTCTACCTCTGACTTCATTTCTGCCTCTGACTCCAGCTCTACACCATCTCTGCCTCTGACTTCAGCCCCACTTCCGCCTCCAACTCCGCCGCCAGCTCCACACCAGTTTCTGACTTCAGCTCCGCCTCTGACTCCAGCTCCACACCAGTTCTGCATCTGACCACAACTTCAGTTCCATCTCTGACTACAGCTTCTCCTCCAAATCCAGCTCCACACCATCTCTGCCACTGACTTCAGCTCCGCCTCCAATTTCGGCACCACACCAAATCTGCCTCTGACTCCAGCTCCGCCTCTGACTTCAGCTCCGCCTACAGCTCCAGCTCCGCCACCAACGCCTTTTCCATGATGACATATTTTCTTTGGTCCCACCGGGATTTTAATTCGGGTCGCTGGGGTGAGAGTCCAGAGCACTATCCACTATACCATGAAGACTTCACTAGTGTTGCAGGGAAGGAATGTACACTATATGGTTTAATGGAGCATTCTCTGACTCCACCACCAGCTCTGCCTCTGACTTCAGCTCCACCTCTGACTTCAGCACCGCCTCCAGCTCTGCCTCTGACTTCAGCTCCGCCTCCAGCTCTGCCTCTGACTTCAGCCCCACTTCCGCCTTTGACTCTGCCTCCAGCTCCAGACCTGCTCTACCTCTGCCTTCAGCTCCGCCTCCAGCTCCACACCATTCTCTGACATCAGCTCCACCTTCAACCCTGACTTCAGCTCCACCTCTGACTCCAGCTCCACACCAGTCTCTGACTTCAGCTCCACCTCTGACTTCAGCTCCACACCAGCCCTGCCTCCAACTCCAGCCCCACACCAGCTTTGCATCTGACTCCTACTTCATCTCCGCCTCTGACTTCAGCTCCACACCAGCTCTACCTCTGACTTCATTTCTGCCTCTGACTCCAGCTCTACACCATCTCTGCCTCTGACTTCAGCCCCACTTCCGCCTCCAACTCCGCCGCCAGCTCCACACCAGTTTCTGACTTCAGCTCCGCCTCTGACTCCAGCTCCACACCAGTTCTGCATCTGACCACAACTTCAGTTCCATCTCTGACTACAGCTTCTCCTCCAACTCCAGCTCCACACCATCTCTGCCACTGACTTCAGCTCCGCCTCCAATTTCGGCACCACACCAAATCTGCCTCTGACTCCAGCTCCGCCTCTGACTTCAGCTCCGCCTACAGCTCCAGCTCCGCCACCTACGCCTTTTCCATGATGACATATTTTCTTTGGTCCCACCGGGATTTGAACTCGGGTCGCTGGGGTGAGAGTCCAGAGCACTATCCACTATACCATGAAGACTTCACTAGTGTTGCAGGGAAGGAATGTACACTATATGGTTTAATGGAGCATTCTCTGACTCCACCACCAGCTCTGCCTCTGACTTCAGCTCCACCTCTGACTTCAGCACCGCCTCCAGCTCTGCCTCTGACTTCAGCTCCGCCTTCAGCTCTGCCACTGACTTCAGCCCCACTTCCGCCTTTGACTCTGCCTCCAGCTCCAGACCTGCTCTGCCTCTGCCTTCAGTTCCGCCTCCAGCTCCACACCATTCTCTGACATCAGCTCCATCTCCAACCCTTACTTCAGCTCTACCTCTAACTCCAGCTCCACACCAGTCTCTGACTTCAGCTCCACCTCTGATTTCAGTTCCACCCCAGCTCTGCCTCCAACTCCAGCCCCACACCAGCTTTGCATCTGACTCCTACTTCATCTCCGCCTCTGACTTCAGCTCCACACCAGCTCTAACTCTGACTTCATTTCTGCCTCTGACTCCAGCTCTACACCATCTCTGCCTCTGACTTCAGCCGGGATTTGAACTCGGGTCGCTGGGGTGAGAGTCCAGAGCACTATCCACTATACCATGAAGACTTCACTAGTGTTGCAGGGAAGGAATGTACACTATATGGTTTAATGGAGCATTTTCTGACTCCACCACCAGCTCTGCCTCTGACTTCAGCTCCATCTCTGACTTCAGCACCGCCTCCAGCTCTGCCTCTGACTTCAGCTCCGCCTCCAGCTCTGCCTCTGACTTCAGCCCCACTTCCGCCTTTGACTGTGCCTACAGCTCCAGACCTGCTCTGCCTCTGCCTTCAGCTCCGCCTCCAGCTCCACACCAGTCTCTGACTTCAGCTCCACCTCCAACCCTGACTTCAGCTCTACCTCTGACTCCAGCTCCACACCAGTCTCTGACTTCAGCTCCACCTCTCACTCCAGCCCCACACCAGCTTTGCATCTGACTCCAACTTCATCTCCGCCTCTGACTTCAGCTCCACACCAGCTCTACCTCTGACTTCATTTCTGCCTCTGACTTCAGCTCTACACCATCTCTGCCTCTGACATCAGCCCCACTTCCGCCTCCAACTCCGCCGCCAGCTCCACACCAGTTTCTGACTTCAGCTCCGCCTCTGACTCCAGCTCCACACCAGTTCTGCATCTGACCACAACTTCAGTTCCATCTCTGACTACAGCTTCTCCTCCAACTCCAGCTCCACACCATCTCTGCCACTGACTTCAGCTCCGCCTCCAATTTCGGCACCACACCAAATCTGCCTCTGACTCCAGCTCCGCCTCTGACTTCAGCTCCGCCTACAGCTCCAGCTCCGCCACCAACGCCTTTTCCATGATGACATATTTTCTTTGGTCCCACCGGGATTTGAACTCGGGTCGCTGGGGTGAGAGTCCAGAGCACTATCCACGATACCATGAAGACTTCACTAGTGTTGCAGGGAAGGAATGTACACTATATGGTTTAATGAAGCATTCTCTGACTCCACCACCAGCTCTGCCTCTGACTTCAGCTCCACCTCTAACTTCAGCACCGCCTCCAGCTCTGCCTCTGACTTCAGCTCCGCCTCCAGCTCTGCCTCTGACTTCAGCCCCACTTCCGCCTTTGACTCTGCCTCCAGCTCCGCCTCCAGCTCCACACCAGTCTCTGACATCAGCTCCACCTCCAACCCTGACTTCAGCTCTACCTCTGACTCCAGCTCCACACCAGTCTCTGACTTCAGCTCCACCTCTGACTCCAGCCCCACACCAGATTTGCATCTGACTCCAACTTCATCTCCGCCTCTGACTTCAGCTCCACACCAGCCCTACCTCTGACTTCATTTCTGCCTCTGACTCCAGCTCTACACCATCTCTGCCTGTGACTTCAGCCCCACTTCCGCCTCCAACTCCGCCGCCAGCTCCACACCAGTTTCTGACTTCAGCTCCACCTCTGACTCCAGCTCCACACCAGTTTTGCATCTGACTTCAACTTCAGTTCCATCTCTGACTACAACTCCTCCTCCAACTCCAGTTCCACACCATCTCTGCCACTGACTTCAGCTCAGCTTCCAATTCCGGCGCCACACCAAATCTGCCTCTGACTTCAGGTCCGCCTCTGACTTCAGCTCCGCCTACAGCTCCAGCTCCGCATCCAACACCTTTTCCATGATGACATATTTTCTTTGGTCCCACCGGGATTTGAACTCGGGTCGCTGGGGTGAGAGTCCAGAGCACTATCCACTATACCATTAAGACTTCACTAGTGTTGCAGGGAAGGAATGTACACTATATGGTTTAATGGAGCATTCTCTGACTCCACCACCAGCTCTGCCTCTGACTTCAGCTCCACCTCTGACTTCAGCACCGCCTCCAGCTCTGCCTCTGACTTCAGCCCCACTTCCGCCTTTGACTCTGCCTCCAGCTCCAGACCTGCTCTGCCTCTGCCTTCAGCTCCGCCTCCAGCTCCACACCAGTCTCTGACATCAGCTCCACCTCCAACCCTGACTTCAGCTCTACCTCTGACTCCAGCTCCACACCAGTCTCTGACTTCAGCTCCACCTCTGACTTCAGCTCCACACCAGCTCTGCCTCCAACTCCAGCCCCACACCAGCTTTGCATCTGACTCCTACTTCATCTCCGCCTCTGACTTCAGGTCCACACCAGCTCTACCTCTGACTTCATTTCTGCCTCTGACTCCAGCTCTACACCATCTCTGCCTCTGACTTCAGCCCCACTTCCGCCTCCAACTCCGCCGCCAGCTCCACACCAGTTTCTGACTTCAGCTCCGCCTGTGACTCCAGCTCCACACCAGTTCTGCATCTGACCACAACTTCAGTTCCATCTCTGACTACAGCTTCTCCTCCAACTCCAGCTCCACACCATCTCTGCCTCTGACTTCAGCTCCGCCTCCAATTTCGGCACCACACCAAATCTGCCTCTGACTCCAGCTCCGCCTCTGACTTCAGCTCCGCCTACAGCTCCAGCTCCGCCACCAACGCCTTTTCCATGATGACATATTTTCTTTGGTCCCACCGGGATTTGAACTCGGGTCGCTGGGGTGAGAGTCCAGAGCACTATCCACTATACCATGAAGACTTCACTAGTGTTGCAGGGAAGGAATGTACACTATATGGTTTAATGGAGCATTCTCTGACTCCACCACCAGCTCTGCCTCTGACTTCAGCTCCACCTCTGACTTCAGCACCGCCTCCAGCTCTGCCTCTGACTTCAGCTCCGCCTTCAGCTCTGCCTCTGACTTCAGCCCCACTTCCGCCTTTGACTCTGCCTCCAGCTCCAGACCTGCTCTGCCTCTGCCTTCAGCTCCGCCTCCAGCTCCACACCAGTCTCTGACATCAGCTCCACCTCCAACCCTAACTTCAGCTCTACCTCTGACTCCAGCTCCACACCAGTCTCTGACTTCAGCTCCACCTCTGACTTCAGCTCCACACCAGCTCTGCCTCCAACTCCAGCCCCACACCAGCTTTGCATCTGACTCCTACTTCATCTCCGCCTCTGACTTCAGCTCCACACCAGCTCTACCTCTGACTTCATTTCTGCCTCTGACTCCAGCTCTACACCATCTCTGCCTCTGACTTCAGCCGGGATTTGAACTCGGGTCGCTGGGGTGAGAGTCCAGAGCACTATCCACTATGCCATGAAGACTTCACTAGTGTTGCAGGGAAGGAATGTACACTATATGGTTTAATGAAGCATTCTCTGACTCCACCACCAGCTCTGCCTCTGACTTCAACTCCATCTCTGACTTCAGCACCGCCTCCAGCTCTGCCTCTGACTTCAGCTCCGCCTCCAGCTCTGCCTCTGACTTCAGCCCCACTTCCGCCTTTGACTGTGCCTACAGCTCCAGACCTGCTCTGCCTCTGCCTTCAGCTCCGCCTCCAGCTCCACACCAGTCTCTGACTTCAGCTCCACCTCCAACCCTGACTTCAGCTCTACCTCTGACTCCAGCTCCACACCAGTCTCTGACTTCAGCTCCACCTCTCACTCCAGCCCCACACCAGCTTTGCATCTGACTCCAACTTCATCTCCGCCTCTGACTTCAGCTCCACACCAGCTCTACCTCTGACTTCATTTCTGCCTCTGACTTCAGCTCTACACCATCTCTGCCTCTGACATCAGCCCCACTTCCGCCTCCAGCTCCGCCGCCAGCTCCACACCAGTTTCTGACTTCAACTCCGCCTCTGACTCCAGCTCCACACCAGTTCTGCATCTGACCACAACTTCAGTTCCATCTCTGAGTACAGCTTCTCCTCCAACTCCAGCTCCACACCATCTCTGCCACTGACTTCAGCTCCGCCTCCAATTTCGGCACCACACCAAATCTGCCTCTGACTCCAGCTCCGCCTCTGACTTGAGCTCCGCCTACAGCTCCAGCTCTGCCACCAACGCCTTTTCCATGATGACATATTTTCTTTGGTCCCACCGGGATTTGAACTCGGGTCGCTGGGGTGAGAGTCCAGAGCACTATCCACGATACCATGAAGACTTCACTAGTGTTGCAGGGAAGGAATGTACACTATATGGTTTAATGAAGCATTCTCTGACTCCACCACCAGCTCTGCCTCTGACTTCAGCTCCACCTCTGACTTCAGCACCGCCTCCAGCTCTGCCTCTGACTTCAGCTCCGCCTCCAGCTCTGCCTCTGACTTCAGCCCCACTTCCGCCTTTGACTCTGCCTCCAGCTCCGCCTCCAGCTCCACACCAGTCTCTGACATCAGCTCCACCTCCAACCCTGACTTCAGCTCTACCTCTGACTCCAGCTCCACACCAGTCTCTGACTTCAGCTCCACCTCTGACTCCAGCCCCACACCAGATTTGCATCTGACTCCAACTTCATCTCCGCCTCTGACTTCAGCTCCACACCAGCCCTACCTCTGACTCCAGCTCTACACCATCTTTGCCTGTGACTTCAGCCCCACTTCCGCCTCCAACTCCGCCGCCAGCTCCACACCAGTTTCTGACTTCAGCTCCACCTCTGACTCCAGCTCCACACCAGTTTTGCATCTGACTTCAACTTCAGTTCCATCTCTGACTACAACTCCTCCTCCAACTCCAGTTCCACACCATCTCTGCCACTGACTTCAGCTCAGCTTCCAATTCCGGCGCCACACCAAATCTGCCTCTGACTTCAGGTCCGCCTCTGACTTCAGCTCCGCCTACAGCTCCAGCTCCGCATCCAACACCTTTTCCATGATGACATATTTTCTTTGGTCCCACCGGGATTTGAACTCGGGTCGCTGGGGTGAGAGTCCAGAGCACTATCCACTATACCATTAAGACTTCACTAGTGTTGCAGGGAAGGAATGTACACTATATGGTTTAATGGAGCATTCTCTGACTCCACCACCAGCTCTGCCTCTGACTTCAGCTCCACCTCTGACTTCAGCACCGCCTCCAGCTCTGCCTCTGACTTCAGCTCCGCCTCCAGCTCTGCCTCTGACTTCAGCCCCACTTCCGCCTTTGACTTTGCCTCCAGCTCCAGACCTGCTCTGCCTCTGCCTTCAGCTCCACCTCCAGCTCCACACCAGTCTCTGACTTCAGCTCCACCTCCAACCCTGACTTCAGCTCTACCTCTGACTCCAGCTCCACACCAGTCTCACTTCAGCTCCACCTCTGACTCCAGCCCCACACCAGATTTGCATCTGACTCCAACTTCATCTCCGCCTCTGACTTCAGCTCCACACCAGCTCTACCTCTGACTTCATTTCTGCCTCTGACTGCAGCTCTACATCATCTCTGCCTCTGACTTCAGCCCCACTTCCGCCTCCAACTCCGCCGCCAGCTCCACACCAGTTTCTGCCTTCAGCTTCACCTCTGACTCTAGCTCCACACCAGTTTTGCATCTGACTTCAACTTCAGTTCCATCTCTGACTACAGCTCCTCCTCCAACTCCAGTTCCACACCATCTCTGCCACTGACTTCAGCTCCGCTTCCAATTCCGGCGCCACACCAAATCTGCCTCTGACTCCAGCTCCGCCTCTGACTTCAGCTCCGCCTACAGCTCCAGCTCCGCCTCCAACACCTTTTCCATGATGACATATTTTCTTTGGTCCCACCGGGATTTGAACTCGGGTCGCTGGGGTGAGAGTCCAGAGCACTATCCACTATACCATTAAGACTTCACTAGTGTTGCAGGGAAGGAATGTACAGTATATGGTTTAATGGAGCATTCTCTGACTCCACCACCAGCTCTGCCTCTGACTTCAGCTCCACCTCTGACTTCAGCACCGCCTCCAGCTCTGCCTCTGACTTCAGCCCCACTTCCGCCTTTGACTCTGCCTCCAGCTCCAGACCTGCTCTGCCTCTGCCTTCAGCTCCGCCTCCAGCTCCACACCAGTCTCTGACATCAGCTCCACCTCCAACCCTGACTTCAGCTCTACCTCTGACTCCAGCTCCACACCAGTCTCTGACTTCAGCTCCACCTCTGACTTCAGCTCCACACCAGCTCTGCCTCCAACTCCAGCCCCACACCAGCTTTGCATCTGACTCCTACTTCATCTCCGCCTCTGACTTCAGCTCCACACCAGCTCTACCTCTGACTTCATTTCTGCCTCTGACTCCAGCTCTACACCATCTCTGCCTCTGACTTCAGCCCCACTTCCGCCTCCAACTCCGCCGCCAGCTCCACACCAGTTTCTGACTTCAGCTCCGCCTGTGACTCCAGCTCCACACCAGTTCTGCATCTGACCACAACTTCAGTTCCATCTCTGACTACAGCTTCTCCTCCAACTCCAGCTCCACACCATCTCTGCCACTGACTTCAGCTCCGCCTCCAATTTCGGCACCACACCAAATCTGCCTCTGACTCCAGCTCCGCCTCTGACTTCAGCTCCGCCTACAGCTCCAGCTCCGCCACCAACGCCTTTTCCATGATGACATATTTTCTTTGGTCCCACCGGGATTTGAACTCGGGTCGCTGGGGTGAGAGTCCAGAGCACTATCCACTATACCATGAAGACTTCACTAGTGTTGCAGGGAAGGAATGTACACTATATGGTTTAATGGAGCATTCTCTGACTCCACCACCAGCTCTGCCTCTGACTTCAGCTCCACCTCTGACTTCAGCACCGCCTCCAGCTCTGCCTCTGACTTCAGCTCCGCCTTCAGCTCTGCCTCTGACTTCAGCCCCACTTCCGCCTTTGACTCTGCCTCCAGCTCCAGACCTGCTCTGCCTCTGCCTTCAGCTCCGCCTCCAGCTCCACACCAGTCTCTGACATCAGCTCCACCTCCAACCCTAACTTCAGCTCTACCTCTGACTCCAGCTCCACACCAGTCTCTGACTTCAGCTCCACCTCTGACTTCAGCTCCACACCAGCTCTGCCTCCAACTCCAGCCCCACACCAGCTTTGCATCTGACTCCTACTTCATCTCCGCCTCTGACTTCAGCTCCACACCAGCTCTACCTCTGACTTCATTTCTGCCTCTGACTCCAGCTCTACACCATCTCTGCCTCTGACTTCAGCCGGGATTTGAACTCGGGTCGCTGGGGTGAGAGTCCAGAGCACTATCCACTATGCCATGAAGACTTCACTAGTGTTGCAGGGAAGGAATGTACACTATATGGTTTAATGAAGCATTCTCTGACTCCACCACCAGCTCTGCCTCTGACTTCAACTCCATCTCTGACTTCAGCACCGCCTCCAGCTCTGCCTCTGACTTCAGCTCCGCCTCCAGCTCTGCCTCTGACTTCAGCCCCACTTCCGCCTTTGACTGTGCCTACAGCTCCAGACCTGCTCTGCCTCTGCCTTCAGCTCCGCCTCCAGCTCCACACCAGTCTCTGACTTCAGCTCCACCTCCAACCCTGACTTCAGCTCTACCTCTGACTCCAGCTCCACACCAGTCTCTGACTTCAGCTCCACCTCTCACTCCAGCCCCACACCAGCTTTGCATCTGACTCCAACTTCATCTCCGCCGCTGACTTCAGCTCCACACCAGCTCTACCTCTGACTTCATTTCTGCCTCTGACTTCAGCTCTACACCATCTCTGCCTCTGACATCAGACCCACTTCCGCCTCCAGCTCCGCCGCCAGCTCCACACCAGTTTCTGACTTCAACTCCGCCTCTGACTCCAGCTCCACACCAGTTCTGCATCTGACCACAACTTCAGTTCCATCTCTGAGTACAGCTTCTCCTCCAACTCCAGCTCCACACCATCTCTGCCACTGACTTCAGCTCCGCCTCCAATTTCGGCACCACACCAAATCTGCCTCTGACTCCAGCTCCGCCTCTGACTTGAGCTCCGCCTACAGCTCCAGCTCCGCCACCAACGCCTTTTCCATGATGACATATTTTCTTTGGTCCCACCGGGATTTGAACTCGGGTCGCTGGGGTGAGAGTCCAGAGCACTATCCACGATACCATGAAGACTTCACTAGTGTTGCAGGGAAGGAATGTACACTATATGGTTTAATGAAGCATTCTCTGACTCCACCACCAGCTCTGCCTCTGACTTCAGCTCCACCTCTGACTTCAGCACCGCCTCCAGCTCTGCCTCTGACTTCAGCTCCGCCTCCAGCTCTGCCTCTGACTTCAGCCCCACTTCCGCCTTTGACTCTGCCTCCAGCTCCGCCTCCAGCTCCACACCAGTCTCTGACATCAGCTCCACCTCCAACCCTGACTTCAGCTCTACCTCTGACTCCAGCTCCACACCAGTCTCTGACTTCAGCTCCACCTCTGACTCCAGCCCCACACCAGATTTGCATCTGACTCCAACTTCATCTCCGCCTCTGACTTCAGCTCCACACCAGCCCTACCTCTGACTTCATTTCTGCCTCTGACTCCAGCTCTACACCATCTTTGCCTGTGACTTCAGCCCCACTTCCGCCTCCAACTCCGCCGCCAGCTCCACACCAGTTTCTGACTTCAGCTCCACCTCTGACTCCAGCTCCACACCAGTTTTGCATCTGACTTCAACTTCAGTTCCATCTCTGACTACAACTCCTCCTCCAACTCCAGTTCCACACCATCTCTGCCACTGACTTCAGCTCAGCTTCCAATTCCGGCGCCACACCAAATCTGCCTCTGACTTCAGGTCCGCCTCTGACTTCAGCTCCGCCTACAGCTCCAGCTCCGCATCCAACACCTTTTCCATGATGACATATTTTCTTTGGTCCCACCGGGATTTGAACTCGGGTCGCTGGGGTGAGAGTCCAGAGCACTATCCACTATACCATTAAGACTTCACTAGTGTTGCAGGGAAGGAATGTACACTATATGGTTTAATGGAGCATTCTCTGACTCCACCACCAGCTCTGCCTCTGACTTCAGCTCCACCTCTGACTTCAGCACCGCCTCCAGCTCTGCCTCTGACTTCAGCTCCGCCTCCAGCTCTGCCTCTGACTTCAGCCCCACTTCCGCCTTTGACTTTGCCTCCAGCTCCAGACCTGCTCTGCCTCTGCCTTCAGCTCCGCCTCCAGCTCCACACCAGTCTCTGACTTCAGCTCCACCTCCAACCCTGACTTCAGCTCTACCTCTGACTCCAGCTCCACACCAGTCTCACTTCAGCTCCACCTCTGACTCCAGCCCCACACCAGATTTGCATCTGACTCCAACTTCATCTCCGCCTCTGACTTCAGCTCCACACCAGCTCTACCTCTGACTTCATTTCTGCCTCTGACTGCAGCTCTACATCATCTCTGCCTCTGACTTCAGCCCCACTTCCGCCTCCAACTCCGCCGCCAGCTCCACACCAGTTTCTGCCTTCAGCTCCACCTCTGACTCTAGCTCCACACCAGTTTTGCATCTGACTTCAACTTCAGTTCCATCTCTGACTACAGCTCCTCCTCCAACTCCAGTTCCACACCATCTCTGCCACTGACTTCAGCTCCGCTTCCAATTCCGGCGCCACACCAAATCTGCCTCTGACTCCAGCTCCGCCTCTGACTTCAGCTCCGCCTACAGCTCCAGCTCCGCCTCCAACACCTTTTCCATGATGACATATTTTCTTTGGTCCCACCGGGATTTGAACTCGGGTCGCTGGGGTGAGAGTCCAGAGCACTATCCACTATACCATTAAGACTTCACTAGTGTTGCAGGGAAGGAATGTACAGTATATGGTTTAATGGAGCATTCTCTGACTCCACCACCAGCTCTGCCTCTGACTTCAGCTCCACCTCTGACTTCAGCACCGCCTCCAGCTCTGCCTCTGACTTCAGCCCCACTTCCGCCTTTGACTCTGCCTCCAGCTCCAGACCTGCTCTGCCTCTGCCTTCAGCTCCGCCTCCAGCTCCACACCAGTCTCTGACATCAGCTCCACCTCCAACCCTGACTTCAGCTCTACCTCTGACTCCAGCTCCACACCAGTCTCTGACTTCAGCTCCACCTCTGACTTCAGCTCCACACCAGCTCTGCCTCCAACTCCAGCCCCACACCAGCTTTGCATCTGACTCCTACTTCATCTCCGCCTCTGACTTCAGCTCCACACCAGCTCTACCTCTGACTTCATTTCTGCCTCTGACTCCAGCTCTACACCATCTCTGCCTCTGACTTCAGCCCCACTTCCGCCTCCAACTCCGCCGCCAGCTCCACACCAGTTTCTGACTTCAGCTCCGCCTGTGACTCCAGCTCCACACCAGTTCTGCATCTGACCACAACTTCAGTTCCATCTCTGACTACAGCTTCTCCTCCAACTCCAGCTCCACACCATCTCTGCCACTGACTTCAGCTCCGCCTCCAATTTCGGCACCACACCAAATCTGCCTCTGACTCCAGCTCCGCCTCTGACTTCAGCTCCGCCTACAGCTCCAGCTCCGCCACCAACGCCTTTTCCATGATGACATATTTTCTTTGGTCCCACCGGGATTTGAACTCGGGTCGCTGGGGTGAGAGTCCAGAGCACTATCCACTATACCATGAAGACTTCACTAGTGTTGCAGGGAAGGAATGTACACTATATGGTTTAATGGAGCATTCTCTGACTCCACCACCAGCTCTGCCTCTGACTTCAGCTCCACCTCTGACTTCAGCACCGCCTCCAGCTCTGCCTCTGACTTCAGCTCCGCCTTCAGCTCTGCCTCTGACTTCAGCCCCACTTCCGCCTTTGACTCTGCCTCCAGCTCCACACCAGTCTCTGACATCAGCTCCACCTCCAACCCTAACTTCAGCTCTACCTCTGACTCCAGCTCCACACCAGTCTCTGACTTCAGCTCCACCTCTGACTTCAGCTCCACACCAGCTCTGCCTCCAACTCCAGCCCCACACCAGCTTTGCATCTGACTCCTACTTCATCTCCGCCTCTGACTTCAGCTCCACACCAGCTCTACCTCTGACTTCATTTCTGCCTCTGACTCCAGCTCTACACCATCTCTGCCTCTGACTTCAGCCGGGATTTGAACTCGGGTCGCTGGGGTGAGAGTCCAGAGCACTATCCACTATGCCATGAAGACTTCACTAGTGTTGCAGGGAAGGAATGTACACTATATGGTTTAATGAAGCATTCTCTGACTCCACCACCAGCTCTGCCTCTGACTTCAACTCCATCTCTGACTTCAGCACCGCCTCCAGCTCTGCCTCTGACTTCAGCTCCGCCTCCAGCTCTGCCTCTGACTTCAGCCCCACTTCCGCCTTTGACTGTGCCTACAGCTCCAGACCTGCTCTGCCTCTGCCTTCAGCTCCGCCTCCAGCTCCACACCAGTCTCTGACTTCAGCTCCACCTCCAACCCTGACTTCAGCTCTACCTCTGACTCCAGCTCCACACCAGTCTCTGACTTCAGCTCCACCTCTCACTCCAGCCCCACACCAGCTTTGCATCTGACTCCAACTTCATCTCCGCCTCTGACTTCAGCTCCACACCAGCTCTACCTCTGACTTCATTTCTGCCTCTGACTTCAGCTCTACACCATCTCTGCCTCTGACATCAGCCCCACTTCCGCCTCCAGCTCCGCCGCCAGCTCCACACCAGTTTCTGACTTCAACTCCGCCTCTGACTCCAGCTCCACACCAGTTCTGCATCTGACCACAACTTCAGTTCCATCTCTGAGTACAGCTTCTCCTCCAACTCCAGCTCCACATCATCTCTGCCACTGACTTCAGCTCCGCCTCCAATTTCGGCACCACACCAAATCTGCCTCTGACTCCAGCTCCGCCTCTGACTTGAGCTCCGCCTACAGCTCCAGCTCCGCCACCAACGCCTTTTCCATGATGACATATTTTCTTTGGTCCCACCGGGATTTGAACTCGGGTCGCTGGGGTGAGAGTCCAGAGCACTATCCACGATACCATGAAGACTTCACTAGTGTTGCAGGGAAGGAATGTACACTATATGGTTTAATGAAGCATTCTCTGACTCCACCACCAGCTCTGCCTCTGACTTCAGCTCCACCTCTGACTTCAGCACCGCCTCCAGCTCTGCCTCTGACTTCAGCTCCGCCTCCAGCTCTGCCTCTGACTTCAGCCCCACTTCCGCCTTTGACTCTGCCTCCAGCTCCGCCTCCAGCTCCACACCAGTCTCTGACATCAGCTCCACCTCCAACCCTGACTTCAGCTCTACCTCTGACTCCAGCTCCACACCAGTCTCTGACTTCAGCTCCACCTCTGACTCCAGCCCCACACCAGATTTGCATCTGACTCCAACTTCATCTCCGCCTCTGACTTCAGCTCCACACCAGCCCTACCTCTGACTTCATTTCTGCCTCTGACTCCAGCTCTACACCATCTTTGCCTGTGACTTCAGCCCCACTTCCGCCTCCAACTCCGCCGCCAGCTCCACACCAGTTTCTGACTTCAGCTCCACCTCTGACTCCAGCTCCACACCAGTTTTGCATCTGACTTCAACTTCAGTTCCATCTCTGACTACAACTCCTCCTCCAACTCCAGTTCCACACCATCTCTGCCACTGACTTCAGCTCAGCTTCCAATTCCGGCGCCACACCAAATCTGCCTCTGACTTCAGGTCCGCCTCTGACTTCAGCTCCGCCTACAGCTCCAGCTCCGCATCCAACACCTTTTCCATGATGACATATTTTCTTTGGTCCCACCGGGATTTGAACTCGGGTCGCTGGGGTGAGAGTCCAGAGCACTATGCACTATACCATGAAGACTTCACTAGTGTTGCAGGGAAGGAATGTACACTATATGGTTTAATGGAGCATTCTCTGACTCCACCACCAGCTCTGCCTCTGACTTCAGCACCGCCTCCAGCTCTGCCTCTGACTTCAGCTCCGCCTCCAGCTCTGCCTCTGACTTCAGCCCCACTTCCGCCTTTGACTGTGCCTCCAGCTCCAGACCTGCTCTGCCTCTGCCTTCAGCTCCGCCTCCAGCTCCACACCAGTCTCCGACTTCAGCTCCACCTCCAACCCTGACTTCAGCTCTACCTCTGACTCCAGCTCCACACCAGTCTCACTTCAGCTCCACCTCTGACTCCAGCCCCACACCAGATTTGCATCTGACTCCAACTTCATCTCCGCCTCTGACTTCAGCTCCATACCAGCTCTACCTCTGACTTCATTTCTGCCTCTGACTCCAGCTCTACACCATCTCTGCCTCTGACTTCAGCCCCACTTCCGCCTCCAACTCCGCCGCCAGCTCCACACCAGTTTCTGACTTCAGCTCCGCATCTGACTCCAGCTCCACACCAGTTCTGCATCTGACCACAACTTCAGTTCCATCTCTGACTACAGCTTCTCCTCCAAATCCAGCTCCACACCATCTCTGCCACTGACTTCAGCTCCGCCTCCAATTTCGGCACCACACCAAATCTGCCTCTGACTCCAGCTCCGCCTCTGACTTCAGCTCCGCCTACAGCTCCAGCTCCGCCACCAACGCCTTTTCCATGATGACATATTTTCTTTGGTCCCACCGGGATTTTAATTCGGGTCGCTGGGGTGAGAGTCCAGAGCACTATCCACTATACCATGAAGACTTCACTAGTGTTGCAGGGAAGGAATGTACACTATATGGTTTAATGGAGCATTCTCTGACTCCACCACCAGCTCTGCCTCTGACTTCAGCTCCACCTCTGACTTCAGCACCGCCTCCAGCTCTGCCTCTGACTTCAGCTCCGCCTCCAGCTCTGCCTCTGACTTCAGCCCCACTTCCGCCTTTGACTCTGCCTCCAGCTCCAGACCTGCTCTGCCTCTGCCTTCAGCTCCGCCTCCAGCTCCACACCAGTCTCTGACATCAGCTCCACCTCCAACCCTGACTTCAGCTGTACCTCTGACTCCAGCTCCACACCAGTCTCTGACTTCAGCTCCACACCAGCTCTGCCTCCAACTCCAGCCCCACACCAGCTTTGCATCTGACTCCTACTTCATCTCCGCCTCTGACTTCAGCTCCACACCAGCTCTACCTCTGACTTCATTTCTGCCTCTGACTCCAGCTCTACACAATCTCTGCCTCTGACTTCAGCCGGGATTTGAACTCGGGTCGCTGGGGTGAGAGTCCAGAGCACTATCCACTATACCATGAAGACGTCACTAGTGTTGCAGGGAAGGAATGTACACTATATGGTTTAATGGAGCATTCTCTGACTCCACCACCAGCTCTGCCTCTGACTTCAGCTCCACATCTGACTTCAGCACCGCCTCCGGCTCTGCCTCTGACTTCAGCTCCGCCTCCAGCTCTGCCTCTGACTTCAGCCCCACTTCCGCCTTTGACTGTGCCTCCAGCTCCAGACCTCCTCTGCCTCTGCCTTCAGCTCCGCCTCCAGCTCCACACCAGTCTCTGACTTCAGCTCCACCTCCAACCCTGACTTCAGCTCTACACCAGTCTCTGACTTCAGCTCCACTTCTGACTCCAGCCCCACATCTGACTCCAACTTCATCTCCACCTCTGACTTCAGCTCCACACCAGCTGTACCTCTGACTTCATTTCTGCCTCTGACTCCAGCTCTTCACCATCTCTGCCTCTGACTTCAGCCCCACTTTCGCCTCCAACTCCGCCGCCAGCTCCACACCAGTTTGTGACTTCAGCTCCGCCTCTGACTCCAGCTCCACACCAGTTCTGCATCAGACCACAACTTCAGTTCCATCTCTGACCACAGCTTCTCCTCCAACTCCAGCTCCACACCATCTCTGCCACTGACTTCAGCTCCGCCTTCAATTTCGGCACCACACCAAATCTGCCTCTGACTTCAGCTCCGCCTCTGACTTCAGCTCCGCCTACAGCTCCAGCTCCGCCACCAACGCCTTTTCCATGATGACATATTTTTTTTGGTCCCACCGGGATTTGAACTCGGGTCGCTGGGGTGAGAGTCCAGAGCACTATCCACTATACCATGAAGACTTCACTAGTGTTGCAGGGAAGGAATGTACACTATATGGTTTAATGGAGCATTCTCTGACTCCACCACCAGCTCTGCCTCTGACTTCAGCTCCACCTCTGACTTCAGCACCGCCTCCAGCTCTGCCTCTGACTTCAGCTCCGCCTCCAGCTCTGCCTCTGACTTCAGCCCCACTTCCGCCTTTGACTGTGCCTCCAGCTCCAGACCTGCTCTGCCTCTGCCTTCACCTCCGCCTCATCCATACCAGTCTCTGACTTCAGCTCCACCTCCAACCCTGACTTCAGCTCTACCTCTGACTCCAGATCCACACCAGTCTCTGACTTCAGCTCCACCTCTGACTCCAGCCCCACACCAGCTTTGCATCTGACTCCAACTTCATCTCCTTCTCTGACTTCAGCTCCACACCAGCTCTACCTCTGACTTCATTTCTGCCTCTGACTCCAGCTCTACACCATCTCTGCCTCTGACTTCAGCCCCACTTCCGCCTCACACTCCGCCGCCAGCTCCACACCAGTTTCTGACTTCAGCTCCACCTCTGACTCCAGCTCCACACCAGTTCTGCATCTGACTTCAACTTCAGTTCCATCTCACACTACAGCTCCTCCTCCAACTCCAGTTCCACACCATCTCTGCCACTGACTTCAGCTCCGCTTCCAATTCCGGCGCCACATTAAATCTGCCTCTGACTTCAGCTCTGCCTACAGCTCCAGCTCCGCCTCCAACACCTTTTCCATGATGACATATTTTCTTTGGTCCCACCGGGATTTGAACTCGGGTCGCTGGGGTGAGAGTCCAGAGCACTATCCACTATACCATTAAGACTTCACTAGTGTTGCAGGGAAGGAATGTACACTATATGGTTTAATGGAGCATTCTCTGACTCCACCACCAGCTCTGCCTCTGACTTCAGCTCCACCTCTGACTTCAGCACCGCCTCCAGCTCTGCCTCTGACTTCAGCTCCGCCTCCAGCTCTGCCTCTGACTTCAGCCCCACTTCCGCCTTTGACTCTGCCTCAAGCTCCAGACCTGCTCTGCCTCTGCCTTCAGCTCCGCCTCCAGCTCCACACCAGTCTCTGACATCAGCTCCACCTCCAACCCTGACTTCACTGTACCTCTGACTCCAGCTCCACACCAGTCTCTGACTTCAGCTCCACCTCTGACTTCAGCTCCACACCAGCTCTGCCTCCAACTCCAGCCCCACACCAGCTTTGCATCTGACTCCTACTTCATCTCCGCCTCTGACTTCAGCTCCACACCAGCTCTAACTCTGACTTCATTTCTGCCTCTGACTCCAGCTCTACACCATCTCTGCCTCTGACTTCAGCCGGGATTTGAACTCGGGTCGCTGGGGTGAGAGTCCAGAGCACTATCCACTATACCATGAAGACTTCACTAGTGTTGCAGGGAAGGAATGTACACTATATGGTTTAATGGAGCATTCTCTGACTCCACCACCAGCTCTGCCTCTGACTTCAGCTCCACCTCTGACTTCAGCACCGCCTCCAGCTCTGCCTCTGACTTCAGCTCCGCCTCCAGCTCTGCCTCTGACTTCAGCCCCAATTCCGCCTTTGACTGTGCCTCCAGCTCCAGACCTGCTCTGCCTCTGCCTTCAGCTCCGCCTCCAGCTCCACACCAGTCTCTGACTTCAGCTCCATCTCCAACCCTGACTTCAGCTCTACCTCTGACTCCAGCTCCACACCAGTCTCTGACTTCAGCTCCACCTCTTACTCCAGCCCCACAACAGCTTTGCATCTGACTCCAACTTCATCTCCGCCTCTGACTTCAGCTCCACACCAGCTCTACCTCTGACTCCAGCTCTACACCATCTCTGCCTCTGACTTCAGCCCCACTTCCGCCTCCAACTCCGCCGCCAGCTCCACATCAGTTTCTGACTTCAGCTCCACCTCTGACTCCAGCTCCACACCAGTTCTGCATCTGACTTCAACTTCAGTTCCATCTCACACTACAGCTCCTCCTCCAACTCCAGTTCCACACCATCTCTGCCACTTACTTCAGCCGCTTCCAATTCCGGCGCCACACCAAATCTGCCTCTGACTTCAGGTCCGCCTCTGACTTCAGCTCCGCCTACAGCTCCAGCTCCGCCTCCAACACCTTTTCCGTGATGACATATTTTCTTTGGTCCCACCGGGATTTGAACTCGGGTCGCTGGGGTGAGAGTCCAGAGCACTATCCACTATACCATTAAGACTTCACTAGTGTTGCAGGGAAGGAATGTACACTATATGGTTTAATGGAGCATTCTCTGACTCCACCACCAGCTCTGCCTCTGACTTCAGCTCCACCTCTGACTTCAGCACCGCCTCCAGCTCTGCCTCTGACTTCAGCTCCGCCTCCAGCTCTGACTTCAGCCCCACTTCCGCCTTTGACTCTGCCTCCAGCTCCAGACCTGCTCTGCCTCTGCCTTCAGCTCCGCCTCCAGCTCCACACCAGTCTCTGACATCAGCTCCACCTCCAACCCTGACTTCAGTTCTACCTCTGACTCCAACTCCACACCAGTCCCTGACTTCAGCTCCACCTCTGACTTCAGCTCCACACCAGCTCTGCCTCCAACTCCAGCCCCACACCAGCTTTGCATCTGACTCCCACTTCATCTCCGCCTCTGACTTCAGCTCCACACCAGCTCTACCTCTGACTTCATTTCTGCCTCTGACTCCAGCTCTACACCATCTCTGCCTCCAGCCGGGATTTGAACTCGGGTCGCTGGGGTGAAAGTCCAGAGCACTATCCACTATACCATGAAGACTTCACTAGTGTTGCAGGGAAGGAATGTACACTATATGGTTTAATGGAGCATTCTCTGACTCCACCACCAGCTCTGCCTCTGACTTCAGCTCTCCCTCTGACTTCAGCCCCACTTCCGCCTTTGACTGTGCCTCCAGCTCCAGACCTGCTCTGCCTCTGCCTTCAGCTCCGCCTCCAGCTCCACACCAGTCTCTGACTTCAGCTCCACCTCCAACCCTGACTTCAGCTCTACCTCTGACTCCAGCTCCACACCAGTCTCTGACTTGAGCTCCACACCAGCTTTGCATCTGACTTCAACTTCATCTCCACACCAGCTCTACCTCTGACTTCAGTTCCGCCTCCAGCTCTGCCTCTGACTTCAGCCCCACTTCCGCCTTTGACTCTGCCTCCAGCTCCAGACCTGTTCTGCCTCTGCCTTCAGCTCCGCCTCCAGCTCCACACCAGTCTCCGACTTCAGCTCCACCTCCAACCCTGACTTCAGCTCTACCTCTGACTCCAGCTCCACAACAGTCCCTGACTTCAGCTCCACCTCTGACTTCAGCTCCACACCAGCTCTGCCTCCAACTCCAGCCCCACACCAGCTTTGCATCTGACTCCTACTTCATCTCCGCCTCTGACTTCAGCTCCACACCAGCTCTACCTCTGACTTCATTTCTGCCTCTGACTCCAGCTCTACACCATCTCTGCCTCTGACTTCAGCCGGGATTTGAACTCGGGTCGCTGGGGTGAGAGTTGTTGGAATATATTTCTAATTTAACATGAACTCGAGTTACTAATCTGACTCCAATTTGTGACTTTACCCAACTGCCACTCATCCAACAATATGCGCGCTCGTTCTGCAATAGAAAGGTATCAGGAAGCCGGCATTTTCACACACGAGTGGATTTATTCCTAACACACAAATCTAATACATCACCTGGGTCTCGGGTCCCTCTCAGTACACCTCTGTACGCCTCTGTTGCCAACCAGCAGACGTACTCTACATCCGAGTTGCCCAGCCATTAGTTATACTACACAATATGCAAATGGCACATCAGCAAAGGCATTCTATCATTATTCTATTGGCTATGTGTAAACTGCAGTTAACTTTAGCTTGCTCTCATTGGTCTTTCTTCTCCTGCCGAATAACTTGCTCGCTCCTCCTGGTTGTAGTTTTCCATATAGGGTCACCAATTGTTGTTATCGATCAGATGGCCCTGTGGGTCGTCCTTGTTGCTGCTCCTGGATGATCTTTTTGTTCTGGAACGCAGACGTCCTCGCACCAACCACATATTTTGTTTTGTTCCCACTGTCACACACTCAGCAGTTTCATACTCTCATGCACAAGATGTCTAATGAACTATTTCAAGATCAAATTCTTATATTCCTTCATTCCCTCTCATGACCTCAGACCACTGAGGTCATCACTCGAATACCTTGTTTTCTTGTTAAACACAAGCTAAAAATCACTAGCCGTAAGCTAAAAATCAGCAAACAATTTAATTCTAGTAGACAATCAGGAGAAAATTTCATACCCTCCCATGGCCCCAGGTCCCTGAGGCCACCTTCACATACTCACATCCCGGAGGGCCACAGCTTTCTCCGCCTCCTGGGGGTCCTTCTGAGGGATCATCATGTACTGGCCACCCGGAGGGAGTGGCCCCAACGTGCGTTCAATTGTCTTAACAGTTAATGATCTGATACATGGAATACAGCAACATCCGCATAACACCATAATAGCAGCAAACACAGCGATAGAAATCAGTACTGATGCAATCAAGCTTTTATATTTGCCAAAGACGTTTAACCAGTCAGAGTACCAACTGGTGTTCACACCTGAGTGCTCCTTCATTTTGTTACTTAGCGTGCGCAGACCCTCCAATGCCTTAGTGAGCCGACCGTCAGGAGACGTATTGTTGGGAATCAGAGTACAGCACTGATCCCCAAAAATACCACAGACTCCTCCTCTTTCCGCTAACACCATATCTAAACCTATTCTATTTTGGAATGCCATAAGAGATGTGGCTGCTAATTGCTCATGCACTGCCTGGAGTGCCGAGGTGGTGAAGTTCGCCAATCGTTGGACATTGTAGTGGACATAATTAATCCGGTCCACATTTTTGTTTACTGTAATGAGCAGGAAGATACTCTCCCATCCTGCCGCCACTTGATTCACCAATTTGTATTCATCAGGGACCCCTCTTGGAACTCCAATTGCATCTATGTACGTGGGGTCTCCTGCATTCAACCATTCTTGCATGTCCTTTTTCTTCCTCAAAAGGAAGGGGATTCTTCCCCACCGTCCAACGCCTTCCCAATTTATTCTGGACACGTCTAATGCTGTCACACTAATTGGCATGATCAGCGTTACTAGGGCGCACTTACCTGAGGCATTGGAGGGAAGCCTATCGTACAACACTTTTGCTCCACACCACAGCCAAACATCAGCACGAGCGAGAGGGATTCCTGCTGGCAAAGACACATTTTCATTACACCATGACTCCTGGATATTTCCAATCCCAGGGCCAGTCCCATTTAACTTTAGGCAGGTGAAATTTTGTTGTGAAACATGGGCGTCAAAAAAATGGGCTTTTTCTTTCCTGTGGGTGTACCAAGGGCCAGTCCTTGTACCGTGGTTGATAATTGTCCAATTTATCTAACAAATCAAGCCATTGTTGAGTCCAGTTGAAAATTGTCACCCAAGCTTTCACCTGTATCGGTTGTTTATACCTCAGATTTAGCAGTAGTTGTTGTGTCTGTGTCAGCGTCTTACCACCATCTTGCTCTGCTTCATACCATACCGTTCCATTACAGGAATGATACACCATCACTCGTTCTTCTTTCGCTCCATCACTTCTGAAAATAGTCAATAAAGTTAAACATTTGCATCGTCGTCGTCGTTGTTCAGACACTTTCGAGTCCGACTTGGATCCAATTCCCGCCATTGTCACATTCCCTCTCTTGACCTGCCTGTCCAGGCGGTCAACCTTTAAGCCCACCATTGGCAGACACTGTGCCCCTGTGTCCTCCATACCTTTGGCTGCTTCCTTCGGCCATCAATATTGAGGACGGCGGACCGGACTGGAGCAATCAACTTCCAATTGGATCGGCTGAACCGTATGACAAAAACCAACATCAAATGGACCCTGTGACCACAAGGTCTGTGGCATTTGATCCAGCATCGCCTGTGCAGACTCATGGTCCGTCTGTTCCCGCCCATGATGGCGGTCCAGGAAGACCAATTCAAGGTCTGACTCATCTACCATTTTTGCCATTGTCCTGTAACTTTTGGTTGCGGCCGAATGCCACACATCTGGAATCTCAGTCATCATCCAGTCATGTTGTTGTGTTAATCGTTTCACCATGGGCCCCAATTGGCGGGGCTCATGGCCTGGCGACACAGCCAGTGACACGTGCGGCAAACCTTCCTCACTCATTCGATACCATTGCTCTTGCTCCGGCGACAACTGTACATATGCTGCCACCCCCTCGGGGCCCACAAAGATGCATGGTGATTGTAATGTCCAATCATCTCCCTCAATTTCTTCAAACGCATCTCTATATATCTCATCTGATTCTCTATCATAATATAGAGTGCAATGCAATGGATCCACTGGGGGGTGGTACGGTGCCAATGCCTGGATCCATGGTTTCCACAGGAGGTACGTGGAGTAGACACCTCCCCCAAACGGAGTCTCAGGTTTCAATCTCGCCCAGTAGATTCGTGCCGTTTCTGGTACTGTGGGGAGTGGTGCCATCAACCACTGACCCTGAGGTGTCACAGGCTGGGAGCATTCCAGAACCTGTCCGTCAGGAAATGTCACTGTAAGTCCCTTCTCGCCGCACAGAATCTGGGCTCTCAATGCTGACATGTCTCTGCCCATCAAGTTGATGGGTGTGTCCATTGCATGAACATATGAATGATATAGTTTCTGTCCGGTGTTTGTGATTTCCGTTTTCAATGGTCGAGTGAAGGGCAGAGTCTGAGGACGTCCCGAGAAGCCGACCAACGTAACTCGTTTTGACAACGCTGTACTTGGCAGTGGCATGTTGATCGATGAATGTGTTGCTCCAGTGTCCACCAACATCTGGACCGGAGTGTCTGCCACTGTCAACTGAAGCATTGGCTCTGCCTGACCAGTGCTTCCCGAGCTTCCCAGGCCCCCCTATTCGTCCGGGCCGTACCACGGGTCGGCTTGGTAATACTGCCCCTGTGGATTCGGCTGTGGCCACGGGCGGGGCTGCTGCGGTCCCCTTTGGTGTGGTGGCCCTGCTTGCTGGTTCTGCTGCTCCGCCCCTGGTGGTGGTGGGTTGCCATTACAATCTCGTGCCCAGTGATCAGGGGACACACAGTTGAAGCAAGTCCCTAGAGCGAACCAATTCCGCCCTCGTCCCAGGGGGGCGCCACGACCACGCCCTCTGTATCCACCAAGGAACCCTCGGCCTCGGCCCCGTCCAGCCCCCACTGGAGTCTGATACATCTGTTTTTGTTTAACCTTTTCTTGTTTTGCCTCACCATGCAACTTTGCCAACTGTAATTTAACCAAACTAGTCGCCAGAGCGTCAGTTTCCTTTTGATCTTTATTTGCTTTTTCCATGTAGATGCGGCAATGGTGTATCAAATGCCTCTTGAATCTCGGTTCCGGACAGACCAAAATGTCCGGATCACTTCTCATAATCGCTTACACCTCATTTGGGAGGCCGTTCAGCATCGCCGTCCTGAACATCATCTCAGCTTCAGGGTAGCTGCCTGGGTGTTTACCTGTGGTCTCAATCCACATTCATTTTAAAGATATTAATTTCATTCGTTAACATCTACATCGGTTGTTGACAAAGTACACAAATAAACATCATACTTTCTCCATGGCCAGATGCAACACAGCGGATCACACTGCAAAGGCCAAATTGATCTTTTTTAAATCAACACAATGCAGCATAATTTTGAGAGTGTTCTATATAAATTGCCAACTCATCTCTCCCCTATTCATTATGACTCTTAGTTCCCACAAATACCATATTGTTAAAGTTAACAAAACAGCAACCAAGATGGCCACCTAACATGCAATAACGTCATTGTTTCTTTACATAACGTTTTTGCCACTGTTAAGGCATTCAGTGTTAATTTTGAAACAATTCAATCCATTTTGAGAATGCATCTATTATGATCAGGCATTATAACCCTATGGATTCTCTTTAGCACATGTCAAACAAGCTCTACAAAATGTATGTTTATATAACTTAGAGAACCCATATAAGGTGTTATATTACTACATACGATTACATTATCATTTAATATGACACATCTTTCAAAATTGCTTTTGTTTTGCGGTGCAAATCAGATAGACTACAGTCTAATAAATTCTTTTTATTTACCTATTTTAGCCAATTTCATCCTTTTAACACATAACACTGACAGCACACAGAGAACACAAAAAACAGCAGAGACACAGCTCACAAACAATAACAACAAATAACGCTGCGCAAACGTCATAGAGGATGACGTTTTGGTTATACTTTTTTTCATCAGCGCCTTCTATCCTTCATGCAAATGTGCATCACTCTTCTTCAAACATTCTCTGAAAACCTCACACTTTCTCTGCCTCACCTGCAGCCATAACACGAGGGGGGACGCGGCATCAATGTTGATTGCTCACAGGCTGGCCATTTCCTGCAACAATCATGATGCCGGCCCACCACACACACGAGCATAGCACAGACCCATGACTACGCGCAAGCGCAGCACGCTCCTCAATCTCACCCTCTCAAAGGGCAGGCCTACTTTACTGTTCCCCCTTCATCATGTTCACATTCAACATCTTTCACTGTCTTCTACACAACATTTGTTGTCTCTTATTCTCATCCTATCAGGCCACCTTTCTAGTCACTTTCTGTCACACACTTTATAGTCTCTACTGCCACACACCTTATTTTCTCTACTGCCACACCTCAATCATCTTAGTTTCTCCAACCAACTTAAACATACTCATCGTCTACTTCTCAACTTCCCTATTATCGCTCAACAGGCTCCTGAACATTCTCCATGACTAATTTCTTCCATAGGACACACATCTCACTCACACACACGTATACATACACACACACACACACACACACACACACACACACACACACACACACACACACACACATACACCCACACACTCATTCATGAGGATCCTCTGCGCACACACGCACACACACGTTTGGTGCACAACATAAACGACCACAAAGAGCACACTAAGAACACCTTTTTGCTCATCTTACTTGTCTGATTTATTCTCTATTTTACTTTTAGACGCTATTTGTAATTCTTTTCCTTTTATTTTGCAAATTTTAACTTCAGTGTTTCTCTCTTACTTTTCCTTTTAACGCGAATATCTCCTGTACATTTAAGATAATTTCCGTTTCTTTTTTTTTCTCAGCCAGGTTCCCACTCTGTTACATGGGTTTGATCCGTTTATCTAGATTTTTATTTCGATCAGGATCCTGCCTTTCACTTATTTTCCAATCTTTACATTTGAAACTATCTCGGATATTAATTTTGCTCTTTCTCCATGAAACAATTCATCCTTCTTTAATTTCAGAAACAACTTCTGACACCGTTCTTTTTCCTTCTTAATTTTCTTACTTTTTATTCCATTAATTTGAAGGGACCCTTAATTTGAAGGGAACCCTTAATTTGAAGGGACCCTTAATTTGAAGGGACCCGAGACCATTATCCCACTTCCTCTTATCCGCCATCTTTAAATCCACTCGTGTGTCTCCCAACCACTTTTTACGCAGAACAATTTTAGATTCCACACTCTCACTCCCACTCACACTGCTTTCACACTGATACGTAAATCCCAGATTTTAAACCGTATCGTAACCACGAATAGTTCCAAACTATTCTAGCAGGTAAATCCCAGATTTTATACCCTACTAAGTCCACACTTGTACTGATACGTAAATCCCAGATTTTAAACCGTATAGTAACCGCAAATAGTTCCAAACTATTCTAGTAGGTAAATCCCAGATTTTATACCCTACTACACACTTTCACTGGTCCGATCATCCCTCCTCTTATAATTTAGTGTTGTCAATGTGCAGAATTTGAAAAGGAATCTGCTTACCTTGTCTCACTGTGGGCCCAAGAGGAAAGACGGTGGGACGTGTGGCGTCTTGGTCAGGTCGTCACCTGGTGTGGACGTGGGTCCCAGACCCAGAGTCCCAGACTCTTGTGGTTACTGAAGTCCCAGACTTCTTTAGAGTCCCAGACTCTTTTACCTCTCATGCATCACGTCGGGGTCACCATAAATTGTTGGAATATATTTCTAATTTAACATGAACTCGAGTTACTAATCTGACTCCAATTTGTGACTTTACCCAACTGCCACTCATCCAACAATATGCGCGCTCGTTCTGCAATAGAAAGGTATCAGGAAGCCGGCATTTTCACACACGAGTGGATTTATTCCTAACACACAAATCTAATACATCACCTGGGTCTCGGGTCCCTCTCAGTACACCTCTGTACGCCTCTGTTGCCAACCAGCAGACGTACTCTACATCCGAGTTGCCCAGCCATTAGTTATACTACACAATATGCAAATGGCACATCAGCAAAGGCATTCTATCATTATTCTATTGGCTATGTGTAAACTGCAGTTAACTTTAGCTTGCTCTCATTGGTCTTTCTTCTCCTGCCGAATAACTTGCTCGCTCCTCCTGGTTGTAGTTTTCCATATAGGGTCACCAATTGTTGTTATCGATCAGATGGCCCTGTGGGTCGTCCTTGTTGCTGCTCCTGGATGATCTTTTTGTTCTGGAACGCAGACGTCCTCGCACCAACCACATATTTTGTTTTGTTCCCACTGTCACACACTCAGCAGTTTCATACTCTCATGCACAAGATGTCTAATGAACTATTTCAAGATCAAATTCTTATATTCCTTCAGAGTCGAGAGCACTATCCACTATACCATGAAGACTTCACTAGTGTTGCAGGGAAGGAATGTACACTATATGGTTTAATGGAGCATTCTCTGACTCCACCACCAGCTCTGCCTCTGACTTCAGCTCCACCTCTGACTTCAGCACCGCCTCCAGCTCTGTCTCTGACTTCAGCTCCGCCTCCAGCTCTGCCTCTGACTTCAGCCCCACTTCCGCCTTTGACTGTGCCTCCAGCTCCAGACCTGCTCTGCCTCTGCCTTCAGCTCCGCCTCCAGCTCCACACCAGTCTCTGACTTCAGCTCCATCTCCAACCCTGACTTCAGCTCTACCTCTGACTCCAGCTCCACAACAGTCTCTGACTTCAGCTCCACCTCTTACTCCAGCCCCACACCAGCTTTGCATCTGACTCCAACTTCATCTCCGCCTCTGACTTCAGCTCCACA
Source organism: Syngnathus leptorhynchus (assembly GCF_054491065.1). Lineage (NCBI taxonomy): Eukaryota > Metazoa > Chordata > Actinopteri > Syngnathiformes > Syngnathidae > Syngnathus > Syngnathus leptorhynchus. Next base: position 312,410 of record NW_028232002.1, read on the forward strand.
CCAGCTCTACCTCTGACTCCAGCTCTACACCATCTCTGCCTCTGACTTCAGCCCCACTTCCGCCTCCAACTCCGCCGTCAGCTCCACATCAGTTTCTGACTTCAGCTCCACCTCTGACTCCAGCTCCACACCAGTTCTGCATCTGACTTCAACTTCAGTTCCATCTCACACTACAGCTCCTCCTCCAACTCCAGTTCCACACCATCTCTGCCACTTACTTCAGCTCCGCTTCCAATTCCGGCGCCACACCAAATCTGCCTCTGACTTCAGGTCCGCCTCTGACTTCAGCTCCGCCTCCAGCTCCAGCTCCGCCTCCAACACCTTTTCCATGATGACATATTTTCTTTGGTCCCACCGGGATTTGAACTCGGGTCGCTGGGGTGAGAGTCCAGAGCACTATCCACTATACCATTAAGACTTCACTAGTGTTGCAGGGAAGGAATGTACACTATATGGTTTAATGGAGCATTCTCTGACTCCACCACCAGCTCTGCCTCTGACTTCAGCTCCACCTCTGACTTCAGCACCGCCTCCAGCTCTGCCTCTGACTTCAGCTCCGCCTCCAGCTCTGACTTCAGCCCCACTTCCGCCTTTGACTCTGCCTCCAGCTCCAGACCTGCTCTGCCTCTGCCTTCAGCTCCGCCTCCAGCTCCACACCAGTCTCTGACATCAGCTCCACCTCCAACCCTGACTTCAGCTCTACCTCTGACTCCAACTCCACACCAGTCCCTGACTTCAGCTCCAGCTCTGACTTCAGCTCCACACCAGCTCTGCCTCCAACTCCAGCCCCACACCAGCTTTGCATATGACTCCCACTTCATCTCCGCCTCTGACTTCAGCTCCACACCAGCTCTACCTCTGACTTCATTTCTGCCTCTGACTCCAGCTCTACACCATCTCTGGCTCTGACTTCAGCCGGGATTTGAACTCGGGTCGCTGGGGTGAGAGTCCAGAGCACTATCCACTATACCATGAAGACTTCACTAGTGTTGCAGGGAAGGAATGTACACTATATGGTTTAATGGAGCATTCTCTGACTCCACCACCAGCTCTGCCTCTGACTTCAGCTCCACCTCTGACTTCAGCACCGCCTCCAGCTCTGCCTCTGACTACAGCTCCGCCTCCAACTCTGCTTCTGACTTCAGCCCCACTTCCGCCTTTGACTCTGCCTCCAGCTCCAGACCTGCTCTGCCACTGCCTTCAGCTCCGCCTCCAGCTCCACACCAGTCTCTGACATCAGCTCCACCTCCAACCCTGACATCAGCTCTACCTCTGACTCCAACTCCACACCAGTCCCTGACTTCAGCTCCACCTCTGACTTCAGCTCCACACCAGCTCTGCCTCCAACTCCAGCCCCACACCAGCTTTGCATCTGACTCCAACTTCATCTCCGCCTCTGACTTCAGCTCCACACCAGCTCTGCCTCTGACTTCATTTCTGCCTCTGACTCCAGCTCTACACCATCTCTGCCTCTGACTTCAGCCGGGATTTGAACTCGGGTCGCTGGGGTGAGAGTCCAGAGCACTATCCACTATACCATGAAGACTTCACTAGTGTTGCAGGGAAGGAATGTACACTATATGGTTTAATGGAGCATTCTCTGACTCCACCACCAGCTCTGCCTCTGACTTCAGCTCCACCTCTGACTTCAGCACCGCCTCCAGCTCTGCCTCTGACTTCAGCTCCGCCTCCAGCTCTGCCTCTGACTTCAGCCCCACTTCCGCCTTTGACTGTGCCTCCAGCTCCAGACCTGCTCTGCCTCTGCCTTCACCTCCGCCTCTCACCTCCACACCAGTCTCTGACTTCAGCTCCACCTCCAACCCTGACTTCAGCTCTACCTCTGACTCCAGATCCACACCAGTCTCTGACTTCAGCTCCACCTCTGACTCCAGCCCCACACCAGCTTTGCATCTGACTCCAACTTCATCTCCGCCTCTGACTTCAGCTCCACACCAGCTCTACCTCTGACTCCAGCTCTACACCATCTCTGCCTCTGACTTCAGCCCCACTTCCGCCTCCAACTCCGCCGTCAGCTCCACATCAGTTTCTGACTTCAGCTCCACCTCTGACTCCAGCTCCACACCAGTTCTGCATCTGACTTCAACTTCAGTTCCATCTCACACTACAGCTCCTCCTCCAACTCCAGTTCCACACCATCTCTGCCACTTACTTCAGCTCCGCTTCCAATTCCGGCGCCACACCAAATCTGCCTCTGACTTCAGGTCCGCCTCTGACTTCAGCTCCGCCTCCAGCTCCAGCTCCGCCTCCAACACCTTTTCCATGATGACATATTTTCTTTGGTCCCACCGGGATTTGAACTCGGGTCGCTGGGGTGAGAGTCCAGAGCACTATCCACTATACCATTAAGACTTCACTAGTGTTGCAGGGAAGGAATGTACACTATATGGTTTAATGGAGCATTCTCTGACTCCACCACCAGCTCTGCCTCTGACTTCAGCTCCACCTCTGACTTCAGCACCGCCTCCAGCTCTGCCTCTGACTTCAGCTCCGCCTCCAGCTCTGACTTCAGCCCCACTTCCGCCTTTGACTCTGCCTCCAGCTCCAGACCTGCTCTGCCTCTGCCTTCAGCTCCGCCTCCAGCTCCACACCAGTCTCTGACATCAGCTCCACCTCCAACCCTGACTTCAGCTCTACCTCTGACTCCAACTCCACACCAGTCCCTGACTTCAGCTCCAGCTCTGACTTCAGCTCCACACCAGCTCTGCCTCCAACTCCAGCCCCACACCAGCTTTGCATATGACTCCCACTTCATCTCCGCCTCTGACTTCAGCTCCACACCAGCTCTACCTCTGACTTCATTTCTGCCTCTGACTCCAGCTCTACACCATCTCTGGCTCTGACTTCAGCCGGGATTTGAACTCGGGTCGCTGGGGTGAGAGTCCAGAGCACTATCCACTATACCATGAAGACTTCACTAGTGTTGCAGGGAAGGAATGTACACTATATGGTTTAATGGAGCATTCTCTGACTCCACCACCAGCTCTGCCTCTGACTTCAGCTCCACCTCTGACTTCAGCACCGCCTCCAGCTCTGCCTCTGACTACAGCTCCGCCTCCAACTCTGCTTCTGACTTCAGCCCCACTTCCGCCTTTGACTCTGCCTCCAGCTCCAGACCTGCTCTGCCACTGCCTTCAGCTCCGCCTCCAGCTCCACACCAGTCTCTGACATCAGCTCCACCTCCAACCCTGACATCAGCTCTACCTCTGACTCCAACTCCACACCAGTCCCTGACTTCAGCTCCACCTCTGACTTCAGCTCCACACCAGCTCTGCCTCCAACTCCAGCCCCACACCAGCTTTGCATCTGACTCCAACTTCATCTCCGCCTCTGACTTCAGCTCCACACCAGCTCTGCCTCTGACTTCATTTCTGCCTCTGACTCCAGCTCTACACCATCTCTGCCTCTGACTTCAGCCGGGATTTGAACTCGGGTCGCTGGGGTGAGAGTCCAGAGCACTATCCACTATACCATGAAGACTTCACTAGTGTTGCAGGGAAGGAATGTACACTATATGGTTTAATGGAGCATTCTCTGACTCCACCACCAGCTCTGCCTCTGACTTCAGCTCCACCTCTGACTTCAGCACCGCCTCCAGCTCTGCCTCTGACTTCAGCTCCGCCTCCAGCTCTGCCTCTGACTTCAGCCCCACTTCCGCCTTTGACTGTGCCTCCAGCTCCAGACCTGCTCTGCCTCTGCCTTCACCTCCGCCTCTCACCTCCACACCAGTCTCTGACTTCAGCTCCACCTCCAACCCTGACTTCAGCTCTACCTCTGACTCCAGATCCACACCAGTCTCTGACTTCAGCTCCACCTCTGACTCCAGCCCCACACCAGCTTTGCATCTGACTCCAACTTCATCTCCGCCTCTGACTTCAGCTCCACACCAGCTCTACCTCTGACTCCAGCTCTACACCATCTCTGCCTCTGACTTCAGCCCCACTTCCGCCTCCAACTCCGCCGTCAGCTCCACATCAGTTTCTGACTTCAGCTCCACCTCTGACTCCAGCTCCACACCAGTTCTGCATCTGACTTCAACTTCAGTTCCATCTCACACTACAGCTCCTCCTCCAACTCCAGTTCCACACCATCTCTGCCACTTACTTCAGCTCCGCTTCCAATTCCGGCGCCACACCAAATCTGCCTCTGACTTCAGGTCCGCCTCTGACTTCAGCTCCGCCTCCAGCTCCAGCTCCGCCTCCAACACCTTTTCCATGATGACATATTTTCTTTGGTCCCACCGGGATTTGAACTCGGGTCGCTGGGGTGAGAGTCCAGAGCACTATCCACTATACCATTAAGACTTCACTAGTGTTGCAGGGAAGGAATGTACACTATATGGTTTAATGGAGCATTCTCTGACTCCACCACCAGCTCTGCCTCTGACTTCAGCTCCACCTCTGACTTCAGCACCGCCTCCAGCTCTGCCTCTGACTTCAGCTCCGCCTCCAGCTCTGACTTCAGCCCCACTTCCGCCTTTGACTCTGCCTCCAGCTCCAGACCTGCTCTGCCTCTGCCTTCAGCTCCGCCTCCAGCTCCACACCAGTCTCTGACATCAGCTCCACCTCCAACCCTGACTTCAGCTCTACCTCTGACTCCAACTCCACACCAGTCCCTGACTTCAGCTCCAGCTCTGACTTCAGCTCCACACCAGCTCTGCCTCCAACTCCAGCCCCACACCAGCTTTGCATATGACTCCCACTTCATCTCCGCCTCTGACTTCAGCTCCACACCAGCTCTACCTCTGACTTCATTTCTGCCTCTGACTCCAGCTCTACACCATCTCTGGCTCTGACTTCAGCCGGGATTTGAACTCGGGTCGCTGGGGTGAGAGTCCAGAGCACTATCCACTATACCATGAAGACTTCACTAGTGTTGCAGGGAAGGAATGTACACTATATGGTTTAATGGAGCATTCTCTGACTCCACCACCAGCTCTGCCTCTGACTTCAGCTCCACCTCTGACTTCAGCACCGCCTCCAGCTCTGCCTCTGACTACAGCTCCGCCTCCAACTCTGCTTCTGACTTCAGCCCCACTTCCGCCTTTGACTCTGCCTCCAGCTCCAGACCTGCTCTGCCACTGCCTTCAGCTCCGCCTCCAGCTCCACACCAGTCTCTGACATCAGCTCCACCTCCAACCCTGACATCAGCTCTACCTCTGACTCCAACTCCACACCAGTCCCTGACTTCAGCTCCACCTCTGACTTCAGCTCCACACCAGCTCTGCCTCCAACTCCAGCCCCACACCAGCTTTGCATCTGACTCCAACTTCATCTCCGCCTCTGACTTCAGCTCCACACCAGCTCTGCCTCTGACTTCATTTCTGCCTCTGACTCCAGCTCTACACCATCTCTGCCTCTGACTTCAGCCGGGATTTGAACTCGGGTCGCTGGGGTGAGAGTCCAGAGCACTATCCACTATACCATGAAGACTTCACTAGTGTTGCAGGGAAGGAATGTACACTATATGGTTTAATGGAGCATTCTCTGACTCCACCACCAGCTCTGCCTCTGACTTCAGCTCCACCTCTGACTTCAGCACCGCCTCCAGCTCTGCCTCTGACTTCAGCTCCGCCTCCAGCTCTGCCTCTGACTTCAGCCCCACTTCCGCCTTTGACTGTGCCTCCAGCTCCAGACCTGCTCTGCCTCTGCCTTCACCTCCGCCTCTCACCTCCACACCAGTCTCTGACTTCAGCTCCACCTCCAACCCTGACTTCAGCTCTACCTCTGACTCCAGATCCACACCAGTCTCTGACTTCAGCTCCACCTCTGACTCCAGCCCCACACCAGCTTTGCATCTGACTCCAACTTCATCTCCGCCTCTGACTTCAGCTCCACACCAGCTCTACCTCTGACTCCAGCTCTACACCATCTCTGCCTCTGACTTCAGCCCCACTTCCGCCTCCAACTCCGCCGTCAGCTCCACATCAGTTTCTGACTTCAGCTCCACCTCTGACTCCAGCTCCACACCAGTTCTGCATCTGACTTCAACTTCAGTTCCATCTCACACTACAGCTCCTCCTCCAACTCCAGTTCCACACCATCTCTGCCACTTACTTCAGCTCCGCTTCCAATTCCGGCGCCACACCAAATCTGCCTCTGACTTCAGGTCCGCCTCTGACTTCAGCTCCGCCTCCAGCTCCAGCTCCGCCTCCAACACCTTTTCCATGATGACATATTTTCTTTGGTCCCACCGGGATTTGAACTCGGGTCGCTGGGGTGAGAGTCCAGAGCACTATCCACTATACCATTAAGACTTCACTAGTGTTGCAGGGAAGGAATGTACACTATATGGTTTAATGGAGCATTCTCTGACTCCACCACCAGCTCTGCCTCTGACTTCAGCTCCACCTCTGACTTCAGCACCGCCTCCAGCTCTGCCTCTGACTTCAGCTCCGCCTCCAGCTCTGACTTCAGCCCCACTTCCGCCTTTGACTCTGCCTCCAGCTCCAGACCTGCTCTGCCTCTGCCTTCAGCTCCGCCTCCAGCTCCACACCAGTCTCTGACATCAGCTCCACCTCCAACCCTGACTTCAGCTCTACCTCTGACTCCAACTCCACACCAGTCCCTGACTTCAGCTCCAGCTCTGACTTCAGCTCCACACCAGCTCTGCCTCCAACTCCAGCCCCACACCAGCTTTGCATATGACTCCCACTTCATCTCCGCCTCTGACTTCAGCTCCACACCAGCTCTACCTCTGACTTCATTTCTGCCTCTGACTCCAGCTCTACACCATCTCTGGCTCTGACTTCAGCCGGGATTTGAACTCGGGTCGCTGGGGTGAGAGTCCAGAGCACTATCCACTATACCATGAAGACTTCACTAGTGTTGCAGGGAAGGAATGTACACTATATGGTTTAATGGAGCATTCTCTGACTCCACCACCAGCTCTGCCTCTGACTTCAGCTCCACCTCTGACTTCAGCACCGCCTCCAGCTCTGCCTCTGACTACAGCTCCGCCTCCAACTCTGCTTCTGACTTCAGCCCCACTTCCGCCTTTGACTCTGCCTCCAGCTCCAGACCTGCTCTGCCACTGCCTTCAGCTCCGCCTCCAGCTCCACACCAGTCTCTGACATCAGCTCCACCTCCAACCCTGACATCAGCTCTACCTCTGACTCCAACTCCACACCAGTCCCTGACTTCAGCTCCACCTCTGACTTCAGCTCCACACCAGCTCTGCCTCCAACTCCAGCCCCACACCAGCTTTGCATCTGACTCCAACTTCATCTCCGCCTCTGACTTCAGCTCCACACCAGCTCTGCCTCTGACTTCATTTCTGCCTCTGACTCCAGCTCTACACCATCTCTGCCTCTGACTTCAGCCGGGATTTGAACTCGGGTCGCTGGGGTGAGAGTCCAGAGCACTATCCACTATACCATGAAGACTTCACTAGTGTTGCAGGGAAGGAATGTACACTATATGGTTTAATGGAGCATTCTCTGACTCCACCACCAGCTCTGCCTCTGACTTCAGCTCCACCTCTGACTTCAGCACCGCCTCCAGCTCTGCCTCTGACTTCAGCTCCGCCTCCAGCTCTGCCTCTGACTTCAGCCCCACTTCCGCCTTTGACTCTGCCTCCAGCTCCAGACCTGCTCTGCCTCTGCCTTCACCTCCGCCTCTCACCTCCACACCAGTCTCTGACTTCAGCTCCACCTCCAACCCTGACTTCAGCTCTACCTCTGACTCCAGATCCACACCAGTCTCTGACTTCAGCTCCACCTCTGACTCCAGCCCCACACCAGCTTTGCATCTGACTCCAACTTCATCTCCGCCTCTGACTTCAGCTCCACACCAGCTCTACCTCTGACTCCAGCTCTACACCATCTCTGCCTCTGACTTCAGCCCCACTTCCGCCTCCAACTCCGCCGTCAGCTCCACATCAGTTTCTGACTTCAGCTCCACCTCTGACTCCAGCTCCACACCAGTTCTGCATCTGACTTCAACTTCAGTTCCATCTCACACTACAGCTCCTCCTCCAACTCCAGTTCCACACCATCTCTGCCACTTACTTCAGCTCCGCTTCCAATTCCGGCGCCACACCAAATCTGCCTCTGACTTCAGGTCCGCCTCTGACTTCAGCTCCGCCTCCAGCTCCAGCTCCGCCTCCAACACCTTTTCCATGATGACATATTTTCTTTGGTCCCACCGGGATTTGAACTCGGGTCGCTGGGGTGAGAGTCCAGAGCACTATCCACTATACCATTAAGACTTCACTAGTGTTGCAGGGAAGGAATGTACACTATATGGTTTAATGGAGCATTCTCTGACTCCACCACCAGCTCTGCCTCTGACTTCAGCTCCACCTCTGACTTCAGCACCGCCTCCAGCTCTGACTTCAGCCCCACTTCCGCCTTTGACTCTGCCTCCAGCTCCAGACCTGCTCTGCCTCTGCCTTCAGCTCCGCCTCCAGCTCCACACCAGTCTCTGACATCAGCTCCACCTCCAACCCTGACTTCAGCTCTACCTCTGACTCCAACTCCACACCAGTCCCTGACTTCAGCTCCAGCTCTGACTTCAGCTCCACACCAGCTCTGCCTCCAACTCCAGCCCCACACCAGCTTTGCATATGACTCCCACTTCATCTCCGCCTCTGACTTCAGCTCCACACCAGCTCTACCTCTGACTTCATTTCTGCCTCTGACTCCAGCTCTACACCATCTCTGGCTCTGACTTCAGCCGGGATTTGAACTCGGGTCGCTGGGGTGAGAGTCCAGAGCACTATCCACTATACCATGAAGACTTCACTAGTGTTGCAGGGAAGGAATGTACACTATATGGTTTAATGGAGCATTCTCTGACTCCACCACCAGCTCTGCCTCTGACTTCAGCTCCACCTCTGACTTCAGCACCGCCTCCAGCTCTGCCTCTGACTACAGCTCCGCCTCCAACTCTGCTTCTGACTTCAGCCCCACTTCCGCCTTTGACTCTGCCTCCAGCTCCAGACCTGCTCTGCCACTGCCTTCAGCTCCGCCTCCAGCTCCACACCAGTCTCTGACATCAGCTCCACCTCCAACCCTGACATCAGCTCTACCTCTGACTCCAACTCCACACCAGTCCCTGACTTCAGCTCCACCTCTGACTTCAGCTCCACACCAGCTCTGCCTCCAACTCCAGCCCCACACCAGCTTTGCATCTGACTCCAACTTCATCTCCGCCTCTGACTTCAGCTCCACACCAGCTCTGCCTCTGACTTCATTTCTGCCTCTGACTCCAGCTCTACACCATCTCTGCCTCTGACTTCAGCCGGGATTTGAACTCGGGTCGCTGGGGTGAGAGTCCAGAGCACTATCCACTATACCATGAAGACTTCACTAGTGTTGCAGGGAAGGAATGTACACTATATGGTTTAATGGAGCATTCTCTGACTCCACCACCAGCTCTGCCTCTGACTTCAGCTCCACCTCTGACTTCAGCACCGCCTCCAGCTCTGCCTCTGACTTCAGCTCCGCCTCCAGCTCTGCCTCTGACTTCAGCCCCACTTCCGCCTTTGACTGTGCCTCCAGCTCCAGACCTGCTCTGCCTCTGCCTTCACCTCCGCCTCTCACCTCCACACCAGTCTCTGACTTCAGCTCCACCTCCAACCCTGACTTCAGCTCTACCTCTGACTCCAGATCCACACCAGTCTCTGACTTCAGCTCCACCTCTGACTCCAGCCCCACACCAGCTTTGCATCTGACTCCAACTTCATCTCCGCCTCTGACTTCAGCTCCACACCAGCTCTACCTCTGACTCCAGCTCTACACCATCTCTGCCTCTGACTTCAGCCCCACTTCCGCCTCCAACTCCGCCGTCAGCTCCACATCAGTTTCTGACTTCAGCTCCACCTCTGACTCCAGCTCCACACCAGTTCTGCATCTGACTTCAACTTCAGTTCCATCTCACACTACAGCTCCTCCTCCAACTCCAGTTCCACACCATCTCTGCCACTTACTTCAGCTCCGCTTCCAATTCCGGCGCCACACCAAATCTGCCTCTGACTTCAGGTCCGCCTCTGACTTCAGCTCCGCCTCCAGCTCCAGCTCCGCCTCCAACACCTTTTCCATGATGACATATTTTCTTTGGTCCCACCGGGATTTGAACTCGGGTCGCTGGGGTGAGAGTCCAGAGCACTATCCACTATACCATTAAGACTTCACTAGTGTTGCAGGGAAGGAATGTACACTATATGGTTTAATGGAGCATTCTCTGACTCCACCACCAGCTCTGCCTCTGACTTCAGCTCCACCTCTGACTTCAGCACCGCCTCCAGCTCTGCCTCTGACTTCAGCTCCGCCTCCAGCTCTGACTTCAGCCCCACTTCCGCCTTTGACTCTGCCTCCAGCTCCAGACCTGCTCTGCCTCTGCCTTCAGCTCCGCCTCCAGCTCCACACCAGTCTCTGACATCAGCTCCACCTCCAACCCTGACTTCAGCTCTACCTCTGACTCCAACTCCACACCAGTCCCTGACTTCAGCTCCAGCTCTGACTTCAGCTCCACACCAGCTCTGCCTCCAACTCCAGCCCCACACCAGCTTTGCATATGACTCCCACTTCATCTCCGCCTCTGACTTCAGCTCCACACCAGCTCTACCTCTGACTTCATTTCTGCCTCTGACTCCAGCTCTACACCATCTCTGGCTCTGACTTCAGCCGGGATTTGAACTCGGGTCGCTGGGGTGAGAGTCCAGAGCACTATCCACTATACCATGAAGACTTCACTAGTGTTGCAGGGAAGGAATGTACACTATATGGTTTAATGGAGCATTCTCTGACTCCACCACCAGCTCTGCCTCTGACTTCAGCTCCACCTCTGACTTCAGCACCGCCTCCAGCTCTGCCTCTGACTACAGCTCCGCCTCCAACTCTGCTTCTGACTTCAGCCCCACTTCCGCCTTTGACTCTGCCTCCAGCTCCAGACCTGCTCTGCCACTGCCTTCAGCTCCGCCTCCAGCTCCACACCAGTCTCTGACATCAGCTCCACCTCCAACCCTGACATCAGCTCTACCTCTGACTCCAACTCCACACCAGTCCCTGACTTCAGCTCCACCTCTGACTTCAGCTCCACACCAGCTCTGCCTCCAACTCCAGCCCCACACCAGCTTTGCATCTGACTCCAACTTCATCTCCGCCTCTGACTTCAGCTCCACACCAGCTCTGCCTCTGACTTCATTTCTGCCTCTGACTCCAGCTCTACACCATCTCTGCCTCTGACTTCAGCCGGGATTTGAACTCGGGTCGCTGGGGTGAGAGTCCAGAGCACTATCCACTATACCATGAAGACTTCACTAGTGTTGCAGGGAAGGAATGTACACTATATGGTTTAATGGAGCATTCTCTGACTCCACCACCAGCTCTGCCTCTGACTTCAGCTCCACCTCTGACTTCAGCACCGCCTCCAGCTCTGCCTCTGACTTCAGCTCCGCCTCCAGCTCTGCCTCTGACTTCAGCCCCACTTCCGCCTTTGACTGTGCCTCCAGCTCCAGACCTGCTCTGCCTCTGCCTTCACCTCCGCCTCTCACCTCCACACCAGTCTCTGACTTCAGCTCCACCTCCAACCCTGACTTCAGCTCTACCTCTGACTCCAGATCCACACCAGTCTCTGACTTCAGCTCCACCTCTGACTCCAGCCCCACACCAGCTTTGCATCTGACTCCAACTTCATCTCCGCCTCTGACTTCAGCTCCACACCAGCTCTACCTCTGACTCCAGCTCTACACCATCTCTGCCTCTGACTTCAGCCCCACTTCCGCCTCCAACTCCGCCGTCAGCTCCACATCAGTTTCTGACTTCAGCTCCACCTCTGACTCCAGCTCCACACCAGTTCTGCATCTGACTTCAACTTCATCTCACACTACAGCTCCTCCTCCAACTCCAGTTCCACACCATCTCTGCCACTTACTTCAGCTCCGCTTCCAATTCCGGCGCCACACCAAATCTGCCTCTGACTTCAGGTCCGCCTCTGACTTCAGCTCCGCCTCCAGCTCCAGCTCCGCCTCCAACACCTTTTCCATGATGACATATTTTCTTTGGTCCCACCGGGATTTGAACTCGGGTCGCTGGGGTGAGAGTCCAGAGCACTATCCACTATACCATTAAGACTTCACTAGTGTTGCAGGGAAGGAATGTACACTATATGGTTTAATGGAGCATTCTCTGACTCCACCACCAGCTCTGCCTCTGACTTCAGCTCCACCTCTGACTTCAGCACCGCCTCCAGCTCTGCCTCTGACTTCAGCTCCGCCTCCAGCTCTGACTTCAGCCCCACTTCCGCCTTTGACTCTGCCTCCAGCTCCAGACCTGCTCTGCCTCTGCCTTCAGCTCCGCCTCCAGCTCCACACCAGTCTCTGACATCAGCTCCACCTCCAACCCTGACTTCAGCTCTACCTCTGACTCCAACTCCACACCAGTCCCTGACTTCAGCTCCAGCTCTGACTTCAGCTCCACACCAGCTCTGCCTCCAACTCCAGCCCCACACCAGCTTTGCATATGACTCCCACTTCATCTCCGCCTCTGACTTCAGCTCCACACCAGCTCTACCTCTGACTTCATTTCTGCCTCTGACTCCAGCTCTACACCATCTCTGGCTCTGACTTCAGCCGGGATTTGAACTCGGGTCGCTGGGGTGAGAGTCCAGAGCACTATCCACTATACCATGAAGACTTCACTAGTGTTGCAGGGAAGGAATGTACACTATATGGTTTAATGGAGCATTCTCTGACTCCACCACCAGCTCTGCCTCTGACTTCAGCTCCACCTCTGACTTCAGCACCGCCTCCAGCTCTGCCTCTGACTACAGCTCCGCCTCCAACTCTGCTTCTGACTTCAGCCCCACTTCCGCCTTTGACTCTGCCTCCAGCTCCAGACCTGCTCTGCCACTGCCTTCAGCTCCGCCTCCAGCTCCACACCAGTCTCTGACATCAGCTCCACCTCCAACCCTGACATCAGCTCTACCTCTGACTCCAACTCCACACCAGTCCCTGACTTCAGCTCCACCTCTGACTTCAGCTCCACACCAGCTCTGCCTCCAACTCCAGCCCCACACCAGCTTTGCATCTGACTCCAACTTCATCTCCGCCTCTGACTTCAGCTCCACACCAGCTCTGCCTCTGACTTCATTTCTGCCTCTGACTCCAGCTCTACACCATCTCTGCCTCTGACTTCAGCCGGGATTTGAACTCGGGTCGCTGGGGTGAGAGTCCAGAGCACTATCCACTATACCATGAAGACTTCACTAGTGTTGCAGGGAAGGAATGTACACTATATGGTTTAATGGAGCATTCTCTGACTCCACCACCAGCTCTGCCTCTGACTTCAGCTCCACCTCTGACTTCAGCACCGCCTCCAGCTCTGCCTCTGACTTCAGCTCCGCCTCCAGCTCTGCCTCTGACTTCAGCCCCACTTCCGCCTTTGACTGTGCCTCCAGCTCCAGACCTGCTCTGCCTCTGCCTTCACCTCCGCCTCTCACCTCCACACCAGTCTCTGACTTCAGCTCCACCTCCAACCCTGACTTCAGCTCTACCTCTGACTCCAGATCCACACCAGTCTCTGACTTCAGCTCCACCTCTGACTCCAGCCCCACACCAGCTTTGCATCTGACTCCAACTTCATCTCCGCCTCTGACTTCAGCTCCACACCAGCTCTACCTCTGACTCCAGCTCTACACCATCTCTGCCTCTGACTTCAGCCCCACTTCCGCCTCCAACTCCGCCGTCAGCTCCACATCAGTTTCTGACTTCAGCTCCACCTCTGACTCCAGCTCCACACCAGTTCTGCATCTGACTTCAACTTCATCTCACACTACAGCTCCTCCTCCAACTCCAGTTCCACACCATCTCTGCCACTTACTTCAGCTCCGCTTCCAATTCCGGCGCCACACCAAATCTGCCTCTGACTTCAGGTCCGCCTCTGACTTCAGCTCCGCCTCCAGCTCCAGCTCCGCCTCCAACACCTTTTCCATGATGACATATTTTCTTTGGTCCCACCGGGATTTGAACTCGGGTCGCTGGGGTGAGAGTCCAGAGCACTATCCACTATACCATTAAGACTTCACTAGTGTTGCAGGGAAGGAATGTACACTATATGGTTTAATGGAGCATTCTCTGACTCCACCACCAGCTCTGCCTCTGACTTCAGCTCCACCTCTGACTTCAGCACCGCCTCCAGCTCTGCCTCTGACTTCAGCTCCGCCTCCAGCTCTGACTTCAGCCCCACTTCCGCCTTTGACTCTGCCTCCAGCTCCAGACCTGCTCTGCCTCTGCCTTCAGCTCCGCCTCCAGCTCCACACCAGTCTCTGACATCAGCTCCACCTCCAACCCTGACTTCAGCTCTACCTCTGACTCCAACTCCACACCAGTCCCTGACTTCAGCTCCAGCTCTGACTTCAGCTCCACACCAGCTCTGCCTCCAACTCCAGCCCCACACCAGCTTTGCATATGACTCCCACTTCATCTCCGCCTCTGACTTCAGCTCCACACCAGCTCTACCTCTGACTTCATTTCTGCCTCTGACTCCAGCTCTACACCATCTCTGGCTCTGACTTCAGCCGGGATTTGAACTCGGGTCGCTGGGGTGAGAGTCCAGAGCACTATCCACTATACCATGAAGACTTCACTAGTGTTGCAGGGAAGGAATGTACACTATATGGTTTAATGGAGCATTCTCTGACTCCACCACCAGCTCTGCCTCTGACTTCAGCTCCACCTCTGACTTCAGCACCGCCTCCAGCTCTGCCTCTGACTACAGCTCCGCCTCCAACTCTGCTTCTGACTTCAGCCCCACTTCCGCCTTTGACTCTGCCTCCAGCTCCAGACCTGCTCTGCCACTGCCTTCAGCTCCGCCTCCAGCTCCACACCAGTCTCTGACATCAGCTCCACCTCCAACCCTGACATCAGCTCTACCTCTGACTCCAACTCCACACCAGTCCCTGACTTCAGCTCCACCTCTGACTTCAGCTCCACACCAGCTCTGCCTCCAACTCCAGCCCCACACCAGCTTTGCATCTGACTCCAACTTCATCTCCGCCTCTGACTTCAGCTCCACACCAGCTCTGCCTCTGACTTCATTTCTGCCTCTGACTCCAGCTCTACACCATCTCTGCCTCTGACTTCAGCCGGGATTTGAACTCGGGTCGCTGGGGTGAGAGTCCAGAGCACTATCCACTATACCATGAAGACTTCACTAGTGTTGCAGGGAAGGAATGTACACTATATGGTTTAATGGAGCATTCTCTGACTCCACCACCAGCTCTGCCTCTGACTTCAGCTCCACCTCTGACTTCAGCACCGCCTCCAGCTCTGCCTCTGACTTCAGCTCCGCCTCCAGCTCTGCCTCTGACTTCAGCCCCACTTCCGCCTTTGACTGTGCCTCCAGCTCCAGACCTGCTCTGCCTCTGCCTTCACCTCCGCCTCTCACCTCCACACCAGTCTCTGACTTCAGCTCTACCTCTGACTCCAGATCCACACCAGTCTCTGACTTCAGCTCCACCTCTGACTCCAGCCCCACACCAGCTTTGCATCTGACTCCAACTTCATCTCCGCCTCTGACTTCAGCTCCACACCAGCTCTACCTCTGACTTCATTTCTGCCTCTGACTCCAGCTCTACACCATCTCTGCCTCTGACTTCAGCCCCACTTCCGCCTCCAACTCCGCCGCCAGCTCCACACCAGTTTCTGACTTCAGCTCCGCCTCTGACTCCAGCTCCACCCCAGTTCTGCATCTGACCACAACTTCAGTTTCATCTCTGACTACAGCTTCTCCTCCAACTCCAGCTCCACACCATCTCTGCCACTGACTTCAGCTCCGCCTTCAATTTCGGCACCACACCAAATCTGCCTCTGACTTCAGCTCCGCCTACAGCTCCAGCTCCGCCACCAACGCCTTTTCCATGATGACATATTTTCTTTGGTCCCACCGGGATTTGAACTCGGGTCGCTGGGGTGAGAGTCCAGAGCACTATCCACTATACCATGAAGACTTCACTAGTGTTGCAGGGAAGGAATGTACACTATATGGTTTAATGGAGCATTCTCTGACTCCACCACCAGCTCTGCCTCTGACTTCAGCTCCACCTCTGACTTCAGCACCGCCTCCAGCTCTGCCTCTGACTTCAGCTCCGCCTCCAGCTCTGCCTCTGACTTCAGCCCCACTTCCGCCTTTGACTCTGCCTCCAGCTCCAGACCTGCTCTGCCTTCAGCTCCGCCTTCAGCTCCACACTAGTCTCTGACTTCAGCTCCACCTCCAACCCTGACTTCAGCTGTACCTCTGACTCCAGCTCCACACCAGTCTCTGACTTCAGCTCCACCTCTGACTTCAGCTCCACACCAGCTCTGCCTCCAACTCCAGCCCCACACCAGCTTTGCATCTGACTCCTACTTCACACCAGCTCTACCTCTGACTGCATTCTCTGACTCCACCACCAGCTCTGCCTCTGACTTCAGCTCCACCTCTGACTTCAGCACCGCCTCCAGCTCTGCCTCTGACTTCAGCTCCGCCTCCAGCTCTGCCTCTGACTTCAGCCCCACTTCCGCCTTTGACTCTGCCTCCAGCTCCAGACCTGCTCTGCCTCTGCCTTCAGCTCCGCCTCCAGCTCCACACTAGTCTCTGACTTCAGCTCCACCTCCAACCCTGACTTCAGCTCTACCTCTGACTCCAGCTCCACACCAGTCTCTGACTTCAGCTCCACCTCTGACTCCAGCCCCACACCAGCTTTGCATCTGACTCCAACTTCATCTCCGCCTCTGACTTCAGCTCCACACCAGCTCTACCTATGACTTCATTTCTGCCTCTGACTCCAGCTCTACACCATCTCTTTCTCTGACTTCAGCCCCACTTCCGCCTCCAACTCCGACGCCAGCTCCACACCAGTTTCTGACTTCAGCTCCGCCTCTGACTCCAGCTCCACACCAGTTCTGCATCCGACCACAACTTCAGTTCCATCTCTTATTACAGCTTCTCCTCCAACTCCAGCTCCACAACATCTCTGCCACTGACTTCAGCTCCGCCTTCAATTTCGGCACCACACCAAATCTGCCTCTGACTTCAGCTCCGCCTCTGACTTCAGCTCCGCCTACAGCTCCAGCTCGGCCACCAACGCCTTTTCCATGATGATATATATTCTTTGGTCCCACCGGGATTTGAACTCGGGTCGCTGGGGTGAGAGTCCAGAGCACTATCCACTATACCATGAAGACTTCACTAGTGTTGCAGGGAAGGAATGTACACTATATGGTTTAATGGAGCATTCTCTGACCACCACCAGCTCTGCCTCTGACTTCAGCTCCACCTCTGACTTCAGCACCGCCTCCAGCTCTGCCTCTGACTTCAGCTCCGCCTCCAGCTCTGCCTCTGACTTCAGCCCCACTTCCGCCTTTGACTCTGCTTCCAGCTCCAGACCTGCTCTGCCTCTGCCTTCAGCTCCGCCTCCAGCTCCACACCAATATCCAACTTCAGCTCCACCTCCAACCCTGACTTCAGCTCTACCTCTGACTCCAGCTCCACACCAGTCTCTGACTTCAGCTCCACCTCTGACTCCAGCCCCACACCAGCTTTGCATTTGACTCCAACTTCATCTCCGCCTCTGACTTCAGCTTCACACCAGCTCTACCTCTGACTTCATTTCTGCCTCTGACTCCAGCTCTACACCATCTCTGCCTCTGACTTCAGCCCCACTTCCGCCTCCAACTCCGCCGCCAACTCCACACCAGTTTCTGACTCCAGCTCCACCTCTGACTCCAGCTCCACACCAGTTCTGCATCTGACTTCAACTTCAGTTCCATCTCTGACTACAGCTTCTCCTCCAACTCCAGCTCCACACCATCTCTGCCACTGACTTCAGCTCCGCCTTCAATTTCGGCACCACACCAAATCTGCCTCTGACTTCAGCTCCGCCTCTGACTTCAGCTCCGCCTACAGCTCCAGCTCCGCCACCAACGCCTTTTCCATGATGACATATTTTCTTTGGTCCCACCGGGATTTGAACTCGGGTCGCTGGGGTGAGAGTCCAGAGCACTACCCACTATACCATGAAGACTTCACTAGTGTTGCAGGGAAGGAATGTACACTTTATAGTTAAATGGAGCATTCTCTGACTCCACCACCAGCTCTGCCTCTGACTTCAGCTCCACCTCTGACTTCAGCACCGCCTCCAGCTCTGCCTCTGACTTCAGCTCCGCCTCCAGCTCTGGCTCTGACTTCAGCCCCACTTCCGCCTTTGACTCTGCCTCCAGCTCCAGACCAACTCTGCCTCTGCCTTCAGCTCCGCCTCCAGCTCCACACCAGTCTCCGACTTCAGCTCCACCTCCAACCCTGACTTCAGCTCTACCTCTGACTCCAGCTCCACACCAGTCTCACTTCAGCTCCACCTCTGACTCCAGCCCCACACCAGCTTTGCATCTGACTCCAATTTCATCTCCGCCTCTGACTTCAGCTCCACACCAGCTCTACCTCTGACTTCATTTCTGCCTCTGACTCCAGCTCTACACCATCTCTGCCTCTGACTTCAGCCCCACTTCCGCCTCACACTCCGCCGCTAGTTCCACACCAGTTTCTGACTTCAGCTCCACCTTTGACTCCAGCTCCACACCAGTTCTGCATCTGACTTCAACTTCAGTTCCATCTCACACTACAGCTCCTCCTCCAACTCCAGTTCCACACCATCTCTGCCACTGACTTCAGCTCCGCTTCCAATTCCGGCGCCACACCAAATCTGCCTCTGACTTCAGGTCCGCCTCTGACTTCAGCTCCGCCTACAGCTCCAGCTCCGCCTCCAACACCTTTTCCATGATGACATATTTTCTTTGGTCCCACCGGGATTTGAACTCGGGTCGCTGGGGTGAGAGTCCAGAGCACTATCCACTATACCATGAAGACTTCACTAGTGTTGCAGGGAAGGAATGTACACTATATGGTTTAATGGAGCATTCTCTGACTCCACCACCAGCTCTGCCTCTGACTTGAGCTGCATCTCTGACTTCAGCACCGCCTCCAGCTCTGCCTCTGACTTCAGCTCCGCCTCCAGCTCTGCCTCTGACTTCAGCCCCACTTCCGCCTTTGACTGTGCCTCCAGCTCCAGACCTGCTCTGCCTCTGCCTTCAGCTCCGCCTCCAGCTCCACACCAGTCTCTGACTTCAGCTCCACCTCCAACCCTGACTTCAGCTCTACCTCTGACTCCAGCTCCACACCAGTCTCTGACTTCAGCTCCACCTCTGACTCCAGCCCCACACCAGCTTTGCATCTGACTCCAACTTCATCTCCGCCTCTGACTTCAGCTCCACACCAGCTCTACCTCTGACTTCATTTCTGCCTCTGACTCCAGCTCTACACCATCTCTGCCTCTGACTTCAGCCCCACTTCCGCCTCCAACTCCGCCGCCAGCTCCACACCAGTTTCTGACTTCAGCTCCGCCTCTGACTCCAGCTCCACAACAGTTCTGCATCTGACCACAACTTCAGTTCCATCTCTGACTACAGCTTCTCCTCCAACTCCAGCTCCACACCATCTCTGCCACTGACTTCAGCTCCGCCTTCAATTTCGGCACCACACCAAATCTAACTCTGACTTCAGCTCCGCCTCTGACTTCAGCTCCGCCTACAGCTCCAGCTCCGCCACCAACGCCTTTTCCATGATGACATATTTTCTTTGGTCCCACCGGGATTTGAACTCGGGTCGCTGGGGTGAGAGTCCAGAGCACTACCCACTATACCATGAAGACTTCACTAGTGTTGCAGGGAAGGAATGTACACTATATGGTTTAATGGAGCATTCTCTGACTCCACCACCAGCTCTGCCTCTGACTTCACCTCCTCCTCTGACTTCAGCACCGCCTCCAGCTCTGCCTCTGACTTCAGCTCCGTCTCCAGCTCTGCCTCTGACTTCAGCCCCACTTCCGCCTTTGACTCTGCCTCCAGCTCCAGACCTGCTCTGCCTCTGCCTTCAGCTCCGCCTCCAGCTCCACACCAGTCTCTGACATCAGCTCCACCTCCAACCCTGACTTCAGCTCCACACCAGTCTCTGACTTCAGCTCCACCTCTGACTTCAGCTCCACACCAGCTCCACCTCTGACTCCAGCCCCACACCAGATTTGCATCTGACTCCAACTTCATCTCCGCCTCTGACTACAGCTCCACACCAGCTCTACCTCTGACTTCATTTCTGCCTCTGACTCCAGCTCTACACCATCTCTGCCTCTGACTTCAGCCCCACTTCCGCCTCCAACTCCGCCGCCAGCTCCACACCAGTTTCTGACTTCAGCTCCACCTCTGACTCCAGCTCCACACCAGTTCTGCATCTGACTTCAACTTCAGTTCCATCTCACACTACAGCTTCTCCTCCAAATCCAGTTCCACACCATCTCTGCCACTGACTTCAGCTCCGCTTCCAATTCCGGCGCCACACCAAATCTGCCTCTGACTTCAGGTCCGCCTCTGACTTCAGCTCCGCCTACAGCTCCAGCTCCGCCTCCAACACCTTTTTCCATGATGACATATTTTCTTTGGTCCCACCGGGATTTGAACTCGGGTCGCTGGGGTGAGAGTCCAGAGCACTATCCACTATACCATTAACACTTCACTAGTGTTGCAGGGAAGGAATGTACACTATATGGTTTAATGGAGCATTCTCTGACTCCACCACCAGCTCTGCCTCTGACTTCAGCTCCACCTCTGACTTCAGCACCGCCTCCAGCTCTGCCTCTGACTTCAGCTCCGCCTCCAGCTCTGCCTCTGACTTCAGCCCCACTTCCGCCTTTGACTCTGCCTCCAGCTCCAGACCTGCTCTGCCTCTGCCTTCAGCTCCGCCTCCAGCTCCACACCAGTCTCTGACATCAGCTCCACCTCCAACCCTGACTTCAGCTCTACCTCTGACTCCAGCTCCACACCAGTCTCTGACTTCAGCTCCACCTCTGACTTCAGCTCCACAACAGCTCTGCCTCCAACTCCAGCCCCACACCAGCTTTGCATCTGACTCCTACTTCATCTCCGCCTCTGACTTTAGCTCCACACCAGCTCTACCTCTGACTTCATTTCTGCCTCTGACTCCAGCTCTACACCATCTCTGCCTCTGACTTCAGCCAGGATTTGAACTCGGGTCGCTGGGGTGAGAGTCCAGAGCACTATCCACTATACCATGAAGACTTCACTAGTGTTGCAGGGAAGGAATGTACACTATATGGTTTAATGGAGCATTCTCTGACTCCACCACCAGCTCTGCCTCTGACTTCAGCTCCACCTCTGACTTCAGCACCGCCTCCAGCTCTGCCTCTGACTTCAGCTCCGCCTCCAGCTCTGCCTCTGACTTCAGCCCCACTTCCGCCTTTGACTGTGCCTCCAGCTCCAGACCTGCTCTGCCTCTGCCTTCAGCTCCGCCTCCAGCTCCACACCAGTCTCTGACTTCAGCTCCACCTCCAACCCTGACTTCAGCTCTACCTCTGACTCCAGCTCCACACCAGTCTCTGACTTCAGCTCCACCTCTGACTCCAGCCCCACACCAGCTTTGCATCTGACTCCAACTTCATCTCCGCCTCTGACTTCAGCTCCACACCAGCTCTACCTCTGACTTCATTTCTGCCTCTGACTCCAGCTCTACACCATCTCTGCCTCTGACTTCAGCCCCACTTCCGCCGCCAACTCCGCCGCCAGCTCCACACCAGTTTCTGACTTCAGCTCCACCTCTGACTTCAGCTCCACACTAGTTCTAAATCTGACTTCAACTTCAGTTCCATCTCACACTACAGCTTCTCCTCCAACTCCAGTTCCACACCATCTCTGCCACTGACTTCAGCTCCGCTTCCAATTCCGGCGCCACACCAAATCTGCCTCTGACTTCAGCTCCGCCTCTGACTTCAGCTCCGCCTACAGCTCCAGCTCCGCCTCCAACACCTTTTCCATGATGACATATTTTCTTTGGTCCCACCGGGATTTGAACTCGGGTCGCTGGGGTGAGAGTCCAGAGCACTATCCACTATACCATTAACACTTCACTAGTGTTGCAGGGAAGGAATGTACACTATATGGTTTATTGGAGCAGTCTCTGACTTCACCACCAGCTCTGCCTCTGACTTCAGCCCCACTTCCGCCTTCAACTCTGCCTCCAGCTCCAGACCTGATCTGCCTCTGCCTTCAGCTCCGTCTCCAGCTCCACACCAGTCTCTGACTTCAGCTCCACCTCCAACCCTGACTTCAGCTCTACCTCTGACTCCAGCTCCACACCAGTCTCTGACTTCAGCTCCACCTCTGACTCCAGCCCCACACCAGCTTTGCATCTGACTCCAACTTCATCTCCGCCTCTGACTTCAGCTCCACACCAGCTCTACCTCTGACTTCATTTCTGCCTCTGACTCCAGCTCTACACCATCTCTGCCTCTGACTTCAGCCCCACTTCCGCCTCCAACTCCGCCGCCAGCTCCACACCAGTTTCTGACTTCAGCTCCGCCTCTGACTCCAGCTCCACACCAGTTCTGCATCTGACCACAACTTCAGTTCCATCTCTGACTACAGCTTCTCCTTTAGCTCCAGCTCCGCCACCAACGCCTTTTCCATGATGACATATTTTCTTTGGTCCCACCGGGATTTGAACTCGGGTCGCTGGGGTTAGAGTCCAGAGCACTATCCACTATACCATGAAGACTTCACTAGTGTTGCAGGGAAGGAATGTACACTATATGGTTTAATGGAGCATTCTCTGACTCCACCACCAGCTCTGCCTCTGACTTCAGCTCCACCTCTGACTTCAGCACCGCCTCCAGCTCTGCCTCTGACTTCAGCCCCACTTCCGCCTTTGACTCTGCCTCCAGCTCCAGACTTACTCTGCGTCTGCCTTCAGCTCCGCCTCCAGCTCCACACCAGTCTCCGACTTCAGCTCCACCTCCAACCCTGACTTCAGCTCTACCTCTGACTCCAGCTCCACACCAGTGTCACTTCAGCTCCACCTCTGACTCCAGCCCCACACCAGATTTGCATCTGACTCCAACTTCATCTCCGCCTCTGACTACAGCTCCACACCAGCTCTACCTCTGACTTCATTTCTGCCTCTGACTCCAGCTCTACACCATCTCTGCCTCTGACTTCAGCCCCACTTCCGCCTCCAACTCCGCCGCCAGCTCCACACCAGTTTCTGACTTCAGCTCCACCTCTGACTCCAGCTCCACACCAGTTCTGCATCTGACTTCAACTTCAGTTCCATCTCACACTACAGCTTCTCCTCCAACTCCAGTTCCACACCATCTCTGCCACTGACTTCAGCTCCGCTTCCAATTCCGGCGCCACACCAAATCTGCCTCTGACTTCAGGTCCGCCTCTGACTTCAGCTCCGCCTACAGCTCCAGCTCCGCCTCCAACACCTTTTCCATGATGACATATTTTCTTTGGTCCCACCGGGATTTGAACTCGGGTCGCTGGGGTGAGAGTCCAGAGCACTATCCACTATACCATGAAGACTTCACTAGTGTTGCAGGGAAGGAATGTACACTATATGGTTTAATGGAGCATTCTCTGACTCCACCACCAGCTCTGCCTCTGACTTCAGCTCCACCTCTGACTTCAGCACCGCCTCCAGCTCTGCCTCTGACTTCAGCTCCGCCTCCAGCTCTGCCTCTGACTTCAGCCCCACTTCCGCCTTTGACTGTGCCTCCAGCTCCAGACCTGCTCTGCCTCTGCCTTCAGCTCCGCCTCCAGCTCCACACCAGTCTCTGACTTCAGCTCCACCTCCAACCCTGACTTCAGCTCTACCTCTGACTCCAGCTCCACACCAGTCTCTGACTTCAGCTCCACCTCTGACTCCAGCCCCACACCAGCTTTGCATCTGACTCCAACTTCATCTCCGCCTCTGACTTCAGCTCCACACCAGCTCTACCTCTGACTTCATTTCTGCCTCTGACTCCAGCTCTACACCATCTCTGCCTCTGACTTCAGCCCCACTTCCGCCGCCAACTCCGCCGCCAGCTCCACACCAGTTTCTGACTTCAGCTCCACCTCTGACTTCAGCTCCACACTAGTTCTAAATCTGACTTCAACTTCAGTTCCATCTCACACTACAGCTTCTCCTCCAACTCCAGTTCCACACCATCTCTGCCACTGACTTCAGCTCCGCTTCCAATTCCGGCGCCACACCAAATCTGCCTCTGACTTCAGCTCCGCCTCTGACTTCAGCTCCGCCTACAGCTCCAGCTCCGCCTCCAACACCTTTTCCATGATGACATATTTTCTTTGGTCCCACCGGGATTTGAACTCGGGTCGCTGGGGTGAGAGTCCAGAGCACTATCCACTATACCATTAACACTTCACTAGTGTTGCAGGGAAGGAATGTACACTATATGGTTTATTGGAGCAGTCTCTGACTTCACCACCAGCTCTGCCTCTGACTTCAGCCCCACTTCCGCCTTCAACTCTGCCTCCAGCTCCAGACCTGATCTGCCTCTGCCTTCAGCTCCGTCTCCAGCTCCACACCAGTCTCTGACTTCAGCTCCACCTCCAACCCTGACTTCAGCTCTACCTCTGACTCCAGCTCCACACCAGTCTCTGACTTCAGCTCCACCTCTGACTCCAGCCCCACACCAGCTTTGCATCTGACTCCAACTTCATCTCCGCCTCTGACTTCAGCTCCACACCAGCTCTACCTCTGACTTCATTTCTGCCTCTGACTCCAGCTCTACACCATCTCTGCCTCTGACTTCAGCCCCACTTCCGCCTCCAACTCCGCCGCCAGCTCCACACCAGTTTCTGACTTCAGCTCCGCCTCTGACTCCAGCTCCACACCAGTTCTGCATCTGACCACAACTTCAGTTCCATCTCTGACTACAGCTTCTCCTTTAGCTCCAGCTCCGCCACCAACGCCTTTTCCATGATGACATATTTTCTTTGGTCCCACCGGGATTTGAACTCGGGTCGCTGGGGTTAGAGTCCAGAGCACTATCCACTATACCATGAAGACTTCACTAGTGTTGCAGGGAAGGAATGTACACTATATGGTTTAATGGAGCATTCTCTGACTCCACCACCAGCTCTGCCTCTGACTTCAGCTCCACCTCTGACTTCAGCACCGCCTCCAGCTCTGCCTCTGACTTCAGCCCCACTTCCGCCTTTGACTCTGCCTCCAGCTCCAGACTTACTCTGCGTCTGCCTTCAGCTCCGCCTCCAGCTCCACACCAGTCTCCGACTTCAGCTCCACCTCCAACCCTGACTTCAGCTCTACCTCTGACTCCAGCTCCACACCAGTGTCACTTCAGCTCCACCTCTGACTCCAGCCCCACACCAGATTTGCATCTGACTCCAACTTCATCTCCGCCTCTGACTACAGCTCCACACCAGCTCTACCTCTGACTTCATTTCTGCCTCTGACTCCAGCTCTACACCATCTCTGCCTCTGACTTCAGCCCCACTTCCGCCTCCAACTCCGCCGCCAGCTCCACACCAGTTTCTGACTTCAGCTCCACCTCTGACTCCAGCTCCACACCAGTTCTGCATCTGACTTCAACTTCAGTTCCATCTCACACTACAGCTTCTCCTCCAACTCCAGTTCCACACCATCTCTGCCACTGACTTCAGCTCCGCTTCCAATTCCGGCGCCACACCAAATCTGCCTCTGACTTCAGGTCCGCCTCTGACTTCAGCTCCGCCTACAGCTCCAGCTCCGCCTCCAACACCTTTTCCATGATGACATATTTTCTTTGGTCCCACCGGGATTTGAACTCGGGTCGCTGGGGTGAGAGTCCAGAGCACTATCCACTATACCATGAAGACTTCACTAGTGTTGCAGGGAAGGAATGTACACTATATGGTTTAATGGAGCATTCTCTGACTCCACCACCAGCTCTGCCTCTGACTTCAGCTCCACCTCTGACTTCAGCACCGCCTCCAGCTCTGCCTCTGACTTCAGCTCCGCCTCCAGCTCTGCCTCTGACTTCAGCCCCACTTCCGCCTTTGACTGTGCCTCCAGCTCCAGACCTGCTCTGCCTCTGCCTTCAGCTCCGCCTCCAGCTCCACACCAGTCTCTGACTTCAGCTCCACCTCCAACCCTGACTTCAGCTCTACCTCTGACTCCAGCTCCACACCAGTCTCTGACTTCAGCTCCACCTCTGACTCCAGCCCCACACCAGCTTTGCATCTGACTCCAACTTCATCTCCGCCTCTGACTTCAGCTCCACACCAGCTCTACCTCTGAATTCATTTCTGCCTCTGACTCCAGCTCTACACCATCTCTGCCTCTGACTTCAGCCCCACTTCCGCTTCCAACTCCGCCGCCAGCTCCACACCAGTTTCTGACTTCAGCTCCACCTCTGACTCCAGCTCCACACCAGTTCTGCATCTGACTTCAACTTCAGTTCCATCTCACACTACAGCTTCTCCTCCAACTCCAGTTCCACACCATCTCTGCCACTGACTTCAGCTCCGCTTCCAATTCCGGCGCCACACCAAATCTGCCTCTGACTTCAGCTCCGCCTCTGACTTCAGCTCCGCCTACAGCTCCAGCTCCGCCTCCAACACCTTTTCCATGATGACATATTTTCTTTGGTCCCACCGGGATTTGAACTCGGGTCGCTGGGGTGAGAGTCCAGAGCACTATCCACTATACCATGAAGACTTTACTAGTGTTGCAGGGAAGGAATGTACACTATATGGTTTATTGGAGCAGTCTCTGACTTCACCACCAGCTCTGCCTCAGACTTCAGCTCCACCTCTGACTTCAGCTCCACCTCTGACTTCAGCTCCACACCAGCTCTGCCTCCAACTCCAGCCCCACACCAGCTTTGCATCTGACTCCTACTTCATCTCCGCCTCTGACTTCAGCTCCACACCAGCTCTACCTCTGACTTCATTTCTGCTTCTGACTCCAGCTCTACACCATCTCTGCCTCTGACTTCAGCCGGGATTTGAACTGCTGGGGTGAGAGTCCAGAGCACTATCCACTATACCATGAAGACTTCACTAGTGTTGCAGGGAAGGAATGTACACTATATGGTTTAATGGAGCATTCTCTGACTCCACCACCAGCTCTGCCTCTGACTTCAGCTCCACCTCTGACTTCAGCACCGCCTCCAGCTCTGCCTCTGACTTCAGCTCCGCCTCCAGCTCTGCCTCTGACTTCAGCCCCACTTCCGCCTTTGACTGTGCCTACAGCTCCAGACCTGCTCTGCCTCTGCCTTCAGCTCCGCCTCCAGCTCCACACCAGTCTCTGACTTCAGCTCCACCTCCAACCCTGACTTCAACTTTACCTCTGACTCCAGCTCCACACCAGTCTCACTTCAGCTCCACCTCTGACTCCAGCTCCACACCAGCTCTGCCTCCAACTCCAGCCCCACACCAGCTTTGCATCTGACTCCTACTTCATCTCCGCCTCTGACTTCAGCTCCACACCAGCTCTACCTCTGACTTCATTTCTGCTTCTGACTCCAGCTCTACACCATCTCTGCCTCTGACTTCAGCCGGGATTTGAACTGCTGGGGTGAGAGTCCAGAGCACTATCCACTATACCATGAAGACTTCACTAGTGTTGCAGGGAAGGAATGTACACTATATGGTTTAATGGAGCATTCTCTGACTCCACCACCAGCTCTGCCTCTGACTTCAGCTCCACCTCTGACTTCAGCACCGCCTCCAGCTCTTCCTCTGACTTCAGCTCCGCCTCCAGCTCTGCCTCTGACTTCAGCCCCACTTCCGCCTTTGACTGTGCCTACAGCTCCAGACCTGCTCTGCCTCTGCCTTCAGCTCCGCCTCCAGCTCCACACCAGTCTCTGACTTCAGCTTCACCTCCAACCCTGACTTCAACTTTACCTCTGACTCCAGCTCCACACCAGTCTCACTTCAGCTCCACCTCTGACTCCAGCTCCACACCAGCTCTGCCTCCAACTCCAGCCCCACACCAGGTTTGCATCTGACTCTAACTTCATCTCCGCCTCTGACTTCAGCTCCACACCAGTTCTACCTCTGACTTCATTTCTGCCTCTGACTACAGCTCTACACCATCTCTGCCTCTGAGTTCAGCCCCACTTCCGCCTCCATCTCTGCCGCCAGCTCCACACCAGTGTCTGACTTCAGCTCCACCTCTGACTACAGCTCCACACCAGTTCTGCATCTGACCACAACTTCAGTTCCATCTCTGACTACAGCTTCTCCTCCAACTCCAGCTCCACACCATCTCTGCCACTGACTTCAGCTCCGCCTCCAATTTCGGCACCACACCAAATCTGCCTCTGACTTCAGCTCCGCCTCTGACTTCAGCTCCGCCTACAGCTCCAGCTCCGCCACCAACGCCTTTTCCATGATGACATATTTTCTTTGGTCCCACCGGGATTTGAACTCGGGTCACTGGGGTGAGAGTCCAGAGCACTATCCACTATACCATGAAGACTTTACTAGTGTTGCAGGGAAGGAATGTACACTATATGGTTTAATGGAGCATTCTCTGACTCCACCACCAGCTCTGCCTCTGACTTCAGCTCCACCTCTGACTTCAGCTCCACACCAGCTCTGCCTCCAACTCCAGCCCCACACCAGCTTTGCATCTGACTCCTACTTCATCTCCGCCTCTGACTTCAGCTCCACACCAGCTCTACCTCTGACTTCATTTCTGCCTCTGACTCCAGCTCTACACCATCTCTGCCTCTGACTTCAGCCGGGATTTGAACTCGGGTCGCTGGGGTGAGAGTCCAGAGCACTATCCACTATACCATGAAGACTTCACTAGTGTTGCAGGGAAGGAATGTACACTATATGGTTTAATGGAGCATTCTCTGACTCCACCACCAGCTCTGCCTCTGACTTCAGCTCCACCTCTGACTTCAGCACCGCCTCCAGCTCTGCCTCTGACTTCAGCTCCGCCTCCAGCTCTGCCTCTGACTTCAGCCCCACTTCCGCCTTTGACTCTGCCTCGAGCTCCAGACCTGCTCTGCCTCTGCCTTCAGCTCCACACCAGTCTCCGACTTCAGCTCCACCTCCAACCCTGACTTCAGCTCCACCTCTGACTCCAGCCCCACACCAGATTTGCATCTGACTCCAACTTCATTTCCGCCTCTGACTACAGTTCCACACCAGCTCTACCTCTGACTTCATTTCTGCCTCTGACTCCAGCTCTACACCATCTCTGCCTCTGAGTTCAGCCCCACTTCCGCCTCCATCTCCGCCGCCAGCTCCACACCAGTTTCTGACTTCAGCTCCGCCTCTGACTACAGCTCCACACCAGTTCTGCATCTGACCACAACTTCAGTTCCATCTCTGACTACAGCTTCTCCTCCAACTCCAGCTCCACACCATCTCTGCCACTGACTTCAGCTCCGCCTCCAATTTCGGCACCACACCAAATCTGCCTCTGACTTCAGCTCCGCCTCTGACTTCAGCTCCGCCTACAGCTCCAGCTCCGCCACCAACGCCTTTTCCATGATGACATATTTTCTTTGGTCCCACCGGGATTTGAACTCGGGTCGCTGGGGTGAGAGTCCAGAGCACTATCCACTATACCATGAAGACTTTACTAGTGTTGCAGGGAAGGAAGGTACACTATATGGTTTAATGGAGCATTCTCTGACTCCACCACCAGCTCTGCCTCTGACTTCAGCTCCACCTCTGACTTCAGCTCCACACCAGCTCTGCCTCCAACTCCAGCCCCACACCAGCTTTGCATCTGACTCCTACTTCATCTCCGCCTCTGACTTCAGCTCCACACCAGCTCTACCTCTGACTTCATTTCTGCCTCTGACTCCAGCTCTACACCATCTCTGCCTCTGACTTCAGCCGGGATTTGAACTCGGGTCGCTGGGGTGAGAGTCCAGACCACTATCCACTATGCCATGAAGACTTCACTAGTGTTGCAGGGAAGGAATGTACACTATATGGTTTAATGGAGCATTCTCTGACTCCACCACCAGCTCTGCCTCTGACTCCAGCTCCACACCAGTTCTGCATCTGACTTCAACTTCAGTTCCATCCCACACTACAGCTCCTCCTCCAACTCCAGTTCCACACCATCTCTGCCACTGACTTCAGCTCCGCTTCCAATTCCGGCGCCACACCAAATCTGCCTCTGACTTCAGCTCCGCCTACAGCTCCAGCTCCGCCTCCAACACCTTTTCCATGATGACATATTTTCTTTGGTCCCACCGGGATTTGAACTCGGGTCGCTGGGGTGAGAGTCCAGAGCACTATCCACTATACCATGAAGACTTTACTAGTGTTGCAGGGAAGGAATGTACACTATATGGTTTAATGGAGCATTCTCTGACTCCACCACCAGCTCTGCCTCTGACTTCAGCTCCACCTCTGACTTCAGCTCCACCTCTGACTTCAGCTCCACACCAGCTCTGCCTCCAACTCCAGCCCCACACCAGCTTTGCATCTGACTCCTACTTCATCTCCGCCTCTGACTTCAGCTCCACACCAGCTCTACCTCTGACTTCATTTCTGCTTCTGACTCCAGCTCTACACCATCTCTGCCTCTGACTTCAGCCGGGATTTGAACTGCTGGGGTGAGAGTCCAGAGCACTATCCACTATACCATGAAGACTTCACTAGTGTTGCAGGGAAGGAATGTACACTATATGGTTTAATGGAGCATTCTCTGACTCCACCACCAGCTCTGCCTCTGACTTCAGCTCCACCTCTGACTTCAGCACCGCCTCCAGCTCTGCCTCTGACTTCAGCTCCGCCTCCAGCTCTGCCTCTGACTTCAGCCCCACTTCCGCCTTTGACTGTGCCTACAGCTCCAGACCTGCTCTGCCTCTGCCTTCAGCTCCGCCTCCAGCTCCACACCAGTCTCTGACTTCAGCTCCACCTCCAACCCTGACTTCAACTTTACCTCTGACTCCAGCTCCACACCAGTCTCACTTCAGCTCCACCTCTGACTCCAGCTCCACACCAGCTCTGCCTCCAACTCCAGCCCCACACCAGGTTTGCATCTGACTCTAACTTCATCTCCGCCACTGACTTCAGCTCCACACCAGCTCTACCTCTGACTTCATTTCTGCCTCTGACTCCAGCTCTACACCATCTCTGCCTCTGACTTCAGCCCCACTTCCGCCTCCAACTCCGCCGCCAGCTCCACACCAGTTTCTGACTTCAGCTCCGCCTCTGACTCCAGCTCCACACCAGTTCTGCATCTGACCACAACTTCAGTTCCATCTCTGACTACAGCTTCTCCTCCAACTCCAGCTCCACACCATCTCTGCCACTGACTTCAGCTCCGCCTTCAATTTCAGCACCACACCAAATCTGCCTCTGACTTCAGGTCCGCCTCTGACTTCAACTCCGCCTACAGCTCCAGCTCCGCCACCAACGCCTTTTCCATGATGACATATTTTCTTTGGTCCCACCGGGATTTGAACTCGGGTCGCTGGGGTGAGAGTCCAGAGCACTATCCACTATACCATGTTGGAATATATTTCTAATTTAACATGAACTCGAGTTACTAATCTGACTCCAATTTGTGACTTTACCCAACTGCCACTCATCCAACAATATGCGCGCTCGTTCTGCAATAGAAAGGTATCAGGAAGCCGGCATTTTCACACACGAGTGGATTTATTCCTAACACACAAATCTAATACATCACCTGGGTCTCGGGTCCCTCTCAGTACACCTCTGTACGCCTCTGTTGCCAACCAGCAGACGTACTCTACATCCGAGTTGCCCAGCCATTAGTTATACTACACAATATGCAAATGGCACATCAGCAAAGGCATTCTATCATTATTCTATTGGCTATGTGTAAACTGCAGTTAACTTTAGCTTGCTCTCATTGGTCTTTCTTCTCCTGCCGAATAACTTGCTCGCTCCTCCTGGTTGTAGTTTTCCATATAGGGTCACCAATTGTTGTTATCGATCAGATGGCCCTGTGGGTCGTCCTTGTTGCTGCTCCTGGATGATCTTTTTGTTCTGGAACGCAGACGTCCTCGCACCAACCACATATTTTGTTTTGTTCCCACTGTCACACACTCAGCAGTTTCATACTCTCATGCACAAGATGTCTAATGAACTATTTCAAGATCAAATTCTTATATTCCTTCAGAGTCGAGAGCACTATCCACTATACCATGAAGACTTCACTAGTGTTGCAGGGAAGGAATGTACACTATATGGTTTAATGGAGCATTCTCTGACTCCACCACCAGCTCTGCCTCTGACTTCAGCTCCACCTCTGACTTCAGCACCGCCTCCAGCTCTGTCTCTGACTTCAGCTCCGCCTCCAGCTCTGCCTCTGACTTCAGCCCCACTTCCGCCTTTGACTGTGCCTCCAGCTCCAGACCTGCTCTGCCTCTGCCTTCAGCTCCGCCTCCAGCTCCACACCAGTCTCTGACTTCAGCTCCATCTCCAACCCTGACTTCAGCTCTACCTCTGACTCCAGCTCCACAACAGTCTCTGACTTCAGCTCCACCTCTTACTCCAGCCCCACACCAGCTTTGCATCTGACTCCAACTTCATCTCCGCCTCTGACTTCAGCTCCACACCAGCTCTACCTCTGACTCCAGCTCTACACCATCTCTGCCTCTGACTTCAGCCCCACTTCCGCCTCCAACTCCGCCGTCAGCTCCACATCAGTTTCTGACTTCAGCTCCACCTCTGACTCCAGCTCCACACCAGTTCTGCATCTGACTTCAACTTCAGTTCCATCTCACACTACAGCTCCTCCTCCAACTCCAGTTCCACACCATCTCTGCCACTTACTTCAGCTCCGCTTCCAATTCCGGCGCCACACCAAATCTGCCTCTGACTTCAGGTCCGCCTCTGACTTCAGCTCCGCCTCCAGCTCCAGCTCCGCCTCCAACACCTTTTCCATGATGACATATTTTCTTTGGTCCCACCGGGATTTGAACTCGGGTCGCTGGGGTGAGAGTCCAGAGCACTATCCACTATACCATTAAGACTTCACTAGTGTTGCAGGGAAGGAATGTACACTATATGGTTTAATGGAGCATTCTCTGACTCCACCACCAGCTCTGCCTCTGACTTCAGCTCCACCTCTGACTTCAGCACCGCCTCCAGCTCTGCCTCTGACTTCAGCTCCGCCTCCAGCTCTGACTTCAGCCCCACTTCCGCCTTTGACTCTGCCTCCAGCTCCAGACCTGCTCTGCCTCTGCCTTCAGCTCCGCCTCCAGCTCCACACCAGTCTCTGACATCAGCTCCACCTCCAACCCTGACTTCAGCTCTACCTCTGACTCCAACTCCACACCAGTCCCTGACTTCAGCTCCAGCTCTGACTTCAGCTCCACACCAGCTCTGCCTCCAACTCCAGCCCCACACCAGCTTTGCATATGACTCCCACTTCATCTCCGCCTCTGACTTCAGCTCCACACCAGCTCTACCTCTGACTTCATTTCTGCCTCTGACTCCAGCTCTACACCATCTCTGGCTCTGACTTCAGCCGGGATTTGAACTCGGGTCGCTGGGGTGAGAGTCCAGAGCACTATCCACTATACCATGAAGACTTCACTAGTGTTGCAGGGAAGGAATGTACACTATATGGTTTAATGGAGCATTCTCTGACTCCACCACCAGCTCTGCCTCTGACTTCAGCTCCACCTCTGACTTCAGCACCGCCTCCAGCTCTGCCTCTGACTACAGCTCCGCCTCCAACTCTGCTTCTGACTTCAGCCCCACTTCCGCCTTTGACTCTGCCTCCAGCTCCAGACCTGCTCTGCCACTGCCTTCAGCTCCGCCTCCAGCTCCACACCAGTCTCTGACATCAGCTCCACCTCCAACCCTGACATCAGCTCTACCTCTGACTCCAACTCCACACCAGTCCCTGACTTCAGCTCCACCTCTGACTTCAGCTCCACACCAGCTCTGCCTCCAACTCCAGCCCCACACCAGCTTTGCATCTGACTCCAACTTCATCTCCGCCTCTGACTTCAGCTCCACACCAGCTCTGCCTCTGACTTCATTTCTGCCTCTGACTCCAGCTCTACACCATCTCTGCCTCTGACTTCAGCCGGGATTTGAACTCGGGTCGCTGGGGTGAGAGTCCAGAGCACTATCCACTATACCATGAAGACTTCACTAGTGTTGCAGGGAAGGAATGTACACTATATGGTTTAATGGAGCATTCTCTGACTCCACCACCAGCTCTGCCTCTGACTTCAGCTCCACCTCTGACTTCAGCACCGCCTCCAGCTCTGCCTCTGACTTCAGCTCCGCCTCCAGCTCTGCCTCTGACTTCAGCCCCACTTCCGCCTTTGACTGTGCCTCCAGCTCCAGACCTGCTCTGCCTCTGCCTTCACCTCCGCCTCTCACCTCCACACCAGTCTCTGACTTCAGCTCCACCTCCAACCCTGACTTCAGCTCTACCTCTGACTCCAGATCCACACCAGTCTCTGACTTCAGCTCCACCTCTGACTCCAGCCCCACACCAGCTTTGCATCTGACTCCAACTTCATCTCCGCCTCTGACTTCAGCTCCACACCAGCTCTACCTCTGACTCCAGCTCTACACCATCTCTGCCTCTGACTTCAGCCCCACTTCCGCCTCCAACTCCGCCGTCAGCTCCACATCAGTTTCTGACTTCAGCTCCACCTCTGACTCCAGCTCCACACCAGTTCTGCATCTGACTTCAACTTCAGTTCCATCTCACACTACAGCTCCTCCTCCAACTCCAGTTCCACACCATCTCTGCCACTTACTTCAGCTCCGCTTCCAATTCCGGCGCCACACCAAATCTGCCTCTGACTTCAGGTCCGCCTCTGACTTCAGCTCCGCCTCCAGCTCCAGCTCCGCCTCCAACACCTTTTCCATGATGACATATTTTCTTTGGTCCCACCGGGATTTGAACTCGGGTCGCTGGGGTGAGAGTCCAGAGCACTATCCACTATACCATTAAGACTTCACTAGTGTTGCAGGGAAGGAATGTACACTATATGGTTTAATGGAGCATTCTCTGACTCCACCACCAGCTCTGCCTCTGACTTCAGCTCCACCTCTGACTTCAGCACCGCCTCCAGCTCTGCCTCTGACTTCAGCTCCGCCTCCAGCTCTGACTTCAGCCCCACTTCCGCCTTTGACTCTGCCTCCAGCTCCAGACCTGCTCTGCCTCTGCCTTCAGCTCCGCCTCCAGCTCCACACCAGTCTCTGACATCAGCTCCACCTCCAACCCTGACTTCAGCTCTACCTCTGACTCCAACTCCACACCAGTCCCTGACTTCAGCTCCAGCTCTGACTTCAGCTCCACACCAGCTCTGCCTCCAACTCCAGCCCCACACCAGCTTTGCATATGACTCCCACTTCATCTCCGCCTCTGACTTCAGCTCCACACCAGCTCTACCTCTGACTTCATTTCTGCCTCTGACTCCAGCTCTACACCATCTCTGGCTCTGACTTCAGCCGGGATTTGAACTCGGGTCGCTGGGGTGAGAGTCCAGAGCACTATCCACTATACCATGAAGACTTCACTAGTGTTGCAGGGAAGGAATGTACACTATATGGTTTAATGGAGCATTCTCTGACTCCACCACCAGCTCTGCCTCTGACTTCAGCTCCACCTCTGACTTCAGCACCGCCTCCAGCTCTGCCTCTGACTACAGCTCCGCCTCCAACTCTGCTTCTGACTTCAGCCCCACTTCCGCCTTTGACTCTGCCTCCAGCTCCAGACCTGCTCTGCCACTGCCTTCAGCTCCGCCTCCAGCTCCACACCAGTCTCTGACATCAGCTCCACCTCCAACCCTGACATCAGCTCTACCTCTGACTCCAACTCCACACCAGTCCCTGACTTCAGCTCCACCTCTGACTTCAGCTCCACACCAGCTCTGCCTCCAACTCCAGCCCCACACCAGCTTTGCATCTGACTCCAACTTCATCTCCGCCTCTGACTTCAGCTCCACACCAGCTCTGCCTCTGACTTCATTTCTGCCTCTGACTCCAGCTCTACACCATCTCTGCCTCTGACTTCAGCCGGGATTTGAACTCGGGTCGCTGGGGTGAGAGTCCAGAGCACTATCCACTATACCATGAAGACTTCACTAGTGTTGCAGGGAAGGAATGTACACTATATGGTTTAATGGAGCATTCTCTGACTCCACCACCAGCTCTGCCTCTGACTTCAGCTCCACCTCTGACTTCAGCACCGCCTCCAGCTCTGCCTCTGACTTCAGCTCCGCCTCCAGCTCTGCCTCTGACTTCAGCCCCACTTCCGCCTTTGACTGTGCCTCCAGCTCCAGACCTGCTCTGCCTCTGCCTTCACCTCCGCCTCTCACCTCCACACCAGTCTCTGACTTCAGCTCCACCTCCAACCCTGACTTCAGCTCTACCTCTGACTCCAGATCCACACCAGTCTCTGACTTCAGCTCCACCTCTGACTCCAGCCCCACACCAGCTTTGCATCTGACTCCAACTTCATCTCCGCCTCTGACTTCAGCTCCACACCAGCTCTACCTCTGACTCCAGCTCTACACCATCTCTGCCTCTGACTTCAGCCCCACTTCCGCCTCCAACTCCGCCGTCAGCTCCACATCAGTTTCTGACTTCAGCTCCACCTCTGACTCCAGCTCCACACCAGTTCTGCATCTGACTTCAACTTCAGTTCCATCTCACACTACAGCTCCTCCTCCAACTCCAGTTCCACACCATCTCTGCCACTTACTTCAGCTCCGCTTCCAATTCCGGCGCCACACCAAATCTGCCTCTGACTTCAGGTCCGCCTCTGACTTCAGCTCCGCCTCCAGCTCCAGCTCCGCCTCCAACACCTTTTCCATGATGACATATTTTCTTTGGTCCCACCGGGATTTGAACTCGGGTCGCTGGGGTGAGAGTCCAGAGCACTATCCACTATACCATTAAGACTTCACTAGTGTTGCAGGGAAGGAATGTACACTATATGGTTTAATGGAGCATTCTCTGACTCCACCACCAGCTCTGCCTCTGACTTCAGCTCCACCTCTGACTTCAGCACCGCCTCCAGCTCTGCCTCTGACTTCAGCTCCGCCTCCAGCTCTGACTTCAGCCCCACTTCCGCCTTTGACTCTGCCTCCAGCTCCAGACCTGCTCTGCCTCTGCCTTCAGCTCCGCCTCCAGCTCCACACCAGTCTCTGACATCAGCTCCACCTCCAACCCTGACTTCAGCTCTACCTCTGACTCCAACTCCACACCAGTCCCTGACTTCAGCTCCAGCTCTGACTTCAGCTCCACACCAGCTCTGCCTCCAACTCCAGCCCCACACCAGCTTTGCATATGACTCCCACTTCATCTCCGCCTCTGACTTCAGCTCCACACCAGCTCTACCTCTGACTTCATTTCTGCCTCTGACTCCAGCTCTACACCATCTCTGGCTCTGACTTCAGCCGGGATTTGAACTCGGGTCGCTGGGGTGAGAGTCCAGAGCACTATCCACTATACCATGAAGACTTCACTAGTGTTGCAGGGAAGGAATGTACACTATATGGTTTAATGGAGCATTCTCTGACTCCACCACCAGCTCTGCCTCTGACTTCAGCTCCACCTCTGACTTCAGCACCGCCTCCAGCTCTGCCTCTGACTACAGCTCCGCCTCCAACTCTGCTTCTGACTTCAGCCCCACTTCCGCCTTTGACTCTGCCTCCAGCTCCAGACCTGCTCTGCCACTGCCTTCAGCTCCGCCTCCAGCTCCACACCAGTCTCTGACATCAGCTCCACCTCCAACCCTGACATCAGCTCTACCTCTGACTCCAACTCCACACCAGTCCCTGACTTCAGCTCCACCTCTGACTTCAGCTCCACACCAGCTCTGCCTCCAACTCCAGCCCCACACCAGCTTTGCATCTGACTCCAACTTCATCTCCGCCTCTGACTTCAGCTCCACACCAGCTCTGCCTCTGACTTCATTTCTGCCTCTGACTCCAGCTCTACACCATCTCTGCCTCTGACTTCAGCCGGGATTTGAACTCGGGTCGCTGGGGTGAGAGTCCAGAGCACTATCCACTATACCATGAAGACTTCACTAGTGTTGCAGGGAAGGAATGTACACTATATGGTTTAATGGAGCATTCTCTGACTCCACCACCAGCTCTGCCTCTGACTTCAGCTCCACCTCTGACTTCAGCACCGCCTCCAGCTCTGCCTCTGACTTCAGCTCCGCCTCCAGCTCTGCCTCTGACTTCAGCCCCACTTCCGCCTTTGACTGTGCCTCCAGCTCCAGACCTGCTCTGCCTCTGCCTTCACCTCCGCCTCTCACCTCCACACCAGTCTCTGACTTCAGCTCTACCTCTGACTCCAGATCCACACCAGTCTCTGACTTCAGCTCCACCTCTGACTCCAGCCCCACACCAGCTTTGCATCTGACTCCAACTTCATCTCCGCCTCTGACTTCAGCTCCACACCAGCTCTACCTCTGACTTCATTTCTGCCTCTGACTCCAGCTCTACACCATCTCTGCCTCTGACTTCAGCCCCACTTCCGCCTCCAACTCCGCCGCCAGCTCCACACCAGTTTCTGACTTCAGCTCCGCCTCTGACTCCAGCTCCACCCCAGTTCTGCATCTGACCACAACTTCAGTTTCATCTCTGACTACAGCTTCTCCTCCAACTCCAGCTCCACACCATCTCTGCCACTGACTTCAGCTCCGCCTTCAATTTCGGCACCACACCAAATCTGCCTCTGACTTCAGCTCCGCCTACAGCTCCAGCTCCGCCACCAACGCCTTTTCCATGATGACATATTTTCTTTGGTCCCACCGGGATTTGAACTCGGGTCGCTGGGGTGAGAGTCCAGAGCACTATCCACTATACCATGAAGACTTCACTAGTGTTGCAGGGAAGGAATGTACACTATATGGTTTAATGGAGCATTCTCTGACTCCACCACCAGCTCTGCCTCTGACTTCAGCTCCACCTCTGACTTCAGCACCGCCTCCAGCTCTGCCTCTGACTTCAGCTCCGCCTCCAGCTCTGCCTCTGACTTCAGCCCCACTTCCGCCTTTGACTCTGCCTCCAGCTCCAGACCTGCTCTGCCTTCAGCTCCGCCTTCAGCTCCACACTAGTCTCTGACTTCAGCTCCACCTCCAACCCTGACTTCAGCTGTACCTCTGACTCCAGCTCCACACCAGTCTCTGACTTCAGCTCCACCTCTGACTTCAGCTCCACACCAGCTCTGCCTCCAACTCCAGCCCCACACCAGCTTTGCATCTGACTCCTACTTCACACCAGCTCTACCTCTGACTGCATTCTCTGACTCCACCACCAGCTCTGCCTCTGACTTCAGCTCCACCTCTGACTTCAGCACCGCCTCCAGCTCTGCCTCTGACTTCAGCTCCGCCTCCAGCTCTGCCTCTGACTTCAGCCCCACTTCCGCCTTTGACTCTGCCTCCAGCTCCAGACCTGCTCTGCCTCTGCCTTCAGCTCCGCCTCCAGCTCCACACTAGTCTCTGACTTCAGCTCCACCTCCAACCCTGACTTCAGCTCTACCTCTGACTCCAGCTCCACACCAGTCTCTGACTTCAGCTCCACCTCTGACTCCAGCCCCACACCAGCTTTGCATCTGACTCCAACTTCATCTCCGCCTCTGACTTCAGCTCCACACCAGCTCTACCTATGACTTCATTTCTGCCTCTGACTCCAGCTCTACACCATCTCTTTCTCTGACTTCAGCCCCACTTCCGCCTCCAACTCCGACGCCAGCTCCACACCAGTTTCTGACTTCAGCTCCGCCTCTGACTCCAGCTCCACACCAGTTCTGCATCCGACCACAACTTCAGTTCCATCTCTTATTACAGCTTCTCCTCCAACTCCAGCTCCACAACATCTCTGCCACTGACTTCAGCTCCGCCTTCAATTTCGGCACCACACCAAATCTGCCTCTGACTTCAGCTCCGCCTCTGACTTCAGCTGCGCCTACAGCTCCAGCTCGGCCACCAACGCCTTTTCCATGATGATATATATTCTTTGGTCCCACCGGGATTTGAACTCGGGTCGCTGGGGTGAGAGTCCAGAGCACTATCCACTATACCATGAAGACTTCACTAGTGTTGCAGGGAAGGAATGTACACTATATGGTTTAATGGAGCATTCTCTGACTCCACCACCAGCTCTGCCTCTGACTTCAGCTCCACCTCTGACTTCAGCACCGCCTCCAGCTCTGCCTCTGACTTCAGCTCCGCCTCCAGCTCTGCCTCTGACTTCAGCCCCACTTCCGCCTTTGACTCTGCTTCCAGCTCCAGACCTGCTCTGCCTCTGCCTTCAGCTCCGCCTCCAGCTCCACACCAATATCCAACTTCAGCTCCACCTCCAACCCTGACTTCAGCTCTACCTCTGACTCCAGCTCCACACCAGTCTCTGACTTCAGCTCCACCTCTGACTCCAGCCCCACACCAGCTTTGCATTTGACTCCAACTTCATCTCCGCCTCTGACTTCAGCTTCACACCAGCTCTACCTCTGACTTCATTTCTGCCTCTGACTCCAGCTCTACACCATCTCTGCCTCTGACTTCAGCCCCACTTCCGCCTCCAACTCCGCCGCCAACTCCACACCAGTTTCTGACTCCAGCTCCACCTCTGACTCCAGCTCCACACCAGTTCTGCATCTTACTTCAACTTCAGTTCCATCTCTGACTACAGCTTCTCCTCCAACTCCAGCTCCACACCATCTCTGCCACTGACTTCAGCTCCGCCTTCAATTTCGGCACCACACCAAATCTGCCTCTGACTTCAGCTCCGCCTCTGACTTCAGCTCCGCCTACAGCTCCAGCTCCGCCACCAACGCCTTTTCCATGATGACATATTTTCTTTGGTCCCACCGGGATTTGAACTCGGGTCGCTGGGGTGAGAGTCCAGAGCACTACCCACTATACCATGAAGACTTCACTAGTGTTGCAGGGAAGGAATGTACACTTTATAGTTTAATGGAGCATTCTCTGACTCCACCACCAGCTCTGCCTCTGACTTCAGCTCCACCTCTGACTTCAGCACCGCCTCCAGCTCTGCCTCTGACTTCAGCTCCGCCTCCAGCTCTGGCTCTGACTTCAGCCCCACTTCCACCTTTGACTCTGCCTCCAGCTCCAGACCAACTCTGCCTCTGCCTTCAGCTCCGCCTCCAGCTCCACACCAGTCTCCGACTTCAGCTCCACCTCCAACCCTGACTTCAGCTCTACCTCTGACTCCAGCTCCACACCAGTCTCACTTCAGCTCCACCTCTGACTCCAGCCCCACACCAGCTTTGCATCTGACTCCAATTTCATCTCCGCCTCTGACTTCAGCTCCACACCAGCTCTACCTCTGACTTCATTTCTGCCTCTGACTCCAGCTCTACACCATCTCTGCCTCTGACTTCAGCCCCACTTCCGCCTCACACTCCGCCGCTAGTTCCACACCAGTTTCTGACTTCAGCTCCACCTTTGACTCCAGCTCCACACCAGTTCTGCATCTGACTTCAACTTCAGTTCCATCTCACACTACAGCTCCTCCTCCAACTCCAGTTCCACACCATCTCTGCCACTGACTTCAGCTCCGCTTCCAATTCCGGCGCCACACCAAATCTGCCTCTGACTTCAGGTCCGCCTCTGACTTCAGCTCCGCCTACAGCTCCAGCTCCGCCTCCAACACCTTTTCCATGATGACATATTTTCTTTGGTCCCACCGGGATTTGAACTCGGGTCGCTGGGGTGAGAGTCCAGAGCACTATCCACTATACCATGAAGACTTCACTAGTGTTGCAGGGAAGGAATGTACACTATATGGTTTAATGGAGCATTCTCTGACTCCACCACCAGCTCTGCCTCTGACTTGAGCTGCATCTCTGACTTCAGCACCGCCTCCAGCTCTGCCTCTGACTTCAGCTCCGCCTCCAGCTCTGCCTCTGACTTCAGCCCCACTTCCGCCTTTGACTGTGCCTCCAGCTCCAGACCTGCTCTGCCTCTGCCTTCAGCTCCGCCTCCAGCTCCACACCAGTCTCTGACTTCAGCTCCACCTCCAACCCTGACTTCAGCTCTACCTCTGACTCCAGCTCCACACCAGTCTCTGACTTCAGCTCCACCTCTGACTCCAGCCCCACACCAGCTTTGCATCTGACTCCAACTTCATCTCCGCCTCTGACTTCAGCTCCACACCAGCTCTACCTCTGACTTCATTTCTGCCTCTGACTCCAGCTCTACACCATCTCTGCCTCTGACTTCAGCCCCACTTCCGCCTCCAACTCCGCCGCCAGCTCCACACCAGTTTCTGACTTCAGCTCCGCCTCTGACTCCAGCTCCACAACAGTTCTGCATCTGACCACAACTTCAGTTCCATCTCTGACTACAGCTTCTCCTCCAACTCCAGCTCCACACCATCTCTGCCACTGACTTCAGCTCCGCCTTCAATTTCGGCACCACACCAAATCTAACTCTGACTTCAGCTCCGCCTCTGACTTCAGCTCCGCCTACAGCTCCAGCTCCGCCACCAACGCCTTTTCCATGATGACATATTTTCTTTGGTCCCACCGGGATTTGAACTCGGGTCGCTGGGGTGAGAGTCCAGAGCACTACCCACTATACCATGAAGACTTCACTAGTGTTGCAGGGAAGGAATGTACACTATATGGTTTAATGGAGCATTCTCTGACTCCACCACCAGCTCTGCCTCTGACTTCACCTCCTCCTCTGACTTCAGCACCGCCTCCAGCTCTGCCTCTGACTTCAGCTCCGTCTCCAGCTCTGCCTCTGACTTCAGCCCCACTTCCGCCTTTGACTCTGCCTCCAGCTCCAGACCTGCTCTGCCTCTGCCTTCAGCTCCGCCTCCAGCTCCACACCAGTCTCTGACATCAGCTCCACCTCCAACCCTGACTTCAGCTCCACACCAGTCTCTGACTTCAGCTCCACCTCTGACTTCAGCTCCACACCAGCTCCACCTCTGACTCCAGCCCCACACCAGATTTGCATCTGACTCCAACTTCATCTTCGCCTCTGACTACAGCTCCACACCAGCTCTACCTCTGACTTCATTTCTGCCTCTGACTCCAGCTCTACACCATCTCTGCCTCTGACTTCAGCCCCACTTCCGCCTCCAACTCCGCCGCCAGCTCCACACCAGTTTCTGACTTCAGCTCCACCTCTGACTCCAGCTCCACACCAGTTCTGCATCTGACTTCAACTTCAGTTCCATCTCACACTACAGCTTCTCCTCCAAATCCAGTTCCACACCATCTCTGCCCCTGACTTCAGCTCCGCTTCCAATTCCGGCGCCACCCCAAATCTGCCTCTGACTTCAGGTCCGCCTCTGACTTCAGCTCCGCCTACAGCTCCAGCTCCGCCTCCAACACCTTTTTCCATGATGACATATTTTCTTTGGTCCCACCGGGATTTGAACTCGGGTCGCTGGGGTGAGAGTCCAGAGCACTATCCACTATACCATTAACACTTCACTAGTGTTGCAGGGAAGGAATGTACACTATATGGTTTAATGGAGCATTCTCTGACTCCACCACCAGCTCTGCCTCTGACTTCAGCTCCACCTCTGACTTCAGCACCGCCTCCAGCTCTGCCTCTGACTTCAGCTCCGCCTCCAGCTCTGCCTCTGACTTCAGCCCCACTTCCGCCTTTGACTCTGCCTCCAGCTCCAGACCTGCTCTGCCTCTGCCTTCAGCTCCGCCTCCAGCTCCACACCAGTCTCTGACATCAGCTCCACCTCCAACCCTGACTTCAGCTCTACCTCTGACTCCAGCTCCACACCAGTCTCTGACTTCAGCTCCACCTCTGACTTCAGCTCCACAACAGCTCTGCCTCCAACTCCAGCCCCACACCAGCTTTGCATCTGACTCCTACTTCATCTCCGCCTCTGACTTTAGCTCCACACCAGCTCTACCTCTGACTTCATTTCTGCCTCTGACTCCAGCTCTACACCATCTCTGCCTCTGACTTCAGCCAGGATTTGAACTCGGGTCGCTGGGGTGAGAGTCCAGAGCACTATCCACTATACCATGAAGACTTCACTAGTGTTGCAGGGAAGGAATGTACACTATATGGTTTAATGGAGCATTCTCTGACTCCACCACCAGCTCTGCCTCTGACTTCAGCTCCACCTCTGACTTCAGCACCGCCTCCAGCTCTGCCTCTGACTTCAGCTCCGCCTCCAGCTCTGCCTCTGACTTCAGCCCCACTTCCGCCTTTGACTGTGCCTCCAGCTCCAGACCTGCTCTGCCTCTGCCTTCAGCTCCGCCTCCAGCTCCACACCAGTCTCTGACTTCAGCTCCACCTCCAACCCTGACTTCAGCTCTACCTCTGACTCCAGCTCCACACCAGTCTCTGACTTCAGCTCCACCT
The DNA here is from genome assembly GCF_054491065.1 of Syngnathus leptorhynchus. Classification (NCBI taxonomy): domain Eukaryota; kingdom Metazoa; phylum Chordata; class Actinopteri; order Syngnathiformes; family Syngnathidae; genus Syngnathus; species Syngnathus leptorhynchus. Next base: position 356,571 of record NW_028232002.1, read on the forward strand.
CTGACTCCAGCCCCACACCAGCTTTGCATCTGACTCCAACTTCATCTCCGCCTCTGACTTCAGCTCCACACCAGCTCTACCTCTGACTTCATTTCTGCCTCTGACTCCAGCTCTACACCATCTCTGCCTCTGACTTCAGCCCCACTTCCGCCGCCAACTCCGCCGCCAGCTCCACACCAGTTTCTGACTTCAGCTCCACCTCTGACTTCAGCTCCACACTAGTTCTAAATCTGACTTCAACTTCAGTTCCATCTCACACTACAGCTTCTCCTCCAACTCCAGTTCCACACCATCTCTGCCACTGACTTCAGCTCCGCTTCCAATTCCGGCGCCACACCAAATCTGCCTCTGACTTCAGCTCCGCCTCTGACTTCAGCTCCGCCTACAGCTCCAGCTCCGCCTCCAACACCTTTTCCATGATGACATATTTTCTTTGGTCCCACCGGGATTTGAACTCGGGTCGCTGGGGTGAGAGTCCAGAGCACTATCCACTATACCATTAACACTTCACTAGTGTTGCAGGGAAGGAATGTACACTATATGGTTTATTGGAGCAGTCTCTGACTTCACCACCAGCTCTGCCTCTGACTTCAGCCCCACTTCCGCCTTCAACTCTGCCTCCAGCTCCAGACCTGATCTGCCTCTGCCTTCAGCTCCGTCTCCAGCTCCACACCAGTCTCTGACTTCAGCTCCACCTCCAACCCTGACTTCAGCTCTACCTCTGACTCCAGCTCCACACCAGTCTCTGACTTCAGCTCCACCTCTGACTCCAGCCCCACACCAGCTTTGCATCTGACTCCAACTTCATCTCCGCCTCTGACTTCAGCTCCACACCAGCTCTACCTCTGACTTCATTTCTGCCTCTGACTCCAGCTCTACACCATCTCTGCCTCTGACTTCAGCCCCACTTCCGCCTCCAACTCCGCCGCCAGCTCCACACCAGTTTCTGACTTCAGCTCCGCCTCTGACTCCAGCTCCACACCAGTTCTGCATCTGACCACAACTTCAGTTCCATCTCTGACTACAGCTTCTCCTTTAGCTCCAGCTCCGCCACCAACGCCTTTTCCATGATGACATATTTTCTTTGGTCCCACCGGGATTTGAACTCGGGTCGCTGGGGTTAGAGTCCAGAGCACTATCCACTATACCATGAAGACTTCACTAGTGTTGCAGGGAAGGAATGTACACTATATGGTTTAATGGAGCATTCTCTGACTCCACCACCAGCTCTGCCTCTGACTTCAGCTCCACCTCTGACTTCAGCACCGCCTCCAGCTCTGCCTCTGACTTCAGCCCCACTTCCGCCTTTGACTCTGCCTCCAGCTCCAGACTTACTCTGCGTCTGCCTTCAGCTCCGCCTCCAGCTCCACACCAGTCTCCGACTTCAGCTCCACCTCCAATCCTGACTTCAGCTCTACCTCTGACTCCAGCTCCACACTAGTCTCACTTCAGCTCCACCTCTGACTCCAGCCCCACACCAGATTTGCATCTGACTCCAACTTCATCTCCGCATCTGACTACAGTTCCACACCAGCTCTACCTCTGACTTCATTTCTGCCTCTGACTCCAGCTCTACACCATCTCTGCCTCTGACTTCAGCCCCACTTCCGCCTTCAACTCCGCCGCCAGCTCCACACCAGTTTCTGACTTCAGCTCCACCTCTGACTCCAGCTCCACACCAGTTCTGCATCTGACTTCAACTTCAGTTCCATCTCACACTACAGCTTCTCCTCCAACTCCAGTTCCACACCATCTCTGCCACTGACTTCAGCTCCGCTTCCAATTCCGGCGCCACACCAAATCTGCCTCTGACTTCAGGTCCGCCTCTGACTTCAGCTCCGCCTACAGCTCCAGCTCCGCCTCCAACACCTTTTCCATGATGACATATTTTCTTTGGTCCCACCGGGATTTGAACTCGGGTCGCTGGGGTGAGAGTCCAGAGCACTATCCACTATACCATTAACACTTCACTAGTGTTGCAGGGAAGGAATGTACACTATATGGTTTAATGGAGCATTCTCTGACTCCACCACCAGCTCTGCCTCTGACTTCAGCTCCACCTCTGACTTCAGCACCGCCTCCAGCTCTGCCTCTGACTTCAGCTCCGCCTCCAGCTCTGACTTCAGCCCCACTTCCGCCTTTGACTCTGCCTCCAGCTCCAGACCTGCTCTGCCTCTGCCTTCAGCTCCGCCTCCAGCTCCACACCAGTCTCTGACATCAGCTCCACCTCCAACCCTGACATCAGCTCTACCTCTGACTCCAACTCCACACCAGTCCCTGACTTCAGCTCCACCTCTGACTTCAGCACCGCCTCCAGCTCTGCCTCTGACTTCAGCCCCACTTCCGCCTTTGACTCTGCCTCCAGCTCCAGACTTGCTCTGCCTCTGCCTTCAGCTCCGCCTCCAGCTCCACACCAGTCTCCGACTTCAGCTCCACCTCCAACCCTGACTTCAGCTCTACCTCTGACTCCAGCTCCACACCAGTGTCACTTCAGCTCCACCTCTGACTCCAGCCCCACACCAGATTTGCATCTGACTCCAACTTCATCTCCGCCTCTGACTACAGCTCCACACCAGCTCTACCTCTGACTTCATTTCTGCCTCTGACTCCAGCTCTACACCATCTCTGCCTCTGACTTCAGCCCCACTTCCGCCTCCAACTCCGCCGCCAGCTCCACACCAGTTTCTGACTTCAGCTCCACCTCTGACTCCAGCTCCACACCAGTTCTGCATCTGACTTCAACTTCAGTTCCATCTCACACTACAGCTTCTCCTCCAACTCCAGTTCCACACCATCTCTGCCACTGACTTCAGCTCCGCTTCCAATTCCGGCGCCACACCAAATCTGCCTCTGACTTCAGGTCCGCCTCTGACTTCAGCTCCGCCTACAGCTCCAGCTCCGCCTCCAACACCTTTTCCATGATGACATATTTTCTTTGGTCCCACCGGGATTTGAACTCGGGTCGCTGGGGTGAGAGTCCAGAGCACTATCCACTATACCATTAACACTTCACTAGTGTTGCAGGGAAGGAATGTACACTATATGGTTTAATGGAGCATTCTCTGACTCCACCACCAGCTCTGCCTCTGACTTCAGCTCCACCTCTGACTTCAGCACCGCCTCCAGCTCTGCCTCTGACTTCAGCTCCGCCTCCAGCTCTGCCTCTGACTTCAGCCCCACTTCCGCCTTTGACTCTGCCTCCAGCTCCAGACCTGCTCTGCCTCTGCCTTCAGCTCCGCCTCCAGCTCCACACCAGGCTCTGACATCAGCTCCACCTCCAACCCTGACTTCAGCTCCACACCAGTCTCTGACTTCAGCTCCACCTCTGACTCCAGCTCCACATCTGACTCCAACTTCATCTCCGCCTCTGACTTCAGCTCCACACCAGCTCTACCTCTGACTTTATTTCTGCCTCTGACTCCAGCTCTACACCATCTCTGCCTCTGACTTCAGCCCCACTTCCGCCTACAACTCCGGCGCCAGCTCCACACCAGTTTCTGACTTCAGCTCCGCCTCTGACTCCAGCTCCACACCAGTTCTGCATCTGACCACAACTTCAGTTCCATCTCTGACTACAGCTTCTCCTCCAACTCCAGCTCCACACCATCTCTGCCACTGACTTCAGCTCCGCCGCCAATTTCGGCACCACACCAAATCTGCCTCTGACTCCAGCTCCGCCTCTGACTTCAGCTCCGCCTTTAGCTCCAGCTCCGCCACCAACGCCTTTTCCATGATGACATATTTTCTTTGGTCCCACCGGGATTTGAACTCGGGTCGCTGGGGTGAGAGTCCAGAGCACTATCCACTATACCATGAAGACTTCACTAGTGTTTCAGGGAAGGAATGTACACTATATGGTTTAATGGAGCATTCTCTGACTCCACCACCAGCTCTGCCTCTGACTTCAGCTCCACCTCTGACTTCAGCACCGCCTCCAGCTCTGCCTCTGACTTCAGCCCCACTTCCGCCTTTGACTCTGCCTCCAGCTCCAGACTTGCTCTACCTCTGCCTTCAGCTCCGCCTCCAGCTCCACACCAGTCTCCGACTTCAGCTCCACCTCCAACCCTGACTTCAGCTCTACCTCTGACTCCAGCTCCACACCAGTGTCACTTCAGCTCCACCTCTGACTCCAGCCCCACACCAGATTTGCATCTGACTCCAACTTCATCTCCGCCTCTGACTACAGCTCCACACCAGCTCTACCTCTGACTTCATTTCTGCCTCTGACTCCAGCTCTACACCATCTCTGCCTCTGACTTCAGCCCCACTTCCGCCTCCAACTCCGCCGCCAGCTCCACACCAGTTTCTGACTTCAGCTCCACCTCTGACTCCAGCTCCACACCAGTTCTGCATCTGACTTCAACTTCAGTTCCATCTCACACTACAGCTTCTCCTCCAACTCCAGTTCCACACCATCTCTGCCACTGACTTCAGCTCCGCTTCCAATTCCGGCGCCACACCAAATCTGCCTCTGACTTCAGGTCCGCCTCTGACTTCAGCTCCGCCTACAACTCCAGCTCCGCCTCCAACACCTTTTCCATGATGACATATTTTCTTTGGTCCCACCGGGATTTGAACTCGGGTCGCTGGGGTGAGAGTCCAGAGCACTATCCACTATACCATTAACACTTCACTAGTGTTGCAGGGAAGGAATGTACACTATATGGTTTAATGGAGCATTCTCTGACTCCACCACCAGCTCTGCCTCTGACTTCAGCTCCACCTCTGACTTCAGCACCGCCTCCAGCTCTGCCTCTGACTTCAGCTCCGCCTCCAGCTCTGCCTCTGACTTCAGCCCCACTTCCGCCTTTGACTCTGCCTCCAGCTCCAGACCTGCTCTGCCTCTGCCTTCAGCTCCGCCTCCAGCTCCACACCAGTCTCTGACATCAGCTCCACCTCCAACCCTGACTTCAGCTCTACCTCTGACTCCAGCTCCACACCAGTCTCTGACTTCAGCTCCACCTCTGACTTCAGCTCCACAACAGCTCTGCCTCCAACTCCAGCCCCACACCAGCTTTGCATCTGACTCCTACTTCATCTCTGCCTCTGACTTTAGCTCCACACCAGCTCTACCTCTGACTTCATTTCTGCCTCTGACTCCAGCTCTACACCATCTCTGCCTCTGACTTCAGCCGGGATTTGAACTCGGGTCGCTGGGGTGAGAGTCCAGAGCACTATCCACTATACCATGAAGACTTCACTAGTGTTGCAGGGAAGGAATGTACACTATATGGTTTAATGGAGCATTCTCTGACTCCACCACCAGCTCTGCCTCTGACTTCAGCTCCACCTCTGACTTCAGCACCGCCTCCAGCTCTGCCTCTGACTTCAGCTCCGCCTCCAGCTCTGCCTCTGACTTCAGCCCCACTTCCGCCTTTGACTGTGCCTCCAGCTCCAGACCTGCTCTGCCTCTGCCTTCAGCTCCGCCTCCAGCTCCACACCAGTCTCTGACTTCAGCTCCACCTCCAACCCTGACTTCAGCTCTACCTCTGACTCCAGCTCCACACCAGTCTCTGACTTCAGCTCCACCTCTGACTCCAGCCCCACACCAGCTTTGCATCTGACTCCAACTTCATCTCCGCCTCTGACTTCAGCTCCACACCAGCTCTACCTCTGACTTCATTTCTGCCTCTGACTCCAGCTCTACACCATCTCTGCCTCTGACTTCAGCCCCACTTCCGCTTCCAACTCCGCCGCCAGCTCCACACCAGTTTCTGACTTCAGCTCCACCTCTGACTCCAGCTCCACACCAGTTCTGCATCTGACTTCAACTTCAGTTCCATCTCACACTACAGCTTCTCCTCCAACTCCAGTTCCACACCATCTCTGCCACTGACTTCAGCTCCGCTTCCAATTCCGGCGCCACACCAAATCTGCCTCTGACTTCAGCTCCGCCTCTGACTTCAGCTCCGCCTACAGCTCCAGCTCCGCCTCCAACACCTTTTCCATGATGACATATTTTCTTTGGTCCCACCGGGATTTGAACTCGGGTCGCTGGGGTGAGAGTCCAGAGCACTATCCACTATACCATGAAGACTTTACTAGTGTTGCAGGGAAGGAATGTACACTATATGGTTTATTGGAGCAGTCTCTGACTTCACCACCAGCTCTGCCTCAGACTTCAGCTCCACCTCTGACTTCAGCTCCACCTCTGACTTCAGCTCCACACCAGCTCTGCCTCCAACTCCAGCCCCACACCAGCTTTGCATCTGACTCCTACTTCATCTCCGCCTCTGACTTCAGCTCCACACCAGCTCTACCTCTGACTTCATTTCTGCTTCTGACTCCAGCTCTACACCATCTCTGCCTCTGACTTCAGCCGGGATTTGAACTGCTGGGGTGAGAGTCCAGAGCACTATCCACTATACCATGAAGACTTCACTAGTGTTGCAGGGAAGGAATGTACACTATATGGTTTAATGGAGCATTCTCTGACTCCACCACCAGCTCTGCCTCTGACTTCAGCTCCACCTCTGACTTCAGCACCGCCTCCAGCTCTGCCTCTGACTTCAGCTCCGCCTCCAGCTCTGCCTCTGACTTCAGCCCCACTTCCGCCTTTGACTGTGCCTACAGCTCCAGACCTGCTCTGCCTCTGCCTTCAGCTCCGCCTCCAGCTCCACACCAGTCTCTGACTTCAGCTCCACCTCCAACCCTGACTTCAACTTTACCTCTGACTCCAGCTCCACACCAGTCTCACTTCAGCTCCACCTCTGACTCCAGCTCCACACCAGCTCTGCCTCCAACTCCAGCCCCACACCAGCTTTGCATCTGACTCCTACTTCATCTCCGCCTCTGACTTCAGCTCCACACCAGCTCTACCTCTGACTTCATTTCTGCTTCTGACTCCAGCTCTACACCATCTCTGCCTCTGACTTCAGCCGGGATTTGAACTGCTGGGGTGAGAGTCCAGAGCACTATCCACTATACCATGAAGACTTCACTAGTGTTGCAGGGAAGGAATGTACACTATATGGTTTAATGGAGCATTCTCTGACTCCACCACCAGCTCTGCCTCTGACTTCAGCTCCACCTCTGACTTCAGCACCGCCTCCAGCTCTGCCTCTGACTTCAGCTCCGCCTCCAGCTCTGCCTCTGACTTCAGCCCCACTTCCGCCTTTGACTGTGCCTACAGCTCCAGACCTGCTCTGCCTCTGCCTTCAGCTCCGCCTCCAGCTCCACACCAGTCTCTGACTTCAGCTTCACCTCCAACCCTGACTTCAACTTTACCTCTGACTCCAGCTCCACACCAGTCTCACTTCAGCTCCACCTCTGACTCCAGCTCCACACCAGCTCTGCCTCCAACTCCAGCCCCACACCAGGTTTGCATCTGACTCTAACTTCATCTCCGCCTCTGACTTCAGGTCCACACCAGTTCTACCTCTGACTTCATTTCTGCCTCTGACTACAGCTCTACACCATCTCTGCCTCTGAGTTCAGCCCCACTTCCGCCTCCATCTCTGCCGCCAGCTCCACACCAGTGTCTGACTTCAGCTCCACCTCTGACTACAGCTCCACACCAGTTCTGCATCTGACCACAACTTCAGTTCCATCTCTGACTACAGCTTCTCCTCCAACTCCAGCTCCACACCATCTCTGCCACTGACTTCAGCTCCGCCTCCAATTTCGGCACCACACCAAATCTGCCTCTGACTTCAGCTCCGCCTCTGACTTCAGCTCCGCCTACAGCTCCAGCTCCGCCACCAACGCCTTTTCCATGATGACATATTTTCTTTGGTCCCACCGGGATTTGAACTCGGGTCACTGGGGTGAGAGTCCAGAGCACTATCCACTATACCATGAAGACTTTACTAGTGTTGCAGGGAAGGAATGTACACTATATGGTTTAATGGAGCATTCTCTGACTCCACCACCAGCTCTGCCTCTGACTTCAGCTCCACCTCTGACTTCAGCTCCACACCAGCTCTGCCTCCAACTCCAGCCCCACACCAGCTTTGCATCTGACTCCTACTTCATCTCCGCCTCTGACTTCAGCTCCACACCAGCTCTACCTCTGACTTCATTTCTGCCTCTGACTCCAGCTCTACACCATCTCTGCCTCTGACTTCAGCCGGGATTTGAACTCGGGTCGCTGGGGTGAGAGTCCAGAGCACTATCCACTATACCATGAAGACTTCACTAGTGTTGCAGGGAAGGAATGTACACTATATGGTTTAATGGAGCATTCTCTGACTCCACCACCAGCTCTGCCTCTGACTTCAGCTCCACCTCTGACTTCAGCACCGCCTCCAGCTCTGCCTCTGACTTCAGCTCCGCCTCCAGCTCTGCCTCTGACTTCAGCCCCACTTCCGCCTTTGACTCTGCCTCGAGCTCCAGACCTGCTCTGCCTCTGCCTTCAGCTCCACACCAGTCTCCGACTTCAGCTCCACCTCCAACCCTGACTTCAGCTCCACCTCTGACTCCAGCCCCACACCAGATTTGCATCTGACTCCAACTTCATTTCCGCCTCTGACTACAGTTCCACACCAGCTCTACCTCTGACTTCATTTCTGCCTCTGACTCCAGCTCTACACCATCTCTGCCTCTGAGTTCAGCCCCACTTCCGCCTCCATCTCCGCCGCCAGCTCCACACCAGTTTCTGACTTCAGCTCCGCCTCTGACTACAGCTCCACACCAGTTCTGCATCTGACCACAACTTCAGTTCCATCTCTGACTACAGCTTCTCCTCCAACTCCAGCTCCACACCATCTCTGCCACTGACTTCAGCTCCGCCTCCAATTTCGGCACCACACCAAATCTGCCTCTGACTTCAGCTCCGCCTCTGACTTCAGCTCCGCCTACAGCTCCAGCTCCGCCACCAACGCCTTTTCCATGATGACATATTTTCTTTGGTCCCACCGGGATTTGAACTCGGGTCGCTGGGGTGAGAGTCCAGAGCACTATCCACTATACCATGAAGACTTTACTAGTGTTGCAGGGAAGGAAGGTACACTATATGGTTTAATGGAGCATTCTCTGACTCCACCACCAGCTCTGCCTCTGACTTCAGCTCCACCTCTGACTTCAGCTCCACACCAGCTCTGCCTCCAACTCCAGCCCCACACCAGCTTTGCATCTGACTCCTACTTCATCTCCGCCTCTGACTTCAGCTCCACACCAGCTCTACCTCTGACTTCATTTCTGCCTCTGACTCCAGCTCTACACCATCTCTGCCTCTGACTTCAGCCGGGATTTGAACTCGGGTCGCTGGGGTGAGAGTCCAGACCACTATCCACTATGCCATGAAGACTTCACTAGTGTTGCAGGGAAGGAATGTACACTATATGGTTTAATGGAGCATTCTCTGACTCCACCACCAGCTCTGCCTCTGACTCCAGCTCCACACCAGTTCTGCATCTGACTTCAACTTCAGTTCCATCCCACACTACAGCTCCTCCTCCAACTCCAGTTCCACACCATCTCTGCCACTGACTTCAGCTCCGCTTCCAATTCCGGCGCCACACCAAATCTGCCTCTGACTTCAGCTCCGCCTACAGCTCCAGCTCCGCCTCCAACACCTTTTCCATGATGACATATTTTCTTTGGTCCCACCGGGATTTGAACTCGGGTCGCTGGGGTGAGAGTCCAGAGCACTATCCACTATACCATGAAGACTTTACTAGTGTTGCAGGGAAGGAATGTACACTATATGGTTTAATGGAGCATTCTCTGACTCCACCACCAGCTCTGCCTCTGACTTCAGCTCCACCTCTGACTTCAGCTCCACCTCTGACTTCAGCTCCACACCAGCTCTGCCTCCAACTCCAGCCCCACACCAGCTTTGCATCTGACTCCTACTTCATCTCCGCCTCTGACTTCAGCTCCACACCAGCTCTACCTCTGACTTCATTTCTGCTTCTGACTCCAGCTCTACACCATCTCTGCCTCTGACTTCAGCCGGGATTTGAACTGCTGGGGTGAGAGTCCAGAGCACTATCCACTATACCATGAAGACTTCACTAGTGTTGCAGGGAAGGAATGTACACTATATGGTTTAATGGAGCATTCTCTGACTCCACCACCAGCTCTGCCTCTGACTTCAGCTCCACCTCTGACTTCAGCACCGCCTCCAGCTCTGCCTCTGACTTCAGCTCCGCCTCCAGCTCTGCCTCTGACTTCAGCCCCACTTCCGCCTTTGACTGTGCCTACAGCTCCAGACCTGCTCTGCCTCTGCCTTCAGCTCCGCCTCCAGCTCCACACCAGTCTCTGACTTCAGCTCCACCTCCAACCCTGACTTCAACTTTACCTCTGACTCCAGCTCCACACCAGTCTCACTTCAGCTCCACCTCTGACTCCAGCTCCACACCAGCTCTGCCTCCAACTTCATCTCCGCCACTGACTTCAGCTCCACACCAGCTCTACCTCTGACTTCATTTCTGCCTCTGACTCCAGCTCTACACCATCTCTGCCTCTGACTTCAGCCCCACTTCCGCCTCCAACTCCGCCGCCAGCTCCACACCAGTTTCTGACTTCAGCTCCGCCTCTGACTCCAGCTCCACACCAGTTCTGCATCTGACCACAACTTCAGTTCCATCTCTGACTACAGCTTCTCCTCCAACTCCAGCTCCACACCATCTCTGCCACTGACTTCAGCTCCGCCTTCAATTTCAGCACCACACCAAATCTGCCTCTGACTTCAGGTCCGCCTCTGACTTCAACTCCGCCTACAGCTCCAGCTCCGCCACCAACGCCTTTTCCATGATGACATATTTTCTTTGGTCCCACCGGGATTTGAACTCGGGTCGCTGGGGTGAGAGTCCAGAGCACTATCCACTATACCATGTTGGAATATATTTCTAATTTAACATGAACTCGAGTTACTAATCTGACTCCAATTTGTGACTTTACCCAACTGCCACTCATCCAACAATATGCGCGCTCGTTCTGCAATAGAAAGGTATCAGGAAGCCGGCATTTTCACACACGAGTGGATTTATTCCTAACACACAAATCTAATACATCACCTGGGTCTCGGGTCCCTCTCAGTACACCTCTGTACGCCTCTGTTGCCAACCAGCAGACGTACTCTACATCCGAGTTGCCCAGCCATTAATTATACTACACAATATGCAAATGGCACATCAACAAAGGCATTCTGTCATTATTCTATTGGCTATGTGTCAACTGCAGTTAACTTTAGCTTGCTCTCATTGGTCTTTCTTCTCCTGCCGAATAACTTGCTCGCTCCTCCTGGTTGTAGTTTTCCATATAGGGTCACCAATTGTTGTTATCGATCAGATGGCCCTGTGGGTCGTCCTTGTTGCTGCTCCTGGATGATCTTTTTGTTCTGGAACGCAGACGTCCTCGCACCAACCACATATTTTGTTTTGTTCCCACTGTCACACACTCAGCAGTTTCATACTCTCATGCACAAGATGTCTAATGAACTATTTCAAGATCAAATTCTTATGTTCCTTCATTCCCTCTCATGACCTCAGACCACTGAGGTCATCACTCGAATACCTTGTTTTCTTGTTAAACACAAGCTAAAAATCACTAGCCGTAAGCTAAAAATCAGCAAACAATTTAATTCTAGTAGACAATCAGGAGAAAATTTCATACCCTCCCATGGCCCCAGGTCCCTGAGGCCACCTTCACATACTCACATCCCGGAGGGCCACAGCTGTCTCCGCCTCCTGGGGGTCCTTCTGAGGGATCATCATGTACTGGCCACCCGGAGGGAGTGGCCCCAACGTGCGTTCAATTGTCTTAACAGTTAATGATCTGATACATGGAATACAGCAACATCCGCATAACACCATAATAGCAGCAAACACAGCGATAGAAATCAGTACTGATGCAATCAAGCTTTTATATTTGCCAAAGACGTTTAACCAGTCAGAGTACCAACTGGTGTTCACACCTGAGTGCTCCTTCATTTTGTTACTTAGCGTGCGCAGACCCTCCAATGCCTTAGTGAGCTGACCGTCAGGAGACGTATTGTTGGGAATCAGAGTACAGCACTGGTCCCCAAAAATACCACAGACTCCTCCTCTTTCCGCTAACACCATATCTAAACCTATTCTATTTTGGAATGCCATAAGAGACGTGGCTGCTAATTGCTCATGCACTGCCTGGAGTGCCGAGGTGGTGAAGTTCGCCAATCGTTGGACATTGTAGTGGACATAATTAATCCGGTCCACATTTTTGTTTACTGTAATGAGCAGGAAAATACTCTCCCATCCTGCCGCCACTTGATTCACCAATTTGTATTCATCAGGGACCCCTCTCGGAACTCCAATTGCATCTATGTACGTGGGGTCTCCTGCATTCAACCATTCTTGCATGTCCTTTTTCCTCCTCACAAGGAAGGGGATTCTTCCCCACCGTCCAACGCCTTCCCAATTTATTCTGGACACGTCTAATGCTGTCACACTAATTGGCATGATCAGCGTTACTAGGGCGCACTTACCTGAGGCATTGGAGGGAAGCCTATCGTACAACACTTTTGCTCCACACCACAGCCAAACATCAGCACGAGCTAGAGGGATTCCTGCTGGCAAAGACACATTTTCATTACACCATGACTCCTGGATATTTCCAATCCCAGGGCCAGTCCCATTTAACTTTAGGCAGGTGAAATATTGTTGTGCAACATTGCCGTAAAAAATTGGCTTTTTCTTTCCTGTGGGCGTACCAAGGGCCAGTCCTGGTACCGTGGTTGATAATTGTCCAATTTATCTAACAAATCAAGCCATTGTTGAGTCCAGTTGAAATTTGTCACCCAAGCTTTCACCTGTATCGGTTGTTTATACCTCAGATTTAGCAGTAGTTGTTGTGTCTGTGGCTTCAGCGTCTTACCACCATCTTGCTCTGCTTCATACCATACCGTTCCATTACAGGAATGATACACCATCACTCGTTCTTCTTTCGCTCCATCACTTCTGAAAATAGTCAATAAAGTTAAACATTTGCATCGTTGTCGTCGTTGTTCAGACACTTTCGAGTCCGACTTGGATCCAATTCCCGCCATTGTCACATTCCCTCTCTTGACCTGCCTGTCCAGGCGGTCAACCTTTAAGCCCACCATTGGCAGACACTGTGCCCCTGTGTCCTCCATACCTTTGTCTGCTTCCTTCGGCCATCGATATTGAGGACGGCGGACCGGACTGGAGCAATCAACTTCCAATTGGATCGGCTGAACCGTATGACAAAAACCAACATCGAATGGACCCTGTGACCACAAGGTCTGTGGCATTTGATCCAGCATCGCCTGTGCAGACTCATGGTCCGTCTGTTCCCGCCCATGATGGCGGTCCAGGAAGACCAATTCAAGGTCTGACTCATCTACCATTTTTGCCATTGTCCTGTAACTTTTGGTTGCGGCCGAATGCCACACATCTGGAATCTCAGTCATCATCCAGTCATGTTGTTGTGTTAATCGTTTCACCATGGGCCCCAATTGGCGGGGCTCATGGCCTGGCGACACAGCCAGTGACACGTGCGGCAAACCTTCCTCACTCATTCGATACCATTGCTCTTGCTCCGGCGACAACTGTACATATGCTGCCACCCCCTCGGGGCCCACAAAGATGCATGGTGATTGTAATGTCCAATCATCTCCCTCAATTTCTTCAAACGCATCTCTATATATCTCATCTGATTCTCTATCATAATATAGAGTGCAATGCAATGGATCCACTGGGGGGTGGTACGGTGCCCATGCCTGGATCCACGGTTTCCACAAGAGGTACGTGGAGTAGACACCTCCCCCAAACGGAGTCTCAGGTTTCAATCTCGCCCAGTAGATTCGTGCCGTTTCTGGTACTGTGGGGAGTGGTGCCATCAACCACTGACCCTGAGGTGTCACAGGCTGGGAGCATTCCAGAACCTGTCCGTCAGGAAATGTCACTGTAAGTCCCTTCTCGCCGCACAGAATCTGGGCTCTCAATGCTGACAACATGTCTCTGCCCATCAAGTTGATGGGTGTGTCCATTGCATGAACATATGAATGATATAGTTTCTGTCCAGTGTTTGTGATTTCCGTTTTCAATGGCCGAGTAAAGGGCAGAGTCTGCGGACGTCCCGAGAAGCCGACCAACGTTGTAACTCGTTTCGACAACGCTGTACTTGGCAGTGGCATGTTGATCGATGAATGTGTTGCTCCAGTGTCCACCAACATCTGGACCGGAGTGTCTGCCACTGTCAACCAAAGCATTGGCTCTGCCTGACCAGTGCTTCCCGAGCTTCCCAGGCCCCCCTATTCGTCCGGGCCGTACCACGGGTCGGCTTGGTAATACTGCCCTTGTGGATTCGGCTGTGGCCACGGGCGGGGCTGCTGTGGTCCACTTTGGTGTGGTGGCCCTGCTTGCTGGTTCTGCTGCTCCGCCCCTGGTGGTGGTGGGTTGCCATTACAATCTCGTGCCCAGTGATCAGGGGACACACAGTTGAAGCAAGTCCCTAGAGCGAACCAATTCCGCCCTCGTCCCAGGGGGGCGCCACGACCACGCCCTCTGTATCCACCATGGAACCCTTGGCCTCGGCCCCGTCCAGCCCCCACTGGAGTCTGATACATCTGTTTTTGTTTAACCTTTTCTTGTTTTGCCTCACCATGCAACTTTGCCAACTGTAATTTAACCAAACTAGTCGCCAGAGCGTCAGTTTCCTTTTGATCTTTATTTGCTTTTTCCATGTAGATGCGGCAATGGTGTATCAAATGCCTCTTGAATCTCGGTTCCGGACAGACCAAAATGTCCGGATCACTTCTCATAATCGCTTACACCTCATTTGGGAGGCCGTTCAGCATCGCCGTCCTGAACATCATCTCAGCTTCAGGGTAGCTGCCTGGGTGTTTACCTGTGGTCTCAATCCACATTCATTTTAAAGATATTAATTTCATTCGTTAACATCTACATCGGTTGTTGACAAAGTACACAAATAAACATCATACTTTCTCCATGGCCAGATGCAACACAGCGGATCACACTGCAAAGGCCAAATTGATCTTTTTTAAATCAACACAATGCAGCATAATTTTGAGTGTTCTATATAAATTGCCAACTCATCTCTCCCCTATTCATTATGACTCTTAGTTCCCACAAATACCATATTGTTAAAGTTAACAAAACAGCAACCAAGATGGCCACCTAATATGCAATAACGTCATTGTTTCTTTACATAACGTTTTTGCCACTGTTAAGGCATTCAGTGTTAATTTTGAAACAATTCAATCCATTTTGAGAATGCATCTATTATGATCAGGCATTATAACCCTATGGATTCTCTTTAGCACATGTCAAACAAGCTCTACAAAATGTATGTTTATATAACTTAGAGAACCCATATAAGGTGTTGTATTACGACATACGATTACATTATCATTTAATTTGACACATCTTTCAAAATTGCTTTTGTTTTGCGGTGCAAATCAGATAGACTATAGTCTAATAAATTCTTTTTATTTACCTATTTTAGCCAATTTCATCCTTTTAACACATAACACTGACAGCACACAGAGAACACAAAAAAACAGCAGAGACACAGCTCACAAACAATAACAACAAATAACGCTGCGCAAACGTCATAGAGGATGACGTTTTGGTTATACTTTTTTTTCATCAGCGCCTTCTATCCTTCATGCTAATGTGCATCACTCTTCTTCAAACATTCTCTGAAAACCTCACACTTTCTCTGCCTCACCTGCAGCCATAACACGAGGGGGGACGCGGCATTAATGTTGATTGCTCACAAGCTGGCCATTTCCTGCAACAATCATGATGCCGGCCCACCACACACACGAGCATAGCACAGACCCACGACTACGCGCAAGCGCAGCACGCTCCTCAATCTCACCCTCTCAAAGGGCAGGCCTACTTTACTGTTCCCCCTTCATCATGTTCACATTCAACATCTTTCACTGTCTTCTACACAACATTTTGTTGTCTCTTATTCTCATCCTATCAGGCCACCTTTCTAGTCACTTTCTGTCACACACTTTATAGTCTCTACTGCCACACATCTTATTTTCTCTACTGCCACACCTCAATCATCTTAGTTTCTCCAACCAACTTAAACATACTCATCGTCTACTTCTCAACTTCCCTATTATCGCTCAACAGGCTCCTGAACATTCTCCATGACTAATTTCTTCCATAGGACACACATCTCACTCACACACACGTATACATACACACACACACACACACACACATACATACACCCACACACTCATTCATGAGGATCCTCTGCGCACACACACACGCACACACTACACACACGTTTGGCGCACAACATAAAAGACCACAAAGAGCACACTGTTGGAATATATTTCTAATTTAACATGAACTCGAGTTACTAATCTGACTCCAATTTGTGACTTTACCCAACTGCCACTCATCCAACAATATGCGCGCTCGTTCTGCAATAGAAAGGTATCAGGAAGCCGGCATTTTCACACACGAGTGGATTTATTCCTAACACACAAATCTAATACATCACCTGGGTCTCGGGTCCCTCTCAGTACACCTCTGTACGCCTCTGTTGCCAACCAGCAGAGAACTAAGAACACCTTTTTGCTCATCTTACTTGTCTGATTTATTCTCTATTTTACTTTTAGACGCTATTTGTAATTCTTTTCCTTTTATTTTGCAAATTTTAACTTCAGTGTTTCTCTCTTACTTTTCCTTTAACGCGAATATCTCCTGTACATTTAAGATAATTTCCGTTTCTTTTTTTTCCTCAGCCAGGTTCCCACTCTGTTACATGGGTTTGATCCGTTTATCTAGATTTTTATTTCGATCAGGATCCTGCCTTTCACTTATTTCTTACTTTTTCTTCCATTAATTTGAAGGGACCCTTAATATGAAGGGAACCCTTAATTTGAAGGGACCCTTAATTTGAAGGGACCTTTAATTTGGAGGGACCTTTAATTTGGAGGGACCCGAGACCATTATCCCACTTCCTCTTATCCGCCATCTTTAAATCCACTCGTGTGTCTCCCAACCACTTTTTACACAGAACAATTTTAGATTCCACACTCTCACTCCCACTCACACTGCTTTCACACTGATACGTAAATCCCAGATTTTAAACCGTATCGTAACCACGAATAGTTCCAAACTATTCTAGTAGGTAAATCCCAGATTTTATACCCTACTAAGTCCACACTTGTACTGATACGTAAATCCCAGATTTTAAACCGTATAGTAACCGCAAATAGTTCCAAACTATTCTAGTAGGTAAATCCCAGATTTTATACCCTACTACACACTTTCACTGGTCCGATCATCCTTCCTCTTATAATTTAGTGTTGTCAATGTGCAGAATTTGAAAAGGAATCTGCTTACCTTGTCTCACTGTGGGCCCAAGAGGAAAGACGGTGGGACGTGTGGCGTCTTTGTCAGGTCGTCACCTGGTGTGGACGTGGGTCCCAGACCCAGAGTCCCAGACTCTTGTGGTTACTGAAGTCCCAGACTTCTTTAGAGTCCCAGACTCTATTACCTCTCTTGCATCACGTCAGGGTCACCATAAATTGTTGGAATATATTTCTAATTTAACATGAACTCGAGTTACTAATCTGACTCCAATTTGTGACTTTACCCAACTGCCACTCATCCAACAATATGCGCGCTCGTTCTGCAATAGAAAGGTATCAGGAAGCCGGCATTTTCACACACGAGTGGATTTATTCCTAACACACAAATCTAATACATCACCTGGGTCTCGGGTCCCTCTCAGTACACCTCTGTACGCCTCTGTTGCCAACCAGCAGACGTACTCTACATCCGAGTTGCCCAGCCATTAATTATACTACACAATATGCAAATGGCACATCAACAAAGGCATTCTGTCATTATTCTATTGGCTATGTGTCAACTGCAGTTAACTTTAGCTTGCTCTCATTGGTCTTTCTTCTCCTGCCGAATAACTTGCTCGCTCCTCCTGGTTGTAGTTTTCCATATAGGGTCACCAATTGTTGTTATCGATCAGATGGCCCTGTGGGTCGTCCTTGTTGCTGCTCCTGGATGATCTTTTTGTTCTGGAACGCAGACGTCCTCGCACCAACCACATATTTTGTTTTGTTCCCACTGTCACACACTCAGCAGTTTCATACTCTCATGCACAAGATGTCTAATGAACTATTTCAAGATCAAATTCTTATGTTCCTTCAACCATGAAGACTTCACTAGTGTTGCAGGGAAGGAATGTACACTATATGGTTTAATGGAGCATTCTCTGACTCCACCACCAGCTCTGCCTCTGACTTCAGCTCCACCTCTGACTTCAGCACCGCCTCCAGCTCTGCCTCTGACTTCAGCTCCGCCTCCAGCTCTGCCTCTGACTTCAGCCCCACTTCCGCCTTTGACTCTGCCTCGAGCTCCAGACCTGCTCTGCCTCTGCCTTCAGCTCCACACCAGTCTCCGACTTCAGCTCCACCTCCAACCCTGACTTCAGCTCCACCTCTGACGCCAGCCCCACACCAGATTTGCATCTGACTCCAACTTCATTTCCGCCTCTGACTACAGTTCCACACCAGCTCTACCTCTGACTTCATTTCTGCCTCTGACTCCAGCTCTACACCATCTCTGCCTCTGAGTTCAGCCCCACTTCCGCCTCCATCTCCGCCGCCAGCTCCACACCAGTTTCTGACTTCAGCTCCGCCTCTGACTACAGCTCCACACCAGTTCTGCATCTGACCACAACTTCAGTTCCATCTCTGACTACAGCTTCTCCTCCAACTCCAGCTCCACACCATCTCTGCCACTGACTTCAGCTCCGCCTCCAATTTCGGCACCACACCAAATCTGCCTCTGACTTCAGCTCCGCCTCTGACTTCAGCTCCGCCTACAGCTCCAGCTCCGCCTACAGCTCCAGCTCCGCCACCAACGCCTTTTCCATGATGACATATTTTCTTTGGTCCCACCGGGATTTGAACTCGGGTCGCTGGGGTGAGAGTCCAGAGCACTATCCACTATACCATGAAGACTTTACTAGTGTTGCAGGGAAGGAAGGTACACTATATGGTTTAATGGAGCATTCTCTGACTCCACCACCAGCTCTGCCTCTGACTTCAGCTCCACCTCTGACTTCAGCTCCACACCAGCTCTGCCTCCAACTCCAGCCCCACACCAGCTTTGCATCTGACTCCTACTTCATCTCTGCCTCTGACTTCAGCTCCACACCAGCTCTACCTCTGACTTCATTTCTGCCTCTGACTCCAGCTCTACACCATCTCTGCCTCTGACTTCAGCCGGGATTTGAACTCGGGTCGCTGGGGTGAGAGTCCAGACCACTATCCACTATGCCATGAAGACTTCACTAGTGTTGCAGGGAAGGAATGTACACTATATGGTTTAATGGAGCATTCTCTGACTCCACCACCAGCTCTGCCTCTGACTCCAGCTCCACACCAGTTCTGCATCTGACTTCAACTTCAGTTCCATCCCACACTACAGCTCCTCCTCCAACTCCAGTTCCACACCATCTCTGCCACTGACTTCAGCTCCGCTTCCAATTCCGGCGCCACACCAAATCTGCCTCTGACTTCAGCTCCGCCTACAGCTCCAGCTCCGCCTCCAACACCTTTTCCATGATGACATATTTTCTTTGGTCCCACCGGGATTTGAACTCGGGTCGCTGGGGTGAGAGTCCAGAGCACTATCCACTATACCATGAAGACTTTACTAGTGTTGCAGGGAAGGAATGTACACTATATAGTTTAATGGAGCATTCTCTGACTCCACCACCAGCTCTGCCTCTGACTTCAGCTCCACCTCTGACTTCAGCTCCACCTCTGACTTCAGCTCCACACCAGCTCTGCCTCCAACTCCAGCCCCACACCAGCTTTGCATCTGACTCCTACTTCATCTCCGCCTCTGACTTCAGCTCCACACCAGCTCTACCTCTGACTTCATTTCTGCTTCTGACTCCAGCTCTACACCATCTCTGCCTCTGACTTCAGCCGGGATTTGAACTGCTGGGGTGAGAGTCCAGAGCACTATCCACTATACCATGAAGACTTCACTAGTGTTGCAGGGAAGGAATGTACACTATATGGTTTAATGGAGCATTCTCTGACTCCACCACCAGCTCTGCCTCTGACTTCAGCTCCACCTCTGACTTCAGCACCGCCTCCAGCTCTGCCTCTGACTTCAGCTCCGCCTCCAGCTCTGCCTCTGACTTCAGCCCCACTTCCGCCTTTGACTGTGCCTACAGCTCCAGACCTGCTCTGCCTCTGCCTTCAGCTCCGCCTCCAGCTCCACACCAGTCTCTGACTTCAGCTCCACCTCCAACCCTGACTTCAACTTTACCTCTGACTCCAGCTCCACACCAGTCTCACTTCAGCTCCACCTCTGACTCCAGCTCCACACCAGCTCTGCCTCCAACTCCAGCCCCACACCAGCTTTGCATCTGACTCCTACTTCATCTCCGCCTCTGACTTCAGCTCCACACCAGCTCTACCTCTGACTTCATTTCTGCCTCTGACTCCAGCTCTACACCATCTCTGCCTCTGAGTTCAGCCCCACTTCCGCCTCCATCTCCGCCGCCAGCTCCACACCAGTTTCTGACTTCAGCTCCGCCTCTGACTACAGCTCCACACCAGTTCTGCATCTGACCACAACTTCAGTTCCATCTCTGACTACAGCTTCTCCTCCAACTCCAGCTCCACACCATCTCTGCCACTGACTTCAGCTCCGCCTCCAATTTCGGCACCACACCAAATCTGCCTCTGACTTCAGCTCCGCCTCTGACTTCAGCTCCGCCTACAGCTCCAGCTCCGCCACCAACGCCTTTTCCATGATGACATATTTTCTTTGGTCCCACCGGGATTTGAACTCGGGTCGCTGGGGTGAGAGTCCAGAGCACTATCCACTATACCATGAAGACTTTACTAGTGTTGCAGGGAAGGAATGTACACTATATGGTTTAATGGAGCATTCTCTGACTCCACCACCAGCTCTGCCTCTGACTTCAGCTCCACACCAGCTCTGCCTCCAACTCCAGCCCCACACCAGCTTTGCATCTGACTCCTACTTCATCTCCGCCTCTGACTTCAGCTCCACACCAGCTCTACCTCTGACTTCATTTCTGCCTCTGACTCCAGCTCTACACCATCTCTGCCTCTGACTTCAGCCGGGATTTGAACTCGGGTCGCTGGGGTGAGAGTCCAGAGCACTATCCACTATGCCATGAAGACTTCACTAGTGTTGCAGGGAAGGAATGTACACTATATGGTTTAATGGAGCATTCTCTGACTCCACCACCAGCTCTGCCTCTGACTCCAGCTCCACACCAGTTCTGCATCTGACTTCAACTTCAGTTCCATCCCACACTACAGCTCCTCCTCCAACTCCAGTTCCACACCATCTCTGCCACTGACTTCAGCTCCGCTTCCAATTCCGGCGCCACACCAAATCTGCCTCTGACTTCAGCTCCGCCTACAGCTCCAGCTCCGCCTCCAACACCTTTTCCATGATGACATATTTTCTTTGGTCCCACCGGGATTTGAACTCGGGTCGCTGGGGTGAGAGTCCAGAGCACTATCCACTATACCATGTAGACTTTACTAGTGTTGCAGGGAAGGAATGTACACTATATGGTTTAATGGAGCATTCTCTGACTCCACCACCAGCTCTGCCTCTGACTTCAGCTCCACCTCTGACTTCAGCTCCACCTCTGACTTCAGCTCCACACCAGCTCTGCCTCCAACTCCAGCCCCACACCAGCTTTGCATCTGACTCCTACTTCATCTCCGCCTCTGACTTCAGCTCCACACCAGCTCTACCTCTGACTTCATTTCTGCTTCTGACTCCAGCTCTACACCATCTCTGCCTCTGACTTCAGCCGGGATTTGAACTGCTGGGGTGAGAGTCCAGAGCACTATCCACTATACCATGAAGACTTCACTAGTGTTGCAGGGAAGGAATGTACACTATATGGTTTAATGGAGCATTCTCTGACTCCACCACCAGCTCTGCCTCTGACTTCAGCTCCACCTCTGACTTCAGCACCGCCTCCAGCTCTGCCTCTGACTTCAGCTCCGCCTCCAGCTCTGCCTCTGACTTCAGCCCCACTTCCGCCTTTGACTGTGCCTACAGCTCCAGACCTGCTCTGCCTCTGCCTTCAGCTCCGCCTCCAGCTCCACACCAGTCTCTGACTTCAGCTCCACCTCCAACCCTGACTTCAACTTTACCTCTGACTCCAGCTCCACACCAGTCTCACTTCAGCTCCACCTCTGACTCCAGCTCCACACCAGCTCTGCCTCCAACTCCAGCCCCACACCAGCTTTGCATCTGACTCCTACTTCATCTCCGCCTCTGACTTCAGCTCCACACCAGCTCTACCTCTGACTTCATTTCTGCTTCTGACTCCAGCTCTACACCATCTCTGCCTCTGACTTCAGCCGGGATTTGAACTGCTGGGGTGAGAGTCCAGAGCACTATCCACTATACCATGAAGACTTCACTAGTGTTGCAGGGAAGGAATGTACACTATATGGTTTAATGGAGCATTCTCTGACTCCACCACCAGCTCTGCCTCTGACTTCAGCTCCACCTCTGACTTCAGCACCGCCTCCAGCTCTGCCTCTGACTTCAGCTCCGCCTCCAGCTCTGCCTCTGACTTCAGCCCCACTTCCGCCTTTGACTGTGCCTACAGCTCCAGACCTGCTCTGCCTCTGCCTTCAGCTCCGCCTCCAGCTCCACACCAGTCTCTGACTTCAGCTTCACCTCCAACCCTGACTTCAACTTTACCTCTGACTCCAGCTCCACACCAGTCTCACTTCAGCTCCACCTCTGACTCCAGCTCCACACCAGCTCTGCCTCCAACTCCAGCCCCACACCAGGTTTGCATCTGACTCTAACTTCATCTCCGCCTCTGACTTCAGCTCCACACCAGTTCTACCTCTGACTTCATTTCTGCCTCTGACTCCAGCTCTACACCATCTCTGCCTCTGAGTTCAGCCCCACTTCCGCCTCCATCTCTGCCGCCAGTTTCACACCAGTGTCTGACTTCAGCTCCGCCTCTGACTACAGCTCCACACCAGTTCTGCATCTGACCACAACTTCAGTTCCATCTCTGACTACAGCTTCTCCTCCAACTCCAGCTCCACACCATCTCTGCCACTGACTTCAGCTCCGCCTCCAATTTCGGCACCACACCAAATCTGCCTCTGACTTCAGCTCCGCCTCTGACTTCAGCTCCGCCTACAGCTCCAGCTCCGCCACCAACGCCTTTTCCATGATGACATATTTTCTTTGGTCCCACCGGGATTTGAACTCGGGTCACTGGGGTGAGAGTCCAGAGCACTATCCACTATACCATGAAGACTTTACTAGTGTTGCAGGGAAGGAATGTACACTATATGGTTTAATGGAGCATTCTCTGACTCCACCACCAGCTCTGCCTCTGACTTCAGCTCCACCTCTGACTTCAGCTCCACACCAGCTCTGCCTCCAACTCCAGCCCCACACCAGCTTTGCATCTGACTCCTACTTCATCTCCGCCTCTGACTTCAGCTCCACACCAGCTCTACCTCTGACTTAATTTCTGCCTCTGACTCCAGCTCTACACCATCTCTACCTCTGACTTCAGCCGGGATTTGAACTCGGGTCGCTGGGGTGAGAGTCCAGAGCACTATCCACTATACCATGAAGACTTCACTAGTGTTGCAGGGAAGGAATGTACACTATATGGTTTAATGGAGCATTCTCTGACTCCACCACCAGCTCTGCCTCTGACTTCAGCTCCACCTCTGACTTCAGCACCGCCTCCAGCTCTGCCTCTGACTTCAGCTCCGCCTCCAGCTCTGCCTCTGACTTCAGCCCCACTTCCGCCTTTGACTCTGCCTCGAGCTCCAGACCTGCTCTGCCTCTGCCTTCAGCTCCGCACCAGTCTCCGACTTCAGCTCCACCTCCAACCCTGACTTCAGCTCCACCTCTGACGCCAGCCCCACACCAGATTTGCATCTGACTCCAACTTCATTTCCGCCTCTGACTACAGTTCCACACCAGCTCTACCTCTGACTTCATTTCTGCCTCTGACTCCAGCTCTACACCATCTCTGCCTCTGAGTTCAGCCCCACTTCCGCCTCCATCTCCGCCGCCAGCTCCACACCAGTTTCTGACTTCAGCTCCGCCTCTGACTACAGCTCCACACCAGTTCTGCATCTGACCACAACTTCAGTTCCATCTCTGACTACAGCTTCTCCTCCAACTCCAGCTCCACACCATCTCTGCCACTGACTTCAGCTCCGCCTCCAATTTCGGCACCACACCAAATCTGCCTCTGACTTCAGCTCCGCCTCTGACTTCAGCTCCGCCTACAGCTCCAGCTCCGCCTACAGCTCCAGCTCCGCCACCAACGCCTTTTCCATGATGACATATTTTCTTTGGTCCCACCGGGATTTGAACTCGGGTCGCTGGGGTGAGAGTCCAGAGCACTATCCACTATACCATGAAGACTTTACTAGTGTTGCAGGGAAGGAAGGTACACTATATGGTTTAATGGAGCATTCTCTGACTCCACCACCAGCTCTGCCTCTGACTTCAGCTCCACCTCTGACTTCAGCTCCACACCAGCTCTGCCTCCAACTCCAGCCCCACACCAGCTTTGCATCTGACTCCTACTTCATCTCTGCCTCTGACTTCAGCTCCACACCAGCTCTACCTCTGACTTCATTTCTGCCTCTGACTCCAGCTCTACACCATCTCTGCCTCTGACTTCAGCCGGGATTTGAACTCGGGTCGCTGGGGTGAGAGTCCAGACCACTATCCACTATGCCATGAAGACTTCACTAGTGTTGCAGGGAAGGAATGTACACTATATGGTTTAATGGAGCATTCTCTGACTCCACCTTCAGCTCTGCCTCTGACTCCAGCTCCACACCAGTTCTGCATCTGACTTCAACTTCAGTTCCATCCCACACTACAGCTCCTCCTCCAACTCCAGTTCCACACCATCTCTGCCACTGACTTCAGCTCCGCTTCCAATTCCGGCGCCACACCAAATCTGCCTCTGACTTCAGCTCCGCCTACAGCTCCAGCTCCGCCTCCAACACCTTTTCCATGATGACATATTTTCTTTGGTCCCACCGGGATTTGAACTCGGGTCGCTGGGGTGAGAGTCCAGAGCACTATCCACTATACCATGAAGACTTTACTAGTGTTGCAGGGAAGGAATGTACACTATATGGTTTAATGGAGCATTCTCTGACTCCACCACCAGCTCTGCCTCTGACTTCAGCTCCACCTCTGACTTCAGCTCCACCTCTGACTTCAGCTCCACACCAGCTCTGCCTCCAACTCCAGCCCCACACCAGCTTTGCATCTGACTCCTACTTCATCTCCGCCTCTGACTTCAGCTCCACACCAGCTCTACCTCTGACTTCATTTCTGCTTCTGACTCCAGCTCTACACCATCTCTGCCTCTGACTTCAGCCGGGATTTGAACTGCTGGGGTGAGAGTCCAGAGCACTATCCACTATACCATGAAGACTTCACTAGTGTTGCAGGGAAGGAATGTACACTATATGGTTTAATGGAGCATTCTCTGACTCCACCACCAGCTCTGCCTCTGACTTCAGCTCCACCTCTGACTTCAGCACCGCCTCCAGCTCTGCCTCTGACTTCAGCTCCGCCTCCAGCTCTGCCTCTGACTTCAGCCCCACTTCCGCCTTTGACTGTGCCTACAGCTCCAGACCTGCTCTGCCTCTGCCTTCAGCTCCGCCTCCAGCTCCACACCAGTCTCTGACTTCAGCTCCACCTCCAACCCTGACTTCAACTTTACCTCTGACTCCAGCTCCACACCAGTCTCACTTCAGCTCCACCTCTGACTCCAGCTCCACACCAGGTTTGCATCTGACTCTAACTTCATCTCCGCCTCTGACTTCAGCTCCACACCAGCTCTACCTCTGACTTCATTTCTGCCTCTGACTCCAGCTCTACACCATCTCTGCCTCTGACTTCAGCCCCACTTCCGCCTCCAACTCCGCCGCCAGCTCCACACCAGTTTCTGACTTCAGCTCCGCCTCTGACTCCAGCTCCACACCAGTTCTGCATCTGACCACAACTTCAGTTCCATCTCTGACTACAGCTTCTCCTCCAACTCCAGCTCCACACCATCTCTGCCACTGACTTCAGCTCCGCCTTCAATTTCGGCACCACACCAAATCTGCCTCTGACTTCAGGTCCGCCTCTGACTTCAACTCCGCCTACAGCTCCAGCTCCGCCACCAACGCCTTTTCCATGATGACATATTTTCTTTGGTCCCACCGGGATTTGAACTCGGCTCGCTGGGGTGAGAGTCCAGAGCACTATCCACTATACCATGAAGACTTCACTAGTGTTGCAGGGAAGGAATGTACACTATATGGTTTAATGGAGCATTCTCTGACTCCACCACCAGCTCTGCCTCTGACTTCAGCTCCACCTCTGACTTCAGCACCGCCTCCAGCTCTGCCTCTGACTTCAGCTCCGCCTCCAGCTCTGCCTCTGACTTCAGCCCCACTTCCGCCTTTGACTCTGCCTCGAGCTCCAGACCTGCTCTGCCTCTGCCTTCAGCTCCACACCAGTCTCCGACTTCAGCTCCACCTCCAACCCTGACTTCAGCTCCACCTCTGACTCCAGCCCCACACCAGATTTGCATCTGACTCCAACTTCATCTCCGCCTCTGACTACAGTTCCACACCAGCTCTACCTCTGACTTCATTTCTGCCTCTGACTCCAGCTCTACACCATCTCTGCCTCTGAGTTCAGCCCCACTTCCGCCTCCATCTCCGCCGCCAGCTCCACACCAGTTTCTGACTTCAGCTCCGCCTCTGACTACAGCTCCACACCAGTTCTGCATCTGACCACAACTTCAGTTCCATCTCTGACTACAGCTTCTCCTCCAACTCCAGCTCCACACCATCTCTGCCACTGACTTCAGCTCCGCCTCCAATTTCGGCACCACACCAAATCTGCCTCTGACTTCAGTTCCGCCTCTGACTTCAGCTCCGCCTACAGCTCCAGCTCCGCCACCAACGCCTTTTCCATGATGACATATTTTCTTTGGTCCCACCGGGATTTGAACTCGGGTCGCTGGGGTGAGAGTCCAGAGCACTATCCACTATACCATGAAGACTTTACTAGTGTTGCAGGGAAGGAAGGTACACTATATGGTTTAATGGAGCATTCTCTGACTCCACCACCAGCTCTGCCTCTGACTTCAGCTCCACCTCTGACTTCAGCTCCACACCAGCTCTGCCTCCAACTCCAGCCCCACACCAGCTTTGCATCTGACTCCTACTTCATCTCCGCCTCTGACTTCAGCTCCACACCAGCTCTACCTCTGACTTCATTTCTGCCTCTGACTCCAGCTCTACACCATCTCTGCCTCTGACTTCAGCCGGGATTTGAACTCGGGTCGCTGGGGTGAGAGTCCAGAGCACTATCCACTATACCATGAAGACTTCACTAGTGTTGCAGGGAAGGAATGTACACTATATGGTTTAATGGAGCATTCTCTGACTCCACCACCAGCTCTGCCTCTGACTCCAGCTCCACACCAGTTCTGCATCTGACTTCAACTTCAGTTCCATCCCACACTACAGCTCCTCCTCCAACTCCAGTTCCACACCATCTCTGCCACTGACTTCAGCTCCGCTTCCAATTCCGGCGCCACACCAAATCTGCCTCTGACTTCAGCTCCGCCTACAGCTCCAGCTCCGCCTCCAACACCTTTTCCATGATGACATATTTTCTTTGGTCCCACCGGGATTTGAACTCGGGTCGCTGGGGTGAGAGTCCAGAGCACTATCCACTATACCATGAAGACTTTACTAGTGTTGCAGGGAAGGAATGTACACTATATGATTTAATGGAGCATTCTCTGACTCCACCACCAGCTCTGCCTCTGACTTCAGCTCCACCTCTGACTTCAGCTCCACCTCTGACTTCAGCTCCACACCAGCTCTGCCTCCAACTCCAGCCCCACACCAGCTTTGCATCTGACTCCTACTTCATCTCCGCCTCTGACTTCAGCTCCACACCAGCTCTACCTCTGACTTCATTTCTGCTTCTGACTCCAGCTCTACACCATCTCTGCCTCTGACTTCAGCCGGGATTTGAACTGCTGGGGTGAGAGTCCAGAGCACTATCCACTATACCATGAAGACTTCACTAGTGTTGCAGGGAAGGAATGTACACTATATGGTTTAATGGACCATTCTCTGACTCTACCACCAGCTCTGCCTCTGACTTCAGCTCCACCTCTGACTTCAGCACCGCCTCCAGCTCTGCCTCTGACTTCAGCTCCGCCTCCAGCTCTGCCTCTGACTTCAGCCCCACTTCCGCCTTTGACTGTGCCTACAGCTCCAGACCTGCTCTGCCTCTGCCTTCAGCTCCGCCTCCAGCTCCACACCAGTCTCTGACTTCAGCTTCACCTCCAACCCTGACTTCAACTTTACCTCTGACTCCAGCTCCACACCAGTCTCACTTCAGCTCCACCTCTGACTCCAGCTCCACACCAGGTTTGCATCTGACTCTAACTTCATCTCCGCCTCTGACTTCAGCTCCACACCAGCTCTACCTCTGACTTCATTTCTGCCTCTGACTCCAGCTCTACACCATCTCTGCCTCTGACTTCAGCCCCACTTCCGCCTCCAACTCCGCCGCCAGCTCCACACCAGTTTCTGACTTCAGCTCCGCCTCTGACTCCAGCTCCACACCAGTTCTGCATCTGACCACAACTTCAGTTCCATCTCTGACTACAGCTTCTCCTCCAACTCCAGCTCCACACCATCTCTGCCACTGACTTCAGCTCCGCCTTCAATTTCGGCACCACACCAAATCTGCCTCTGACTTCAGGTCCGCCTCTGACTTCAACTCCGCCTACAGCTCCAGCTCCGCCACCAACGCCTTTTCCATGATGACATATTTTATTTGGTCCCACCGGGATTTGAACTCGGCTCGCTGGGGTGAGAGTCCAGAGCACTATCCACTATACCATGAAGACTTCACTAGTGTTGCAGGGAAGGAATGTACACTATATGGTTTAATGGAGCATTCTCTGACTCCACCACCAGCTCTGCCTCTGACTTCAGCTCCACCTCTGACTTCAGCACCGCCTCCAGCTCTGCCTCTGACTTCAGCTCCGCCTCCAGCTCTGCCTCTGACTTCAGCCCCACTTCCGCCTTTGACTCTGCCTCGAGCTCCAGACCTGCTCTGCCTCTGCCTTCAGCTCCACACCAGTCTCCGACTTCAGCTCCACCTCCAACCCTGACTTCAGCTCCACCTCTGACTCCAGCCCCACACCAGATTTGCATCTGACTCCAACTTCATCTCCGCCTCTGACTACAGTTCCACACCAGCTCTACCTCTGACTTCATTTCTGCCTCTGACTCCAGCTCTACACCATCTCTGCCTCTGAGTTCAGCCCCACTTCCGCCTCCATCTCCGCCGCCAGCTCCACACCAGTTTCTGACTTCAGCTCCGCCTCTGACTACAGCTCCACACCAGTTCTGCATCTGACCACAACTTCAGTTCCATCTCTGACTACAGCTTCTCCTCCAACTCCAGCTCCACACCATCTCTGCCACTGACTTCAGCTCCGCCTCCAATTTCGGCACCACACCAAATCTGCCTCTGACTTCAGTTCCGCCTCTGACTTCAGCTCCGCCTACAGCTCCAGCTCCGCCACCAACGCCTTTTCCATGATGACATATTTTCTTTGGTCCCACCGGGATTTGAACTCGGGTCGCTGGGGTGAGAGTCCAGAGCACTATCCACTATACCATGAAGACTTTACTAGTGTTGCAGGGAAGGAAGGTACACTATATGGTTTAATGGAGCATTCTCTGACTCCACCACCAGCTCTGCCTCTGACTTCAGCTCCACCTCTGACTTCAGCTCCACACCAGCTCTGCCTCCAACTCCAGCCCCACACCAGCTTTGCATCTGACTCCTACTTCATCTCCGCCTCTGACTTCAGCTCCACACCAGCTCTACCTCTGACTTCATTTCTGCCTCTGACTCCAGCTCTACACCATCTCTGCCTCTGACTTCAGCCGGGATTTGAACTCGGGTCGCTGGGGTGAGAGTCCAGAGCACTATCCACTATACCATGAAGACTTCACTAGTGTTGCAGGGAAGGAATGTACACTATATGGTTTAATGGAGCATTCTCTGACTCCACCACCAGCTCTGCCTCTGACTCCAGCTCCACACCAGTTCTGCATCTGACTTCAACTTCAGTTCCATCCCACACTACAGCTCCTCCTCCAACTCCAGTTCCACACCATCTCTGCCACTGACTTCAGCTCCGCTTCCAATTCCGGCGCCACACCAAATCTGCCTCTGACTTCAGCTCCGCCTACAGCTCCAGCTCCGCCTCCAACACCTTTTCCATGATGACATATTTTCTTTGGTCCCACCGGGATTTGAACTCGGGTCGCTGGGGTGAGAGTCCAGAGCACTATCCACTATACCATGAAGACTTTACTAGTGTTGCAGGGAAGGAATGTACACTATATGATTTAATGGAGCATTCTCTGACTCCACCACCAGCTCTGCCTCTGACTTCAGCTCCACCTCTGACTTCAGCTCCACCTCTGACTTCAGCTCCACACCAGCTCTGCCTCCAACTCCAGCCCCACACCAGCTTTGCATCTGACTCCTACTTCATCTCCGCCTCTGACTTCAGCTCCACACCAGCTCTACCTCTGACTTCATTTCTGCTTCTGACTCCAGCTCTACACCATCTCTGCCTCTGACTTCAGCCGGGATTTGAACTGCTGGGGTGAGAGTCCAGAGCACTATCCACTATACCATGAAGACTTCACTAGTGTTGCAGGGAAGGAATGTACACTATATGGTTTAATGGACCATTCTCTGACTCTACCACCAGCTCTGCCTCTGACTTCAGCTCCACCTCTGACTTCAGCACCGCCTCCAGCTCTGCCTCTGACTTCAGCTCCGCCTCCAGCTCTGCCTCTGACTTCAGCCCCACTTCCGCCTTTGACTGTGCCTACAGCTCCAGACCTGCTCTGCCTCTGCCTTCAGCTCCGCCTCCAGCTCCACACCAGTCTCTGACTTCAGCTTCACCTCCAACCCTGACTTCAACTTTACCTCTGACTCCAGCTCCACACCAGTCTCACTTCAGCTCCACCTCTGACTCCAGCTCCACACCAGCTCTGCCTCCAACTCCAGCCCCACACCAGGTTTGCATCTGACTCTAACTTCATCTCCGCCTCTGACTTCAGCTCCACACCAGCTCTACCTCTGACTTCATTTCTGCCTCTGACTCCAGCTCTACACCATCTCTGCCTCTGAGTTCAGCCCCACTTCCGCCTCCATCTCCGCCGCCAGCTCCACACCAGTTTCTGACTTCAGCTCCGCCCCTGACTACAGCTCCACACCAGTTCTGCATCTGACCACAACTTCAGTTCCATCTCTGACTACAGCTTCTCCTCCAACTCCAGCTCCACACCATCTCTGCCACTGACTTCAGCTCCGCCTCCAATTTCGGCACCACACCAAATCTGCCTCTGACTTCAGCTCCGCCTCTGACTTCAGCTCCGCCTACAGCTCCAGCTCCGCCACCAACGCCTTTTCCATGATGACATATTTTCTTTGGTCCCACCGGGATTTGAACTCGGGTCGCTGGGGTGAGAGTCCAGAGCACTATCCACTATACCATGAAGACTTTACTAGTGTTGCAGGGAAGGAATGTACACTATATGGTTTAATGGAGCATTCTCTGACTCCACCACCAGCTCTGCCTCTGACTTCAGCTCCACCTCTGACTTCAGCTCCACACCAGCTCTGCCTCCAACTCCAGCCCCACACCAGCTTTGCATCTGACTCCTACTTCATCTCCGCCTCTGACTTCAGCTCCACACCAGCTCTACCTCTGACTTCATTTCTGCCTCTGACTCCAGCTCTACACCATCTCTGCCTCTGACTTCAGCCGGGATTTGAACTCGGGTCGCTGGGGTGAGAGTCCAGAGCACTATCCACTATGCCATGAAGACTTCACTAGTGTTGCAGGGAAGGAATGTACACTATATGGTTTAATGGAGCATTCTCTGACTCCACCACCAGCTCTGCCTCTGACTCCAGCTCCACACCAGTTCTGCATCTGACTTCAACTTCAGTTCCATCCCACACTACAGCTCCTCCTCCAACTCCAGTTCCACACCATCTCTGCCACTGACTTCAGCTCCGCTTCCAATTCCGGCGCCACACCAAATCTGCCTCTGACTTCAGCTCCGCCTACAGCTCCAGCTCCGCCTCCAACACCTTTTCCATGATGACATATTTTCTTTGGTCCCACCGGGATTTGAACTCGGGTCGCTGGGGTGAGAGTCCAGAGCACTATCCACTATACCATGAAGACTTTACTAGTGTTGCAGGGAAGGAATGTACACTATATGGTTTAATGGAGCATTCTCTGACTCCACCACCAGCTCTGCCTCTGACTTCAGCTCCACCTCTGACTTCAGCTCCACCTCTGACTTCAGCTCCACACCAGCTCTGCCTCCAACTCCAGCCCCACACCAGCTTTGCATCTGACTCCTACTTCATCTCCGCCTCTGACTTCAGCTCCACACCAGCTCTACCTCTGACTTCATTTCTGCTTCTGACTCCAGCTCTACACCATCTCTGCCTCTGACTTCAGCCGGGATTTGAACTGCTGGGGTGAGAGTCCAGAGCACTATCCACTATACCATGAAGACTTCACTAGTGTTGCAGGGAAGGAATGTACACTATATGGTTTAATGGAGCATTCTCTGACTCCACCACCAGCTCTGCCTCTGACTTCAGCTCCACCTCTGACTTCAGCACCGCCTCCAGCTCTGCCTCTGACTTCAGCTCCGCCTCCAGCTCTGCCTCTGACTTCAGCCCCACTTCCGCCTTTGACTGTGCCTACAGCTCCAGACCTGCTCTGCCTCTGCCTTCAGCTCCGCCTCCAGCTCCACACCAGTCTCTGACTTCAGCTCCACCTCCAACCCTGACTTCAACTTTACCTCTGACTCCAGCTCCACACCAGTCTCACTTCAGCTCCACCTCTGACTCCAGCTCCACACCAGCTCTGCCTCCAACTCCAGCCCCACACCAGGTTTGCATCTGACTCTAACTTCATCTCCGCCTCTGACTTCAGCTCCATACCAGCTCTACCTCTGACTTCATTTCTGCCTCTGACTCCAGCTCTACACCATCTCTGCCTCTGACTTCAGCCCCACTTCCGCCTCCAACTCCGCCGCCAGCTCCACACCAGTTTCTGACTTCAGCTCCGCCTCTGACTCCAGCTCCACACCAGTTCTGCATCTGACCACAACTTCAGTTCCATCTCTGACTACAGCTTCTCCTCCAACTCCAGCTCCACACCATCTCTGCCACTGACTTCAGCTCCGCCTTCAATTTCGGCACCACACCAAATCTGCCTCTGACTTCAGGTCCGCCTCTGACTTCAACTCCGCCTACAGCTCCAGCTCCGCCACCAACGCCTTTTCCATGATGACATATTTTCTTTGGTCCCACCGGGATTTGAACTCGGGTCGCTGGGGTGCGAGTCCAGAGCACTATCCACTATACCATGAAGACTTCACTAGTGTTGCAGGGAAGGAATGTACACTATATGGTTTAATGGAGCATTCTCTGACTCCACCACCAGCTCTGCCTCTGACTTCATCTCCACCTCTGACTTCAGCACCGCCTCCAGCTCTGCCTCTGACTTCAGCTCCGCCTCCAGCTCTGCCTCTGACTTCAGCCCCACTTCCGCCTTTGACTCTGCCTCGAGCTCCAGACCTGCTCTGCCTCTGCCTTCAGCTCCACACCAGTCTCCGACTTCAGCTCCACCTCCAACCCTGACTTCAGCTCCACCTCTGACTCCAGCCCCACACCAGATTTGCATCTGACTCCAACTTCATTTCCGCCTCTGACTACAGTTCCACACCAGCTCTACCTCTGACTTCATTTCTGCCTCTGACTCCAGCTCTACACCATCTCTGCCTCTGAGTTCAGCCCCACTTCCGCCTCCATCTCCGCCGCCAGCTCCACACCAGTTTCTGACTTCAGCTCCGCCTCTGACTACAGCTCCACACCAGTTCTGCATCTGACCACAACTTCAGTTCCATCTCTGACTACAGCTTCTCCTCCAACTCCAGCTCCACACCATCTCTGCCACTGACTTCAGCTCCGCCTCCAATTTCGGCACCACACCAAATCTGCCTCTGACTTCAGTTCCGCCTCTGACTTCAGCTCCGCCTACAGCTCCAGCTCCGCCACCAACGCCTTTTCCATGATGACATATTTTCTTTGGTCCCACCGGGATTTGAACTCGGGTCGCTGGGGTGAGAGTCCAGAGCACTATCCACTATACCATGAAGACTTTACTAGTGTTGCAGGGAAGGAAGGTACACTATATGGTTTAATGGAGCATTCTCTGACTCCACCACCAGCTCTGCCTCTGACTTCAGCTCCACCTCTGACTTCAGCTCCACACCAGCTCTGCCTCCAACTCCAGCCCCACACCAGCTTTGCATCTGACTCCTACTTCATCTCCGCCTCTGACTTCAGCTCCACACCAGCTCTACCTCTGACTTCATTTCTGCCTCTGACTCCAGCTCTACACCATCTCTGCCTTTGACTTCAGCCGGGATTTGAACTCGGGTCGCTGGGGTGAGAGTCCAGAGCACTATCCACTATACCATGAAGACTTCACTAGTGTTGCAGGGAAGGAATGTACACTATATGGTTTAATGGAGCATTCTCTGACTCCACCACCAGCTCTGCCTCTGACTCCAGCTCCACACCAGTTCTGCATCTGACTTCAACTTCAGTTCCATCCCACACTACAGCTCCTCCTCCAACTCCAGTTCCACACCATCTCTGCCACTGACTTCAGCTCCGCTTCCAATTCCGGCGCCACACCAAATCTGCCTCTGACTTCAGCTCCGCCTACAGCTCCAGCTCCGCCTCCAACACCTTTTCCATGATGACATATTTTCTTTGGTCCCACCGGGATTTGAACTCGGGTCGCTGGGGTGAGAGTCCAGAGCACTATCCACTATACCATGAAGACTTTACTAGTGTTGCAGGGAAGGAATGTACACTATATGATTTAATGGAGCATTCTCTGACTCCACCACCAGCTCTGCCTCTGACTTCAGCTCCACCTCTGACTTCAGCTCCACCTCTGACTTCAGCTCCACACCAGCTCTGCCTCCAACTCCAGCCCCACACCAGCTTTGCATCTGACTCCTACTTCATCTCCGCCTCTGACTTCAGCTCCACACCAGCTCTACCTCTGACTTCATTTCTGCTTCTGACTCCAGCTCTACACCATCTCTGCCTCTGACTTCAGCCGGGATTTGAACTGCTGGGGTGAGAGTCCAGAGCACTATCCACTATACCATGAAGACTTCACTAGTGTTGCAGGGAAGGAATGTACACTATATGGTTTAATGGACCATTCTCTGACTCTACCACCAGCTCTGCCTCTGACTTCAGCTCCACCTCTGACTTCAGCACCGCCTCCAGCTCTGCCTCTGACTTCAGCTCCGCCTCCAGCTCTGCCTCTGACTTCAGCCCCACTTCCGCCTTTGACTGTGCCTACAGCTCCAGACCTGCTCTGCCTCTGCCTTCAGCTCCGCCTCCAGCTCCACACCAGTCTCTGACTTCAGCTTCACCTCCAACCCTGACTTCAACTTTACCTCTGACTCCAGCTCCACACCAGTCTCACTTCAGCTCCACCTCTGACTCCAGCTCCACACCAGCTCTGCCTCCAACTCCAGCCCCACACCAGGTTTGCATCTGACTCTAACTTCATCTCCGCCTCTGACTTCAGCTCCACACCAGCTCTACCTCTGACTTCATTTCTGCCTCTGACTCCAGCTCTACACCATCTCTGCCTCTGAGTTCAGCCCCACTTCCGCCTCCATCTCCGCCGCCAGCTCCACACCAGTTTCTGACTTCAGCTCCGCCTCTGACTACAGCTCCACACCAGTTCTGCATCTGACCACAACTTCAGTTCCATCTCTGACTACAGCTTCTCCTCCAACTCCAGCTCCACACCATCTCTGCCACTGACTTCAGCTCCGCCTCCAATTTCGGCACCACACCAAATCTGCCTCTGACTTCAGCTCCGCCTCTGACTTCAGCTCCGCCTACAGCTCCAGCTCCGCCACCAACGCCTTTTCCATGATGACATATTTTCTTTGGTCCCACCGGGATTTGAACTCGGGTCGCTGGGGTGAGAGTCCAGAGCACTATCCACTATACCATGAAGACTTTACTAGTGTTGCAGGGAAGGAATGTACACTATATGGTTTAATGGAGCATTCTCTGACTCCACCACCAGCTCTGCCTCTGACTTCAGCTCCACCTCTGACTTCAGCTCCACACCAGCTCTGCCTCCAACTCCAGCCCCACACCAGCTTTGCATCTGACTCCTACTTCATCTCCGCCTCTGACTTCAGCTCCACACCAGCTCTACCTCTGACTTCATTTCTGCCTCTGACTCCAGCTCTACACCATCTCTGCCTCTGACTTCAGCCGGGATTTGAACTCGGGTCGCTGGGGTGAGAGTCCAGAGCACTATCCACTATGCCATGAAGACTTCACTAGTGTTGCAGGGAAGGAATGTACACTATATGGTTTAATGGAGCATTCTCTGACTCCACCACCAGCTCTGCCTCTGACTCCAGCTCCACACCAGTTCTGCATCTGACTTCAACTTCAGTTCCATCCCACACTACAGCTCCTCCTCCAACTCCAGTTCCACACCATCTCTGCCACTGACTTCAGCTCCGCTTCCAATTCCGGCGCCACACCAAATCTGCCTCTGACTTCAGCTCCGCCTACAGCTCCAGCTCCGCCTCCAACACCTTTTCCATGATGACATATTTTCTTTGGTCCCACCGGGATTTGAACTCGGGTCGCTGGGGTGAGAGTCCAGAGCACTATCCACTATACCATGAAGACTTTACTAGTGTTGCAGGGAAGGAATGTACACTATATGGTTTAATGGAGCATTCTCTGACTCCACCACCAGCTCTGCCTCTGACTTCAGCTCCACCTCTGACTTCAGCTCCACCTCTGACTTCAGCTCCACACCAGCTCTGCCTCCAACTCCAGCCCCACACCAGCTTTGCATCTGACTCCTACTTCATCTCCGCCTCTGACTTCAGCTCCACACCAGCTCTACCTCTGACTTCATTTCTGCTTCTGACTCCAGCTCTACACCATCTCTGCCTCTGACTTCAGCCGGGATTTGAACTGCTGGGGTGAGAGTCCAGAGCACTATCCACTAGTCAAGTCAAGTCAAGTCAAGTTTATTTGTATAGCCCTAAATCACAAGCAGTCTCAAAGGGCTTCACATAGACAATCAATTGACAATTATTCTCAAAGCATCCCCTGATCTTGGGCTCCCAAAAGGGCAAGGAAAAACTCAAAAACCCCTACCAGGGGAAAAATGAGAAACCTTGAGAAGGGACCACAGATGGAAGGATCCCCCTTTCAGGATCACCAGGCTGCAATGGATGCAAAGAGGGCACATAAAATACATCATATGGAAATCAAAAAGTGGATGTCCAGGCCAAAGCGAAGAGCTGTCGGAGGTGCCTTCGATTGTCCTGGCAGTGTCCTCTAGGAGGGTATTCCGCTGCAGATCCCTCATGCTGAATTGGTCCACGAGAATCTAGATAGCCGTCGTCAGCTTGGGTGTCACCTAACCACCTCCCCAGCCGGGGAGGGGTGGGGGGAGTGGGGTCGGGGAGAGGGAGCAAAAACAAACTCCAGCCGAATCGGCTACTACAGGTTAATTAAAGGCC
This sequence comes from Syngnathus leptorhynchus, assembly GCF_054491065.1. Taxonomy (NCBI): domain Eukaryota; kingdom Metazoa; phylum Chordata; class Actinopteri; order Syngnathiformes; family Syngnathidae; genus Syngnathus; species Syngnathus leptorhynchus. Next base: position 394,318 of record NW_028232002.1, read on the forward strand.
ACATCATAAAAATACGTCTTTAAACGTGTCTTAAATATTTCTACTGAGGTAGCAGTTCTAATATCCATTGGCAGGGCATTCCAGAGCTCTGGAGCCCGAATAGAAAATGCTCTAGCCCCTGCAGACATTTTCTTGGCCCTCGGTGTCACTAAAAGACTAGCGTTTTGCGAACGAAGGTTACGAGACGGAACATAAGGAAAAACTAAGTCGACGAGATATGAAGGCGCTAAGCCATGCAATGATTTATAGGTTAATAGAAGAACCTTGAAGTCACATCTTAAATGGACCGGGAGCCAGTGTAAATTGGCTAATATTGGGGTAATGTGATCAAATTTTCTTGTCCGTGAGAGCAGCCTTGCAGCAGCATTTTGTACTAACTGTAGACTTTTGATGCTGGACTTGGGAAGACCAGAGAATAATGCATTACAGTAGTCCAGGCGCGACGTGATGAATGCATGTATAATAATTTCGGCATCACCGGTCGAGAGGATTGGGCGAATCTTAGCAATATTACGAAGGTGAAAAAATGCTTTTCTGGTTATATTCTTAATGTGCTTTTGAAAGGAGAGCGTTTGGTCAAATATTACCCCGAGATTAGTTACAGTATCACTCTGAGTGATAGTACGGTTATCTAGAGTTATAGCGGTTTCCTTAAATAGATGTTGATAACGAGCTGGACCAATTATCAACATTTCAGTTTTATCTGGGTTCAGACGAAGGAAGTTGAGAGACATCCATTGCTTGATCTCCGCAAGGCATGCCTCAAGATTACAACAGTCCCACGGATCTGTCATTGATAATGGCATATATAATTGGGTGTCATCCGCGTAACATTGAAAGCTAATATTATATTTACGTATTATGTTCCCAAGCGGAGTCATATAAATATTAAATAGAATTGGTCCTAGTACCGATCCCTGAGGGACACCACACGTAACTTTATAGAGCTCAGAGGACGCATTGCCATGGACCACACGGTGCGTCCTGTCCGATAGATACGAATGAAACCAGCCTAGTGCTGACCCCAAAATACCGACACTACCTTTAAGACGCTCTAGTAAAATATTGAAGTCAACAGTGTCGAAAGCAGCACTAAGATCGAGTAGTAACAATACCGATGAAGTATTTGAATCCATAGCTAAGAGGAGATCATTAGTCACTTTAGCAAGTGCTGTCTCAGTGGAATGATTAGCTCTAAACCCAGACTGAAAAGATTCATATCGATTATTAGCGACCATGTAATCAATAAGCTGCTGCGCTACTACTTTTTCAAGCAGTTTTGCTATGAATGGGAGATTTGAAACTGGCCTATAGTTACTGAGACAGTCCGGGTCAAGATTTGGTCGCTTAAGTAGCGGTTTAATAATGGCAGTTTTAAAGGCTGTTGGCACTATCCCAGAGGAGATAGACAGATTAATTATATTTGAAACGGACGGTCCTAAGATTTGAAATAATTCTTTAAATAGTTTGGTTGGAAGCGGGTCAAGTAAACATGTTGTTTGTTTAGCCGCACTAACTAATTGTGAAAGCCTTTCGAGGGACACGCTTTTAAAATTTGAAAGGGTTATTGCATGATCGTCGGCGCCGGTAATCGGCGGTCCCGACTGAGTGATCGGAATGGTCATCTTGATCTCATCCCTAATGGATTCAATCTTTCGAGCAAAAAATTTCATGAACTCGTCAGCCGAGTGAAAGGAGCCATCGGGGGTTGGCTGGCGTAGTGTTAGCTTTGCCACCGTATCAAATAGGTATTTAGGATTGTTCTTATTGAGATTAATGACCTGCGAAAAATAACGAGTTTTTGCTAAAATAAGCGCATCTTTATATTTCAGGAGGCTGTCGCGCCATGCCTGATGGAAAACCTCAAGTTTGGTTAAACGCCATTTGCGCTCATGCTTTCTACTTAATTGTTTAAGCGAACGTGTTTCATCTGTGAACCACGGAGTAGGCTGTCTACGGCGAGTTTTTAGACGTAGCGGCGCCACAGAATCAATGGCATTTAACAATGTAGCATTGAATTCATTTGTAAGATTATCAATAGAGCCGGTATATGAGGGCAATACGGCAGTTGCTGGTGGCAGTAGCCCAGATAGCGCAGTCGCAGTCATGGAGTTAATATTACGGCTGCTATAATTCTGATTGCTCTCTTGTCTTTGACTAAGAACTAAAATTTCAAATTTTATTAAGTAGTGATCAGACAAAACAGTAGTGTAAGGCAGTACTGTTATATTAGAGGTTGCCAGTCCTCGGGATAATACCAAATCTAAGGTATTACCATTCTTGTGCGTTGCTACCTGTACGGCTTGCGTAAAACCAAACGTATCAATTAGAGTCTGAAACGCCGAAGTAAGTGGCTCTGACGGTAAATTCATGTGGACGTTAAAATCGCCCATGATTATTATATTATCCGCGTTTGTCACTAGATCAGCCACGAATTCTGAAAATTCATCCAGGAAGCTAGCGTAAGCCCCAGGTGGACGGTAAATAACAGCAAGATAAAATGACGGTAAAGCGGTGGATCGGACAGTGAGAACTTCAAATGTTTTAAATATGTTAATCGAACGAGGCGTAAATCTAAGATCGGAATTTGAGATGAGGGCAACACCCCCACCCTTTTTTCGAGGACGCGCCACATGCGAGCTCACAAAATTTGGAGGCGAGGCCTCATTAAGCGGTAGCAGGTCATTAGGTTTTAACCAGGTCTCGCAAAGACCAAATATATTTAGATTATGTTCCGTGATGAGGTCATTAACGAGAACCGCTTTTGTATGAAGCGATCTAATATTCATAAAGCCAAGTTTAAGTGTAATCGGTTGGTCAGGGTTTGTATTTATCGGAGGAGTTTTGAACGAAATGAAAGTGAGGTTGTGTTCTCTAGGCCTGACATCACCTCTCAATTGTTTATTCGCGCGGTGGGACGATACGACCGTAGGAATTTGATAGTAAATATTTGGTACACACGTAATATTATCTGAAACAGTCACCATATCATCAGCTATACTGGTCGGCGTGGAGCTTTTGGATTTGTCTGCCACCTCAGTAGAAAGCGCGATCATGTGGACTGTAGCACTATTCAAACTGTTACGCTTTAGTCTACACAAGGAGCTATGTGCATGCTGGAAGTCTAGCCTAGCGCTAGTTAACTTTAACTTAACTGACTCCAAACCCATCCTGACAGGTGGTCTAATCACCTGTGCTCCGGCCTGCTCTAAGGTGACCTGTCATGAGTGGCTCAAACAGTAATCTATATTTCTAGAAAGAGTGAAGGCGCCTTCACGGTTAGGATGAAGGCCGTCCTTCCTCAGCAGGTCGGGGCGGCCCCAGAAGGAGGGCCAGTTATCTATGAAATACAGTCCCTGCTTTTTACAGAACCCAGCCATCCATCGATTAAGGGAGACTAATCTACTAAACCTCTCATCAGAGCCTCTCCCAGGCAGGGGGCCAGAGACAAATACTCGATGCCGACTCATCTTTCTGGCGAGATCACAAGTCCTCGCTATGTTTCTCTTTGTGATCTCAGATTGCCTCATCCTAACATCATTGGCGCCGACGTGTATCACTATATCAGAGTAGCTAGTGTTGTTGGAACTACGCTGTTGACTAGTCCTATTGCGAGTCAGCTCCCTAAGATTAGCTTCTATGTCGGGTGCTCTGCCCCCAGGAATACACATTACCGTGGCTGGATTTTTAAGCGTGATATTTCGGGTAATGGAGTCACCTATGACCAAGGTGCGAGGGCCAGTAGACCGAGATGACTTTGGACGGCTATGCGTCTTACCTGGCTCATCGCGATTAGCAAGCCGCTTGGGGCTAATGCTAACGGGGCTAGCGGGCTGACTACAGTCCGCGACTGTGTCCGCCACATCTACTGTTATCGCACTATTCTGCTCTAACTGGCGGACACGTCCCTCTAGCAGGGACAACCTCTCTAAAAGAAGGTTGCAGTTGGTGCACGAAGCAGTACAAACTTCTTGTTCCGCAGACATACTTCCGCGTCCGATGATCGACAGTAGATAGTAGTAGTAGATCACTATACCATGAAGACTTCACTAGTGTTGCAGGGAAGGAATGTACACTATATGGTTTAATGGAGCATTCTCTGACTCCACCACCAGCTCTGCCTCTGACTTCAGCTCCACCTCTGACTTCAGCACCGCCTCCAGCTCTGCCTCTGACTTCAGCTCCGCCTCCAGCTCTGCCTCTGACTTCAGCCCCACTTCCGCCTTTGACTGTGCCTACAGCTCCAGACCTGCTCTGCCTCTGCCTTCAGCTCCGCCTCCAGCTCCACACCAGTCTCTGACTTCAGCTCCACCTCCAACCCTGACTTCAACTTTACCTCTGACTCCAGCTCCACACCAGTCTCACTTCAGCTCCACCTCTGACTCCAGCTCCACACCAGCTCTGCCTCCAACTCTAGCCCCACACCAGGTTTGCATCTGACTCTAACTTCATCTCCGCCTCTGACTTCAGCTCCACACCAGCTCTACCTCTGACTTCATTTCTGCCTCTGACTCCAGCTCTACACCATCTCTGCCTCTGACTTCAGCCCCACTTCCGCCTCCAACTCCGCCGCCAGCTCCACACCAGTTTCTGACTTCAGCTCCGCCTCTGACTCCAGCTCCACACCAGTTCTGCATCTGACCACAACTTCAGTTCCATCTCTGACTACAGCTTCTCCTCCAACTCCAGCTCCACACCATCTCTGCCACTGACTTCAGCTCCGCCTTCAATTTCGGCACCACACCAAATCTGCCTCTGACTTCAGGTCCCCCTCTGACTTTAACTCCGCCTACAGCTCCAGCTCCGCCACCAACGCCTTTTCCATGATGACATATTTTCTTTGGTCCCACCGGGATTTGAACTCGGGTCGCTGGGGTGAGAGTCCAGAGCACTATCCACTATACCATGAAGACTTCACTAGTGTTGCAGGGAAGGAATGTACACTATATGGTTAAATGGAGCATTCTCTGACTCCACCACCAGCTCTGCCTCTGACTTCAGCTCCACCTCTGACTTCAGCACCGCCTCCAGCTCTGCCTCTGACTTCAGCTCCGCCTCCAGCTCTGCCTCTGACTTCAGCCCCACTTCCGCCTTTGACTCTGCCTCGAGCTCCAGACCTGCTCTGCCTCTGCCTTCAGCTCCACACCAGTCTCCGACTTCAGCTCCACCTCCAACCCTGACTTCAGCTCCACCTCTGACTCCAGCCCCACACCAGATTTGCATCTGACACCAACTTCATTTCCGCCTCTGACTACAGTTCCACACCAGCTCTACCTCTGACTTCATTTCTGCCTCTGACTCCAGCTCTACACCATCTCTGCCTCTGAGTTCAGCCCCACTTCCGCCTCCATCTCCGCCGCCAGCTCCACACCAGTTTCTGACTTCAGCTCCGCCTCTGACTACAGCTCCACACCAGTTCTGCATCTGACCACAACTTCAGTTCCATCTCTGACTACAGCTTCTCCTCCAACTCCAGCTCCACACCATCTCTGCCACTGACTTCAGCTCCGCCTCCAATTTCGGCACCACACCAAATCTGCCTCTGACTTCAGTTCCGCCTCTGACTTCAGCTCCGCCTACAGCTCCAGCTCCGCCACCAACGCCTTTTCCATGATGACATATTTTCTTTGGTCCCACCGGGATTTGAACTCGGGTCGCTGGGGTGAGAGTCCAGAGCACTATCCACTATACCATGAAGACTTTACTAGTGTTGCAGGGAAGGAAGGTACACTATATGGTTTAATGGAGCATTCTCTGACTCCACCACCAGCTCTGCCTCTGACTTCAGCTCCACCTCTGACTTCAGCTCCACCTCTGACTTCAGCTCCACACCAGCTCTGCCTTCAACTCCAGCCCCACACCAGCTTTGCATCTGACTCCTACTTCATCTCCGCCTCTGACTTCAGCTCCACACCAGCTCTACCTCTGACTTCATTTCTGCTTCTGACTCCAGCTCTACACCATCTCTGCCTCTGACTTCAGCCGGGATTTGAACTGCTGGGGTGAGAGTCCAGAGCACTATCCACTATACCATGAAGACTTCACTAGTGTTGCAGGGAAGGAATGTACACTATATGGTTTAATGGAGCATTCTCTGACTCCACCACCAGCTCTGCCTCTGACTTCAGCTCCACCTCTGACTTCAGCACCGCCTCCAGCTCTGCCTCTGACTTCAGCTCCAGACCTGCTCTGCCTCTGCCTTCAGCTCCGCCTCCAGCTCCACACCAGTCTCTGACTTCAGCTCCACCTCCAACCCTGACTTCAACTTTACCTCTGACTCCAGCTCCACACCAGTCTCACTTCAGCTCCACCTCTGACTCCAGCTCCACACCAGCTCTGCCTCCAACTCTAGCCCCACACCAGGTTTGCATCTGACTCTAACTTCATCTCCGCCTCTGACTTCAGCTCCACACCAGCTCTACCTCTGACTTCATTTCTGCCTCTGACTCCAGCTCTACACCATCTCTGCCTCTGACTTCAGCCCCACTTCCGCCTCCAACTCCGCCGCCAGCTCCACACCAGTTTCTGACTTCAGCTCCGCCTCTGACTCCAGCTCCACACCAGTTCTGCATCTGACCACAACTTCAGTTCCATCTCTGACTACAGCTTCTCCTCCAACTCCAGCTCCACACCATCTCTGCCACTGACTTCAGCTCCGCCTTCAATTTCGGCACCACACCAAATCTGCCTCTGACTTCAGGTCCGCCTCTGACTTCAACTCCGCCTACAGCTCCAGCTCCGCCACCAACGCCTTTTCTATGATGACATATTTTCTTTGGTCCCACCGGGATTTGAACTCGGGTCGCTGGGGTGAGAGTCCAGAGCACTATCCACTATACCATGAAGACTTCACTAGTGTTGCAGGGAAGGAATGTACACTATATGGTTTAATGGAGCATTCTCTGACTCCACCACCAGCTCTGCCTCTGACTTCAGCTCCACCTCTGACTTCAGCACCGCCTCCAGCTCTGCCTCTGACTTCAGCTCCGCCTCCAGCTCTGCCTCTGACTTCAGCCCCACTTCCGCCTTTGACTCTGCCTCGAGCTCCAGACCTGCTCTCCCTCTGCCTTCAGCTCCACACCAGTCTCCGACTTCAGCTCCACCTCCAACCCTGACTTCAGCTCCACCTCTGACTCCAGCCCCACACCAGATTTGCATCTGACTCCAACTTCATTTCCGCCTCTGACTACAGTTCCACACCAGCTCTACCTCTGACTTCATTTCTGCCTCTGACTCCAGCTCTACACCATCTCTGCCTCTGAGTTCAGCCCCACTTCCGCCTCCATCTCCGCCGCCAGCTCCACACCAGTTTCTGACTTCAGCTCCGCCTCTGACTACAGCTCCACACCAGTTCTGCATCTGACCACAACTTCAGTTCCATCTCTGACTACAGCTTCTCCTCCAACTCCAGCTCCACACCATCTCTGCCACTGACTTCAGCTCCGCCTCCAATTTCGGCACCACACCAAATCTGCCTCTGACTTCAGCTCCGCCTCTGACTTCAGCTTCGCCTACAGCTCCAGCTCTGCCACCAACGCCTTTTCCATGATGACATATTTTCTTTGATCCCACCGGGATTTGAACTCGGGTCGCTGGGGTGAGAGTCCAGAGCACTATCCACTATACCATGAAGACTTTACTAGTGTTCCAGGGAAGGAATGTACACTATATGGTTTAATGGAGCATTCTCTGACTCCACCACCAGCTCTGCCTCTGACTTCAGCTCCACCTCTGACTTCAGCCTCCACACCAGCTCTGCCTCCAACTCCAGCCCCACACCAGCTTTGCATCTGACTCCTACTTCATCTCCGCCTCTGACTTCAGCTCCACACCAGCTCTACCTCTGACTTCATTTCTGCCTCTGACTCCAGCTCTACACCATCTCTGCCTCTGACTTCAGCCGGGATTTGAACTCGGGTCGCTGGGGTGAGAGTCCAGAGCACTATCCACTATACCATGAAGACTTCACTAGTGTTGCAGGGAAGGAATGTACACTATATGGTTTAATGGAGCATTCTCTGACTCCACCACCAGCTCTGCCTCTGACTCCAGCTCCACACCAGTTCTGCATCTGACTTCAACTTCAGTTCCATCCCACACTACAGCTCCTCCTCCAACTCCAGTTCCACACCATCTCTGCCACTGACTTCAGCTCCGCTCCCAATTCCGGCGCCACAGCAAATCTGCCTCTGACTTCAGCTCCGCCTACAGCTCCAGCTCCGCCTCCAACACCTTTTCCATGATGACATATTTTCTTTGGTCCCACCGGGATTTGAACTCGGGTCGCTGGGGTGAGAGTCCAGAGCACTATCCACTATACCATGAAGACTTTACTAGTGTTGCAGGGAAGGAATGTACACTATATGGTTTAATGGAGCATTCTCTGACTCCACCACCAGCTCTGCCTCTGACTTCAGCTTCACCTCTGACTTCAGCTCCACCTCTGATTTCAGCTCCACACCAGCTCTGCCTCCAACTCCAGCCCCACACCATCTCTGCCACTGACTTCAGCTCCGCTTCCAATTCCGGCGCCACACCAAATCTGCCTCTGACTTCAGCTCCGCCTACAGCTCCAGCTCCGCCTCCAACACCTTTTCCATGATGACATATTTTCTTTGGTCCCACCGGGATTTGAACTCGGGTCGCTGGGGTGAGAGTCCAGAGCACTATCCACTATACCATGAAGACTTTACTAGTGTTGCAGGGAAGGAATGTACACTATATGGTTTAATGGAGCATTCTCTGACTCCACCACCAGCTCTGCCTCTGACTTCAGCTCCACCTCTGACTTCAGCTCCACCTCTGACTTCAGCTCCACACCAGCTCTGCCTCCAACTCCAGCCCCACACCAGCTTTGCATCTGACTCCTACTTCATCTCCGCCTCTGACTTCAGCTCCACACCAGCTCTACCTCTGACTTCATTTCTGCTTCTGACTCCAGCTCTACACCATCTCTGCCTCTGACTTCAGCCGGGATTTGAACTGCTGGGGTGAGAGTCCAGAGCACTATCCACTATACCATGAAGACTTCACTAGTGTTGCAGGGAAGGAATGTACACTATATGGTTTAATGGAGCATTCTCTGACTCCACCACCAGCTCTGCCTCTGACTTCAGCTCCACCTCTGACTTCAGCACCGCCTCCAGCTCTGCCTCTGACTTCAGCTCCGCCTCCAGCTCTGCCTCTTACTTCAGCCCCACTTCCGCCTTTGACTGTGCCTACAGCTCCAGACCTGCTCTGCCTCTGCCTTCAGCTCCGCCTTCAGCTCCACACCAGTCTCTGACTTCAGCTCCACCTCCAACCCTGACTTCAACTTTACCTCTGACTCCAGCTCCACACCAGTCTCACTTCAGCTCCACCTCTGACTCCAGCTCCACACCAGCTCTGCCTCCAACTCCAGCCCCACACCAGGTTTGCATCTGACTCTAACTTCATCTTCGCCTCTGACTTCAGCTCCACACCAGCTCTACCTCTGACTTCATTTCTGCCTCTGACTCCAGCTCTACACCATCTCTGCCTCTGACTTCAGCCCCACTTCCGCCTCCAACTCCGCCGCCAGCTCCACACCAGTTTCTGACTTCAGCTCCGCCTCTGACTCCAGCTCCACACCAGTTCTGCATCTGACCACAACTTCAGTTCCATCTCTGACTACAGCTTCTCCTCCAACTCCAGCTCCACACCATCTCTGCCACTGACTTCAGCTGCGCCTTCAATTTCGGCACCACACCAAATCTGCCTCTGACTTCAGGTCCGCCTCTGACTTCAACTCCGCCTACAGCTCTAGCTCCGCCACCAACGCCTTTTCCATGATGACATATTTTCTTTGGTCCCACCGGGATTTGAACTCGGGTCGCTGGGGTGAGAGTCCAGAGCACTATCCACTATACCATGAAGACTTCACTAGTGTTGCAGGGAAGGAATGTACACTATATGGTTTAATGGAGCATTCTCTGACTCCACCACCAGCTCTGCCTCTGACTTCAGCTCCACCTCTGACTTCAGCACCGCCTCCAGCTCTGCCTCTGACTTCAGCTCCGCCTCCAGCTCTGCCTCTGACTTCAGCCCCACTTCCGCCTTCGACTCTGCCTCGAGCTCCAGACCTGCTCTGCCTCTGCCTTCAGCTCCACACCAGTCTCCGAATTCAGCTCCACCTCCAACCCTGACTTCAGCTCCACCTCTGACTCCAGCCCCACACCAGATTTGCATCTGACTCCAACTTCATTTCCGCCTCTGACTACAGTTCCACACCAGCTCTACCTCTGACTTCATTTCTGCCTCTGACTCCAGCTCTACACCATCTCTGCCTCTGAGTTCAGCCCCACTTCCGCCTCCATCTCCCCCGCCAGCTCCACACCAGTTTCTGACTTCAGCTCCGCCTCTGACTACAGTTCCACACCAGTTCTGCATCTGACTTCAACTTCAGTTCCATCCCACACTACAGCTCCTCCTCCAACTCCAGTTCCACATCATCTCTGCCACTGACTTCAGCTCCGCTTCCAATTCCGGCGCCACACCAAATCTGCCTCTGACTTCAGCTCCGCCTACAGCTCCAGCTCCGCCTCCAACACCTTTTCCATGATGACATATTTTCTTTGGTCCCACCGGGATTTGAACTCGGGTCGCTGGGGTGAGAGTCCAGAGCACTATCCACTATACCATGAAGACTTTACTAGTGTTGCAGGGAAGGAATGTACACTATATGGTTTAATGGAGCATTCTCTGACTCCACCACCAGCTCTGCCTCTGACTTCAGCTCCACCTCTGACTTCAGCTCCACCTCTGACTTCAGCTCCACACCAGCTCTGCCACTGACTTCAGCTCCGCTTCCAATTCCGGCGCCACACCAAATCTGCCTCTGACTTCAGCTCCGCCTACAGCTCCAGCTCCGCCTCCAACACCTTTTCCATGATGACATATTTTCTTTGGTCCCACCGGGATTTGAACTCGGGTCGCTGGGGTGAGAGTCCAGAGCACTATCCACTATACCATGAAGACTTTACTAGTGTTGCAGGGAAGGAATGTACACTATATGGTTTAATGGAGCATTCTCTGACTCCACCACCAGCTCTGCCTCTGACTTCAGCTCCATCTCTGACTTCAGCTCCACCTCTGACTTCAGCTCCACACCAGCTCTGCCTCCAACTCCAGCCCCACACCAGCTTTGCATCTGACTCCTACTTCATCTCCGCCTCTGACTTCAGCTCCACACCAGCTCTACCTCTGACTTCATTTCTGCTTCTGACTCCAGCTCTACACCATCTCTGCCTCTGACTTCAGCCGGGATTTGAACTGCTGGGGTGAGAGTCCAGAGCACTATCCACTATACCATGAAGACTTCACTAGTGTTGCAGGGAAGGAATGTACACTATATGGTTTAATGGAGCATTCTCTGACTCCACCACCAGCTCTGCCTCTGACTTCAGCGCCACCTCTGACTTCAGCACCGCCTCCAGCTCTGCCTCTGACTTCAGCTCCGCCTCCAGCTCTGCCTCTGACTTCAGCCCCACTTCCGCCTTTGACTGTGCCTACAGCTCCAGACCTGCTCTGCCTCTGCCTTCAGCTCCGCCTCCAGCTCCACACCAGTCTCTGACTTCAGCTCCACCTCCAACCCTGACTTCAACTTTACCTTTGACTCCAGCTCCACACCAGTCTCACTTCAGCTCCACCTCTGACTCCAGCTCCACACCAGCTCTGCCTCCAACTCCAGCCCCACACCAGGTTTGCATCTGACTCTAACTTCATCTCCGCCTCTGACTTCAGCTCCACACCAGCTCTACCTCTGACTTCATTTCTGCCTCTGACTCCAGCTCTACACCATCTCTGCCTCTGACTTCAGCCCCACTTCCGCCTCCAACTCCGCCGCCAGCTCCACACCAGTTTCTGACTTCAGCTCCGCCTCTGACTCCAGCTCCACACCAGTTCTGCATCTGACCACAACTTCAGTTCCATCTCTGACTACAGCTTCTCCTCCAACTCCAGCTCCACACCATCTCTGCCACTGACTTCAGCTCCGCCTTCAATTTCGGCACCACACCAAATCTGCCTCTGACTTCAGGTCCGCCTCTGACTTCAACTCCGCCTACAGCTCCAGCTCCGCCACCAACGCCTTTTCCATGATGACATATTTTCTTTGGTCCCACCGGGATTTGAACTCGGGTCGCTGGGGTGAGAGTCCAGAGCACTATCCACTATACCATGAAGACTTCACTAGTGTTGCAGGGAAGGAATGTACACTATATGGTTTAATGGAGCATTCTCTGACTCCACCACCAGCTCTGCCTCTGACTTCAGCTCCACCTCTGACTTCAGCACCGCCTCCAGCTCTGCCTCTGACTTCAGCTCCGCCTCCAGCTCTGCCTCTGACTTCAGCCCCACTTCCGCCTTTGACTCTGCCTCGAGCTCCAGACCTGCTCTGCCTCTGCCTTCAGGTCCACACCAGTCTCCGAATTCAGCTCCACCTCCAACCCTGACTTCAGCTCCACCTCTGACTCCAGCCCCACACCAGATTTGCATCTGACTCCAACTTCATTTCCGCCTCTGACTACAGTTCCACACCAGCTCTACCTCTGACTTCATTTCTGCCTCTGACTCCAGCTCTACACCATCTCTGCCTCTGAGTTCAGCCCCACTTCCGCCTCCATCTCCGCCGCCAGCTCCACACCAGTTTCTGACTTCAGCTCCGCCTCTGACTACAGCTCCACACCAGTTCTGCATCTGACCACAACTTCAGTTCCATCTCTGACTACAGCTTCTCCTCCAACTCCAGCTCCACACCATCTCTGCCACTGACTTCAGCTCCGCCTCCAATTTCGGCACCACACCAAATCTGCCTCTGACTTCAGCTCCGCCTCTGACTTCAGCTTCGCCTACAGCTCCAGCTCCGCCACCAACGCCTTTTCCATGATGACATATTTTCTTTGGTCCCACCGGGATTTGAACTCGGGTCGCTGGGGTGAGAGTCCAGAGCACTATCCACTATACCATGAAGACTTTAATAGTGTTGCAGGGAAGGAATGTACACTATATGGTTTAATGGAGCATTCTCTGACTCCACCACCAGCTCTGCCTCTGACTTCAGCTCCACCTCTGACTTCAGCTCCACACCAGCTCTGCCTCCAACTCCAGCCCCACACCAGCTTTGCATCTGACTCCTACTTCATCTCCGCCTCTGACTTCAGCTCCACACCAGCTCTACCTCTGACTTCATTTCTGCCTCTGACTCCAGCTCTACACCATCTCTGCCTCTGACTTCAGCCGGGATTTGAACTCGGGTCGCTGGGGTGAGAGTCCAGAGCACTATCCACTATACCATGAAGACTTCACTAGTGTTGCAGGGAAGGAATGTACACTATATGGTTTAATGGAGCATTCTCTGACTCCACCACCAGCTCTGCCTCTGACTCCAGCTCCACACCAGTTCTGCATCTGACTTCAACTTCAGTTCCATCCCACACTACAGCTCCTCCTCCAACTCCAGTTCCACACCATCTCTGCCACTGACTTCAGCTCCGCTTCCAATTCCGGCGCCACACCAAATCTGCCTCTGACTTCAGCTCCGCCTACAGCTCCAGCTCCGCCTCCAACACCTTTTCCATGATGACATATTTTCTTTGGTCCCACCGGGATTTGAACTCGGGTCGCTGGGGTGAGAGTCCAGAGCACTATCCACTATACCATGAAGACTTTACTAGTGTTGCAGGGAAGGAATGTACACTATATGGTTTAATGGAGCATTCTCTGACTCCACCACCAGCTCTGCCTCTGACTTCAGCTCCACCTCTGACTTCAGCTCCACCTCTGACTTCAGCTCCACACCAGCTCTGCCTCCAACTCCAGCCCCACACCATCTCTGCCACTGACTTCAGCTCCGCTTCCAATTCCGGCGCCACACCAAATCTGCCTCTGACTTCAGCTCCGCCTACAGCTCCAGCTCCGCCTCCAACACCTTTTCCATGATGACATATTTTCTTTGGTCCCACCGGGATTTGAACTCGGGTCGCTGGGGTGAGAGTCCAGAGCACTATCCACTATACCATGAAGACTTTACTAGTGTTGCAGGGAAGGAATGTACACTATATGGTTTAATGGAGCATTCTCTGACTCCACCACCAGCTCTGCCTCTGACTTCAGCTCCACCTCTGACTTCAGCTCCACCTCTGACTTCAGCTCCACACCAGCTCTGCCTCCAACTCCAGCCCCACACCAGCTTTGCATCTGACTCCTACTTCATCTCCGCCTCTGACTTCAGCTCCACACCAGCTCTACCTCTGACTTCATTTCTGCTTCTGACTCCAGCTCTACACCATCTCTGCCTCTGACTTCAGCCGGGATTTGAACTGCTGGGGTGAGAGTCCAGAGCACTATCCACTATACCATGAAGACTTCACTAGTGTTGCAGGGAAGGAATGTACACTATATGGTTTAATGGAGCATTCTCTGACTCCACCACCAGCTCTGCCTCTGACTTCAGCTCCACCTCTGACTTCAGCACCGCCTCCAGCTCTGCCTCTGACTTCAGCTCCGCCTCCAGCTCTGCCTCTGACTTCAGCCCCACTTCCGCCTTTGACTGTGCCTACAGCTCCAGACCTGCTCTGCCTCTGCCTTCAGCTCCGCCTCCAGCTCCACACCAGTCTCTGACTTCAGCTCCACCTCCAACCCTGACTTCAACTTTACCTCTGACTCCAGCTCCACACCAGTCTCACTTCAGCTCCACCTCTGACTCCAGCTCCACACCAGCTCTGCCTCCAACTCCAGCCCCACACCAGGTTTGCATCTGACTCTAACTTCATCTTCGCCTCTGACTTCAGCTCCACACCAGCTCTACCTCTGACTTCATTTCTGCCTCTGACTCCAGCTCTACACCATCTCTGCCTCTGACTTCAGCCCCACTTCCGCCTCCAACTCCGCCGCCAGCTCCACACCAGTTTCTGACTTCAGCTCCGCCTCTGACTCCAGCTCCACACCAGTTCTGCATCTGACCACAACTTCAGTTCCATCTCTGACTACAGCTTCTCCTCCAACTCCAGCTCCACACCATCTCTGCCACTGACTTCAGCTCCGCCTTCAATTTCGGCACCACACCAGCTCTGCCTCTGACTTCAGGTCCGCCTCTGACTTCAACTCCGCCTACAGCTCCAGCTCCGCCACCAACGCCTTTTCCATGATGACATATTTTCTTTGGTCCCACCGGGATTTGAACTCGGGTCGCTGGGGTGAGAGTCCAGAGCACTATCCACTATACCATGAAGACTTCACTAGTGTTGCAGGGAAGGAATGTACACTATATGGTTTAATGGAGCATTCTCTGACTCCACCACCAGCTCTGCCTCTGACTTCAGCTCCACCTCTGACTTCAGCACCGCCTCCAGCTCTGCCTCTGACTTCAGCTCCGCCTCCAGCTCTGCCTCTGACTTCAGCCCAACTTCCGCCTTTGACTCTGCCTCGAGCTCCAGACCTGCTCTGCCTCTGCCTTCAGCTCCACACCAGTCTCCGAATTCAGCTCCACCTCCAACCCTGACTTCAGCTCCACCTCTGACTCCAGCCCCACACCAGATTTGCATCTGACTCCAACTTCATTTCCGCCTCTGACTACAGTTCCACACCAGCTCTACCTCTGACTTCATTTCTGCCTCTGACTCCAGCTCTACACCATCTCTGCCTCTGAGTTCAGCCCCACTTCCGCCTCCATCTCCGCCGCCAGCTCCACACCAGTTTCTGACTTCAGCTCCGCCTCTGACTACAGCTCCACACCAGTTCTGCATCTGACCACAACTTCAGTTCCATCTCTGACTACAGCTTCTCCTCCAACTCCAGCTCCACACCATCTCTGCCACTGACTTCAGCTCCGCCTCCAATTTCGGCACCACACCAAATCTGCCTCTGACTTCAGCTTCGCCTCTGACTTCAGCTTCGCCTACAGCTCCAGCTCCGCCACCAACGCCTTTTCCATGATGACATATTTTCTTTGGTCCCACCGGGATTTGAACTCGGGTCGCTGGGGTGAGAGTCCAGAGCACTATCCACTATACCATGAAGACTTTAATAGTGTTGCAGGGAAGGAATGTACACTATATGGTTTAATGGAGCATTCTCTGACTCCACCACCAGCTCTGCCTCTGACTTCAGCTCCACCTCTGACTTCAGCTCCACACCAGCTCTGCCTCCAACTCCAGCCCCACACCAGCTTTGCATCTGACTCCTACTTCATCTCCGCCTCTGACTTCAGCTCCACACCAGCTCTACCTCTGACTTCATTTCTGCCTCTGACTCCAGCTCTACACAATCTCTGCCTCTGACTTCAGCCGGGATTTGAACTCGGGTCGCTGGGGTGAGAGTCCAGAGCACTATCCACTATACCATGAAGACTTCACTAGTGTTGCAGGGAAGGAATGTACACTATATGGTTTAATGGAGCATTCTCTGACTCCACCACCAGCTCTGCCTCTGACTCCAGCTCCACACCAGTTCTGCATCTGACTTCAACTTCAGTTCCATCCCACACTACAGCTCCTCCTCCAACTCCAGTTCCACACCATCTCTGCCACTGACTTCAGCTCCGCTTCCAATTCCGGCGCCACACCAAATCTGCCTCTGACTTCAGCTCCGCCTACAGCTCCAGCTCCGCCTCCAACACCTTTTCCATGATGACATATTTTCTTTGGTCCCACCGGGATTTGAACTCGGGTCGCTGGGGTGAGAGTTCAGAGCACTATCCACTATACCATGAAGACTTTACTAGTGTTGCAGGGAAGGAATGTACACTATATGGTTTAATGGAGCATTCTCTGACTCCACCACCAGCTCTGCCTCTGACTTCAGCTCCACCTCTGACTTCAGCTCCACACCAGCTCTGCCTCCAACTCCAGCCCCACACCATCTCTGCCACTGACTTCAGCTCCGCTTCCAATTCCGGCGCCACACCAAATCTGCCTCTGACTTCAGCTCCGCCTACAGCTCCAGCTCCGCCTCCAACACCTTTTCAATGATGACATATTTTCTTTGGTCCCACCGGGATTTGAACTCGGGTCGCTGGGGTGAGAGTCCAGAGCACTATCCACTATACCATGAAGACTTTACTAGTGTTGCAGGGAAGGAATGTACACTATATGGTTTAATGGAGCATTCTCTGACTCCACCACCAGCTCTGCCTCTGACTTCAGCTCCACCTCTGACTTCAGCTCCACCTCTGACTTCAGCTCCACACCAGTTCTGCCTCCAACTCCAGCCCCACACCAGCTTTGCATCTGACTCCTACTTCATCTCCGCCTCTGACTTCAGCTCCACACCAGCTCTACCTCTGACTTCATTTCTGCTTCTGACTCCAGCTCTACACCATCTCTGCCTCTGACTTCAGCCGGGATTTGAACTGCTGGGGTGAGAGTCCAGAGCACTATCCACTATACCATGAAGACTTCACTAGTGTTGCAGGGAAGGAATGTACACTATATGGTTTAATGGAGCATTCTCTGACTCCACCACCAGCTCTGCCTCTGACTTCAGCTCCACCTCTGACTTCAGCACCGCCTCCAGCTCTGCCTCTGACTTCAGCTCCGCCTCCAGCTCTGCCTCTGACTTCAGCCCCACTTCCGCCTTTGACTGTGCCTACAGCTCCAGACCTGCTCTGCCTCTGCCTTCAGCTCCGCCTCCAGCTCCACACCAGTCTCTGACTTCAGCTCCACCTCCAACCCTGACTTCAACTTTACCTCTGACTCCAGCTCCACACCAGTCTCACTTCAGCTCCACCTCTGACTCCAGCTCCACACCAGGTTTGCATCTGACTCTAACTTCATCTTCGCCTCTGACTTCAGCTCCACACCAGCTCTACCTCTGACTTCATTTCTGCCTCTGACTCCAGCTCTACACCATCTCTGCCTCTGACTTCAGCCCCACTTCCGCCTCCAACTCCGCCGCCAGCTCCACACCAGTTTCTGACTTCAGCTCCGCCTCTGACTCCAGCTCCACACCAGTTCTGCATCTGACCACAACTTCAGTTCCATCTCTGACTACAGCTTCTCCTCCAACTCCAGCTCCACACCATCTCTGCCACTGACTTCAGCTCCGCCTTCAATTTCGGCACCACACCAAATCTGCCTCTGACTTCAGGTCCGCCTCTGACTTCAACTCCGCCTACAGCTCTAGCTCCGCCACCAACGCCTTTTCCATGATGACATATTTTCTTTGGTCCCACCGGGATTTGAACTCGGGTCGCTGGGGTGAGAGTCCAGAGCACTATCCACTATACCATGAAGACTTCACTAGTGTTGCAGGGAAGGAATGTACACTATATGGTTTAATGGAGCATTCTTTGACTCCACCACCAGCTCTGCCTCTGACTTCAGCTCCACCTCTGACTTCAGCACCGCCTCCAGCTCTGCCTCTGACTTCAGCTCCGCCTCCAGCTCTGCCTCTGACTTCAGCCCCACTTCCGCCTTTGACTCTGCCTCGAGCTCCAGACCTGCTCTGCCTCTGCCTTCAGCTCCACACCAGTCTCCGAATTCAGCTCCACCTCCAACCCTGACTTCAGCTCCACCTCTGACTCCAGCCCCACACCAGATTTGCATCTGACTCCAACTTCATTTCCGCCTCTGACTACAGTTCCACACCAGCTCTACCTCTGACTTCATTTCTGCCTCTGACTCCAGCTCTACACCATCTCTGCCTCTGAGTTCAGCCCCACTTCCGCCTCCATCTCCCCCGCCAGCTCCACACCAGTTTCTGACTTCAGCTCCGCCTCTGACTACAGCTCCACACCAGTTCTGCATCTGACTTCAACTTCAGTTCCATCCCACACTACAGCTCCTCCTCCAACTCCAGTTCCACACCATCTCTGCCACTGACTTCAGCTCCGCTTCCAATTCCGGCGCCACACCAAATCTGCCTCTGACTTCAGCTCCGCCTACAGCTCCAGCTCCAACACGTTTTCCATGATGACATATTTTCTTTGGTCCCACCGGGATTTGAACTCGGGTCGCTGGGGTGAGAGTCCAGAGCACTATCCACTATACCATGAAGACTTTACTAGTGTTGCAGGGAAGGAATGTACACTATATGGTTTAATGGAGCATACTCTGACTCCACCACCAGCTCTGCCTCTGACTTCAGCTCCACCTCTGACTTCAGCTCCACACCAGCTCTGCCACTGACTTCAGCTCCGCTTCCAATTCCGGCGCCACACCAAATCTGCCTCTGACTTCAGCTCCGCCTACAGCTCCAGCTCCGCCTCCAACACCTTTTCCATGATGACATATTTTCTTTGGTCCCACCGGGATTTGAACTCGGGTCCCTGGGGTGAGAGTCCAGAGCACTATCCACTATACCATGAAGACTTTACTAGTGTTGCAGGGAAGGAATGTACACTATATGGTTTAATGGAGCATTCTCTGACTCCACCACCAGCTCTGCCTCTGACTTCAGCTCCACCTCTGACTTCAGCTCCACACCAGCTCTGCCTCCAACTCCAGCCCCACACCAGCTTTGCATCTGACTCCTACTTCATCTCCGCCTCTGACTTCAGCTCCACACCAGCTCTACCTCTGACTTCATTTCTGCTTCTGACTCCAGCTCTACACCATCTCTGCCTCTGACTTCAGCCGGGATTTGAACTGCTGGGGTGAGAGTCCAGAGCACTATCCACTATACCATGAAGACTTCACTAGTGTTGCAGGGAAGGAATGTACACTATATGGTTTAATGGAGCATTCTCTGACTCCACCACCAGCTCTGCCTCTGACTTCAGCTCCACCTCTGACTTCAGCACCGCCTCCAGCTCTGCCTCTGACTTCAGCTCCGCCTCCAGCTCTGCCTCTGACTTCAGCCCCACTTCCGCCTTTGACTGTGCCTACAGCTCCAGACCTGCTCTGCCTCTGCCTTCAGCTCCGCCTCCAGCTCCACACCAGTCTCTGACTTCAGCTCCACCTCCAACCCTGACTTCAACTTTACCTCTGACTCCAGCTCCACACCAGTCTCACTTCAGCTCCACCTCTGACTCCAGCTCCACACCAGGTTTGCATCTGACTCTAACTTCATCTTCGCCTCTGACTTCAGCTCCACACCAGCTCTACCTCTGACTTCATTTCTGCCTCTGACTCCAGCTCTACACCATCTCTGCCTCTGACTTCAGCCCCACTTCCGCCTCCAACTCCGCCGCCAGCTCCACACCAGTTTCTGACTTCAGCTCCGCCACTGACTCCAGCTCCACACCAGTTCTGCATCTGACCACAACTTCAGTTCCATCTCTGACTACAGCTTCTCCTCCAACTCCAGCTCCACACCATCTCTGCCACTGACTTCAGCTCCGCCTTCAATTTCGGCACCACACCAAATCTGCCTCTGACTTCAGGTCCGCCTCTGACTTCAACTCCGCCTACAGCTCTAGCTCCGCCACCAACGCCTTTTCCATGATGACATATTTTCTTTGGTCCCACCGGGATTTGAACTCGGGTCGCTGGGGTGAGAGTCCAGAGCACTATCCACTATACCATGAAGACTTCACTAGTGTTGCAGGGAAGGAATGTACACTATATGGTTTAATGGAGCATTCTCTGACTCCACCACCAGCTCTGCCTCTGACTTCAGCTCCACCTCTGACTTCAGCACCGCCTCCAGCTCTGCCTCTGACTTCAGCTCCGCCTTCAGCTCTGCCTCTGACTTCAGCCCCACTTCCGCCTTTGACTCTGCCTCGAGCTCCAGACCTGCTCTGCCTCTGCCTTCAGCTCCACACCAGTCTCCGAATTCAGCTCCACCTCCAACCCTGACTTCAGCTCCACCTCTGACTCCAGCCCCACACCAGATTTGCATCTGACTCCAACTTCATTTCCGCCTCTGACTACAGTTCCACACCAGCTCTACCTCTGACTTCATTTCTGCCTCTGACTCCAGCTCAACACCATCTCTGCCTCTGAGTTCAGCCCCACTTCCGCCTCCATCTCCCCCGCCAGCTCCACACCAGTTTCTGACTTCAGCTCCGCCTCTGACTACAGCTCCACACCAGTTCTGCATCTGACTTCAACTTCAGTTCCATCCCACACTACAGCTCCTCCTCCAACTCCAGTTCCACACCATCTCTGCCACTGACTTCAGCTCCGCTTCCAATTCCGGCGCCACACCAAATCTGCCTCTGACTTCAGCTCCGCCTACAGCTCCAGCTCCGCCTCCAACACCTTTTCCATGATGACATATTTTCTTTGGTCCCACCGGGATTTGAACTCGGGTCGCTGGGGTGAGAGTCCAGAGCACTATCCACTATACCATGAAGACTTTACTAGTGTTGCAGGGAAGGAATGTACACTATATGGTTTAATGGAGCATTCTCTGACTCCACCACCAGCTCTGCCTCTGACTTCAGCTCCACCTCTGACTTCAGCTCCACCTCTGACTTCAGCTCCACACCAGCTCTGCCACTGACTTCAGCTCCGCTTCCAATTCCGGCGCCACACCAAATCTGCCTCTGACTTCAGCTCCGCCTACAGCTCCAGCTCCGCCTCCAACACCTTTTCCATGATGACATATTTTCTTTGGTCCCACCGGGATTTGAACTCGGGTCGCTGGGGTGAGAGTCCAGAGCACTATCCACTATACCATGAAGACTTTACTAGTGTTGCAGGGAAGGAATGTACACTATATGGTTTAATGGAGCATTCTCTGACTCCACCACCAGCTCTGCCTCTGACTTCAGCTCCACCTCTGACTTCAGCTCCACCTCTGACTTCAGCTCCACACCAGCTCTGCCTCCAACTCCAGCCCCACACCAGCTTTGCATCTGACTCCTACTTCATCTCCGCCTCTGACTTCAGCTCCACACCAGCTCTACCTCTGACTTCATTTCTGCTTCTGACTCCAGCTCTACACCATCTCTGCCTCTGACTTCAGCCGGGATTTGAACTGCTGGGGTGAGAGTCCAGAGCACTATCCACTATACCATGAAGACTTCACTAGTGTTGCAGGGAAGGAATGTACACTATATGGTTTAATGGAGCATTCTCTGACTCCACCACCAGCTCTGCCTCTGACTTCAGCTCCACCTCTGACTTCAGCACCGCCTCCAGCTCTGCCTCTGACTTCAGCTCCGCCTCCAGCTCTGCCTCTGACTTCAGCCCCACTTCCGCCTTTGACTGTGCCTACAGCTCCAGACCTGCTCTGCCTCTGCCTTCAGCTCCGCCTCCAGCTCCACACCAGTCTCTGACTTCAGCTCCACCTCTGACTCCAGCTCCACACCAGCTCTGCCTCCAACTCCAGCCCCACACCAGGTTTGCATCTGACTCTAACTTCATCTCCGCCTCTGACTTCAGCTCCACACCAGCTCTACCTCTGACTTCATTTCTGCCTCTGACTCCAGCTCTACACCATCTCTGCCTCTGACTTCAGCCCCACTTCCGCCTCCAACTCCGCCGCCAGCTCCACACCAGTTTCTGACTTCAGCTCCGCCTCTGACTTCAGCTCCACACCAGTTCTGCATCTGACCACAACTTCAGTTCCATCTCTGACTACAGCTTCTCCTCCAACTCCAGCTCCACACCATCTCTGCCACTGACTTCAGCTCCGTCTTCAATTTCGGCACCACACCAAATCTGCCTCTGACTTCAGGTCCGACTCTGACTTCAACTCCGCCTACAGCTCCAGCTCCGCCACCAACGCCTTTTCCATGATGACATATTTTCTTTGGTCCCACCGGGATTTGAACTCGGGTCGCTGGGGTGAGAGTCCAGAGCACTATCCACTATACCATGAAGACTTCACTAGTGTTGCAGGGAAGGAATGTACACTATATGGTTTAATGGAGCATTCTCTGACTCCACCACCAGCTCTGCCTCTGACTTCAGCTCCACCTCTGACTTCAGCACCGCCTCCAGCTCTGCCTCTGACTTCAGCTCCGCCTCCAGCTCTGCCTCTGACTTCAGCCCCACTTCCGCCTTTGACTGTGCCTACAGCTCCAGACCTGCTCTGCCTCTGCCTTCAGCTCCGCCTCCAGCTCCACACCAGTCTCTGACTTCAGCTCCACCTCTGACTCCAGCTCCACACCAGCTCTGCCTCCAACTCCAGCCCCACACCAGGTTTGCATCTGACTCTAACTTCATCTCCGCCTCTGACTTCAGCTCCACACCAGCTCTACCTCTGACTTCATTTCTGCCTCTGACTCCAGCTCTACACCATCTCTGCCTCTGACTTCAGCCCCACTTCCGCCTCCAACTCCGCCGCCAGCTCCACACCAGTTTCTGACTTCAGCTCCGCCTCTGACTTCAGCTCCACACCAGTTCTGCATCTGACCACAACTTCAGTTCCATCTCTGACTACAGCTTCTCCTCCAACTCCAGCTCCACACCATCTCTGCCACTGACTTCAGCTCCGTCTTCAATTTCGGCACCACACCAAATCTGCCTCTGACTTCAGGTCCGACTCTGACTTCAACTCCGCCTACAGCTCCAGCTCCGCCACCAACGCCTTTTCCATGATGACATATTTTCTTTGGTCCCACCGGGATTTGAACTCGGGTCGCTGGGGTGAGAGTCCAGAGCACTATCCACTATACCATGAAGACTTCACTAGTGTTGCAGGGAAGGAATGTACACTATATGGTTTAATGGAGCATTCTCTGACTCCACCACCAGCTCTGCCTCTGACTTCAGCTCCACCTCTGACTTCAGCACCGCCTCCAGCTCTGCCTCTGACTTCAGCTCCGCCTCCAGCTCTGCCTCTGACTTCAGCCCCACTTCCGCCTTTGACTCTGCCTCGAGCTCCAGACCTTCTCTGCCTCTGCCTTCAGCTCCACACCAGTCTCCGAATTCAGCTCCACCTCCAACCCTGACTTCAGCTCCACCTCTGACTCCAGCCCCACACCAGATTTGCATCTGACTCCAACTTCATTTCCGCCTCTGACTACAGTTCCACACCAGCTCTACCTCTGACTTCATTTCTGCCTCTGACTCCAGCTCTACACCATCTCTGCCTCTGAGTTCAGCCCCACTTCCGCCTCCATCTCCGCCGCCAGCTCCACACCAGTTTCTGACTTCAGCTCCGCCTCTGACTACAGCTCCACACCAGTTCTGCATCTGACCACAACTTCAGTTCCATCTCTGACTACAGCTTCTCCTCCAACTCCAGCTCCACACCATCTCTGCCACTGACTTCAGCTCCGCCTCCAATTTCGGCACCACACCAAATCTGCCTCTGACTTCAGCTCCGCCTCTGACTTCAGCTCCGCCTACAGCTCCAGCTCCGCCTACAGCTCCAGCTCCGCCACCAACGCCTTTTCCATGATGACATATTTTCTTTGGTCCCACCGGGATTTGAACTCGGGTCGCTGGGGTGAGAGTCCAGAGCACTATCCACTATACCATGAAGACTTTAATAGTGTTGCAGGGAAGGAATGTACACTATATGGTTTAATGGAGCATTCTCTGACTCCACCACCAGCTCTGCCTCTGACTTCAGCTCCACCTCTGACTTCAGCTCCACACCAGCTCTGCCTCCAACTCCAGCCCCACACCAGCTTTGCATCTGACTCCTACTTCATCTCCGCCTCTGACTTCAGCTCCACACCAGCTCTACCTCTGACTTCATTTCTGCCTCTGACTCCAGCTCTACACCATCTCTGCCTCTGACTTCAGCCGGGATTTGAACTCGGGTCGCTGGGGTGAGAGTCCAGAGCACTATCCACTATACCATGAAGACTTCACTAGTGTTGCAGGGAAGGAATGTACACTATATGGTTTAATGGAGCATTCTCTGACTCCACCACCAGCTCTGCCTCTGACTCCAGCTCCACACCAGTTCTGCATCTGACTTCAACTTCAGTTCCATCCCACACTACAGCTCCTCCTCCAACTCCAGTTCCACACCATCTCTGCCACTGACTTCAGCTCCGCTTCCAATTCCGGCGCCACACCAAATCTGCCTCTGACTTCAGCTCCGCCTACAGCTCCAGCTCCGCCTCCAACACCTTTTCCATGATGACATATTTTCTTTGGTCCCACCGGGATTTGAACTCGGGTCGCTGGGGTGAGAGTCCAGAGCACTATCCACTATACCATGAAGACTTTACTAGTGTTGCAGGGAAGGAATGTACACTATATGGTTTAATGGAGCATTCTCTGACTCCACCACCAGCTCTGCCTCTGACTTCAGCTCCACCTCTGACTTCAGCTCCACACCAGCTCTGCCTCCAACTCCAGCCCCACACCAGCTTTGCATCTGACTCCTACTTCATCTCCGCCTCTGACTTCAGCTCCACACCAGCTCTACCTCTGACTTCATTTCTGCCTCTGACTCCAGCTCTACACAATCTCTGCCTCTGACTTCAGCCGGGATTTGAACTCGGGTCGCTGGGGTGAGAGTCCAGAGCACTATCCACTATACCATGAAGACTTCACTAGTGTTGCAGGGAAGGAATGTACACTATATGGTTTAATGGAGCATTCTCTGACTCCACCACCAGCTCTGCCTCTGACTCCAGCTCCACACCAGTTCTGCATCTGACTTCAACTTCAGTTCCATCCCACACTACAGCTCCTCCTCCAACTCCAGTTCCACACCATCTCTGCCACTGACTTCAGCTCCGCTTCCAATTCCGGCGCCACACCAAATCTGCCTCTGACTTCAGCTCCGCCTACAGCTCCAGCTCCGCCTCCAACACCTTTTCCATGATGACATATTTTCTTTGGTCCCACCGGGATTTGAACTCGGGTCGCTGGGGTGAGAGTTCAGAGCACTATCCACTATACCATGAAGACTTTACTAGTGTTGCAGGGAAGGAATGTACACTATATGGTTTAATGGAGCATTCTCTGACTCCACCACCAGCTCTGCCTCTGACTTCAGCTCCACCTCTGACTTCAGCTCCACACCAGCTCTGCCTCCAACTCCAGCCCCACACCATCTCTGCCACTGACTTCAGCTCCGCTTCCAATTCCGGCGCCACACCAAATCTGCCTCTGACTTCAGCTCCGCCTACAGCTCCAGCTCCGCCTCCAACACCTTTTCAATGATGACATATTTTCTTTGGTCCCACCGGGATTTGAACTCGGGTCGCTGGGGTGAGAGTCCAGAGCACTATCCACTATACCATGAAGACTTTACTAGTGTTGCAGGGAAGGAATGTACACTATATGGTTTAATGGAGCATTCTCTGACTCCACCACCAGCTCTGCCTCTGACTTCAGCTCCACCTCTGACTTCAGCTCCACCTCTGACTTCAGCTCCACACCAGTTCTGCCTCCAACTCCAGCCCCACACCAGCTTTGCATCTGACTCCTACTTCATCTCCGCCTCTGACTTCAGCTCCACACCAGCTCTACCTCTGACTTCATTTCTGCTTCTGACTCCAGCTCTACACCATCTCTGCCTCTGACTTCAGCCGGGATTTGAACTGCTGGGGTGAGAGTCCAGAGCACTATCCACTATACCATGAAGACTTCACTAGTGTTGCAGGGAAGGAATGTACACTATATGGTTTAATGGAGCATTCTCTGACTCCACCACCAGCTCTGCCTCTGACTTCAGCTCCACCTCTGACTTCAGCACCGCCTCCAGCTCTGCCTCTGACTTCAGCTCCGCCTCCAGCTCTGCCTCTGACTTCAGCCCCACTTCCGCCTTTGACTGTGCCTACAGCTCCAGACCTGCTCTGCCTCTGCCTTCAGCTCCGCCTCCAGCTCCACACCAGTCTCTGACTTCAGCTCCACCTCCAACCCTGACTTCAACTTTACCTCTGACTCCAGCTCCACACCAGTCTCACTTCAGCTCCACCTCTGACTCCAGCTCCACACCAGGTTTGCATCTGACTCTAACTTCATCTTCGCCTCTGACTTCAGCTCCACACCAGCTCTACCTCTGACTTCATTTCTGCCTCTGACTCCAGCTCTACACCATCTCTGCCTCTGACTTCAGCCCCACTTCCGCCTCCAACTCCGCCGCCAGCTCCACACCAGTTTCTGACTTCAGCTCCGCCTCTGACTCCAGCTCCACACCAGTTCTGCATCTGACCACAACTTCAGTTCCATCTCTGACTACAGCTTCTCCTCCAACTCCAGCTCCACACCATCTCTGCCACTGACTTCAGCTCCGCCTTCAATTTCGGCACCACACCAAATCTGCCTCTGACTTCAGGTCCGCCTCTGACTTCAACTCCGCCTACAGCTCTAGCTCCGCCACCAACGCCTTTTCCATGATGACATATTTTCTTTGGTCCCACCGGGATTTGAACTCGGGTCGCTGGGGTGAGAGTCCAGAGCACTATCCACTATACCATGAAGACTTCACTAGTGTTGCAGGGAAGGAATGTACACTATATGGTTTAATGGAGCATTCTTTGACTCCACCACCAGCTCTGCCTCTGACTTCAGCTCCACCTCTGACTTCAGCACCGCCTCCAGCTCTGCCTCTGACTTCAGCTCCGCCTCCAGCTCTGCCTCTGACTTCAGCCCCACTTCCGCCTTTGACTCTGCCTCGAGCTCCAGACCTGCTCTGCCTCTGCCTTCAGCTCCACACCAGTCTCCGAATTCAGCTCCACCTCCAACCCTGACTTCAGCTCCACCTCTGACTCCAGCCCCACACCAGATTTGCATCTGACTCCAACTTCATTTCCGCCTCTGACTACAGTTCCACACCAGCTCTACCTCTGACTTCATTTCTGCCTCTGACTCCAGCTCTACACCATCTCTGCCTCTGAGTTCAGCCCCACTTCCGCCTCCATCTCCCCCGCCAGCTCCACACCAGTTTCTGACTTCAGCTCCGCCTCTGACTACAGCTCCACACCAGTTCTGCATCTGACTTCAACTTCAGTTCCATCCCACACTACAGCTCCTCCTCCAACTCCAGTTCCACACCATCTCTGCCACTGACTTCAGCTCCGCTTCCAATTCCGGCGCCACACCAAATCTGCCTCTGACTTCAGCTCCGCCTACAGCTCCAGCTCCAACACGTTTTCCATGATGACATATTTTCTTTGGTCCCACCGGGATTTGAACTCGGGTCGCTGGGGTGAGAGTCCAGAGCACTATCCACTATACCATGAAGACTTTACTAGTGTTGCAGGGAAGGAATGTACACTATATGGTTTAATGGAGCATACTCTGACTCCACCACCAGCTCTGCCTCTGACTTCAGCTCCACCTCTGACTTCAGCTCCACACCAGCTCTGCCACTGACTTCAGCTCCGCTTCCAATTCCGGCGCCACACCAAATCTGCCTCTGACTTCAGCTCCGCCTACAGCTCCAGCTCCGCCTCCAACACCTTTTCCATGATGACATATTTTCTTTGGTCCCACCGGGATTTGAACTCGGGTCCCTGGGGTGAGAGTCCAGAGCACTATCCACTATACCATGAAGACTTTACTAGTGTTGCAGGGAAGGAATGTACACTATATGGTTTAATGGAGCATTCTCTGACTCCACCACCAGCTCTGCCTCTGACTTCAGCTCCACCTCTGACTTCAGCTCCACACCAGCTCTGCCTCCAACTCCAGCCCCACACCAGCTTTGCATCTGACTCCTACTTCATCTCCGCCTCTGACTTCAGCTCCACACCAGCTCTACCTCTGACTTCATTTCTGCTTCTGACTCCAGCTCTACACCATCTCTGCCTCTGACTTCAGCCGGGATTTGAACTGCTGGGGTGAGAGTCCAGAGCACTATCCACTATACCATGAAGACTTCACTAGTGTTGCAGGGAAGGAATGTACACTATATGGTTTAATGGAGCATTCTCTGACTCCACCACCAGCTCTGCCTCTGACTTCAGCTCCACCTCTGACTTCAGCACCGCCTCCAGCTCTGCCTCTGACTTCAGCTCCGCCTCCAGCTCTGCCTCTGACTTCAGCCCCACTTCCGCCTTTGACTGTGCCTACAGCTCCAGACCTGCTCTGCCTCTGCCTTCAGCTCCGCCTCCAGCTCCACACCAGTCTCTGACTTCAGCTCCACCTCCAACCCTGACTTCAACTTTACCTCTGACTCCAGCTCCACACCAGTCTCACTTCAGCTCCACCTCTGACTCCAGCTCCACACCAGGTTTGCATCTGACTCTAACTTCATCTTCGCCTCTGACTTCAGCTCCACACCAGCTCTACCTCTGACTTCATTTCTGCCTCTGACTCCAGCTCTACACCATCTCTGCCTCTGACTTCAGCCCCACTTCCGCCTCCAACTCCGCCGCCAGCTCCACACCAGTTTCTGACTTCAGCTCCGCCACTGACTCCAGCTCCACACCAGTTCTGCATCTGACCACAACTTCAGTTCCATCTCTGACTACAGCTTCTCCTCCAACTCCAGCTCCACACCATCTCTGCCACTGACTTCAGCTCCGCCTTCAATTTCGGCACCACACCAAATCTGCCTCTGACTTCAGGTCCGCCTCTGACTTCAACTCCGCCTACAGCTCTAGCTCCGCCACCAACGCCTTTTCCATGATGACATATTTTCTTTGGTCCCACCGGGATTTGAACTCGGGTCGCTGGGGTGAGAGTCCAGAGCACTATCCACTATACCATGAAGACTTCACTAGTGTTGCAGGGAAGGAATGTACACTATATGGTTTAATGGAGCATTCTCTGACTCCACCACCAGCTCTGCCTCTGACTTCAGCTCCACCTCTGACTTCAGCACCGCCTCCAGCTCTGCCTCTGACTTCAGCTCCGCCTTCAGCTCTGCCTCTGACTTCAGCCCCACTTCCGCCTTTGACTCTGCCTCGAGCTCCAGACCTGCTCTGCCTCTGCCTTCAGCTCCACACCAGTCTCCGAATTCAGCTCCACCTCCAACCCTGACTTCAGCTCCACCTCTGACTCCAGCCCCACACCAGATTTGCATCTGACTCCAACTTCATTTCCGCCTCTGACTACAGTTCCACACCAGCTCTACCTCTGACTTCATTTCTGCCTCTGACTCCAGCTCAACACCATCTCTGCCTCTGAGTTCAGCCCCACTTCCGCCTCCATCTCCCCCGCCAGCTCCACACCAGTTTCTGACTTCAGCTCCGCCTCTGACTACAGCTCCACACCAGTTCTGCATCTGACTTCAACTTCAGTTCCATCCCACACTACAGCTCCTCCTCCAACTCCAGTTCCACACCATCTCTGCCACTGACTTCAGCTCCGCTTCCAATTCCGGCGCCACACCAAATCTGCCTCTGACTTCAGCTCCGCCTACAGCTCCAGCTCCGCCTCCAACACCTTTTCCATGATGACATATTTTCTTTGGTCCCACCGGGATTTGAACTCGGGTCGCTGGGGTGAGAGTCCAGAGCACTATCCACTATACCATGAAGACTTTACTAGTGTTGCAGGGAAGGAATGTACACTATATGGTTTAATGGAGCATTCTCTGACTCCACCACCAGCTCTGCCTCTGACTTCAGCTCCACCTCTGACTTCAGCTCCACCTCTGACTTCAGCTCCACACCAGCTCTGCCACTGACTTCAGCTCCGCTTCCAATTCCGGCGCCACACCAAATCTGCCTCTGACTTCAGCTCCGCCTACAGCTCCAGCTCCGCCTCCAACACCTTTTCCATGATGACATATTTTCTTTGGTCCCACCGGGATTTGAACTCGGGTCGCTGGGGTGAGAGTCCAGAGCACTATCCACTATACCATGAAGACTTTACTAGTGTTGCAGGGAAGGAATGTACACTATATGGTTTAATGGAGCATTCTCTGACTCCACCACCAGCTCTGCCTCTGACTTCAGCTCCACCTCTGACTTCAGCTCCACCTCTGACTTCAGCTCCACACCAGCTCTGCCTCCAACTCCAGCCCCACACCAGCTTTGCATCTGACTCCTACTTCATCTCCGCCTCTGACTTCAGCTCCACACCAGCTCTACCTCTGACTTCATTTCTGCTTCTGACTCCAGCTCTACACCATCTCTGCCTCTGACTTCAGCCGGGATTTGAACTGCTGGGGTGAGAGTCCAGAGCACTATCCACTATACCATGAAGACTTCACTAGTGTTGCAGGGAAGGAATGTACACTATATGGTTTAATGGAGCATTCTCTGACTCCACCACCAGCTCTGCCTCTGACTTCAGCTCCACCTCTGACTTCAGCACCGCCTCCAGCTCTGCCTCTGACTTCAGCTCCGCCTCCAGCTCTGCCTCTGACTTCAGCCCCACTTCCGCCTTTGACTGTGCCTACAGCTCCAGACCTGCTCTGCCTCTGCCTTCAGCTCCGCCTCCAGCTCCACACCAGTCTCTGACTTCAGCTCCACCTCTGACTCCAGCTCCACACCAGCTCTGCCTCCAACTCCAGCCCCACACCAGGTTTGCATCTGACTCTAACTTCATCTCCGCCTCTGACTTCAGCTCCACACCAGCTCTACCTCTGACTTCATTTCTGCCTCTGACTCCAGCTCTACACCATCTCTGCCTCTGACTTCAGCCCCACTTCCGCCTCCAACTCCGCCGCCAGCTCCACACCAGTTTCTGACTTCAGCTCCGCCTCTGACTTCAGCTCCACACCAGTTCTGCATCTGACCACAACTTCAGTTCCATCTCTGACTACAGCTTCTCCTCCAACTCCAGCTCCACACCATCTCTGCCACTGACTTCAGCTCCGTCTTCAATTTCGGCACCACACCAAATCTGCCTCTGACTTCAGGTCCGACTCTGACTTCAACTCCGCCTACAGCTCCAGCTCCGCCACCAACGCCTTTTCCATGATGACATATTTTCTTTGGTCCCACCGGGATTTGAACTCGGGTCGCTGGGGTGAGAGTCCAGAGCACTATCCACTATACCATGAAGACTTCACTAGTGTTGCAGGGAAGGAATGTACACTATATGGTTTAATGGAGCATTCTCTGACTCCACCACCAGCTCTGCCTCTGACTTCAGCTCCACCTCTGACTTCAGCACCGCCTCCAGCTCTGCCTCTGACTTCAGCTCCGCCTCCAGCTCTGCCTCTGACTTCAGCCCCACTTCCGCCTTTGACTGTGCCTACAGCTCCAGACCTGCTCTGCCTCTGCCTTCAGCTCCGCCTCCAGCTCCACACCAGTCTCTGACTTCAGCTCCACCTCTGACTCCAGCTCCACACCAGCTCTGCCTCCAACTCCAGCCCCACACCAGGTTTGCATCTGACTCTAACTTCATCTCCGCCTCTGACTTCAGCTCCACACCAGCTCTACCTCTGACTTCATTTCTGCCTCTGACTCCAGCTCTACACCATCTCTGCCTCTGACTTCAGCCCCACTTCCGCCTCCAACTCCGCCGCCAGCTCCACACCAGTTTCTGACTTCAGCTCCGCCTCTGACTTCAGCTCCACACCAGTTCTGCATCTGACCACAACTTCAGTTCCATCTCTGACTACAGCTTCTCCTCCAACTCCAGCTCCACACCATCTCTGCCACTGACTTCAGCTCCGTCTTCAATTTCGGCACCACACCAAATCTGCCTCTGACTTCAGGTCCGACTCTGACTTCAACTCCGCCTACAGCTCCAGCTCCGCCACCAACGCCTTTTCCATGATGACATATTTTCTTTGGTCCCACCGGGATTTGAACTCGGGTCGCTGGGGTGAGAGTCCAGAGCACTATCCACTATACCATGAAGACTTCACTAGTGTTGCAGGGAAGGAATGTACACTATATGGTTTAATGGAGCATTCTCTGACTCCACCACCAGCTCTGCCTCTGACTTCAGCTCCACCTCTGACTTCAGCACCGCCTCCAGCTCTGCCTCTGACTTCAGCTCCGCCTCCAGCTCTGCCTCTGACTTCAGCCCCACTTCCGCCTTTGACTCTGCCTCGAGCTCCAGACCTTCTCTGCCTCTGCCTTCAGCTCCACACCAGTCTCCGAATTCAGCTCCACCTCCAACCCTGACTTCAGCTCCACCTCTGACTCCAGCCCCACACCAGATTTGCATCTGACTCCAACTTCATTTCCGCCTCTGACTACAGTTCCACACCAGCTCTACCTCTGACTTCATTTCTGCCTCTGACTCCAGCTCTACACCATCTCTGCCTCTGAGTTCAGCCCCACTTCCGCCTCCATCTCCGCCGCCAGCTCCACACCAGTTTCTGACTTCAGCTCCGCCTCTGACTACAGCTCCACACCAGTTCTGCATCTGACCACAACTTCAGTTCCATCTCTGACTACAGCTTCTCCTCCAACTCCAGCTCCACACCATCTCTGCCACTGACTTCAGCTCCGCCTCCAATTTCGGCACCACACCAAATCTGCCTCTGACTTCAGCTCCGCCTCTGACTTCAGCTCCGCCTACAGCTCCAGCTCCGCCTACAGCTCCAGCTCCGCCACCAACGCCTTTTCCATGATGACATATTTTCTTTGGTCCCACCGGGATTTGAACTCGGGTCGCTGGGGTGAGAGTCCAGAGCACTATCCACTATACCATGAAGACTTTAATAGTGTTGCAGGGAAGGAATGTACACTATATGGTTTAATGGAGCATTCTCTGACTCCACCACCAGCTCTGCCTCTGACTTCAGCTCCACCTCTGACTTCAGCTCCACACCAGCTCTGCCTCCAACTCCAGCCCCACACCAGCTTTGCATCTGACTCCTACTTCATCTCCGCCTCTGACTTCAGCTCCACACCAGCTCTACCTCTGACTTCATTTCTGCCTCTGACTCCAGCTCTACACCATCTCTGCCTCTGACTTCAGCCGGGATTTGAACTCGGGTCGCTGGGGTGAGAGTCCAGAGCACTATCCACTATACCATGAAGACTTCACTAGTGTTGCAGGGAAGGAATGTACACTATATGGTTTAATGGAGCATTCTCTGACTCCACCACCAGCTCTGCCTCTGACTCCAGCTCCACACCAGTTCTGCATCTGACTTCAACTTCAGTTCCATCCCACACTACAGCTCCTCCTCCAACTCCAGTTCCACACCATCTCTGCCACTGACTTCAGCTCCGCTTCCAATTCCGGCGCCACACCAAATCTGCCTCTGACTTCAGCTCCGCCTACAGCTCCAGCTCCGCCTCCAACACCTTTTCCATGATGACATATTTTCTTTGGTCCCACCGGGATTTGAACTCGGGTCGCTGGGGTGAGAGTCCAGAGCACTATCCACTATACCATGAAGACTTTACTAGTGTTGCAGGGAAGGAATGTACACTATATGGTTTAATAGAGCATTCTCTGACTCCACCACCAGCTCTGCCTCTGACTTCAGCTCCACCTCTGACTTCAGCTCCACCTCTGACTTCAGCTCCACACCAGCTCTGCCTCCAACTCCAGCCCCACACCAGCTTTGCATCTGACTCCTACTTCATCTCCGCCTCTGACTTCAGCTCCACACCAGCTCTACCTCTGACTTCATTTCTGCTTCTGACTCCAGCTCTACACCATCTCTGCCTCTGACTTCAGCCGGGATTTGAACTGCTGGGGTGAGAGTCCAGAGCACTATCCACTATACCATGAAGACTTCACTAGTGTTGCAGGGAAGGAATGTACACTATATGGTTTAATGGAGCATTCTCTGACTCCACCACCAGCTCTGCCTCTGACTTCAGCTCCACCTCTGACTTCAGCACCGCCTCCAGCTCTGCCTCTGACTTCAGCTCCGCCTCCAGCTCTGCCTCTGACTTCAGCCCCACTTCCGCCTTTGACTGTGCCTACAGCTCCAGACCTGCTCTGCCTCTGCCTTCAGCTCCGCCTCCAGCTCCACACCAGTCTCTGACTCAGCTTCACCTCCAACCCTGACTTCAACTTTACCTCTGACTCCAGCTCCACACCAGTCTCACTTCAGCTCCACCTCTGACTCCAGCTCCACACCAGCTCTGCCTCCAACTCCAGCCCCACACCAGGTTTGCATCTGACTCTAACTTCATCTCCGCCTCTGACTTCAGCTCCACACCAGCTCTACCTCTGACTTCATTTCTGCCTCTGACTCCAGCTCTACACCATCTCTGCCTCTGAGTTCAGCCCCATTTCCGCCTCCATCTCCGCCGTCAGCTCCACACCAGTGTCTGACTTCAGTTCCGCCTCTGACTACAGCTCCACACCAGTTCTGCATCTGACCACAACTTTAGTTCTATCTCTGACTACAGCTTCTCCTCCAACTCCAGCTCCACACCATCTCTGCCACTGACTTCAGCTCTGCCTCCAATTTCGGCACCACACCAAATCTGCCTCTGACTTCAGCTCCGCCTCTGACTTCAGCTCCGCCTACAGCTCCAGCTCCGCCACCAACGCCTTTTCCATGATGACATATTTTCTTTGGTCCCACCGGGATTTGAACTCGGGTCGCTGGGGTGAGAGTCCAGAGCACTATCCACTATACCATGAAGACTTTACTAGTGTTGCAGGGAAGGAATGTACACTATATGGTTTAATGGAGCATTCTCTGACTCCACCACCAGCTCTGCCTCTGACTTCAGCTCCACCTCTGACTTCAGCTCCACACCAGCTCTACCTCTGACTTCATTTCTGCCTCTGACTCCAGCTCTACACCATCTCTGCCTCTGACTTCAGCCGGGATTTGAACTCGGGTCGCTGGGGTGAGAGTCCAGAGCACTATCCACTATACCATGAAGACTTCACTAGTGTTGCAGGGAAGGAATGTACACTATATGGTTTAATGGAGCATTCTCTGACTCCACCACCAGCTCTGCCTCTGACTCCAGCTCCACACCAGTTCTGCATCTGACTTCAACTTCAGTTCCATCTCACACTACAGCTTCTCCTCCAACTCCAGTTCCACACCATCTCTGCCACTGACTTCAGCTCCGCTTCCAATTCCGGCGCCACACCAAATCTGCCTCTGACTTCAGGTCCGCCTCTGACTTCAGCTCCGCCTACAGCTCCAGCTCCGCCTCCAACACCTTTTCCATGATGACATATTTTCTTTGGTCCCACCGGGATTTGAACTCGGGTCGCTGGGGTGAGAGTCCAGAGCACTATCCACTATACCATTAACACTTCACTAGTGTTGCAGGGAAGGAATGTACACTATATGGTTTAATGGAGCATTCTCTGACTCCACCACCAGCTCTGCCTCTGACTTCAGCTCCACCTCTGACTTCAGCACCGCCTCCAGCTCTGCCTCTGACTTCAGCTCCGCCTCCAGCTCTGCCTCTGACTTCAGCCCCACTTCCGCCTTTGACTCTGCCTCCAGCTCCAGACCTGCTCTGCCTCTGCCTTCAGCTCCGCCTCCAGCTCCACACCAGTCTCTGACTCAGCTTCACCTCCAACCCTGACTTCAACTTTACCTCTGACTCCAGCTCCACACCAGTCTCACTTCAGCTCCACCTCTGACTCCAGCTCCACACCAGCTCTGCCTCCAACTCCAGCCCCACACCAGGTTTGCATCTGACTCTAACTTCATCTCCGCCTCTGACTTCAGCTCCACACCAGCTCTACCTCTGACTTCATTTCTGCCTCTGACTCCAGCTCTACACCATCTCTGCCTCTGAGTTCAGCCCCATTTCCGCCTCCATCTCCGCCGTCAGCTCCACACCAGTGTCTGACTTCAGTTCCGCCTCTGACTACAGCTCCACACCAGTTCTGCATCTGACCACAACTTTAGTTCTATCTCTGACTACAGCTTCTCCTCCAACTCCAGCTCCACACCATCTCTGCCACTGACTTCAGCTCTGCCTCCAATTTCGGCACCACACCAAATCTGCCTCTGACTTCAGCTCCGCCTCTGACTTCAGCTCCGCCTACAGCTCCAGCTCCGCCACCAACGCCTTTTCCATGATGACATATTTTCTTTGGTCCCACCGGGATTTGAACTCGGGTCGCTGGGGTGAGAGTCCAGAGCACTATCCACTATACCATGAAGACTTTACTAGTGTTGCAGGGAAGGAATGTACACTATATGGTTTAATGGAGCATTCTCTGACTCCACCACCAGCTCTGCCTCTGACTTCAGCTCCACCTCTGACTTCAGCTCCACACCAGCTCTACCTCTGACTTCATTTCTGCCTCTGACTCCAGCTCTACACCATCTCTGCCTCTGACTTCAGCCGGGATTTGAACTCGGGTCGCTGGGGTGAGAGTCCAGAGCACTATCCACTATACCATGAAGACTTCACTAGTGTTGCAGGGAAGGAATGTACACTATATGGTTTAATGGAGCATTCTCTGACTCCACCACCAGCTCTGCCTCTGACTCCAGCTCCACACCAGTTCTGCATCTGACTTCAACTTCAGTTCCATCTCACACTACAGCTTCTCCTCCAACTCCAGTTCCACACCATCTCTGCCACTGACTTCAGCTCCGCTTCCAATTCCGGCGCCACACCAAATCTGCCTCTGACTTCAGGTCCGCTTCTGACTTCAGCTCCGCCTACAGCTCCAGCTCCGCCTCCAACACCTTTTCCATGATGACATATTTTCTTTGGTCCCACCGGGATTTGAACTCGGGTCGCTGGGGTGAGAGTCCAGAGCACTATCCACTATACCATTAACACTTCACTAGTGTTGCAGGGAAGGAATGTACACTATATGGTTTAATGGAGCATTCTCTGACTCCACCACCAGCTCTGCCTCTGACTTCAGCTCCACCTCTGACTTCAGCACCGCCTCCAGCTCTGCCTCTGACTTCAGCTCCGCCTCCAGCTCTGCCTCTGACTTCAGCCCCACTTCCGCCTTTGACTCTGCCTCCAGCTCCAGACCTGCTCTGCCTCTGCCTTCAGCTCCGCCTCCAGCTCCACACCAGTCTCTGACATCAGCTCCACCTCCAACCCTGACTTCAGCTCCACACCAGTCTCTGACTTCAGCTCCACCTCTGACTTCAGCTCCACACCAGCTCCACCTCTGACTCCAGCCCCACACCAGATTTGCATCTGACTCCTACTTCATTTCCGCCTCTGACTACAGCTCCACACCAGCTCTACCTCTGACTTCATTTCTGCCTCTGACTCCAGCTCTACACCATCTCTGCCTCTGACTTCAGCCCCACTTCCGCCTCCAACTCCGCCGCCAGCTCCACACCAGTTTCTGACTTCAGCTCCACCTCTGACTCCAGCTCCACACCAGTTCTGCATCTGACTTCAACTTCAGTTCCATCTCACACTACAGCTTCTCCTCCAACTCCAGTTCCACACCATCTCTGCCACTGACTTCAGCTCCGCCTCCAATTTCGGCACCACACCAAATCTGCCTCTGACTCCAGCTCCGCCTCTGACTTCAGCTCCGCCTACAGCTCCAGCTCCGCCACCAACGCCTTTTCCATGATGACATATTTTCTTTGGTCCCACCGGGATTTGAACTCGGGTCGCTGGGGTGAGAGTCCAGAGCACTATCCACTATACCATGAAGACTTTACTAGTGTTGCAGGGAAGGAATGTACACTATATGGTTTAATGGAGCATTCTCTGACTCCACCACCAGCTCTGCCTCTGACTTCAGCTCCACCTCTGACTTCAGCTCCACCTCTGACTTCAGCTCCACACCAGCTCTGCCTCCAACTCCAGCCCCACACCAGCTTTGCATCTGACTCCTACTTCATCTCCGCCTCTGACTTCAGCTCCACACCAGCTCTACCTCTGACTTCATTTCTGCTTCTGACTCCAGCTCTACACCATCTCTGCCTCTGACTTCAGCCGGGATTTGAACTGCTGGGGTGAGAGTCCAGAGCACTATCCACTATACCATGAAGACTTCACTAGTGTTGCAGGGAAGGAATGTACACTATATGGTTTAATGGAGCATTCTCTGACTCCACCACCAGCTCTGCCTCTGACTTCAGCTCCACCTCTGACTTCAGCACCGCCTCCAGCTCTGCCTCTGACTTCAGCTCCGCCTCCAACTCTGCCTCTGACTTCAGCCCCACTTCCGCCTTTGACTGTGCCTACAGCTCCAGACCTGCTCTGCCTCTGCCTTCAGCTCCACACCAGTCTCCGAATTCAGCTCCACCTCCAACCCTGACTTCAGCTCCACCTCTGACTCCAGCCCCACACCAGATTTGCATCTGACTCCAACTTCATTTCCGCCTCTGACTACAGTTCCACACCAGCTCTACCTCTGACTTCATTTCTGCCTCTGACTCCAGCTCTACACCATCTCTGCCTCTGAGTTCAGCCCCACTTCCGCCTCCATCTCCGCCGCCAGCTCCACACCAGTTTCTGACTTCAGCTCCGCCTCTGACTACAGCTCCACACCAGTTCTGCATCTGACCACAACTTCAGTTCCATCTCTGACTACAGCTTCTCCTCCAACTCCAGCTCCACACCATCTCTGCCACTGACTTCAGCTCCGCCTCCAATTTCGGCACCACACCAAATCTGCCTCTGACTTCAGCTCCGCCTCTGACTTCAGCTCCGCCTACAGCTCCAGCTCCGCCTACAGCTCCAGCTCCGCCACCAACGCCTTTTCCATGATGCCATATTTTCTTTGGTCCCACCGGGATTTGAACTCGGGTCGCTGGGGTGAGAGTCCAGAGCACTATCCACTATACCATGAAGACTTTAATAGTGTTGCAGGGAAGGAATGTACACTATATGGTTTAATGGAGCATTCTCTGACTCCACCACCAGCTCTGCCTCTGACTTCAGCTCCACCTCTGACTTCAGCTCCACACCAGCTCTGCCTCCAACTCCAGCCCCACACCAGCTTTGCATCTGACTCCTACTTCATCTCCGCCTCTGACTTCAGCTCCACACCAGCTCTACCTCTGACTTCATTTCTGCCTCTGACTCCAGCTCTACACCATCTCTGCCTCTGACTTCAGCCGGGATTTGAACTCGGGTCGCTGGGGTGAGAGTCCAGAGCACTATCCACTATACCATGAAGACTTCACTAGTGTTGCAGGGAAGGAATGTACACTATATGGTTTAATGGAGCATTCTCTGACTCCACCACCAGCTCTGCCTCTGACTCCAGCTCCACACCAGTTCTGCATCTGACTTCAACTTCAGTTCCATCCCACACTACAGCTCCTCCTCCAACTCCAGTTCCACACCATCTCTGCCACTGACTTCAGCTCCGCTTCCAATTCCGGCGCCACACCAAATCTGCCTCTGACTTCAGCTCCGCCTACAGCTCCAGCTCCGCCTCCAACACCTTTTCCATGATGACATATTTTCTTTGGTCCCACCGGGATTTGAACTCGGGTCGCTGGGGTGAGAGTCCAGAGCACTATCCACTATACCATGAAGACTTTACTAGTGTTGCAGGGAAGGAATGTACACTATATGGTTTAATGGAGCATTCTCTGACTCCACCACCAGCTCTGCCTCTGACTTCAGCTCCACCTCTGACTTCAGCTCCACCTCTGACTTCAGCTCCACACCAGCTCTGCCTCCAACTCCAGCCCCACACCAGCTTTGCATCTGACTCCTACTTCATCTCCGCCTCTGACTTCAGCTCCACACCAGCTCTACCTCTGACTTCATTTCTGCTTCTGACTCCAGCTCTACACCATCTCTGCCTCTGACTTCAGCCGGGATTTGAACTGCTGGGGTGAGAGTCCAGAGCACTATCCACTATACCATGAAGACTTCACTAGTGTTGCAGGGAAGGAATGTACACTATATGGTTTAATGGAGCATTCTCTGACTCCACCACCAGCTCTGCCTCTGACTTCAGCTCCACCTCTGACTTCAGCACCGCCTCCAGCTCTGCCTCTGACTTCAGCTCCGCCTCCAGCTCTGCCTCTGACTTCAGCCCCACTTCCGCCTTTGACTGTGCCTACAGCTCCAGACCTGCTCTGCCTCTGCCTTCAGCTCCGCCTCCAGCTCCACACCAGTCTCTGACTCAGCTTCACCTCCAACCCTGACTTCAACTTTACCTCTGACTCCAGCTCCACACCAGTCTCACTTCAGCTCCACCTCTGACTCCAGCTCCACACCAGCTCTGCCTCCAACTCCAGCCCCACACCAGGTTTGCATCTGACTCTAACTTCATCTCCGCCTCTGACTTCAGCTCCACACCAGCTCTACCTCTGACTTCATTTCTGCCTCTGACTCCAGCTCTACACCATCTCTGCCTCTGAGTTCAGCCCCATTTCCGCCTCCATCTCCGCCGTCAGCTCCACACCAGTGTCTGACTTCAGTTCCGCCTCTGACTACAGCTCCACACCAGTTCTGCATCTGACCACAACTTCAGTTCTATCTCTGACTACAGCTTCTCCTCCAACTCCAGCTCCACACCATCTCTGCCACTGACTTCAGCTCTGCCTTCAATTTCGGCACCACACCAAATCTGCCTCTGACTTCAGCTCCGCCTACAGCTCCAGCTCCGCCACCAACGCCTTTTCCATGATGACATATTTTCTTTGGTCCCACCGGGATTTGAACTCGGGTCGCTGGGGTGAGAGTCCAGAGCACTATCCACTATACCATGAAGACTTTACTAGTGTTGCAGGGAAGGAATGTACACTATATGGTTTAATGGAGCATTCTCTGACTCCACCACCAGCTCTGCCTCTGACTTCAGCTCCACCTCTGACTTCAGCTCCACACCAGCTCTGCCTCCAACTCCAGCCCCACACCAGCTTTGCATCTGACTCCTACTTCATCTCCGCCTCTGACTTCAGCTCCACACCAGCTCTACCTCTGACTTCATTTCTGCCTCTGACTCCAGCTCTACACCATCTCTGCCTCTGACTTCAGCCGGGATTTGAACTCGGGTCGCTGGGGTGAGAGTCCAGAGCACTATCCACTATACCATGAAGACTTCACTAGTGTTGCAGGGAAGGAATGTACACTATATGGTTTAATGGAGCATTCTCTGACTCCACCACCAGCTCTGCCTCTGACTCCAGCTCCACACCAGTTCTGCATCTGACTTCAACTTCAGTTCCATCCCACACTACAGCTCCTCCTCCAACTCCAGTTCCACACCATCTCTGCCACTGACTTCAGCTCCGCTTCCAATTCCGGCGCCACACCAAATCTGCCTCTGACTTCAGCTCCGCCTACAGCTCCAGCTCCGCCTCCAACACCTTTTCCATGATGACATATTTTCTTTGGTCCCACCGGGATTTGAACTCGGGTCGCTGGGGTGAGAGTCCAGAGCACTATCCACTATACCATGAAGACTTTACTAGTGTTGCAGGGAAGGAATGTACACTATATGGTTTAATGGAGCATTCTCTGACTCCACCACCAGCTCTGCCTCTGACTTCAGCTCCACCTCTGACTTCAGCTCCACCTCTGACTTCAGCTCCACACCAGCTCTGCCTCCAACTCCAGCCCCACACCAGCTTTGCATCTGACTCCTACTTCATCTCCGCCTCTGACTTCAGCTCCACACCAGCTCTACCTCTGACTTCATTTCTGCTTCTGACTCCAGCTCTACACCATCTCTGCCTCTGACTTCAGCCGGGATTTGAACTGCTGGGGTGAGAGTCCAGAGCACTATCCACTATACCATGAAGACTTCACTAGTGTTGCAGGGAAGGAATGTACACTATATGGTTTAATGGAGCATTCTCTGACTCCACCACCAGCTCTGCCTCTGACTTCAGCTCCACCTCTGACTTCAGCACCGCCTCCAGCTCTGCCTCTGACTTCAGCTCCGCCTCCAGCTCTGCCTCTGACTTCAGCCCCACTTCCGCCTTTGACTCTGCCTCCAGCTCCAGACCTGCTCTGCCTCTGCCTTCAGCTCCGCCTCCAGCTCCACACCAGTCTCTGACATCAGCTCCACCTCCAACCCTGACTTCAGCTCCACACCAGTCTCTGACTTCAGCTCCACCTCTGACTTCAGCTCCACACAAGCTCCACCTCTGACTCCAGCCCCACACCAGATTTGCATCTGACTCCTACTTCATTTCCGCCTCTGACTACAGCTCCACACCAGCTCTACCTCTGACTTCATTTCTGCCTCTGACTCCAGCTCTACACCATCTCTGCCTCTGACTTCAGCCCCACTTCCGCCTCCAACTCCGCCGCCAGCTCCACACCAGTTTCTGACTTCAGCTCCACCTCTGACTCCAGCTCCACACCAGTTCTGCATCTGACTTCAACTTCAGTTCCATCTCACACTACAGCTTCTCCTCCAACTCCAGTTCCACACCATCTCTGCCACTGACTTCAGCTCTGCCTCCAATTTCGGCACCACACCAAATCTGCCTCTGACTCCAGCTCCGCCTCTGACTTCAGCTCCGCCTACAGCTCCAGCTCCGCCACCAACGCCTTTTCCATGATGACATATTTTCTTTGGTCCCACCGGGATTTGAACTCGGGTCGCTGGGGTGAGAGTCCAGAGCACTATCCACTATACCATGAAGACTTCACTAGTGTTGCAGGGAAGGAATGTACACTATATGGTTTAATGGAGCATTCTCTGACTCCACCACCAGCTCTGCCTCTGACTTCAGCTCCACCTCTGACTTCAGCACCGCCTCCAGCTCTGCCTCTGACTTCAGCTCCGCCTCCAGCTCTGCCTCTGACTTCAGCCCCACTTCCGCCTTTGACTGTGCCTACAACTCCAGACCTGCTCTGCCTCTGCCTTCAGCTCCGCCTCCAGCTCCACACCAGTCTCTGACTTCAGCTCCACCTCCAACCCTGACTTCAGCTCTACCTCTGACTCCAGCTCCACACCAGTTTCTGACTCCAGCCCCACACCAGCTTTGCATCTGACTCCAACTTCATCTCCGCCTCTGACTTCAGCTCCACACCAGCTCTACCTCTGACTTCATTTCTGCCTCTGACTCCAGCTCTACACCATCTCTGCCTCTGACTTCAGCCCCACTTCCGCCTACAACTCCGGCGTCAGTTCCACACCAGTTTCTGACTTCAGCTCCGCCTCTGACTCCAGCTCCACACCAGTTCTGCATCTGACCACAACTTCAGTTCCATCTCTGACTACAGCTTCTCCTCCAACTCCAGCTCCACACCATCTCTGCCACTGACTTCAGCTCCGCCGCCAATTTCGGCACCACACCAAATCTGCCTCTGACTCCAGCTCCGCCTCTGACTTCAGCTCCGCCTTTAGCTCCAGCTCCGCCACCAACGCCTTTTCCATGATGACATATTTTATTTGGTCCCACCGGGATTTGAACTCGGGTCGCTGGGGTGAGAGTCCAGAGCACTATCCACTATACCATGAAGACTTCACTAGTGTTGCAGGGAAGGAATGTACACTATATGGTTTAATGGAGCATTCTCTGACCACCACCAGCTCTGCCTCTGACTTCAGCTCCACCTCTGACTTCAGCACCGCCTCCAGCTCTGCCTCTGACTTCAGCTCCGCCTCCAGCTCTGCCTCTGACTTCAGCCCCACTTCCGCCTTTGACTCTGCCTCCAGCTCCAGACCTGCTCTGCCTCTGCCTTCAGCTCCGCCTCCAGCTCCACACCAGTCTCTGACATCAGCTCCACCTCCAACCCTGACTTCAGCTCCACACCAGTCTCTGACTTCAGCTCCACCTCTGACTTCAGCTCCACACCAGCTCCACCTCTGACTCCAGCCCCACACCAGATTTGCATCTGACTCCTACTTCATTTCCGCCTCTGACTACAGCTCCACACCAGCTCTACCTCTGACTTCATTTCTGCCTCTGACTCCAGCTCTACACCATCTCTGCCTCTGACTTCAGCCCCACTTCCGCCTCCAACTCCGCCGCCAGCTCCACACCAGTTTCCGACTTCAGCTCCACCTCTGACTCCAGCTCCACACCAGTTCTGCATCTGACTTCAACTTCAGTTCCATCTCACACTACAGCTTCTCCTCCAACTCCAGTTCCACACCATCTCTGCCACTGACTTCAGCTCCGCCTCCAATTTCGGCACCACACCAAATCTGCCTCTGACTCCAGCTCCGCCTCTGACTTCAGCTCCGCCTACAGCTCCAGCTCCGCCACCAACGCCTTTTCCATGATGACATATTTTCTTTGGTCCCACCGGGATTTGAACTCGGGTCGCTGGGGTGAGAGTCCAGAGCACTATCCACTATACCATGAAGACTTCACTAGTGTTGCAGGGAAGGAATGTACACTATATGGTTTAATGGAGCATTCTCTGACTCCACCACCAGCTCTTTC
The DNA here is from genome assembly GCF_054491065.1 of Syngnathus leptorhynchus. Lineage (NCBI taxonomy): Eukaryota > Metazoa > Chordata > Actinopteri > Syngnathiformes > Syngnathidae > Syngnathus > Syngnathus leptorhynchus. The sequence goes on from NW_028232002.1 coordinate 439,189, forward strand.
TCTGACTTCAGCTCCACCTCTGACTTCAGCACCGCCTCCAGCTCTGCCTCTGACTTCAGCTCCGCCTCCAGCTCTGCCTCTGACTTCAGCCCCACTTCCGCCTTTGACTGTGCCTACAACTCCAGACCTGCTCTGCCTCTGCCTTCAGCTCCGCCTCCAGCTCCACACCAGTCTCTGACTTCAGCTCCACCTCCAACCCTGACTTCAGCTCCACACCAGTCTCTGACTTCAGCTCCACCTCTGACTCCAGCTCCACACCAGCTTTATATCTGACTCCAACTTCATCTCCGCCTCTGACTTCAGCTCCACACCAGCTCTACCTCTGACTTCATTTCTGCCTCTGACTCCAGCTCTACACCATCTCTGCCTCTGACTTCAGCCCCACTTCCGCCTACAACTCCGGCGTCAGCTCCACACCAGTTTCTGACTTCAGCTCCGCCTCTGACTCCAGCTCCACACCAGTTCTGCATCTGACCACAACTTCAGTTCCATCTCTGACTACAGCTTCTCCTCCAACTCCAGCTCCACACCATCTCTGCCACTGACTTCAGCTCCGCCGCCAATTTCGGCACCACACCAAATCTGCCTCTGACTCCAGCTCCGCCTCTGACTTCAGCTCCGCCTTTAGCTCCAGCTCCGCCACCAACGCCTTTTCCATGATGACATATTTTCTTTGGTCCCACCGGGATTTGAACTCGGGTCGCTGGGGTGAGAGTCCAGAGCACTATCCACTATACCATGAAGACTTCACTAGTGTTGCAGGGAAGGAATGTACACTATATGGTTTAATGGAGCATTCTCTGACTCCACCACCAGCTCTGCCTCTGACTTCAGCTCCACTTCTGACTTCAGCACCGCCTCCAGCTCTGCCTCTGACTTCAGCCCCACTTCCGCCTTTGACTCTGCCTCCAGCTCCAGACTTGCTCTGCCTCTGCCTTCAGCTCCGCCTCCAGCTCCACACCAGTCTCCGACTTCAGCTCCACTTCCAACCCTGACTTCAGCTCTACCTCTGACTCCAGCTCCACACCAGTCTCACTTCAGCTCCACCTCTGACTCCAGCCCCACACCAGATTTGCATCTGACTCCAACTTCATCTCCGCCTCTGACTACAGCTCCACACCAGCTCTACCTCTGACTTCATTTCTGCCTCTGACTCCAGCTCTACACCATCTCTGCCTCTGACTTCAGCCCCACTTCCGCCTCCAACTCCGCCGACAGCTCCACACCAGTTTCTGACTTCAGCTCCACCTCTGACTCCAGCTCTACACCAGTTCTGCATCTGACTTCAACTTCAGTTCCATCTCACACTACAGCTTCTCCTCCAACTCCAGTTCCACACCATCTCTGCCACTGACTTCAGCTCCGCTTCCAATTCTGGCGCCACACCAAATCTGCCTCTGACTTCAGGTCCGCCTCTGACTTCAGCTCCGCCTACAGCTCCAGCTCCGCCTCCAACACCTTTTCCATGATGACATATTTTCTTTGGTCCCACCGGGATTTGAACTCGGGTCGCTGGGGTGAGAGTCCAGAGCACTATCCACTATACCATGAAGACTTCACTAGTGTTGCAGGGAAGGAATGTACACTATATGGTTTAATGGAGCATTCTCTGACTCCACCACCAGCTCTGCCTCTGACTTCAGCTCCACCTCTGACTTCAGCACCGCCTCCAGCTCTGCCTCTGACTTCAGCTCCGCCTCCAGCTCTGCCTCTGACTTCAGCCCCACTTCCGCCTTTGACTCTGCCTCCAGCTCCAGAACTGCTCTGCCTCTGCCTTCAGCTCCGCCTCCAGCTCCACACCAGTCTCTGACTTCAGCTCCACCTCCAACCCTGACTTCAGCTCTACCTCTGACTCCAGCTCCACACCAGTCTCTGACTTCAGCTCCACCTCTGACTCCAGCCCCACACCAGATTTGCATCTGACTCCAACTTCATCTCCGCCTCTGACTTCAGCTCCACACCAGCTCTACCTCTGACTTCATTTCTGCCTCTGACTCCAGCTCTACATCATCTTTGCCGCTGACTTCAGCCCCACTTCCGCCTCCAACTCCGCCGCCAGCTCCACACCAGTTTCTGACTTCAGCTCCACCTCTGACTCTAGCTCCACACCAGTTTTGCATCTGACCTCAACTTCAGTTCCATCTCTGACTACAGCTCCTCCTCCAACTCCAGCTCCACACCATCTCTGCCACTGACTTAAGCTCCGCCTCCAATTCCGGCGCCACACCAAATCTGCCTCTGACTCCAGGTCCGCCTCTGACTTCAGCTCCGCCTACAGCTCCAGCTCCGCCTCCAACACCTTTTCCATGATGACATATTTTCTTTGGTCCCACCGGGATTTGAACTCGGGTCGCTGGGGTGAGAGTCCAGAGCACTATCCACTATACCATGAAGACTTCACTAGTGTTGCAGGGAAGGAATGTACACTATATGGTTTAATGGAACAGCCTCTGACTCCACTTCCACACCAGCTCTGCCTCTGACTTGAGCTCCGATTCCGACTGCAGCTCCACACCAGATCTGCCTCTGACTTCAGCTCTGCCTCTGACTCCGATACCAGCTCCGCCTCTGACTCCAGCTCCTCACCAGCGCTGCCTCTGACTTCAGCTCCACCCCCAACTCCAGCCCCACCTCAGCTTTGCATTTGACTCCAACTTCAGCTCCGCCTCTGACTTCAGGTCCACATCAGCTTCGCCTCCGACTTCAGCTCCACCTCCGATACCAGCCCCACACCAGCTTTGCATCTGACTCCTACTTCATCTCTGCCTCTGACTTCAGCTCCACACCAGCTCTACCTCTGACTTCATTTCTGCCTCTGACTCCATCTCTACACCATCTCTGCCTCTGACTTCAGCCGGGATTTGAACTCGGGTCGCTGGGGTGAGAGTCCAGAGCACCATCCACTATACCATGAAGACTTCACTAGTGTTGCAGGGAAGGAATGTACACTATATGGTTTAATGGAGCAGTCTCTGACTCCACCACCAGCTCTGCCTCTGACTTCAGCTCCACCTCTGACTTCAGCACAACCTCCAGCTCTGCCTCTGACTTCAGCTCTACCTCTGACTCCGACATCAGCTCCGCCTCTGACTCCAGCTCCTCACCAGCTCTGCCTCTGACTTCAGCTCCTCCTCCAACTCCAGCTCCACACCATCTCTGCCTCCGGTCCCGGCTCCACACCAGATCTGCCTCTGACTTCAGCTCCGCCTCTAACTTCCGTTCCGCCTCCAACTCCAGCTCCACACCAGCTCCGTCTCCAACGCCTTTTCCATGATGACATATTTTTTTTGGTCCCACCGGGATTTGAACTTGGGCCGCTGGGGTGAGAGTCCAGAGCACTATCCACTATACCATGAAGACTTCACTAGTGTTGCAGGGAAGGAATGTACACTATACTCCAACTTCAGCTCCGCCTCTGACTTCAGCACCACACTAGTTCTACCTCTGACTCCAGCTCTACACCATCTCTGCTTTTGACTTCAGCCCCACTTCCGCCTGCAGCTCCGCCTCCAGCTCCACACCAGTTTCTGACTTCAGCTCTACCTCCGACCCTGACTTCAGCTCCGCCTCTGATTCCAGCTCCACACCAGTTCTGCATCTGACTTCAACTTCAGCTCCACCTCTGACTACAGCTCCTCCAACTCCAGCTCCATACCATCTCTGTCACTGACTTCAGCTCCGCCTCCGATTCCGGCGCCATACCAAATCTGCCTCTGACTTCAGCTCCGCCTCCAGCTCCGCCTCTGACTCCAGCTCCACACAAGCTCCGCCTCCAACGCCTTTTCCATGATGACATATTTTCATTGGTCCCACCGGGATTTGAACTCGGGTCGCTGGGGTGAGAGTCCAGAGTACTATCCACTATACCATGAAGACTTCACTAGTGTTGCAGGGAAGGAATGTACACTATACTCCAACTTCAGCTCCGCCTCTGACTTCAGCTCCACACTAGTTCTACATCTGACTTTAGCTCTACACCATCTCTGCCTCTGACTTCAGCCCCACTTCCGCCTCCAGCTCCACACCAGTTTCTGACTTCAGCTCTACCTCCGACTCTGACTTCAGCTCCGCCTCTGATTCCAGCTCCACACCAGATCTGCCTCTGACTTCAGCTCTGCCGCTGACTTCAGCTCCGCCTCCAGCTCCGCCTCTGACTTCCGTTCCGCCCCCAAATCCAGCTCCACACCAGCTTCGCCTACAACGCCTTTTCCATGATGACAGTATTTTTTTGGTCCCACCGGGATTTGAACTCGGGTCGCTGGGGTGAGAGTCCAGAGCACTATCCACTATACCATTAAGACTTCACTAGTGTTGCAGGGAGAATGTACACTATATGGTTTAATGGAGCAGTCTCTGACTCCACCACCAGATCTGCCTCTGACTTCCGTTCCGCCTCCAACTCCAGCTCCACACCAGCTCCGTCTTCAACGCCTTTTCCATGATGACATATTTTTTTTGGTCCCACCGGCATTTGAACTCGGGCCGCTGGGGTGAGAGTCCAGAGCACTATCCACTATACCATGAAGACTTCACTAGTGTTGCAGGGAAGGAATGTACACTATACTCCAACTTCAGCTCCTCCTCCAACTCCAGCTCCACAACATCTCTGCCTCCGGTACCGGCTCCACACCAGATCTGCCTCTGACTTCAGCTCCGCCTCTGACTTCCGTTCCGCCTCCAACTCCAGCTCCACACCAGCTCCGTCTCCAACGCGTTTTTCATGATGACATATTTTTTTTGGTCCCACCGGGATTTGAATTCGGGCCGCTGGGGTGAGAGTCCAGAGCACTATCCACTATACCATGAAGACTTCACTAGTGTTGCAGGGAAGGAATGTACACTATACTCCAACGTCAGCTCCGCCTCTGACTTCAGCTCCACACTAGTTCTACCTCTGACTCCAGCTCTACACCATCTCTGCCTCTGACTTCAGCCCCACTTCCGCCTCCAGCTCCGTTTCCAGCTCCACACCAGTCTCTGACTTCAGCTCCACCTCCAACCCTGATTTCAGCTCCACCTCTGACTCCAGCTCCGCCTCCAACGCCTTTTCCATGATGACCTATTTTCTTTGGTCCCACCGGGATTTGAACTCGGGTCGCTTGGGTGAGAGTCCAGATCACTAATCACTATACCATGAAGACTTTACTAGTGTTGCAGGGAAGGAATGTACACTATATGGTTTAATGGAGCAGTCTCTGACTTCACTTCCACACCAGCTCTGCCTCTGACTTGAGCTCCGATTCCGACTCCAGCTCCACACCAGATCTGCCTCTGACTTCAGCTCTGCCTCTGACTCCGACACCAGCTCCGCCTCTGACTCCAGCTCCTCACCAGCGCTGCCTCTGACTTCAGCTCCACCCCCAACTCCAGCCCCACCTCAGCTTTGCATTTGACTCCAACTTCAGCTCCGCCTCTGACTTCAGGTCCACATCAGCTTCGCCTCCGACTTCAGCTCCACCTCCGATACCAGCCCCACACCAGCTTTGCATCTGACTCCTACTTCATCTCTGCCTCTGACTTCATCTCCACACCAGCTCTACCTCTGACTTCATTTCTGCCTCTGACTCCATCTCTACACCATCTCTGCCTCTGACTTCAGCCGGGATTTGAACTCGGGTCGCTGGGGTGAGAGTCCAGAGCACTATCCACTATACCATGAAGACTTCACTAGTGTTGCAGGGAAGGAATGTACACTATATGGTTTAATGGAGCATTCTCTGACTCCACCACCAGCTCTGCCTCTGACTTGAGCTCCACCTCTGACTTCAGCACCGCCTCCAGCTCTGCCTCTGACTTCAGCTCCGCCTCCAGCTCTGCCTCTGACTTCAGCCCCACTTCCGCCTTTGACTGTGCCACAACTTCAGTTCCATCTCTGACTACAGCTTCTCCTTTAGCTCCAGCTCCGCCACCAACGCCTTTTCCATGATGACATATTTTCTTTGGTCCCACCGGGATTTGAACTCGGGTCGCTGGGGTGAGAGTCCAGAGCACTATCCACTATACCATGAAGACTTCACTAGTGTTGCAGGGAAGGAATGTACACTATATGGTTTAATGGAGCATTCTCTGACTCCACCACCAGCTCTGCCTCTGACTTCAGCTCCACCTCTGACTTCAGCACTGCCTCCAGCTCTGCCTCTGACTTCAGCCCCACTTCCGCCTTTGACTCTGCCTCCAGCTCCAGACTTGCTCTGCGTCTGCCTTCAGCTCCGCCTCCAGCTCCACACCAGTCTCCGACTTCAGCTCCACCTCCAATCCTGACTTCAGCTCTACCTCTGACTCCAGCTCCACACCAGTCTCACTTCAGCTCCACCTCTGACTCCAGCTCCACACCAGCTCTGCCTCCAACTCCAGCCCCACACCAGGTTTGCATCTGACTCTAACTTCATCTCCGCCTCTGACTTATGCTCCACACCAGCTCTACCTCTGACTTCATTTCTGCCTCTGACTCCAGCTCTACACCATCTCTGCCTCTGAGTTCAGCCCCACTTCCGCCTTCAACTCCGCCGCCAGCTCCACACCAGTTTCTGACTTCAGCTCCGCCTCTGACTCCAGCTCCACACCAGTTCTGCATCTGACCACAACTTCAGTTCCATCTCTGACTACAGCTTCTCCTCCAACTCCAGCTCCACACCATCTCTGCCACTGACTTCAGCTCCGCCTCCAATTTCGGCACCACACCAAATCTGCCTCTGACTTCAGCTCCGCCTCTGACTTCAGCTCCGCCTACAGCTCCAGCTCCGCCACCAACGCCTTTTCCATGATGACATATTTTCTTTGGTCCCACCGGGATTTGAACTCGGGTCGCTGGGGTGAGAGTCCAGAGCACTATCCACTATACCATGAAGACTTCACTAGTGTTGCAGGGAAGGAATGTACACTATATGGTTTAATGGAGCATTCTCTGACTCCACCACCAGCTCTGCCTCTGACTTCAGCTCCACCTCTGACTTCAGCACCGCCTCCAGCTCTGCCTCTGACTTCAGCTCCGCCTCCAGCTCTGCCTCTGACTTCAGCCCCACTTCCGCCTTTGACTGTGCCTACAGCTCCAGACCTGCTCTGCCTCTGCCTTCAGCTCCGCCTCCAGCTCCACACCAGTCTCTGACTTCAGCTCCACCTCCAACCCTGACTTCAACTTTACCTCTGACTCCAGCTCCACACCAGTCTCACTTCAGCTCCACCTCTGACTCCAGCTCCACACCAGCTCTGCCTCCAACTCCAGCCCCACACCAGGTTTGCATCTGACTCTAACTTCATCTCCGCCTCTGACTTCAGCTCCACACCAGCTCTACCTCTGACTTCATTTCTGCCTATGACTCCAGCTCTACACCATCTCTGCCTCTGACTTCAGCCCCACTTCCGCCTCCAACTCCGCCGCCAGCTCCACACCAGTTTCTGACTTCAGCTCCGCCTCTGACTCCAGCTCCACACCAGTTCTGCATCTGACCACAACTTCAGTTCCATCTCTGACTACAGCTTCTCCTCCAACTCCAGCTCCACACCATCTCTGCCACTGACTTCAGCTCCGCCTCCAATTTCGGCACCACACCAAATCTGCCTCTGACTTCAGCTCCGCCTCTGACTTCAGCTCCGCCTACAGCTCCAGCTCCGCCACCAACGCCTTTTCCATGATGACATATTTTCTTTGGTCCCACCGGGATTTGAACTCGGGTCGCTGGGGTGAGAGTCCAGAGCACTATCCACTATACCATGAAGACTTTACTAGTGTTGCAGGGAAGGAATGTACAATATATGGTTTAATGGAGCATTCTCTGACTCCACCACCAGCTCTGCCTCTGACTTCAGCTCCACCTCTGACTTCAGCTCCACCTCCAGCTCTGCCTCTGACTTCAGCTCCGCCTCCAGCTCTGCCTCTGACTTCAGCCCCACTTCCGCCTTTGACTCTGCCTCGAGCTCCAGACCTGCTCTGCCTCTGCCTTCAGCTCCACACCAGTCTCCGACTTCAGCTCCACCTCCAACCCTGACTTCAGCTCCACCTCTGACTCCAGCCCCACACCAGATTTGCATCTGACTCCAACTTCATTTCCGCCTCTGACTACAGTTCCACACCAGCTCTACCTCTGACTTCATTTCTGCCTCTGACTCCAGCTCTACACCATCTCTGCCTCTGAGTTCAGCCCCACTTCCGCCTCCATCTCCGCCGCCAGACCAGACTTCAGCACCGCCTCCAGCTCTGCCTCTGACTTCAGCTCCGCCTCCAGCTCTGCCTCTGACTTCAGCCCCACTTCCGCCTTTGACTGTGCCTACAACTCCAGACCTGCTCTGCCTCTGCCTTCAGCTCCGCCTCCAGCTCCACACCAGTCTCTGACTTCAGCTCCACCTCCAACCCTGACTTCAGCTCTACCTCTGACTCCAGCTCTACACCAGTCTCTGACTTCAGCTCCACCTCTGACTCCAGCCCCACACCAGCTTTGCATCTGACTCCAACTTCATCTCCGCCTCTGACTTCAGCTCCACACCAGCTCTACCTCTGACTTCATTTCTGCCTCTGACTCCAGCTTTACACCATCTCTGCCTCTGACTTCAGCCCCACTTCCGCCTACAACTCCGGCGCCAGCTCCACACCAGTTTCTGACTTCAGCTCCGCCTCTGACTCCAGCTCCACACCAGTTCTGCATCTGACCACAACTTCAGTTCCATCTCTGACTACAGCTTCTCCTCCAACTCCAGCTCCACACCATCTCTGCCACTGACTTCAGCTCCGCCGCCAATTTCGGCACCACACCAAATCTGCCTCTGACTCCAGCTCCGCCTCTGACTTCAGCTCCGCCTTTAGCTCCAGCTCCGCCACCAACGCCTTTTCCATGATGACATATTTTCTTTGGTCCCACCGGGATTTGAACTCGGGTCGCTGGGGTGAGAGTCCAGAGCACTATCCACTATACCATGAAGACTTCACTAGTGTTGCAGGGAAGGAATGTACACTATATGGTTTAATGGAGCATTCTCTGACTCCACCACCAGCTCTGCCTCTGACTTCAGCTCCACCTCTGACTTCAGCACCGCCTCCAGCTCTGCCTCTGACTTCAGCCCCACTTCCGCCTTTGACTCTGCCTCCAGCTCCAGACTTGCTCTGCGTCTGCCTTCAGCTCCGCCTCCAGCTCCACACCAGTCTCCGACTTCAGCTCCACCTCCAGCCCTGACTTCAGCTCTACCTCTGACTCCAGCTCCACACCAGTCTCACTTCAGCTCCACCTCTGACTCCAGCCCCACACCAGATTTGCATCTGACTCCAACTTCATCTCCGCCTCTGACTACAGTTCCACACCAGCTCTACCTCTGACTTCATTTCTGCCTCTGACTCCAGCTCTACACCATCTCTGCCTCTGACTTCAGCCCCACTTCCGCCTTCAACTCCGCCGCCAGCTCCACACCAGTTTCTGACTTCAGCTCCACCTCTGACTCCAGCTCCACACCAGTTCTGCATCTGACTTCAACTTCAGTTCCATCTCACACTACAGCTTCTCCTCCAACTCCAGTTCCACATCATCTCTGCCACTGACTTCAGCTCCGCTTCCAATTCTGGCGCCACACCAAATCTGCCTCTGACTTCAGGTCCGCCTCTGACTTCAGCTCCGCCTACAGCTCCAGCTCCGCCTCCAACACCTTTTCCATGATGACATATTTTCTTTGGTCCCACCGGGATTTGAACTCGGGTCGCTGGGGTGAGAGTCCAGAGCACTATCCACTATACCATTAACACTTCACTAGTGTTGCAGGGAAGGAATGTACACTATATGGTTTAATGGAGCATTCTCTGACTCCACCACCAGCTCTGCCTCTGACTTCAGCTCCACCTCTGACTTCAGCACCGCCTCCAGCTCTGCCTCTGACTTCAGCTCCGCCTCCAGCTCTGCCTCTGACTTCAGCCCCACTTCCGCCTTTGACTCTGCCTCCAGCTCCAGACCTGCTCTGCCTCTGCCTTCAGCTCCGCCTCCAGCTCCACACCAGTCTCTGACATCAGCTCCACCTCCAACCCTGACTTCAGCTCCACACCAGTCTCTGACTTCAGCTCCACCTCTGACTCCAGCCCCACACCAGCTTTGCATCTGACTCCAACTTCATCTCCGCCTCTGACTTCAGCTCCACACCAGCTCTACCTCTGACTTCATTTCTGCCTCTGACTCCAGCTCTTCACCATCTCTGCATCTGACTTCAGCCCCACTTCCGCCTCCAACTCCACCGCCAGCTCCACACCAGTTTCTGACTTCAGCTCCGCCTCTGACTCCAGCTCCACACCAGTTCTGCATCTGACCACAACTTCAGTTCCATCTCTGACTACAGCTTCTCCTCCAACTCCAGCTCCACACCATCTCTGCCACTGACTTCAGCTCCGCCTTCAATTTCGGCACCACACCAGCTCTGCCTCTGACTTCAGCTCCACCTCTGACTTCAGCACCGCCTCCAGCTCTGCCTCTGACTTCAGCCCCACTTCCGCCTTTGACTCTGCCTCCAGCTCCAGACTTGCTCTGCGTCTGCCTTCAGCTCCGCCTCCAGCTCCACACCAGTCTCCGACTTCAGCTCCACCTCCAGCCCTGACTTCAGCTCTACCTCTGACTCCAGCTCCACACCAGTCTCACTTCAGCTCCACCTCTGACTCCAGCCCCACACCAGATTTGCATCTGACTCCAACTTCATCTCCGCCTCTGACTACAGTTCCACACCAGCTCTACCTCTGACTTCATTTCTGCCTCTGACTCCAGCTCTACACCATCTCTGCCTCTGACTTCAGCCCCACTTCCGCCTTCAACTCCGCCGCCAGCTCCACACCAGTTTCTGACTTCAGCTCCACCTCTGACTCCAGCTCCACACCAGTTCTGCATCTGACTTCAACTTCAGTTCCATCTCACACTACAGCTTCTCCTCCAACTCCAGTTCCACATCATCTCTGCCACTGACTTCAGCTCCGCTTCCAATTCTGGCGCCACACCAAATCTGCCTCTGACTTCAGGTCCGCCTCTGACTTCAGCTCCGCCTACAGCTCCAGCTCCGCCTCCAACACCTTTTCCATGATGACATATTTTCTTTGGTCCCACCGGGTTTTGAACTCGGGTCGCTGGGGTGAGAGTCCAGAGCACTATCCACTATACCATTAACACTTCACTAGTGTTGCAGGGAAGGAATGTACACTATATGGTTTAATGGAGCATTCTCTGACTCCACCACCAGCTCTGCCTCTGACTTCAGCTCCACCTCTGACTTCAGCACCGCCTCCAGCTCTGCCTCTGACTTCAGCTCCGCCTCCAGCTCTGCCTCTGACTTCAGCCCCACTTCCGCCTTTGACTCTGCCTCCAGCTCCAGACCTGCTCTGCCTCTGCCTTCAGCTCCGCCTCCAGCTCCACACCAGTCTCTGACATCAGCTCCACCTCCAACCCTGACTTCAGCTCCACACCAGTCTCTGACTTCAGCTCCACCTCTGACTCCAGCCCCACACCAGCTTTGCATCTGACTCCAACTTCATCTCCGCCTCTGACTTCAGCTCCACACCAGCTCTACCTCTGACTTCATTTCTGCCTCTGACTCCAGCTCTTCACCATCTCTGCATCTGACTTCAGCCCCACTTCCGCCTCCAACTCCACCGCCAGCTCCACACCAGTTTCTGATTTCAGCTCCGCCTCTGACTCCAGCTCCACACCAGTTCTGCATCTGACCACAACTTCAGTTCCATCTCTGACTACAGCTTCTCCTCCAACTCCAGCTCCACACCATCTCTGCCACTGACTTCAGCTCCGCCTTCAATTTCGGCACCACACCAAATCTGCCTCTGACTTCAGCTCCGCCTCTGACTTCAGCTCCGCCTACAGCTCCAGCTCCGCCACCAACGCCTTTTCCATGATGACATATTTTCTTTGGTCCCACCGGGATTTGAACTCGGGTCGCTGGGGTGAGAGTCCAGAGCACTATCCACTATACCATGAAGACTTTACTAGTGTTGCAGGGAAGGAATGTACACTATATGGTTTAATGGAGCATTCTCTGACTCCACCACCAGCTCTGCCTCTGACTTCAGCTCCACCTCTGACTTCAGCACCGCCTCCAGCTCTGCCTCTGACTTCAGCTCCGCCTCCAGCTCTGCCTCTGACTTCAGCCCCACTTCCGCCTTTGACTCTGCCTCCAGCTCCAGACCTGCTCTGCCTCTGCCTTCAGCTCCGCCTCCAGCTCCACACCAGTCTCCGACTTCAGCTCCACCTCCAACCCTGACTTCAGCTCGACCTCTGACTCCAGCTCCACACCAGTCTCACTTCAGCTCCACCTCTGACTCCAGCCCCACACCAGCTTTGCATCTGACTCCAATTTAATCGCCTCTGACTTCAGCTTCACACCAGCTCTACCTCTGACTTCATTTCTGCCTCTGACTCCAGCTCTACACCATCTCTGCCTCTGACTTCAGCCGGGATTTGAACTCGGGTCGCTGGGGTGAGAGTCCAGAGCACTATCCACTATACCATGAAGACTTCACTAGTGTTGCAGGGAAGGAATGTACACTATATGGTTTAATGGAGCATTCTCTGACTCCACCACCAGCTCTGCCTCTGACTTCAGCTCCACCTCTGACTTCAGCACCGGCTCCAGCTCTGCCTCTGACTTCAGCTCCGCCTCCAGCTCTGCCTCTGACTTCAGCCCCACTTCGGCCTTTGACTGTGCCTCCAGCTCCAGACCTGCTCTGCCTCTGCCTTCAGCTCCGCCTCCAGCTCCACACCAGTCTCTGACATCAGCTCCACCTCCAACCCTGACTTCAGCTCTACCTCTGACTCCAGCTCCACACCAGTCTCTGACTTCAGCTCCACCTCTGACTTCAGCTCCACACCAGCTCTGCCTTCAGGTCCGCCTCTGACTTCAGCTCCGCCTACAGCTCCAGCTCCGCCTCCAACACCTTTTCCATGATGACATATTTTCTTTGGTCCCACCGGGATTTGAACTCGGGTCGCTGGGGTGAGAGTCCAGAGCACTATCCACTATACCATTAACACTTCACTAGTGTTGCAGGGAAGGAATGTACACTATATGGTTTAATGGAGCATTCTCTGACTCCACCACCAGCTCTGCCTCTGACTTCAGCTCCACCTCTGACTTTAGCACCGCCTCCAGCTCTGCCTCTGACTTCAGCCCCACTTCCGCCTTTGACTCTGCCTCCAGCTCCAGACTTGCTCTGCCTCTGCCTTCAGCTCCACACCAGTCTCCGACTTCAGCTCCACCTCCAACCCTGACCAGCTCTACCTCTGACTTCAGCCCCACTTCCGCCTCCAACTCCGCCGCCAGCTCCACACCAGTTTCTGACTTCAGTTCCACCTCTGACTCCAGCTCCACACCAGTTTTGCATCTGACTTCAACTTCAGTTCCATCTCTGACTACAGTTCCTCCTCCAACTCCAGTTCCACACCATCTCTGCCACTGACTTCAGCTCCGCTTCCAATTCCGGCGCCACACCAAATCTGCCTCTGACTTCAGGTCCGCCTCTGACTTCAGCTCCGCCTACAGCTCCAGCTCCGCCTCCAACACCTTTTCCATGATGACATATTTTCTTTGGTCCCACCGGGATTTGAACTCGGGTCGCTGGGGTGAGAGTCCAGAGCACTATCCACTATACCATTAACACTTCACTAGTGTTGCACGGAAGGAATGTTCACTATTTGGTTTAATGGAGCATTCTCTGACTCCACCACCAGCTCTGCATCTGACTTCAGCACCGCCTCCAGCTCTGCCTCTGACTTCAGCTCCGCCTCCAGCTCTGCCTTTGACTTCAGCCCCACTTCCGCCTTTGACTCTGCCTCCAGCTCCAGACCTGCTCTGCCTCTGCCTTCAGCTCCGCCTCCAGCTCCACACCAGTCTCTGACATCAGCTCCACCTCCAACCCTAGCTCCACACCGGTCTCTGACTTCAGCTCCACCTCTGACTTCAGCTCCACACCAGCTCTGCCTCCAACTCCAGCCCCACACCAGCTTTGCATCTGACTCCTACTTCATCTCCGCCTCTGACTTCAGCTCCACACCAGCTCTACCTCTGACTTCATTTCTGCCTCTGACTCCAGCTTTACACCATCTCTGCCTCTGACTTCAGCCGGGATTTGAACTCGGGTCGCTGGGGTGAGAGTCCAGAGCACTATCCACTATACCATGGAGACTTCACTAGTGTTGCAGGGAAGGAATGTACACTATATGGTTTAATGGAGCATTCTCTGACTCCACCACCAGCTCTGCCTCTGACTTCAGCTCCACCTCTGACTTCAGCACCGCCTCCAGCTCTGCCTCTGACTTCAGCTCCGCCTCCAGCTCTGCCTCTGACTTCAGCCCCACTTCCGCCTTTGACTCTGCCTCCAGCTCCAGACCTGCTCTGCCTCTGCCTTTAGCTCCGCCTCCAGCTCCACACCAGTCTCTGACATCAGCTCTACCTCCAACCCTGACTTCAGCTCTACCTCTGACTCCAGCTCCACACCAGTCTCTGACTTCAGCTCCACCTCTGACTTCAGCTCCACACCAGCTCTGCCTCCAACTCCAGCCCCACACCAGCTTTGCATCTGACTCCTACTTCATCTCCGCCTCTGACTTCAGCTCCACACCAGCTCTACCTCTGACTTCATTTCTGCCTCTGACTCCAGCTCTACACCATCTCTGCCTCTGACTTCAGCCGGGATTTGAACTCGGGTCGCTGGGGTGAGAGTCCAGAGCACTATCCACTATACCATGAAGACTTCACTAGTGTTGCAGGGAAGGAATGTACACTATAAGGTTTAATGGAGCATTCTCTGACTCCACCACCAGCTCTGCCTCTGACTTCAGCTCCACCTCTGACTTCAGCACTGCGTCCAGCTCTGCCTCTGACTTCAGCTCTGCCTCCAGCTCTGCCTCTGACTTCAGCCCCACTTCGGCCTTTGACTGTGCCTCCAGCTCCAGACCTGCTCTGCCTCTGCCTTCAGCTCCGCCTCCAGCTCCACACCAGTCTCTGACTTCAGCTCCACCTCCAACCCTGACTTCAGCTCTACCTCTGACTCCAGCTCCACACCAGTCTCTGACTTCAGCTCCACCTCTGACTCCAGCCCCACACCAGCTTTGCATCTGACTCCAACTTCATCTCCGCCTCTGACTTCAGCTCCACACCAGCTCTACCTCTGACTTCATTTCTGCCTCTGACTCCAGCTCTACACCATCTCTGCCTCTGACTTCAGCCGGGATTTGAACTCGGGTCGCTGGGGTGAGAGTCCAGAGCACTATCCACTATACCATGAAGACTTCACTAGTGTTGCAGGGAAGGAATGTACACTATATGGTTTAATGGAGCATTCTCTGACTCCACCACCAGCTCTGCCTCTGACTTCAGCTCCACCTCTGACTTCAGCACCGGCTCCAGCTCTGCCTCTGACTTCATCTCCGCCTCCAGCTCTGCCTCTGACTTCAGCCCCACTTCGGCCTTTGACTGTGCCTCCAGCTCCAGACCTGCTCTGCCACTGCCTTCAGCTCCGCCTCCAGCTCCACACCAGTCTCTGACTTCAGCTCCACCTCCAACCCTGACTTCAGCTCTACCTCTGACTCCAGCTCCACACCAGTCTCTGACTTCAGCTCCACCTCTGACTCCAGCCCCACACCAGCTTTGCATCTGACTCCAACTTCATCTCCGCCTCTGACTTCAGCTCCACACCAGCTCTACCTCTGACTTCATTTCTGCCTCTGACTCCAGCTCTACACCATCTCTGCCTCTGACTTCAGCCGGGATTTGAACTCGGGTCGCTGGGGTGAGAGTCCAGAGCACTATCCACTATACCATGAAGACTTCACTAGTGTTGCAGGGAAGGAATGTACACTATATGGTTTAATGGAGCATTCTCTGACTCCACCACCAGCTCTGCCTCTGACTTCAGCTCCACCTCTGACTTCAGCACCGGCTCCAGCTCTGCCTCTGACTTCAGCTCCGCCTCCAGCTTCAGCCCCACTTCCGCCTTTGACTCTGCCTCCAGCTCCAGACCTGCTCTGCCTTCAGCTCCGCCTCCAGCTCCACACCAGTCTCTGACATCAGCTCCACCTCCAACCCTGACTTCAGCTCTACCTCTGACTCCAGCTCCACACCAGTCTCTGACTTCAGCTCCACCTCTGACTTCAGCTCCACACCAGCTCTGCCTTCAGGTCCGCCTCTGACTTCAGCTCCGCCTACAGCTCCAGCTCCGCCTCCAACACCTTTTCCATGATGACATATTTTCTTTGGTCCCACCGGGATTTGAACTCGGGTCGCTGGGGTGAGAGTCCAGAGCACTATCCACTATACCATTAACACTTCACTAGTGTTGCAGGGAAGGAATGTACACTATATGGTTTAATAGAGCATTCTCTGACTCCACCACCAGCTCTGCCTCTGACTTCAGCTCCACCTCTGACTTTAGCACCGCCTCCAGCTCTGCCTCTGACTTCAGCCCCACTTCCGCCTTTGACTCTGCCTCCAGCTCCAGACTTGCTCTGCCTCTGCCTTCAGCTCCGCCTCCAGCTCCACACCAGTCTCCGACTTCAGCTCCACCTCCAACCCTGACTTCAGCTCTACCTCTGACTCCAGCTCCACACCAGTCTCACTTCAGCTCCACCTCTGACTCCAGCCCCACACCAGATTTGCATCTGATTCCAACTTCATCTCCGCCTCTGACTTCAGCTCCACACCAGCTCTACCTATGACTTCATTTCTGCCTCTGACTCCAGCTCTACACCATCTCTGCCTCTGACTTCAGCCCCACTTCCGCCTCCAACTCCGCCGCCAGCTCCACACCAGTTTCTGACTTCAGTTCCACCTCTGACTCCAGCTCCACACCAGTTTTGCATCTGACTTCAATTTCAGTTCCATCTCTGACTACAGCTCCTCCTCCAACTCCAGTTCCACACCATCTCTGCCACTGACTTCAGCTCCGCTTCCAATTCCGGCGCCACACCAAATCTGCCTCTGACTTCAGGTCCGCCTCTGACTTCAGCTCCGCCTACAGCTCCAGTTCCGCCTCCAACACCTTTTCCATGATGACATATTTTCTTTGGTCCCACCGGGATTTGAACTCGGGTCGCTGGGGTGAGAGTCCAGAGCACTATCCACTATACCATTAAGACTTCACTAGTGTTGCAGGGAAGGAATGTACACTATATGGTTTAATGGAGCATTCTCTGACTCCACCACCAGCTCTGCCTCTGACTTCAGCTCCACCTCTGACTTCAGCACCGCCTCCAGCTCTGCCTCTGACTTCAGCTCCGCCTCCAGCTCTGCCTCTGACTTCAGCCCCACTTCCGCCTTTGACTCTGCCTCCAGCTCCAGACCTGCTCTGCCTCTGCCTTCAGCTCCGCCTCCAGCTCCACACCAGTCTCTGACATCAGCGCCACCTCCAACCCTGACTTCAGCTCTACCTCTGACTCCAGCTCCACACCAGTCTCTGACTTCAGCTCCACCTCTGACTTCAGCTCCACACCAGCTCTGCCTCCAACTCCAGCCCCACACCAGCTTTGCATCTGACTCCTACTTCATCTCCGCCTCTGACTTCAGCTCCACACCAGCTCTACCTCTGACTTCATTTCTGCCTCTGACTCCAGCTCTACACCATCTCTGCCTCTGACTTCAGCCGGGATTTGAACTCGGGTCGCTGGGGTGAGAGTCCAGAGCACTATCCACTATACCATGAAGACTTCACTAGTGTTGCAGGGAAGGAATGTACACTATATGGTTTAATGGAGCATTCTCTGACTCCACCACCAGCTCTGCCTCTGACTTCAGCTCCACCTCTGACTTCAGCACCGCGTCCAGCTCTGCCTCTGACTTCAGCTCCGCCTCCAGCTCTGCCTCTGACTTCAGCCCCACTTCGGCCTTTGACTGTGCCTCCAGCTCCAGACCTGCTCTACCTCTGCCTTCAGCTCCGCCTCCAGCTCCACACCAGTCTCTGACTTCAGCTCCACCTCCAACCCTGACTTCAGCTCTACCTCTGACTCCAGCTCCACACCAGTCTCTGACTTCAGCTCCACCTCTGACTCCAGCCCCACACCAGCTTTGCATCTGACTCCAACTTCATCTCCGCCTCTGACTTCAGCTCCACACCAGCTCTACCTCTGACTTCATGTCTGCCTCTGACTCCAGCTCTACACCATCTCTGCCTCTGACTTCAGCCGGGATTTGAACTCGGGTCGCTGGGGTGAGAGTCCAGAGCACTATCCACTATACCATGAAGACTTCACTAGTGTTGCAGGGAAGGAATGTACACTATATGGTTTAATGGAGCATTCTCTGACTCCACCACCAGCTCTGCCTCTGACTTCAGCTCCACCTCTGACTTCAGCACCGGCTCCAGCTCTGCCTCTGACTTCAGCTCCGCCTCCAGCTCTGCCTCTGACTTCAGCCCCACTTCCGCCTTTGACTCTGCCTCCAGCTCCAGACCTGCTCTGCCTCTGCCTTCAGCTCCGCCTCCAGCTCCACACCAGTCTCTGACATCAGCTCCACCTCCATCCCTGACTTCAGCTCTACCTCTGACTCCAGCTCCACACCAGTCTCTGACTTCAGCTCCACCTCTGACTTCAGCTCCACACCAGCTCTGCCTTCAGGTCCGCCTCTGACTTCAGCTCCGCCTACAGCTCCAGCTCCGCCTCCAACACCTTTTCCATGATGACATATTTTCTTTGGTCCCACCGGGATTTGAACTCGGGTCGCTGGGGTGAGAGTCCAGAGCACTATCCACTATACCATTAACACTTCACTAGTGTTGCAGGGAAGGAATGTACACTATATGGTTTAATGGAGCATTCTCTGACTCCACCACCAGCTCTGCATCTGACTTCAGCTCCACCTCTGACTTTAGCACCGCCTCCAGCTCTGCCTCTGACTTCAGCCCCACTTCCGCCTTTGACTCTGCCTCCAGCTCCAGACTTGCTCTGCCTCTGCCTTCAGCTCCGCCTCCAGCTCCACACCAGTCTCCGACTTCAGCTCCACCTCCAACCCTGACTTCAGCTCTACCTCTGACTCCAGCTCCACATCAGTCTCACTTCAGCTCCACCTCTGACTCCAGCCTCACACCAGATTTGCATCTGACTCCAACTTCATCTCCGCCTCTGACTTCAGCTCCACACCAGCTCTACCTATGACTTCATTTCTGCCTCTGACTCCAGCTCTACACCATCTCTGCCTCTGACTTCAGCCCCACTTCCGCCTCCAACTCCGCCGCCAGCTCCACACCAGTTTCTGACTTCAGTTCCACCTCTGACTCCAGCTCCACACCAGTTTTGCATCTGACTTCAACTTCAGTTCCATCTCTGACTACAGCTCCTCCTCCAACTCCAGTTCCACACCATCTCTGCCACTGACTTCAGCTCCGCTTCCAATTCCGGCGCCACACCAAATCTGCCTCTGACTTCAGGTCCGCCTCTGACTTCAGCTCCGCCTACAGCTCCAGCTCCGCCTCCAACACCTTTTCCATGATGACATATTTTCTTTGGTCCCACCGGGATTTGAACTCGGGTCGCTGGGGTGAGAGTCCAGAGCACTATCCACTATACCATTAAGACTTCACTAGTGTTGCAGGGAAGGAATGTACACTATATGGTTTAATGGAGCATTCTCTGACTCCACCACCAGCTCTGCCTCTGACTTCAGCTCCACCTCTGACTTCAGCACCGCCTCCAGCTCTGCCTCTGACTTCAGCTCCGCCTCCAGCTCTGCCTCTGACTTCAGCCCCACTTCCGCCTTTGACTCTGCCTCCAGCTCCAGACCTGCTCTGCCTCTGCCTTCAGCTCCACCTCCAGCTCCACACCAGTCTCTGACATCAGCTCCACCTCCAACCCTGACTTCAGCTCTACCTCTGACTCCAGCTCCACACCAGTCTCTGACTTCAGCTCCACCTCTGACTTCAGCTCCACACCAGCTCTGCCTCCAACTCCAGCCCCACACCAGCTTTGCATCTGACTCCTACTTCATCTCCGCCTCTGACTTCAGCTCCACACCAGCTCTACCTCTGACTTCATTTCTGCCTCTGACTCCAGCTCTACACCATCTCTCCCTCTGACTTCAGCCGGGATTTGAACTCGGGTCGCTGGGGTGAGAGTCCAGAGCACTATCCACTATACCATGAAGACTTCACTAGTGTTGCAGGGAAGGAATGTACACTATATGGTTTAATGGAGCATTCTCTGACTCCACCACCAGCACCGCCTCCAGCTCTGCCTCTGACTTCAGCCCCACTTCCGCCTTTGACTCTGCCTCCAGCTCCAGACTTGCTCTGCCTCTGCCTTCAGCTCCGCCTCCAGCTCCACACCAGTCTCCGACTTCAGCTCCACCTCCAACCCTGACTTCAGCTCTACCTCTGACTCCAGCTCCACATCAGTCTCACTTCAGCTCCACCTCTGACTCCAGCCTCACACCAGATTTGCATCTGACTCCAACTTCATCTCCGCCTCTGACTTCAGCTCCACACCAGCTCTACCTATGACTTCATTTCTGCCTCTGACTCCAGCTCTACACCATCTCTGCCTCTGACTTCAGCCCCACTTCCGCCTCCAACTCCGCCGCCAGCTCCACACCAGTTTCTGACTTCAGTTCCACCTCTGACTCCAGCTCCACACCAGTTTTGCATCTGACTTCAACTTCAGTTCCATCTCTGACTACAGCTCCTCCTCCAACTCCAGTTCCACACCATCTCTGCCACTGACTTCAGCTCCGCTTCCAATTCCGGCGCCACACCAAATCTGCCTCTGACTTCAGGTCCGCCTCTGACTTCAGCTCCGCCTACAGCTCCAGCTCCGCCTCCAACACCTTTTCCATGATGACATATTTTCTTTGGTCCCACCGGGATTTGAACTCGGGTCGCTGGGGTGAGAGTCCAGAGCACTATCCACTATACCATTAAGACTTCACTAGTGTTGCAGGGAAGGAATGTACACTATATGGTTTAATGGAGCATTCTCTGACTCCACCACCAGCTCTGCCTCTGACTTCAGCTCCACCTCTGACTTCAGCACCGCCTCCAGCTCTGCCTCTGACTTCAGCTCCGCCTCCAGCTCTGCCTCTGACTTCAGCCCCACTTCCGCCTTTGACTCTGCCTCCAGCTCCAGACCTGCTCTGCCTCTGCCTTCAGCTCCACCTCCAGCTCCACACCAGTCTCTGACATCAGCTCCACCTCCAACCCTGACTTCAGCTCTACCTCTGACTCCAGCTCCACACCAGTCTCTGACTTCAGCTCCACCTCTGACTTCAGCTCCACACCAGCTCTGCCTCCAACTCCAGCCCCACACCAGCTTTGCATCTGACTCCTACTTCATCTCCGCCTCTGACTTCAGCTCCACACCAGCTCTACCTCTGACTTCATTTCTGCCTCTGACTCCAGCTCTACACCATCTCTCCCTCTGACTTCAGCCGGGATTTGAACTCGGGTCGCTGGGGTGAGAGTCCAGAGCACTATCCACTATACCATGAAGACTTCACTAGTGTTGCAGGGAAGGAATGTACACTATATGGTTTAATGGAGCATTCTCTGACTCCACCACCAGCTCTGCCTCTGACTTCAGCTCCACCTCTGACTTTAGCACCGCCTCCAGCTCTGCCTCTGACTTCAGCCCCACTTCCGCCTTTGACTCTGCCTCCAGCTCCAGACTTGCTCTGCCTCTGCCTTCAGCTCCGCCTCCAGCTCCACACCAGTCTCCGACTTCAGCTCCACCTCCAACCCTGACTTCAGCTCTACCTCTGACTCCAGCTCCACACCAGTCTCACTTCAGCTCCACCTCTGACTCCAGCCCCACACCAGATTTGCATCTGACTCCAACTTCATCTCCGCCTCTGACTTCAGCTCCACACCAGCTCTACCTCTGACTTCATTTCTGCCTCTGACTCCAGCTCTACACCATCTCTGCCTCTGACTTCAGCCCCACTTCCGCCTCCAACTCCGCTGCCAGCTCCACACCAGTTTCTGACTTCAGTTCCACCTCTGACTCCAGCTCCACACCAGTTTTGCATCTGACTTCAACTTCAGTTCCATCTCTGACTACAGCTCCTCCTCCAACTCCAGTTCCACACCATCTCTGCCACTGACTTCAGCTCCGCTTCCAATTCCGGCGCCACACCAAATCTGCCTCTGACTTCAGGTCCGCCTCTGACTTCAGCTCCGCCTACAGCTCCAGCTCCGCCTCCAACACCTTTTCCATGATGACATATTTTCTTTGGTCCCACCGGGATTTGAACTCGGGTCGCTGGGGTGAGAGTCCAGAGCACTATCCACTATACCATTAAGACTTCACTAGTGTTGCAGGGAAGGAATGTACACTATATGGTTTAATGGAGCATTCTCTGACTCCACCACCAGCTCTGCCTCTGACTTCAGCTCCACCTCTGACTTCAGCACCGCCTCCAGCTCTGCCTCTGACTTCAGCTCCGCCTCCAGCTCTGCCTCTGACTTCAGCCCCACTTCCGCCTTTGACTCTGCCTCCAGCTCCAGACCTGCTCTGCCTCTGCCTTCAGCTCCGCCTCCAGCTCCACACCAGTCTCTGACATCAGCTCCACCTCCATCCCTGACTTCAGCTCTACCTCTGACTCCAGCTCCACACCAGTCTCTGACTTCAGCTCCACCTCTGACTTCAGCTCCACACCAGCTCTGCCTTCAGGTCCGCCTCTGACTTCAGCTCCGCCTACAGCTCCAGCTCCGCCTCCAACACCTTTTCCATGATGACATATTTTCTTTGGTCCCACCGGGATTTGAACTCGGGTCGCTGGGGTGAGAGTCCAGAGCACTATCCACTATACCATTAACACTTCACTAGTGTTGCAGGGAAGGAATGTACACTATATGGTTTAATGGAGCATTCTCTGACTCCACCACCAGCTCTGCCTCTGACTTCAGCTCCACCTCTGACTTTAGCACCGCCTCCAGCTCTGCCTCTGACTTCAGCCCCACTTCCGCCTTTGACTCTGCCTCCAGCTCCAGACTTGCTCTGCCTCTGCCTTCAGCTCCGCCTCCAGCTCCACACCAGTCTCCGACTTCAGCTCCACCTCCAACCCTGACTTCAACTCTACCTCTGACTCCAGCTCCACACCAGTCTCACTTCAGCTCCACCTCTGACTCCAGCCCCACACCAGCTTTGCATCTGACTCCAACTTCATCTCCGCCTCTGACTTCAGCTCCACACCAGCTCTACCTCTGACTCCAGCTCTACACCATCTCTGCCTCTGACTTCAGCCCCACTTCCGCCTCCAACTCCGCCACCAGCTCCACACCAGTTTCTGACTTCAGCTCCACCTCTGACTCCAGCTCCACACCAGTTCTGCATCTGACTTCAACTTCAGTTCCATCTCACACTACAGCTCCTCCTCCAACTCCAGCTCCACACCATCTCTGCCACTTACTTCAGCTCCGCTTCCAATTCCGGCGCCACACCAAATCTGCCTCTGACTTCAGGTCCGCCTACAGCTCCAGCTCCGCATCCAACACCTTTTCCATGATGACATATTTTCTTTGGTCCCACCGGGATTTGAACTCGGGTCGCTGGGGTGAGAGTCCAGAGCACTATCCACTATACCATGAAGACTTCACTAGTGTTGCAGGGAAGGAATGTACACTATATGGTTTAATGGAGCATTCTCTGACTCCACCACCAGCTCTGCCTCTGACTTCAGCACCGCCTCCAGCTCTGCCTCTGACTTCAGCTCCGCCTCCAGCTCTGCCTCTGACTTCAGCCCCACTTCCGCCTTTGACTGTGCCTCCAGCTCCAGACCTGCTCTGCCTCTGCCTTCAGCTCCGCCTCCAGCTCCACACCAGTCTCCGACTTCAGCTCCACCTCCAACCCTGACTTCAGCTCTACCTCTGACTCCAGCTCCACACCAGTCTCACTTCAGCTCCACCTCTGACTCCAGCCCCACACCAGATTTGCATCTGACTCCAACTTCATCTCCGCCTCTGACTTCAGCTCCATACCAGCTCTACCTCTGACTTCATTTCTGCCTCTGACTCCAGCTCTACACCATCTCTGCCTCTGACTTCAGCCCCACTTCCGCCTCCAACTCCGCCGCCAGCTCCACACCAGTTTCTGACTTCAGTTCCGCCTCTGACTCCAGCTCCACACCAGTTCTGCATCTGACCACAACTTCAGTTCCATCTCTGACTACAGCTTCTCCTCCAAATCCAGCTCCACACCATCTCTGCCACTGACTTCAGCTCCGCCTCCAATTTCGGCACCACACCAAATCTGCCTCTGACTCCAGCTCCGCCTCTGACTTCAGCTCCGCCTACAGCTCCAGCTCCGCCACCAACGCCTTTTCCATGATGACATATTTTCTTTGGTCCCACCGGGATTTTAATTCGGGTCGCTGGGGTGAGAGTCCAGAGCACTATCCACTATACCATGAAGACTTCACTAGTGTTGCAGGGAAGGAATGTACACTATATGGTTTAATGGAGCATTCTCTGACTCCACCACCAGCTCTGCCTCTGACTTCAGCTCCACCTCTGACTTCAGCACCGCCTCCAGCTCTGCCTCTGACTTCATCTCCGCCTCCAGCTCTGCCTCTGACTTCAGCCCCACTTCCGCCTTTGACTCTGCCTCCAGCTCCAGACCTGCTCTACCTCTGCCTTCAGCTCCGCCTCCAGCTCCACACCATTCTCTGACATCAGCTCCACCTCCAACCCTGACTTCAGCTCTACCTCTGACTCCAGCTCCACACCAGTCTCTGACTTCAGCTCCACCTCTGACTTCAGCTCCACACCAGCCCTGCCTCCAACTCCAGCCCCACACCAGCTTTGCATCTGACTCCTACTTCATCTCCGCCTCTGACTTCAG
This sequence comes from Syngnathus leptorhynchus, assembly GCF_054491065.1. NCBI lineage: Eukaryota > Metazoa > Chordata > Actinopteri > Syngnathiformes > Syngnathidae > Syngnathus > Syngnathus leptorhynchus. The sequence goes on from NW_028232002.1 coordinate 463,965, forward strand.
CTCCACACCAGCTCTACCTCTGACTTCATTTCTGCCTCTGACTCCAGCTCTACACCATCTCTGCCTCTGACTTCAGCCCCACTTCCGCCTCCAACTCCGCCGCCAGCTCCACACCAGTTTCTGACTTCAGCTCCGCCTCTGACTCCAGCTCCACACCAGTTCTGCATCTGACCACAACTTCAGTTCCATCTCTGACTACAGCTTCTCCTCCAACTCCAGCTCCACACCATCTCTGCCACTGACTTCAGCTCCGCCTCCAATTTCGGCACCACACCAAATCTGCCTCTGACTCCAGCTCCGCCTCTGACTTCAGCTCCGCCTACAGCTCCAGCTCCGCCACCAACGCCTTTTCCATGATGACATATTTTCTTTGGTCCCACCGGGATTTGAACTCGGGTCGCTGGGGTGAGAGTCCAGAGCACTATCCACTATACCATGAAGACTTCACTAGTGTTGCAGGGAAGGAATGTACACTATATGGTTTAATGGAGCATTCTCTGACTCCACCACCAGCTCTGCCTCTGACTTCAGCTCCACCTCTGACTTCAGCACCGCCTCCAGCTCTGCCTCTGACTTCAGCTCCGCCTTCAGCTCTGCCACTGACTTCAGCCCCACTTCCGCCTTTGACTCTGCCTCCAGCTCCAGACCTGCTCTGCCTCTGCCTTCAGCTCCGCCTCCAGCTCCACACCAGTCTCTGACATCAGCTCCATCTCCAACCCTTACTTCAGCTCTACCTCTAACTCCAGCTCCACACCAGTCTCTGACTTCAGCTCCACCTCTGATTTCAGTTCCACCCCAGCTCTGCCTCCAACTCCAGCCCCACACCAGCTTTGCATCTGACTCCTACTTCATCTCCGCCTCTGACTTCAGCTCCACACCAGCTCTAACTCTGACTTCATTTCTGCCTCTGACTCCAGCTCTACACCATCTCTGCCTCTGACTTCAGCCGGGATTTGAACTCGGGTCGCTGGGGTGAGAGTCCAGAGCACTATCCACTATACCATGAAGACTTCACTAGTGTTGCAGGGAAGGAATGTACACTATATGGTTTAATGGAGCATTTTCTGACTCCACCACCAGCTCTGCCTCTGACTTCAGCTCCATCTCTGACTTCAGCACCGCCTCCAGCTCTGCCTCTGACTTCAGCTCCGCCTCCAGCTCTGCCTCTGACTTCAGCCCCACTTCCGCCTTTGACTGTGCCTACAGCTCCAGACCTGCTCTGCCTCTGCCTTCAGCTCCGCCTCCAGCTCCACACCAGTCTCTGACTTCAGCTCCACCTCCAACCCTGACTTCAGCTCTACCTCTGACTCCAGCTCCACACCAGTCTCTGACTTCAGCTCCACCTCTCACTCCAGCCCCACACCAGCTTTGCATCTGACTCCAACTTCATCTCCGCCTCTGACTTCAGCTCCACACCAGCTCTACCTCTGACTTCATTTCTGCCTCTGACTTCAGCTCTACACCATCTCTGCCTCTGACATCAGCCCCACTTCCGCCTCCAACTCCGCCGCCAGCTCCACACCAGTTTCTGACTTCAGCTCCGCCTCTGACTCCAGCTCCACACCAGTTCTGCATCTGACCACAACTTCAGTTCCATCTCTGACTACAGCTTCTCCTCCAACTCCAGCTCCACACCATCTCTGCCACTGACTTCAGCTCCGCCTCCAATTTCGGCACCACACCAAATCTGCCTCTGACTCCAGCTCCGCCTCTGACTTCAGCTCCGCCTACAGCTCCAGCTCCGCCACCAACGCCTTTTCCATGATGACATATTTTCTTTGGTCCCACCGGGATTTGAACTCGGGTCGCTGGGGTGAGAGTCCAGAGCACTATCCACGATACCATGAAGACTTCACTAGTGTTGCAGGGAAGGAATGTACACTATATGGTTTAATGAAGCATTCTCTGACTCCACCACCAGCTCTGCCTCTGACTTCAGCTCCACCTCTAACTTCAGCACCGCCTCCAGCTCTGCCTCTGACTTCAGCTCCGCCTCCAGCTCTGCCTCTGACTTCAGCCCCACTTCCGCCTTTGACTCTGCCTCCAGCTCCGCCTCCAGCTCCACACCAGTCTCTGACATCAGCTCCACCTCCAACCCTGACTTCAGCTCTACCTCTGACTCCAGCTCCACACCAGTCTCTGACTTCAGCTCCACCTCTGACTCCAGCCCCACACCAGATTTGCATCTGACTCCAACTTCATCTCCGCCTCTGACTTCAGCTCCACACCAGCCCTACCTCTGACTTCATTTCTGCCTCTGACTCCAGCTCTACACCATCTCTGCCTGTGACTTCAGCCCCACTTCCGCCTCCAACTCCGCCGCCAGCTCCACACCAGTTTCTGACTTCAGCTCCACCTCTGACTCCAGCTCCACACCAGTTTTGCATCTGACTTCAACTTCAGTTCCATCTCTGACTACAACTCCTCCTCCAACTCCAGTTCCACACCATCTCTGCCACTGACTTCAGCTCAGCTTCCAATTCCGGCGCCACACCAAATCTGCCTCTGACTTCAGGTCCGCCTCTGACTTCAGCTCCGCCTACAGCTCCAGCTCCGCATCCAACACCTTTTCCATGATGACATATTTTCTTTGGTCCCACCGGGATTTGAACTCGGGTCGCTGGGGTGAGAGTCCAGAGCACTATCCACTATACCATTAAGACTTCACTAGTGTTGCAGGGAAGGAATGTACACTATGTGGTTTAATGGAGCATTCTCTGACTCCACCACCAGCTCTGCCTCTGACTTCAGCTCCACCTCTGACTTCAGCACCGCCTCCAGCTCTGCCTCTGACTTCAGCCCCACTTCCGCCTTTGACTTTGCCTCCAGCTCCAGACCTGCTCTGCCTCTGCCTTCAGCTCCGCCTCCAGCTCCACACCAGTCTCTGACTTCAGCTCCACCTCCAACCCTGACTTCAGCTCTACCTCTGACTCCAGCTCCACACCAGTCTCACTTCAGCTCCACCTCTGACTCCAGCCCCACACCAGATTTGCATCTGACTCCAACTTCATCTCCACCTCTGACTTCAGCTCCACACCAGCTCTACCTCTGACTTCATTTCTGCCTCTGACTGCAGCCCTACATCATCTCTGCCTCTGACTTCAGCCCCACTTCCGCCTCCAACTCCGCCGCCATCTCCACACCAGTTTCTGCCTTCAGCTCCACCTCTGACTCTAGCTCCACACCAGTTTTGCATCTGACTTCAACTTCAGTTCCATCTCTGACTACAGCTCCTCCTCCAACTCCAGTTCCACACCATCTCTGCCACTGACTTCAGCTCCGCTTCCAATTCCGGCGCCACACCAAATCTGCCTCTGACTCCAGCTCCGCCTCTGACTTCAGCTCCGCCTACAGCTCCAGCTCCGCCTCCAACACCTTTTCCATGATGACATATTTTCTTTGGTCCCACCGGGATTTGAACTCGGGTCGCTGGGGTGAGAGTCCAGAGCACTATCCACTATACCATTAAGACTTCACTAGTGTTGCAGGGAAGGAATGTACACTATATGGTTTAATGGAGCATTCTCTGACTCCACCACCAGCTCTGCCTCTGACTTCAGCTCCACCTCTGACTTCAGCACCGCCTCCAGCTCTGCCTCTGACTTCAGCCCCACTTCCGCCTTTGACTCTGCCTCCAGCTCCAGACCTGCTCTGCCTCTGCCTTCAGCTCCGCCTCCAGCTCCACACCAGTCTCTGACATCAGCTCCACCTCCAACCGTGACTTCAGCTCTACCTCTGACTCCAGCTCCACACCAGTCTCTGACTTCAGCTCCACCTCTGACTTCAGCTCCACACCAGCTCTGCCTCCAACTCCAGCCCCACACCAGCTTTGCATCTGACTCCTACTTCATCTCCGCCTCTGACTTCAGCTCCACACCAGCTCTACCTCTGACTTCATTTCTGCCTCTGACTCCAGCTCTACACCATCTCTGCCTCTGACTTCAGCCCCACTTCCGCCTCCAACTCCGCCGCCAGCTCCACACCAGTTTCTGACTTCAGCTCCGCCTGTGACTCCAGCTCCACACCAGTTCTGCATCTGACCACAACTTCAGTTCCATCTCTGACTACAGCTTCTCCTCCAACTCCAGCTCCACACCATCTCTGCCACTGACTTCAGCTCCGCCTCCAATTTCGGCACCACACCAAATCTGCCTCTGACTCCAGCTCCGCCTCTGACTTCAGCTCCGCCTACAGCTCCAGCTCCGCCACCAACGCCTTTTCCATGATGACATATTTTCTTTGGTCCCACCGGGATTTGAACTCGGGTCGCTGGGGTGAGAGTCCAGAGCACTATCCACTATACCATGAAGACTTCACTAGTGTTGCAGGGAAGGAATGTACACTATATGGTTTAATGGAGCATTCTCTGACTCCACCACCAGCTCTGCCTCTGACTTCAGCTCCACCTCTGACTTCAGCACCGCCTCCAGCTCTGCCTCTGACTTCAGCTCCGCCTTCAGCTCTGCCTCTGACTTCAGCCCCACTTCCGCCTTTGACTCTGCCTCCAGCTCCAGACCTGCTCTGCCTCTGCCTTCAGCTCCGCCTCCAGCTCCACAACAGTCTCTGACATCAGCTCCACCTCCAACCCTAACTTCAGCTCTACCTCTGACTCCAGCTCCACACCAGTCTCTGACTTCAGCTCCACCTCTGACTTCAGCTCCACACCAGCTCTGCCTCCAACTCCAGCCCCACACCAGCTTTGCATCTGACTCCTACTTCATCTCCGCCTCTGACTTCAGCTCCACACCAGCTCTACCTCTGACTTCATTTCTGCCTCTGACTCCAGCTCTACACCATCTCTGCCTCTGACTTCAGCCGGGATTTGAACTCGGGTCGCTGGGGTGAGAGTCCAGAGCACTATCCACTATACCATGAAGACTTCACTAGTGTTGCAGGGAAGGAATGTACACTATATGGTTTAATGAAGCATTCTCTGACTCCACCACCAGCTCTGCCTCTGACTTCAGCTCCATCTCTGACTTCAGCACCGCCTCCAGCTCTGCCTCTGACTTCAGCTCCGCCTCCAGCTCTGCCTCTGACTTCAGCCCCACTTCCGCCTTTGACTGTGCCTACAGCTCCAGACCTGCTCTGCCTCTGCCTTCAGCTCCGCCTCCAGCTCCACACCAGTCTCTGACTTCAGCTCCACCTCCAACCCTGACTTCAGCTCTACCTCTGACTCCAGCTCCACACCAGTCTCTGACTTCAGCTCCACCTCTCACTCCAGCCCCACACCAGCTTTGCATCTGACTCCAACTTCATCTCCGCCTCTGACTTCAGCTCCACACCAGCTCTACCTCTGACTTCATTTCTGCCTCTGACTTCAGCTCTACACCATCTCTGCCTCTGACATCAGCCCCACTTCCGCCGCCAGCTCCACTCCAGTTTCTGACTTCAACTCCGCCTCTGACTCCAGCTCCACACCAGTTCTGCATCTGACCACAACTTCAGTTCCATCTCTGAGTACAGCTTCTCCTCCAACTCCAGCTCCACACCATCTCTGCCACTGACTTCAGCTCCGCCTCCAATTTCGGCACCACACCAAATCTGCCTCTGACTCCAGCTCCGCCTCTGACTTGAGCTCCGCCTACAGCTCCAGCTCCGCCACCAACGCCTTTTCCATGATGACATATTTTCTTTGGTCCCACCGGGATTTGAACTCGGGTCGCTGGGGTGAGAGTCCAGAGCACTATCCACGATACCATGAAGACTTCACTAGTGTTGCAGGGAAGGAATGTACACTATATGGTTTAATGAAGCATTCTCTGACTCCACCACCAGCTCTGCCTCTGACTTCAGCTCCACCTCTGACTTCAGCACCGCCTCCAGCTCTGCCTCTGACTTCAGCTCCGCCTCCAGCTCTGCCTCTGACTTCAGCCCCACTTCCGCCTTTGACTCTGCCTCCAGCTCCGCCTCCAGCTCCACACCAGTCTCTGACATCAGCTCCACCTCCAACCCTGACTTCAGCTCTACCTCTGACTCCAGCTCCACACCAGTCTCTGACTTCAGCTCCACCTCTGACTCCAGCCCCACACCAGATTTGCATCTGACTCCAACTTCATCTCCGCCTCTGACTTCAGCTCCACACCAGCCCTACCTCTGACTTCATTTCTGCCTCTGACTCCAGCTCTACACCATCTTTGCCTGTGACTTCAGCCCCACTTCCGCCTCCAACTCCGCCGCCAGCTCCACACCAGTTTCTGACTTCAGCTCCACCTCTGACTCCAGCTCCACACCAGTTTTGCATCTGACTTCAACTTCAGTTCCATCTCTGACTACAACTCCTCCTCCAACTCCAGTTCCACACCATCTCTGCCACTGACTTCAGCTCAGCTTCCAATTCCGGCGCCACACCAAATCTGCCTCTGACTTCAGGTCTGCCTCTGACTTCAGCTCCGCCTACAGCTCCAGCTCCGCATCCAACACCTTTTCCATGATGACATATTTTCTTTGGTCCCACCGGGATTTGAACTCGGGTCGCTGGGGTGAGAGTCCAGAGCACTATCCACTATACCATGAAGACTTCACTAGTGTTGCAGGGAAGGAATGTACACTATATGGTTTAATGGAGCATTCTCTGACTCCACCACCAGCTCTGCCTCTGACTTCAGCACCGCCTCCAGCTCTGCCTCTGACTTCAGCTCCGCCTCCAGCTCTGCCTCTGACTTCAGCCCCACTTCCGCCTTTGACTGTGCCTCCAGCTCCAGACCTGCTCTGCCTCTGCCTTCAGCTCCGCCTCCAGCTCCACACCAGTCTCCGACTTCAGCTCCACCTCCAACCCTGACTTCAGCTCTACCTCTGACTCCAGCTCCACACCAGTCTCACTTCAGCTCCACCTCTGACTCCAGCCCCACACCAGATTTGCATCTGACTCCAACTTCATCTCCGCCTCTGACTTCAGCTCCATACCAGCTCTACCTCTGACTTCATTTCTGCCTCTGACTCCAGCTCTACACCATCTCTGCCTCTGACTTCAGCCCCACTTCCGCCTCCAACTCCGCCGCCAGCTCCACACCAGTTTCTGACTTCAGCTCCGCATCTGACTCCAGCTCCACACCAGTTCTGCATCTGACCACAACTTCAGTTCCATCTCTGACTACAGCTTCTCCTCCAAATCCAGCTCCACACCATCTCTGCCACTGACTTCAGCTCCGCCTCCAATTTCGGCACCACACCAAATCTGCCTCTGACTCCAGCTCCACCTCTGACTTCAGCTCCGCCTACAGCTCCAGCTCCGCCACCAACGCCTTTTCCATGATGACATATTTTCTTTGGTCCCACCGGGATTTTAATTCGGGTCGCTGGGGTGAGAGTCCAGAGCACTATCCACTATACCATGAAGACTTCACTAGTGTTGCAGGGAAGGAATGTACACTATATGGTTTAATGGAGCATTCTCTGACTCCACCACCAGCTCTGCCTCTGACTTCAGCACCGCCTCCAGCTCTGCCTCTGACTTCAGCTCCGCCTCCAGCTCTGCCTCTGACTTCAGCCCCACTTCCGCCTTTGACTCTGCCTCCAGCTCCAGACCTGCTCTGCCTCTGCCTTCAGCTCCGCCTCCAGCTCCACACCAGTCTCTGACATCAGCTCCACCTCCAACCCTGACTTCAGCTGTACCTCTGACTCCAGCTCCACACCAGTCTCTGACTTCAGCTCCACACCAGCTCTGCCTCCAACTCCAGCCCCACACCAGCTTTGCATCTGACTCCTACTTCATCTCCGCCTCTGACTTCAGCTCCACACCAGCTCTACCTCTGACTTCATTTCTGCCTCTGACTCCAGCTCTACACAATCTCTGCCTCTGACTTCAGCCGGGATTTGAACTCGGGTCGCTGGGGTGAGAGTCCAGAGCACTATCCACTATACCATGAAGACGTCACTAGTGTTGCAGGGAAGGAATGTACACTATATGGTTTAATGGAGCATTCTCTGACTCCACCACCAGCTCTGCCTCTGACTTCAGCTCCACATCTGACTTCAGCACCGCCTCCGGCTCTGCCTCTGACTTCAGCTCCGCCTCCAGCTCTGCCTCTGACTTCAGCCCACTTCCGCCTTTGACTGTGCCTCCAGCTCCAGACCTCCTCTGCCTCTGCCTTCAGCTCCGCCTCCAGCTCCACACCAGTCTCTGACTTCAGCTCCACCTCCAACCCTGACTTCAGCTCTACACCAGTCTCTGACTTCAGCTCCACTTCTGACTCCAGCCCCACATCTGACTCCAACTTCATCTCCACCTCTGACTTCAGCTCCACACCAGCTGTACCTCTGACTTCATTTCTGCCTCTGACTCCAGCTCTTCACCATCTCTGCCTCTGACTTCAGCCCCACTTTCGCCTCCAACTCCGCCGCCAGCTCCACACCAGTTTGTGACTTCAGCTCCGCCTCTGACTCCAGCTCCACACCAGTTCTGCATCAGACCACAACTTCAGTTCCATCTCTGACCACAGCTTCTCCTCCAACTCCAGCTCCACACCATCTCTGCCACTGACTTCAGCTCCGCCTTCAATTTCGGCACCACACCAAATCTGCCTCTGACTTCAGCTCCGCCTCTGACTTCAGCTCCGCCTACAGCTCCAGCTCCGCCACCAACGCCTTTTCCATGATGACATATTTTTTTTGGTCCCACCGGGATTTGAACTCGGGTCGCTGGGGTGAGAGTCCAGAGCACTATCCACTATACCATGAAGACTTCACTAGTGTTGCAGGGAAGGAATGTACACTATATGGTTTAATGGAGCATTCTCTGACTCCACCACCAGCTCTGCCTCTGACTTCAGCTCCACCTCTGACTTCAGCACCGCCTCCAGCTCTGCCTCTGACTTCAGCTCCGCCTCCAGCTCTGCCTCTGACTTCAGCCCCACTTCCGCCTTTGACTGTGCCTCCAGCTCCAGACCTGCTCTGCCTCTGCCTTCACCTCCGCCGCTCACCTCCACACCAGTCTCTGACTTCAGCTCCACCTCCAACCCTGACTTCAGCTCTACCTCTGACTCCAGATCTACACCAGTCTCTGACTTCAGCTCCACCTCTGACTCCAGCCCCACACCAGCTTTGCATCTGACTCCAACTTCATCTCCTTCTCTGACTTCAGCTCCACACCAGCTCTACCTCTGACTTCATTTCTGCCTCTGACTCCAGCTCTACACCATCTCTGCCTCTGACTTCAGCCCCACTTCCGCCTCACACTCCGCCGCCAGCTCCACACCAGTTTCTGACTTCAGCTCCACCTCTGACTCCAGCTCCACACCAGTTCTGCATCTGACTTCAACTTCAGTTCCATCTCACACTACAGCTCCTCCTCCAACTCCAGTTCCACACCATCTCTGCCACTGACTTCAGCTCCGCTTCCAATTCCGGCGCCACATTAAATCTGCCTCTGACTTCAGCTCTGCCTACAGCTCCAGCTCCGCCTCCAACACCTTTTCCATGATGACATATTTTCTTTGGTCCCACCGGGATTTGAACTCGGGTCGCTGGGGTGAGAGTCCAGAGCACTATCCACTATACCATTAAGACTTCACTAGTGTTGCAGGGAAGGAATGTACACTATATGGTTTAATGGAGCATTCTCTGACTCCACCACCAGCTCTGCCTCTGACTTCAGCTCCACCTCTGACTTCAGCACCGCCTCCAGCTCTGCCTCTGACTTCAGCTCCGCCTCCAGCTCTGCCTCTGACTTCAGCCCCACTTCCGCCTTTGACTCTGCCTCAAGCTCCAGACCTGCTCTGCCTCTGCCTTCAGCTCCGCCTCCAGCTCCACACCAGTCTCTGACATCAGCTCCACCTCCAACCCTGACTTCACTGTACCTCTGACTCCAGCTCCACACCAGTCTCTGACTTCAGCTCCACCTCTGACTTCAGCTCCACACCAGCTCTGCCTCCAACTCCAGCCCCACACCAGCTTTGCATCTGACTCCTACTTCATCTCCGCCTCTGACTTCAGCTCCACACCAGCTCTAACTCTGACTTCATTTCTGCCTCTGACTCCAGCTCTACACCATCTCTGCCTCTGACTTCACCCGGGATTTGAACTCGGGTCGCTGGGGTGAGAGTCCAGAGCACTATCCACTATACCATGAAGACTTCACTAGTGTTGCAGGGAAGGAATGTACACTATATGGTTTAATGGAGCATTCTCTGACTCCACCACCAGCTCTGCCTCTGACTTCAGCTCCACCTCTGACTTCAGCACCGCCTCCAGCTCTGCCTCTGACTTCAGCTCCGCCTCCAGCTCTGCCTCTGACTTCAGCCCCAATTCCGCCTTTGACTGTGCCTCCAGCTCCAGACCTGCTCTGCCTCTGCCTTCAGCTCCGCCTCCAGCTCCACACCAGTCTCTGACTTCAGCTCCATCTCCAACCCTGACTTCAGCTCTACCTCTGACTCCAGCTCCACACCAGTCTCTGACTTCAGCTCCACCTCTTACTCCAGCCCCACACCAGCTTTGCATCTGACTCCAACTTCATCTCCGCCTCTGACTTCAGCTCCACACCAGCTCTACCTCTGACTCCAGCTCTACACCATCTCTGCCTCTGACTTCAGCCCCACTTCCGCCTCCAACTCCGCCGCCAGCTCCACATCAGTTTCTGACTTCAGCTCCACCTCTGACTCCAGCTCCACACCAGTTCTGCATCTGACTTCAACTTCAGTTCCATCTCACACTACAGCTCCTCCTCCAACTCCAGTTCCACACCATCTCTGCCACTTACTTCAGCCGCTTCCAATTCCGGCGCCACACCAAATCTGCCTCTGACTTCAGGTCCGCCTCTGACTTCAGCTCCGCCTACAGCTCCAGCTCCGCCTCCAACACCTTTTCCGTGATGACATATTTTCTTTGGTCCCACCGGGATTTGAACTCGGGTCGCTGGGGTGAGAGTCCAGAGCACTATCCACTATACCATTTAGACTTCACTAGTGTTGCAGGGAAGGAATGTACACTATATGGTTTAATGGAGCATTCTCTGACTCCACCACCAGCTCTGCCTCTGACTTCAGCTCCACCTCTGACTTCAGCACCGCCTCCAGCTCTGCCTCTGACTTCAGCTCCGCCTCCAGCTCTGACTTCAGCCCCACTTCCGCCTTTGACTCTGCCTCCAGCTCCAGACCTGCTCTGCCTCTGCCTTCAGCTCCGCCTCCAGCTCCACACCAGTCTCTGACATCAGCTCCACCTCCAACCCTGACTTCAGTTCTACCTCTGACTCCAACTCCACACCAGTCCCTGACTTCAGCTCCACCTCTGACTTCAGCTCCACACCAGCTCTGCCTCCAACTCCAGCCCCACACCAGCTTTGCATCTGACTCCCACTTCATCTCCGCCTCTGACTTCAGCTCCACACCAGCTCTACCTCTGACTTCATTTCTGCCTCTGACTCCAGCTCTACACCATCTCTGCCTCTGACTTCAGCCGGGATTTGAACTCGGGTCGCTGGGGTGAAAGTCCAGAGCACTATCCACTATACCATGAAGACTTCACTAGTGTTGCAGGGAAGGAATGTACACTATATGGTTTAATGGAGCATTCTCTGACTCCACCACCAGCTCTGCCTCTGACTTCAGCTCTCCCTCTGACTTCAGCCCCACTTCCGCCTTTGACTGTGCCTCCAGCTCCAGACCTGCTCTGCCTCTGCCTTAAGCTCCGCCTCCAGCTCCACACCAGTCTCTGACTTCAGCTCCACCTCCAACCCTGACTTCAGCTCTACCTCTGACTCCAGCTCCACACCAGTCTCTGACTTGAGCTCCACACCAGCTTTGCATCTGACTTCAACTTCATCTCCACACCAGCTCTACCTCTGACTTCAGTTCCGCCTCCAGCTCTGCCTCTGACTTCAGCCCCACTTCCGCCTTTGACTCTGCCTCCAGCTCCAGACCTGTTCTGCCTCTGCCTTCAGCTCCGCCTCCAGCTCCACACCAGTCTCCGACTTCAGCTCCACCTCCAACCCTGACTTCAGCTCTACCTCTGACTCCAGCTCCACAACAGTCCCTGACTTCAGCTCCACCTCTGACTTCAGCTCCACACCAGCTCTGCCTCCAACTCCAGCCCCACACCAGCTTTGCATCTGACTCCTACTTCATCTCTGCCTCTGACTTCAGCTCCACACCAGCTCTACCTCTGACTTCATTTCTGCCTCTGACTCCAGCTCTACACCATCTCTGCCTCTGACTTCAGCCGGGATTTGAACTCGGGTCGCTGGGGTGAGAGTCCAGAGCACTATCCACTATACCATGAAGACTTCACTAGTGTTGCAGGGAAGGAATGTACACTATATGGTTTAATGGAGCATTCTCTGACTCCACCACCAGCTCTGCCTCTGACTTCAGCTCCACCTCTGACTTCAGCACCGCCTCCAGCTCTGCCTCTGACTTCAGCTCCGCCTCCAGCTCTGCCTCTGACTTCAGCCCCACTTCCGCCTTTGACTCTGCCTCCAGCTCCAGACCTGCTCTGCCTTCAGCTCCGCCTTCAGCTCCACACTAGTCTCTGACTTCAGCTCCACCTCCAACCCTGACTTCAGCTGTACCTCTGACTCCAGCTCCACACCAGTCTCTGACTTCAGCTCCACCTCTGACTTCAGCTCCACACCAGCTCTGCCTCCAACTCCAGCCCCACACCAGCTTTGCATCTGACTCCTACTTCACACCAGCTCTACCTCTGACTGCATTCTCTGACTCCACCACCAGCTCTGCCTCTGACTTCAGCTCCACCTCTGACTTCAGCACCGCCTCCAGCTCTGCCTCTGACTTCAGCTCCGCCTCCAGCTCTGCCTCTGACTTCAGCCCCACTTCCGCCTTTGACTCTGCCTCCAGCTCCAGACCTGCTCTGCCTCTGACTTCAGCTCCGCCTCCAGCTCCACACTAGTCTCTGACTTCAGCTCCACCTCCAACCCTGACTTCAGCTCTACCTCTGACTCCAGCTCCACACCAGTCTCTGACTTCAGCTCCACCTCTGACTCCAGCCCCACACCAGCTTTGCATCTGACTCCAACTTCATCTCCGCCTCTGACTTCAGCTCCACACCAGCTCTACCTATGACTTCATTTCTGCCTCTGACTCCAGCTCTACACCATCTCTGCCTCTGACTTCAGCCCCACTTCCGCCTCCAACTCCGACGCCAGCTCCACACCAGTTTCTGACTTCAGCTCCGCCTCTGACTCCAGCTCCACACCAGTTCTGCATCTGACCACAACTTCAGTTCCATCTCTTATTACAGCTTCTCCTCCAACTCCAGCTCCACAACATCTCTGCCACTGACTTCAGCTCCGCCTTCAATTTCGGCACCACACCAAATCTGCCTCTGACTTCAGCTCCGCCTCTGACTTCAGCTCCGCCTACAGCTCCAGCTCGGCCACCAACGCCTTTTCCATGATGATATATATTCTTTGGTCCCACCGGGATTTGAACTCGGGTCGCTGGGGTGAGAGTCCAGAGCACTATCCACTATACCATGAAGACTTCACTAGTGTTGCAGGGAAGGAATGTACACTATATGGTTTAATGGAGCATTCTCTGACTCCACCACCAGCTCTGCCTCTGACTTCAGCTCCACCTCTGACTTCAGTCCCGCCTCCAGCTCTGCCTCTGACTTCAGCTCCGCCTCCAGCTCTGCCTCTGACTTCAGCCCCACTTCCGCCTTTGACTCTGCTTCCAGCTCCAGACCTGCTCTGCCTCTGCCTTCAGCTCCGCCTCCAGCTCCACACCAATATCCGACTTCAGCTCCACCTCCAACCCTGACTTCAGCTCTACCTCTGACTCCAGCTCCACACCAGTCTCTGACTTCAGCTCCACCTCTGACTCCAGCCCCACACCAGCTTTGCATTTGACTCCAACTTCATCTCTGCCTCTGACTTCAGCTTCACACCAGCTCTACCTCTGACTTCATTTCTGCCTCTGACTTCAGCTCTACACCATCTCTGCCTCTGACTTCAGCCCCACTTCCGCCTCCAACTCCGCCGCCAACTCCACACCAGTTTCTGACTCCAGCTCCACCTCTGACTCCAGCTCCACACCAGTTCTGCATCTGACTTCAACTTCAGTTCCATCTCTGACTACAGCTTCTCCTCCAACTCCAGCTCCACACCATCTCTGCCACTGACTTCAGCTCCGCCTTCAATTTCGGCACCACACCAAATCTGCCTCTGACTTCAGCTCCGCCTCTGACTTCAGCTCCGCCTACAGCTCCAGCTCCGCCACCAACGCCTTTTCCATGATGACATATTTTCTTTGGTCCCACCGGGATTTGAACTCGGGTCGCTGGGGTGAGAGTCCAGAGCACTACCCACTATACCATGAAGACTTCACTAGTGTTGCAGGGAAGGAATGTACACTTTATAGTTTAATGGAGCATTCTCTGACTCCACCACCAGCTCTGCCTCTGACTTCAGCTCCACCTCTGACTTCAGCACCGCCTCCAGCTCTGCCTCTGACTTCAGCTCCGCCTCCAGCTCTGGCTCTGACTTCAGCCCCACTTCCGCCTTTGACTCTGCCTCCAGCTCCAGACCAACTCTGCCTCTGCCTTCAGCTCCGCCTCCAGCTCCACACCAGTCTCCGACTTCAGCTCCACCTCCAACCCTGACTTCAGCTCTACCTCTGACTCCAGCTCCACACCAGTCTCACTTCAGCTCCACCTCTGACTCCAGCCCCACACCAGCTTTGCATCTGACTCCAATTTCATCTCCGCCTCTGACTTCAGCTCCACACCAGCTCTACCTCTGACTTCATTTCTGCCTCTGACTCCAGCTCTACACCATCTCTGCCTCTGACTTCAGCCCCACTTCCGCCTCACACTCCGCCGCTAGTTCCACACCAGTTTCTGACTTCAGCTCCACCTTTGACTCCAGCTCCACACCAGTTCTGCATCTGACTTCAACTTCAGTTCCATCTCACACTACAGCTCCTCCTCCAACTCCAGTTCCACACCATCTCTGCCACTGACTTCAGCTCCGCTTCCAATTCCGGCGCCACACCAAATCTGCCTCTGACTTCAGGTCCGCCTCTGACTTCAGCTCCGCCTACAGCTCCAGCTCCGCCTCCAACACCTTTTCCATGATGACATATTTTCTTTGGTCCCACCGGGATTTGAACTCGGGTCGCTGGGGTGAGAGTCCAGAGCACTATCCACTATAACATTAAGACTTCACTAGTGTTGCAGGGAAGGAATGTACACTATATGGTTTAATGGAGCATTCTCTGACTCCACCACCAGCTCTGCCTCTGACTTCAGCTTCACCTCTGACTTCAGCACCGCCTCCAGCTCTGCCTCTGACTTCAGCTCCGCCTCCAGCTCTGCCTCTGACTTCAGCCCCACTTCCGCCTTTGACTCTGCCTCCAGCTCCAGACCTGCTCTGACATCAGCTCCACCTCCAACCCTGACTTCAGTTCTACCTCTGACTCCAACTCCACACCAGTCCCTGACTTCAGCTCCACCTCTGACTTCAGCTCCACACCAGCTCTGCCTCTAACTCCAGCCCCACACCAGCTTTGCATCTGACTCCCACTTCATCTCCGCCTCTGACTTCAGCTCCACACCAGCTCTACCTCTGACTTCATTTCTGCCTCTGACTCCAGCTCTACACCATCTCTGCCTCTGACTTCAGCCGGGATTTGAACTCGGGTCGCTGGGGTGAAAGTCCAGAGCACTATCCACTATACCATGAAGACTTCACTAGTGTTGCAGGGAAGGAATGTACACTATATGGTTTAATGGAGCATTCTCTGACTCCACCACCAGCTCTGCCTCTGACTTCAGCTCTCCCTCTGACTTCAGCCCCACTTCCGCCTTTGACTGTGCCTCCAGCTCCAGACCTGCTCTGCCTCTGCCTTCAGCTCCGCCTCCAGCTCCACACCAGTCTCTGACTTCAGCTCCACCTCCAACCCTGACTTCAGCTCTACCTCTGACTCCAGCTCCACACCAGTCTCTGACTTGAGCTCCACACCAGCTTTGCATCTGACTTCAACTTCATCTCCACACCAGCTCTACCTCTGACTTCAGTTCCGCCTCCAGCTCTGCCTCTGACTTCAGCCCCACTTCCGCCTTTGACTCTGCCTCCAGCTCCAGACCTGTTCTGCCTCTGCCTTCAGCTCCGCCTCCAGCTCCACACCAGTCTCCGACTTCAGCTCCACCTCCAACCCTGACTTCAGCTCTACCTCTGACTCCAGCTCCATAACAGTCCCTGACTTCAGCTACACCTCTGACTTCAGCTCCACACCAGCTCTGCCTCCAACTCCAGCCCCACACCAGCTTTGCATCTGACTCCTACTTCATCTCCGCCTCTGACTTCAGCTCCACACCAGCTCTACCTCTGACTTCATTTCTGCCTCTGACTCCAGCTCTACACCATCTCTGCCTCTGACTTCAGCCGGGATTTGAACTCGGGTCGCTGGGGTGAGAGTCCAGAGCACTATCCACTATACCATGAAGACTTCACTAGTGTTGCAGGGAAGGAATGTACACTATATGGTTTAATGGAGCATTCTCTGACTCCACCACCAGCTCTGCCTCTGACTTCAGCTCCACCTCTGACTTCAGCACCGCCTCCAGCTCTGCCTCTGACTTCAGCTCCACCTCCAGCTCTGCCTCTGACTTCAGCCCCACTTCCGCCTTTGACTGTGCCTCCAGCTCCAGACCTGCTCTGCCTCTGCCTTCAGCTCCGCCTCCAGCTCCACACCAGTCTCTGACTTCAGCTCCATCTCCAACCCTGACTTCAGCTCTACCTCTGACTCCAGCTCCACAACAGTCTCTGACTTCAGCTCCACCTCTTACTCCAGCCCCACACCAGCTTTGCATCTGACTCCAACTTCATCTCCGCCTCTGACTTCAGCTCCACACCAGCTCTACCTCTGACTTCATTTCTGCCTCTGACTCCAGCTCTACACCATCTCTGCCTCTGACTTCAGCCCCACTTCCGCCTCCAACTCCGCCGCCAGCTCCACACCAGTTTCTGACTTCAGCTCCGCCTCTGACTCCAGCTCCACCCCAGTTCTGCATCTGACCACAACTTCAGTTTCATCTCTGACTACAGCTTCTCCTCCAACTCCAGCTCCACACCATCTCTGCCACTGACTTCAGCTCCGCCTTCAATTTCGGCACCACACCAAATCTGCCTCTGACTTCAGCTCCGCCTAAAGCTCCAGCTCCGCCACCAACGCCTTTTCCATGATGACATATTTTCTTTGATCCCACCGGGATTTGAACTCGGGTCGCTGGGGTGAGAGTCCAGAGCACTACCCACTATACCATGAAGACTTCACTAGTGTTGCAGGGAAGGAATGTACACTATATGGTTTAATGGAGCATTCTCTGACTCCACCACCAGCTCTGCCTCTGACTTCAGCTCCACCTCTGACTTCAGCACCGCCTCCAGCTCTGCCTCTGACTTCAGCTCCGCCTCCAGCTCTGCCTCTGACTTCAGCCCCACTTCCGCCTTTGACTCTGCCTCCAGCTCCAGACCTGCTCTGCCTCTGCCTTCAGCTCCGCCTCCAGCTCCACACCAGTCTCTGACATCAACTCCACCTCCAACCCTGACTTCACTGTACCTCTGACTCCAGCTCCACACCAGTCTCTGACTTCAGCTCCACCTCTGACTTCAGCTCCACACCAGCTCTGCCTCCAACTCCAGCCCCACACCAGCTTTGCATCTGACTCCTACTTCATCTCCGCCTCTGACTTCAGCTCCACACCAGCTCTAACTCTGACTTCATTTCTGCCTCTGACTCCAGCTCTACACCATCTCTGCCTCTGACTTCAGCCGGGATTTGAACTCGGGTCGCTGGGGTGAGAGTCCAGAGCACTATCCACTATACCATGAAGACTTCACTAGTGTTGCAGGGAAGGAATGTACACTATATGGTTTAATGGAGCATTCTCTGACTCCACCACCAGCTCTGCCTCTGACTTCAGCTCTCCCTCTGACTTCAGCCCCACTTCCGCCTTTGACTGTGCCTCCAGCTCCAGACCTGCTCTGCCTCTGCCTTCAGCTCCGCCTCCAGCTCCACACCAGTCTCTGACTTCAGCTCCACCTCCAACCCTGACTTCAGCTCTACCTCTGACTCCAGCTCCACACCAGTCTCTGACTTGAGCTCCACACCAGCTTTGCATCTGACTTCAACTTCATCTCCACACCAGCTCTACCTCTGACTTCAGTTCCGCCTCCAGCTCTGCCTCTGACTTCAGCCCCACTTCCGCCTTTGACTCTGCCTCCAGCTCCAGACCTGTTCTGCCTCTGCCTTCAGCTCCGCCTCCAGCTCCACACCAGTCTCCGACTTCAGCTCCACCTCCAACCCTGACTTCAGCTCTACCTCTGACTCCAGCTCCACAACAGTCCCTGACTTCAGCTCCACCTCTGACTTCAGCTCCACACCAGCTCTGCCTCCAACTCCAGCCCCACACCAGCTTTGCATCTGACTCCTACTTCATCTCCACCTCTGACTTCAGCTCCACACCAGCTCTACCTCTGACTTCATTTCTGCCTCTGACTCCAGCTCTACACCATCTCTGCCTCTGACTTCAGCCGGGATTTGAACTCGGGTCGCTGGGGTGAGAGTCCAGAGCACTATCCACTATACCATGAAGACTTCACTAGTGTTGCAGGGAAGGAATGTACACTATATGGTTTAATGGAGCATTCTCTGACTCCACCACCAGCTCTGCCTCTGACTTCAGCTCCACCTCTGACTTCAGCACCGCCTCCAGCTCTGCCTCTGACTTCAGCTCCGCCTCCAGCTCTGCCTCTGACTTCAGCCCCACTTCCACCTTTGACTGTGCCTCCAGCTCCAGACCTGCTCTGCCTCTGCCTTCAGCTCCGCCTCCAGCTCCACACCAGTCTCTGACTTCAGCTCCATCTCCAACCCTGACTTCAGCTCTACCTCTGAATCCAGCTCCACAACAGTCTCTGACTTCAGCTCCACCTCTTACTCCAGCCCCACACCAGCTTTGCATCTGACTCCAACTTCATCTCCACCTCTGACTTCAGCTCCACACCAGCTCTACCTCTGACTTCATTTCTGCCTCTGACTCCAGCTCTACACCATCTCTGCCTCTGACTTCAGCCCCACTTCCGCCTCCAACTCCGCCGCCAGCTCCACACCAGTTTCTGACTTCAGCTCCGCCTCTGACTCCAGCTCCACACCAGTTCTGCATCTGACCACAACTTCAGTTCCATCTCTGACTACAGCTTCTCCTCCAACTCCAGCTCCACACCATCTCTGCCACTGACTTCAGCTCCGCCTTCAATTTCGGCACCACACCAAATCTGCCTCTGACTTCAGCTCCGCCTCTGACTTCAGCTCCGCCTACAGCTCCAGCTCCGCCACCAACGCCTTTTCCATGATGACATATTTTCTTTGGTCCCACCGGGATTTGAACTCGGGTCGCTGGGGTGAGAGTCCAGAGCACTACCCACTATACCATGAAGACTTCACTAGTGTTGCAGGGAAGGAATGTACACTATATGGTTTAATGGAGCATTCTCTGACTCCACCACCAGCTCTGCCTCTGACTTCACCTCCTCCTCTGACTTCAGCACCGCCTCCAGCTCTGCCTCTGACTTCAGCTCCGCCTCCAGCTTTGCCTCTGACTTCAGCCCCACTTCCGCCTTTGACTCTGCCTCCAGCTCCAGACCTGCTCTGCCTCTGCCTTCAGCTCCGCCTACAGCTCCACACCAGTCTCTGACATCAGCTCCACCTCCAACCCTGACTTCAGCTCCACACCAGTCTCTGACTTCAGCTCCACCTCTGACTTTAGCTCCACACCAGCTCCACCTCTGACTCCAGCCCCACACCAGATTTGCATCTGACTCCTACTTCATTTCCGCCTCTGACTACAGCTCCACACCAGCTCTACCTCTGACTTCATTTCTGCCTCTGACTCCAGCTCTACACCATCTCTGCCTCTGACTTCAGCCCCACTTCCGCCTCCAACTCCGCCGCCAGCTCCACACCAGTTTCTGACTTCAGCTCCACCTCTGACTCCAGCTCCACACCAGTTCTGCATCTGACTTCAACTTCAGTTCCATCTCACACTACAGCTTCTCCTCCAACTCCAGTTCCACACCATCTCTGCCACTGACTTCAGCTCCGCCTCCAATTTCGGCACCACACCAAATCTGCCTCTGACTCCAGCTCCGCCTCTGACTTCAGCTCCGCCTACAGCTCCAGCTCCGCCACCAACGCCTTTTCCATGATGACATATTTTCTTTGGTCCCACCGGGATTTGAACTCGGGTCGCTGGGGTGAGAGTCCAGAGCACTATCCACTATACCATGAAGACTTCACTAGTGTTGCAGGGAAGGAATGTACACTATATGGTTTAATGGAGCATTGTCTGACTCCACCACCAGCTCTGCCTCTGACTTGAGCTGCATCTCTGACTTCAGCACCGCCTCCAGCTCTGCCTCTGACTTCAGCTCCGCCTCCAGCTCTGCCTCTGACTTCAGCCCCACTTCCGCCTTTGACTGTGCCTCCAGCTCCAGACCTGCTCTGCCTCTGCCTTCAGCTCCACCTCCAGCTCCACACCAGTCTCTGACTTCAGCTCCACCTCCAACCCTGACTTCAGCTCTACCTCTGACTCCAGCTCCACACCAGTCTCTGACTTCAGCTCCACCTCTGACTCCAGCCCCACACCAGCTTTGCATCTGACTCCAACTTCATCTCCGCCTCTGACTTCAGCTCCACACCAGCTCTACCTCTGACTTCATTTCTGCCTCTGACTCCAGCTCTACACCATCTCTGCCTCTGACTTCAGCCGGGATTTGAACTCGGGTCGCTGGGGTGAGAGTCCAGAGCACTATCCACTATACCATGAAGACTTCACTAGTGTTGCAGGGAAGGAATGTACACTATATGGTTTAATGGAGCATTCTCTGACTCCACCACCAGCTCTGCCTCTGACTTGAGCTGCATCTCTGACTTCAGCACCGCCTCCAGCTCTGCCTCTGACTTCAGCTCCGCCTCCAGCTCTGCCTCTGACTTCAGCCCCACTTCCGCCTTTGACTGTGCCTCCAGCTCCAGACCTGCTCTGCCTCTGCCTTCAGCTCCGCCTCCAGCTCCACACCAGTCTCTGACTTCAGCTCCACCTCCAACCCTGACTTCAGCTCTACCTCTGACTCCAGCTCCACACCAGTCTCTGACTTCAGCTCCACCTCTGACTCCAGCCCCACACCAGCTTTGCATCTGACTCCAACTTCATCTCCGCCTCTGACTTCAGCTCCACACCAGCTCTACCTCTGACTTCATTTCTGCCTCTGACTCCAGCTCTACACCATCTCTGCCTCTGACTTCAGCCCCACTTCCGCCTCCAACTCCGCCGCCAGCTCCATACCAGTTTCTGACTTCAGCTCCGCCTCTGACTCCAGCTCCACAACAGTTCTGCATCTGACCACAACTTCAGTTCCATCTCTGACTACAGCTTCTCCTCCAACTCCAGCTCCACACCATCTCTGCCACTGACTTCAGCTCCGCCTTCAATTTCGGCACCACACCAAATCTAACTCTGACTTCAGCTCCGCCTCTGACTTCAGCTCCGCCTACAGCTCCAGCTCCGCCACCAACGCCTTTTCCATGATGACATATTTTCTTTGGTCCCACCGGGATTTGAACTCGGGTCGCTGGGGTGAGAGTCCAGAGCACTACCCACTATACCATGAAGACTTCACTAGTGTTGCAGGGAAGGAATGTACACTATATGGTTTAATGGAGCATTCTCTGACTCCACCACCAGCTCTGCCTCTGACTTCACCTCCTCCTCTGACTTCAGCACCGCCTCCAGCTCTGCCTCTGACTTCAGCTCCGCCTCCAGCTCTGCCTCTGACTTCAGCCCCACTTCCGCCTTTGACTCTGCCTCCAGCTCCAGACCTGCTCTGCCTCTGCCTTCAGCTCCGCCTCCAGCTCCACACCAGTCTCTGACATCAGCTCCACCTCCAACCCTGACTTCAGCTCCACACCAGTCTCTGACTTCAGCTCCACCTCTGACTTCAGCTCCACACCAGCTCCACCTCTGACTCCAGCCCCACACCAGATTTGCATCTGACTCCTACTTCATTTCCGCCTCTGACTACAGCTCCACACCAGCTCTACCTCTGACTTCATTTCTGCCTCTGACTCCAGTTCTACATCATCTCTGCCTCTGACTTCAGCCCCACTTCCGCCTCCAACTCCGCCGCCAGCTCCACACCAGTTTCTGACTTCAGCTCCACCTCTGACTCCAGCTCCACACCAGTTCTGCATCTGACTTCAACTTCAGTTCCATCTCACACTACAGCTTCTCCTCCAACTCCAGTTCCACACCATCTCTGCCACTGACTTCAGCTCCGCCTCCAATTTCGGCACCACACCAAATCTGCCTCTGACTCCAGCTCCGCCTACAGCTCCAGCTCCGCCACCAACGCCTTTTCCATGATGACATATTTTCTTTGGTCCCACCGGGATTTGAACTCGGGTCGCTGGGGTGAGAGTCCAGAGCACTATCCACTATACCATGAAGACTTCACTAGTGTTGCAGGGAAGGAATGTACACTATATGGTTTAATGGAGCATTCTCTGACTCCACCACCAGCTCTGCCTCTGACTTCAGCTCCACCTCTGACTTCAGCACCGCCTCCAGCTCTGCCTCTGACTTCAGCTCCGCCTCCAGCTCTGCCTCTGACTTCAGCCCCACTTCCGCCTTTGACTGTGCCTACAACTCCAGACCTGCTCTGCCTCTGCCTTCAGCTCCGCCTCCAGCTCCACACCAGTCTCTGACTTCAGCTCCACCTCCAACCCTGACTTCAGCTCTACCTCTGACTCCAGCTCCACACCAGTCTCTGACTCCAGCCCCACACCAGCTTTGCATCTGACTCCAACTTCATCTCCGCCTCTGACTTCAGCTCCACACCAGCTCTACCTCTGACTTCATTTCTGCCTCTGACTCCAGCTCTACACCATCTCTGCCTCTGACTTCAGCCCCACTTCCGCCTACAACTCCGGCACCAGCTCCACACCAGTTTCTGACTTCAGCTCCGCCTCTGACTCCAGCTCCACACCAGTTCTGCATCTGACCACAACTTCAGTTCCATCTCTGACTACAGCTTCTCCTCCAACTCCAGCTCCACACCATCTCTGCCACTGACTTCAGCTCCGCCGCCAATTTCGGCACCACACCAAATCTGCCTCTGACTCCAGCTCCGCCTCTGACTTCAGCTCCGCCTTTAGCTCCAGCTCCGCCACCAACGCCTTTTCCATGATGACATATTTTCTTTGGTCCCACCGGGATTTGAACTCGGGTCGCTGGGGTGAGAGTCCAGAGCACTATCCACTATACCATGAAGACTTCACTAGTGTTGCAGGGAAGGAATGTACACTATATGGTTTAATGGAGCATTGTCTGACTCCACCACCAGCTCTGCCTCTGACTTGAGCTGCATCTCTGACTTCAGCACCGCCTCCAGCTCTGCCTCTGACTTCAGCTCCGCCTCCAGCTCTGCCTCTGACTTCAGCCCCACTTCCGCCTTTGACTGTGCCTCCAGCTCCAGACCTGCTCTGCCTCTGCCTTCAGCTCCGCCTCCAGCTCCACACCAGTCTCTGACTTCAGCTCCACCTCCAACCCTGACTTCAGCTCTACCTCTGACTCCAGCTCCACACCAGTCTCTGACTTCAGCTCCACCTCTGACTCCAGCCCCACACCAGCTTTGCATCTGACTCCAACTTCATCTCCGCCTCTGACTTCAGCTCCACACCAGCTCTACCTCTGACTTCATTTCTGCCTCTGACTCCAGCTCTACACCATCTATGCCTCTGACTTCAGCCCCACTTCCGCCTCCATCTCCGCCGCCAGCTCCACACCAGTTTCTGACTTCAGCTCCGCCTCTGACTACAGCTCCACACCAGTTCTGCATCTGACCACAACTTCAGTTCCATCTCTGACTACAGCTTCTCCTCCAACTCCAGCTCCACACCATCTCTGCCACTGACTTCAGCTCCGCCTCCAATTACGGCACCACACCAAATCTGCCTCTGACTTCAGCTCCGCCTCTGACTTCAGCTCCGCCTACAGCTCCAGCTCCGCCACCAACGCCTTTTCCATGATGACATATTTTCTTTGGTCCCACCGGGATTTGAACTCGGGTCGCTGGGGTGAGAGTCCAGAGCACTATCCACTATACCATGAAGACTTTACTAGTGTTGCAGGGAAGGAATGTACACTATATGGTTTAATGGAGCATTCTCTGACTCCACCACCAGCTCTGCCTCTGACTTCAGCTCCACCTCTGACTTCAGCTCCACACCAGATCTGCCTCCAACTCCAGCCCCACACCAGCTTTGCATCTGACTCCTACTTCATCTCCGCCTCTGACTTCAGCTCCACACCAGCTCTACCTCTGACTTCATTTCTGCCTCTGACTCCAGCTCTACACCATCTCTGCCTCTGACTTCAGCCGGGATTTGAACTCGGGTCGCTGGGGTGAGAGTCCAGAGCACTATCCACTATACCATGAAGACTTCACTAGTGTTGCAGGGAAGGAATGTACACTATATGGTTTAATGGAGCATTCTCTGACTCCACCACCAGCACTGCCTCTGACTTGAGCTGCATCTCTGACTTCAGCACCGCCTCCAGCTCTGCCTCTGACTTCAGCTCCGCCTCCAGCTCTGCCTCTGACTTCAGCCCCACTTCCGCCTTTGACTGTGCCTCCAGCTCCAGACCTGCTCTGCCTCTGCCTTCAGCTCCGC
Organism: Syngnathus leptorhynchus; assembly: GCF_054491065.1. Lineage (NCBI taxonomy): Eukaryota > Metazoa > Chordata > Actinopteri > Syngnathiformes > Syngnathidae > Syngnathus > Syngnathus leptorhynchus. Next base: position 488,645 of record NW_028232002.1, read on the forward strand.
CTCCAGCTCCACACCAGTCTCTGACTTCAGCTCCACCTCCAACCCTGACTTCAGCTCTACCTCTGACTCCAGCTCCACACCAGTCTCTGACTTCAGCTCCACCTCTGACTCCAGCCCCACACCAGCTTTGCATCTGACTCCAACTTCATCTCCGCCTCTGACTTCAGCTCCACACCAGCTCTACCTCTGACTTCATTTCTGCCTCTGACTCCAGCTCTACACCATCTCTGCCTCTGACTTCAGCCCCACTTCCGCCTCCAACTCCGCCGCCAGCTCCACACCAGTTTCTGACTTCAGCTCCGCCTCTGACTCCAGCTCCACACCAGTTCTGCATCTGACCACAACTTCAGTTCCATCTCTGACTACAGCTTCTTCTCCAACTCCAGCTCCACACCATCTCTGCCACTGACTTCAGCTCCGCCTTCAATTTCGGCACCACACCAAATCTGCCTCTGACTTCAGCTCCGCCTCTGACTTCAGCTCCGCCTACAACTCCAGCTCCGCCACCAACGCCTTTTCCATGATGACATATTTTCTTTGGTCCCACCGGGATTTGAACTCGGGTCGCTGGGGTGAGAGTCCAGAGCACTACCCACTATACCATGAAGACTTCACTAGTGTTGCAGGGAAGGAATGTACACTATATGGTTTAATGGAGCATTCTCTGACTCCACCACCAGCTCTGCCTCTGACTTCACCTCCTCCTCTGACTTCAGCACCGCCTCCAGCTCTGCCTCTGACTTCAGCTCCGCCTCCAGCTTTGCCTCTGACTTCAGCCCCACTTCCGCCTTTGACTCTGCCTCCAGCTCCAGACCTGCTCTGCCTCTGCCTTCAGCTCCGCCTACAGCTCCACACCAGTCTCTGACATCAGCTCCACCTCCAACCCTGACTTCAGCTCCACACCAGTCTCTGACTTCAGCTCCACCTCTGACTTCAGCTCCACACCAGCTCCACCTCTGACTCCAGCCCCACACCAGATTTGCATCTGACTCCTACTTCATTTCCGCCTCTGACTACAGCTCCACACCAGCTCTACCTCTGACTTCATTTCTGCCTCTGACTCCAGCTCTACACCATCTCTGCCTCTGACTTCAGCCCCACTTCCGCCTCCAACTCCGCCGCCAGCTCCACACCAGTTTCTGACTTCAGCTCCACCTCTGACTCCAGCTCCACACCAGTTCTGCATCTGACTTCAACTTCAGTTCCATCTCACACTACAGCTTCTCCTCCAACTCCAGTTCCACACCATCTCTGCCACTGACTTCAGCTCCGCCTCCAATTTCGGCACCACACCAAATCTGCCTCTGACTCCAGCTCCGCCTCTGACTTCAGCTCCGCCTACAGCTCCAGCTCCGCCACCAACGCCTTTTCCATGATGACATATTTTCTTTGGTCCCACCGGGATTTGAACTCGGGTCGCTGGGGTGAGAGTCCAGAGCACTATCCACTATACCATGAAGACTTCACTAGTGTTGCAGGGAAGGAATGTACACTATATGGTTTAATGGAGCATTCTCTGACCACCACCAGCTCTGCCTCTGACTTCAGCTCCACCTCTGACTTCAGCACCGCCTCCAGCTCTGCCTCTGACTTCAGCTCCGCCTCCAGCTCTGCCTCTGACTTCAGCCCCACTTCCGCCTTTGACTGTGCCTACAACTCCAGACCTGCTCTGCCTCTGCCTTCAGCTCCGCCTCCAGCTCCACACCAGTCTATGACTTCAGCTCCACCTCCAACCCTGACTTCAGCTCTACCTCTGACTCCAGCTCCACACCAGTCTCTGACTTCAGCTCCACCTCTGACTCCAGCCCCACACCAGCTTTGCATCTGACTCCAACTTCATCTCCGCCTCTGACTTCAGCTCCACACCAGCTCTACCTCTGACTTCATTTCTGCCTCTGACTCCAGTTCTACACCATCTCTGCCTCTGACTTCAGCCCCACTTCCGCCTCCAACTCCGCCGCCAGCTCCACACCAGTTTCTGACTTCAGCTCCGCCTCTGACTCCAGCTCCACACCAGTTCTGCATCTGACCACAACTTCAGTTCCATCTCTGACTACAGCTTCTCCTCCAACTCCAGCTCCACACCATCTCTGCCACTGACTTCAGCTCCGCCTTCAATTTCGGCACCACACCAAATCTGCCTCTGACTTCAGCTCCGCCTCTGACTTCAGCTCCGCCTACAGCTCCAGCTCCGCCACCAACGCCTTTTCCATGATGACATATTTTCTTTGGTCCCACCGGGATTTGAACTCGGGTCGCTGGGGTGAGAGTCCAGAGCACTATCCACTATACCATGAAGACTTCACTAGTGTTGCAGGGAAGGAATGTACACTATATGGTTTAATGGAGCATTCTCTGACTCCACCACCAGCTCTGCCTCTGACTCCAGCTCCACACCAGTTCTGCATCTGACTTCAACTTCAGTTCCATCCCACACTACAGCTCCTCCTCCAACTCCAGTTCCACACCATCTCTGCCACTGACTTCAGCTCCGCTTCCAATTCCGGCGCCACACCAAATCTGCCTCTGACTTCAGCTCCGCCTACAGCTCCAGCTCCGCCTCCAACACCTTTTCCATGATGACATATTTTCTTTGGTCCCACCGGGATTTGAACTCGGGTCGCTGGGGTGAGAGTCCAGAGCACTATCCACTATACCATGAAGACTTTACTAGTGTTGCAGGGAAGGAATGTACACTATATGGTTTAATGGAGCATTCTCTGACTCCACCACCAGCTCTGCCTCTGACTTCAGCTCCACCTCTGACTTCAGCTCCACCTCTGACTTCAGCTCCACACCAGCTCTGCCTCCAACTCCAGCCCCACACCAGCTTTGCATCTGACTCCTACTTCATCTCCGCCTCTGACTTCAGCTCCACACCAGCTCTACCTCTGACTTCATTTCTGCTTCTGACTCCAGCTCTACACCATCTCTGCCTCTGACTTCAGCCGGGATTTGAACTGCTGGGGTGAGAGTCCAGAGCACTATCCACTATACCATGAAGACTTCACTAGTGTTGCAGGGAAGGAATGTACACTATATGGTTTAATGGAGCATTCTCTGACTCCACCACCAGCTCTGCCTCTGACTTCAGCTCCACCTCTGACTTCAGCACCGCCTCCAGCTCTGCCTCTGACTTCAGCTCCGCCTCCAGCTCTGCCTCTGACTTCAGCCCCACTTCCGCCTTTGACTGTGCCTACAGCTCCAGACCTGCTCTGCCTCTGCCTTCAGCTCCGCCTCCAGCTCCACACCAGTCTCTGACTTCAGCTCCACCTCCAACCCTGACTTCAACTTTACCTCTGACTCCAGCTCCACACCAGTCTCACTTCAGCCTCCAGCTCCACACCAGCTCTGCCACCAACTCCAGCCCCACACCAGGTTTGCATCTGACACTAACTTCATCTCCGCCTCTGACTTCAGCTCCACACCAGCTCTACCTCTGACTTCATTTCTGCCTCTGACTCCAGCTCTACACCATCTCTGCCTCTGACTTCAGCCCCACTTCTGCCGCCAACTCCGCCGCCAGCTCCACACCAGTTTCTGACTTCAGCTCCGCCTCTGACTCCAGCTCCACACCAGTTCTGCATCTGACCACAACTTCAGTTCCATCTCTGACAACAGCTTCTCCTCCAACTCCAGCTCCACACCATCTCTGCCACTGACTTCAGCTCCGCCTTCAATTTCGGCACCACACCAAATCTGCCTCTGACTTCAGGTCCGCCTCTGACTTCAACTCCGCCTACAGCTCCAGCTCCGCCACCAACGCCTTTTCCATGATGACATATTTTCTTTGGTCCCACCGGGATTTGAACTCGGGTCGCTGGGGTGAGAGTCCAGAGCACTATCCACTATACCATGAAGACTTCACTAGTGTTGCAGGGAAGGAATGTACACTATATGGTTTAATGGAGCATTCTCTGACTCCACCACCAGCTCTGCCTCTGACTTCAGCTCCACCTCTGACTTCAGCACCGCCTCCAGCTCTGCCTCTGACTTCAGCTCCGCCTCCAGCTCTGCCTCTGACTTCAGCCCCACTTCCGCCTTTGACTCTGCCTCGAGCTCCAGACCTGCTCTGCCTCTGCCTTCAGCTCCACACCAGTCTCCGACTTCAGCTCCACCTCCAACCCTGACTTCAGCTCCACCTCTGACTCCAGCCCCACACCAGATTTGCATCTGACTCCAACTTCATTTCCGCCTCTGACTACAGTTCCACACCAGCTCTACCTCTGACTTCATTTCTGCCTCTGACTCCAGCTCTACACCATCTCTGCCTCTGAGTTCAGCCCCACTTCCGCCTCCATCTCCGCCGCCAGCTCCACACCAGTTTCTGACTTCAGCTCCGCCTCTTACTACAGCTCCACACCAGTTCTGCATCTGACCACAACTTCAGTTCCATCTCTGACTACAGCTTCTCCTCCAACTCCAGCTCCACACCATCTCTGCCACTGACTTCAGCTCCGCCTCCAATTTCGGCACCACACCAAATCTGCCTCTGACTTCAGCTCCGCCTCTGACTTCAGCTCCGCCTACAGCTCCAGCTCCGCCACCAACGCCTTTTCCATGATGACATATTTTCTTTGGTCCCACCGGGATTTGAACTCGGGTCGCTGGGGTGAGAGTCCAGAGCACTATCCACTATACCATGAAGACTTTAGTAGTGTTGCAGGGAAGGAATGTACACTATATGGTTTAATAGAGCATTCTCTGACTCCACCACCAGCTCTGCCTCTGACTTCAGCTCCACCTCTGACTTCAGCTCCACACCAGCTCTGCCTCCAACTCCAGCCCCACACCAGCTTTGCATCTGACTCCAACTTCATCTCCGCCTCTGACTTCAGCTCCACACCAGCTCTACCTCTGACTTCATTTCTGCCTCTGACTCCAGCTCTACACCATCTCTGCCTCTGACTTCAGCCGGGATTTGAACTCGGGTCGCTGGGGTGAGAGTCCAGAGCACTATCCACTATACCATGAAGACTTCACTAGTGTTGCAGGGAAGGAATGTACACTATATGGTTTAATGGAGCATTCTCTGACTCCACCACCAGCTCTGCCTCTGACTCCAGCTCCACACCAGTTCTGCATCTGACTTCAACTTCAGTTCCATCCCACACTACAGCTCCTCCTCCAACTCCAGTTCCACACCATCTCTGCCACTGACTTCAGCTCCGCTTCCAATTCCGGCGCCACACCAAATCTGCCTCTGACTTCAGCTCCGCCTACAGCTCCAGCTCCGCCTCCAACACCTTTTCCATGATGACATATTTTCTTTGGTCCCACCGGGATTTGAACTCGGGTCGCTGGGGTGAGAGTCCAGAGCACTATCCACTATACCATGAAGACTTTACTAGTGTTGCAGGGAAGGAATGTACACTATATGGTTTAATGGAGCATTCTCTGACTCCACCACCAGCTCTGCCTCTGACTTCAGCTCCACCTCTGACTTCAGCTCCACACCAGCTCTGCCTCCAACTCCAGCCCCACACCAGCTTTGCATCTGACTCCTACTTCATCTCCGCCTCTGACTTCAGCTCCACACCAGCTCTACCTCTGACTTCATTTCTGCTTCTGACTCCAGCTCTACACCATCTCTGCCTCTGACTTCAGCCGGGATTTGAACTGCTGGGGTGAGAGTCCAGAGCACTATCCACTATACCATGAAGACTTCACTAGTGTTGCAGGGAAGGAATGTACACTATATGGTTTAATGGAGCATTCTCTGACTCCACCACCAGCTCTGCCTCTGACTTCAGCTCCACCTCTGACTTCAGCACCGCCTCCAGCTCTGCCTCTGACTTCAGCTCCGCCTCCAGCTCTGCCTCTGACTTCAGCCCCACTTCCGCCTTTGACTGTGCCTACAGCTCCAGACCTGCTCTGCCTCTGCCTTCAGCTCCGCCTCCAGCTCCACACCAGTCTCTGACTTCAGCTCCACCTCCAACCCTGACTTCAACTTTACCTCTGACTCCAGCTCCACACCAGTCTCACTTCAGCTCCACCTCTGACTCCAGCTCCACACCAGCTCTGCCTCCAACTCCAGCCCCACACCAGCTTTGCATCTGACTCCTACTTCATCTCCGCCTTTGACTTCAGCTCCACACCAGCTCTACCTCTGACTTCATTTCTGCTTCTGACTCCAGCTCTACACCATCTCTGCCTCTGACTTCAGCCGGGATTTGAACTGCTGGGGTGAGAGTCCAGAGCACTATCCACTATACCATGAAGACTTTACTAGTGTTGCAGGGAAGGAATGTACACTATATGGTTTAATGGAGCATTCTCTGACTCCACCACCAGCTCTGCCTCTGACTTCAGCTCCACCTCTGACTTCAGCACCGCCTCCAGCTCTGCCTCTGACTTCAGCTCCGCCTCCAGCTCTGCCTCTGACTTCAGCCCCACTTCCGCCTTTGACTGTGCCTACAGCTCCAGACCTGCTCTGCCTCTGCCTTCAGCTCCGCCTCCAGCTCCACACCAGTCTCTGACTTCAGCTTCACCTCCAACCCTGACTTCAACTTTACCTCTGACTCCAGCTCCACACCAGTCTCACTTCAGCTCCACCTCTGACTCCAGCTCCACACCAGCTCTGCCTCCAACTCCAGCCCCACACCAGGTTTGCATCTGACTCTAACTTCATCTCCGCCTCTGACTTCAGCTCCACACCAGCTCTACCTCTGACTTCATTTCTGCCTCTGACTCCAGCTCTACACCATCTCTGCCTCTGAGTTCAGCCCCACTTCCGCCTCCATCTCTGCCGCCAGCTCCACACCAGTTTCTGACTTCAGCTCCGCCTCTTACTACAGCTCCACACCAGTTCTGCATCTGACCACAACTTCAGTTCCATCTCTGACTACAGCTTCTCCTCCAACTCCAGCTCCACACCATCTCTGCCACTGACTTCAGCTCCGCCTCCAATTTCGGCACCACACCAAATCTGCCTCTGACTTCAGCTCCGCCTCTGACTTCAGCTCCGCCTACAGCTCCAGCTCCGCCACCAACGCCTTTTCCATGATGACATATTTTCTTTGGTCCCACCGGGATTTGAACTCGGGTCGCTGGGGTGAGAGTCCAGAGCACTATCCACTATACCATGAAGACTTTACTAGTGTTGCAGGGAAGGAATGTACACTATATGGTTTAATGGAGCATTCTCTGACTCCACCACCAGCTCTGCCTCTGACTTCAGCTCCACCTCTGACTTCAGCTCCACACCAGCTCTGCCTCCAACTCCAGCCCCACACCAGCTTTGCATCTGACTCCTACTTCATCTCCGCCTCTGACTTCAGCTCCACACCAGCTCTACCTCTGACTTCATTTCTGCCTCTGACTCCAGCTCTACACCATCTCTGCCTCTGACTTCAGCCGGGATTTGAACTCGGGTCGCTGGGGTGAGAGTCCAGAGCACTATCCACTATACCATGAAGACTTCACTAGTGTTGCAGGGAAGGAATGTACACTATATGGTTTAATGGAGCATTCTCTGACTCCACCACCAGCTCTGCCTCTGACTCCAGCTCCACACCAGTTCTGCATCTGACTTCAACTTCAGTTCCATCCCACACTACAGCTCCTCCTCCAACTCCAGTTCCACACCATCTCTGCCACTGACTTCAGCTCCGCTTCCAATTCCGGCGCCACACCAAATCTGCCTCTGACTTCAGCTCCGCCTACAGCTCCAGCTCCGCCTCCAACACCTTTTCCATGATGACATATTTTCTTTGGTCCCACCGGGATTTGAACTCGGGTCGCTGGGGTGAGAGTCCAGAGCACTATCCACTATACCATGAAGACTTTACTAGTGTTGCAGGGAAGGAATGTACACTATATGGTTTAATGGAGCATTCTCTGACTCCACCACCAGCTCTGCCTCTGACTTCAGCTCCACCTCTGACTTCAGCTCCACACCAGCTCTGCCTCCAACTCCAGCCCCACACCAGCTTTGCATCTGACTCCTACTTCATCTCCGCCTCTGACTTCAGCTCCACACCAGCTCTACCTCTGACTTCATTTCTGCTTCTGACTCCAGCTCTACACCATCTCTGCCTCTGACTTCAGCCGGGATTTGAACTGCTGGGGTGAGAGTCCAGAGCACTATCCACTATACCATGAAGACTTCACTAGTGTTGCAGGGAAGGAATGTACACTATATGGTTTAATGGAGCATTCTCTGACTCCACCACCAGCTCTGCCTCTGACTTCAGCTCCACCTCTGACTTCAGCACCGCCTCCAGCTCTGCCTCTGACTTCAGCTCCGCCTCCAGCTCTGCCTCTGACTTCAGCCCCACTTCCGCCTTTGACTGTGCCTACAGCTCCAGACCTGCTCTGCCTCTGCCTTCAGCTCCGCCTCCAGCTCCACACCAGTCTCTGACTTCAGCTCCACCTCCAACCCTGACTTCAACTTTACCTCTGACTCCAGCTCCACACCAGTCTCACTTCAGCTCCACCTCTGACTCCAGCTCCACACCAGCTCTGCCTCCAACTCCAGCCCCACACCAGCTTTGCATCTGACTCCTACTTCATCTCCGCCTTTGACTTCAGCTCCACACCAGCTCTACCTCTGACTTCATTTCTGCTTCTGACTCCAGCTCTACACCATCTCTGCCTCTGACTTCAGCCGGGATTTGAACTGCTGGGGTGAGAGTCCAGAGCACTATCCACTATACCATGAAGACTTTACTAGTGTTGCAGGGAAGGAATGTACACTATATGGTTTAATGGAGCATTCTCTGACTCCACCACCAGCTCTGCCTCTGACTTCAGCTCCACCTCTGACTTCAGCACCGCCTCCAGCTCTGCCTCTGACTTCAGCTCCGCCTCCAGCTCTGCCTCTGACTTCAGCCCCACTTCCGCCTTTGACTGTGCCTACAGCTCCAGACCTGCTCTGCCTCTGCCTTCAGCTCCGCCTCCAGCTCCACACCAGTCTCTGACTTCAGCTTCACCTCCAACCCTGACTTCAACTTTACCTCTGACTCCAGCTCCACACCAGTCTCACTTCAGCTCCACCTCTGACTCCAGCTCCACACCAGCTCTGCCTCCAACTCCAGCCCCACACCAGGTTTGCATCTGACTCTAACTTCATCTCCGCCTCTGACTTCAGCTCCACACCAGCTCTACCTCTGACTTCATTTCTGCCTCTGACTCCAGCTCTACACCATCTCTGCCTCTGAGTTCAGCCCCACTTCCGCCTCCATCTCTGCCGCCAGCTCCACACCAGTGTCTGACTTCAGCTCCGCCTCTGACTACAGCTCCACACCAGTTCTGCATCTGACCACAACTTCAGTTCCATCTCTGACTACAGCTTCTCCTCCAACTCCAGCTCCAAACCATCTCTGCCACTGACTTCAGCTCCGCCACCAATTTCGGCACCACACCAAATCTGCCTCTGACTTCAGCTCCGCCTCTGACTTCAGCTCCGCCTACAGCTCCAGCTCCGCCACCAACGCCTTTTCCATGATGACATATTTTCTTTGGTCCCACCGGGATTTGAACTCGGGTCGCTGGGGTGAGAGTCCAGAGCACTATCCACTATACCATGAAGACTTTACTAGTGTTGCAGGGAAGGAATGTACACTATATGGTTTAATGGAGCATTCTCTGACTCCACCACCAGCTCTGCCTCTGACTTCAGCTCCACCTCTGACTTCAGCTCCACACCAGCTCTGCCTCCAACTCCAGCCCCACACCAGCTTTGCATCTGACTCCTACTTCATCTCCGCCTCTGACTTCAGCTCCACACCAGCTCTACCTCTGACTTCATTTCTGCCTCTGACTCCAGCTCTACACCATCTCTGCCTCTGACTTCAGCCGGGATTTGAACTCGGGTCGCTGGGGTGAGAGTCCAGAGCACTATCCACTATACCATGAAGACTTCACTAGTGTTGCAGGGAAGGAATGTACACTATATGGTTTAATGGAGCATTCTCTGACTCCACCACCAGCTCTGCCTCTGACTCCAGCTCCACACCAGTTCTGCATCTGACTTCAACTTCAGTTCCATCCCACACTACAGCTCCTCCTCCAACTCCAGTTCCACACCATCTCTGCCACTGACTTCAGCTCCGCTTCCAATTCCGGCGCCACACCAAATCTGCCTCTGACTTCAGCTCCGCCTACAGCTCCAGCTCCGCCTCCAACACCTTTTCCATGATGACATATTTTCTTTGGTCCCACCGGGATTTGAACTCGGGTCGCTGGGGTGAGAGTCCAGAGCACTATCCACTATACCATGAAGACTTTACTAGTGTTGCAGGGAAGGAATGTACACTATATGGTTTAATGGAGCATTCTCTGACTCCACCACCAGCTCTGCCTCTGACTTCAGCTCCACCTCTGACTTCAGCTCCACCTCTGACTTCAGATCCACACCAGCTCTGCCTCCAACTCCAGCCCCACACCAGCTTTGCATCTGACTCCTACTTCATCTCCGCCTCTGACTTCAGCTCCACACCAGCTCTACCTCTGACTTCATTTCTGCTTCTGACTCCAGCTCTACACCATCTCTGCCTCTGACTTCAGCCGGGATTTGAACTGCTGGGGTGAGAGTCCAGAGCACTATCCACTATACCATGAAGACTTCACTAGTGTTGCAGGGAAGGAATGTACACTATATGGTTTAATGGAGCATTCTCTGACTCCACCACCAGCTCTGCCTCTGACTTCAGCTCCACCTCTGACTTCAGCACCGCCTCCAGCTCTGCCTCTGACTTCAGCTCCGCCTCCAGCTCTGCCTCTGACTTCAGCCCCACTTCCGCCTTTGACTGTGCCTACAGCTCCAGACCTGCTCTGCCTCTGCCTTCAGCTCCGCCTCCAGCTCCACACCAGTCTCTGACTTCAGCTTCACCTCCAACCCTGACTTCAACTTTACCTCTGACTCCAGCTCCACACCAGTCTCACTTCAGCTCCACCTCTGACTCCAGCTCCACACCAGCTCTGCCTCCAACTCCAGCCCCACACCAGGTTTGCATCTGACTCTAACTTCATCTCCGCCTCTGACTTCAGCTCCACACCAGCTCTACCTCTGACTTCATTTCTGCCTCTGACTCCAGCTCTACACCATCTCTGCCTCTGAGTTCAGCCCCACTTCCGCCTCCATCTCCGCCGCCAGCTCCACACCAGTTTCTGACTTCAGCTCCGCCTCTGACTACAGCTCCACACCAGTTCTGCATCTGACCACAACTTCAGTTCCATCTCTGACTACAGCTTCTCCTCCAACTCCAGCTCCACACCATCTCTGCCACTGACTTCAGCTCCGCCTCCAATTTCGGCACCACACCAAATCTGCCTCTGACTTCAGCTCCGCCTCTGACTTCAGCTCCGCCTACAGCTCCAGCTCCGCCACCAACGCCTTTTCCATGATGACATATTTTCTTTGGTCCCACCGGGATTTGAACTCGGGTCGCTGGGGTGAGAGTCCAGAGCACTATCCACTATACCATGAAGACTTTACTAGTGTTGCAGGGAAGGAAGGTACACTATATGGTTTAATGGAGCATTCTCTGACTCCACCACCAGCTCTGCCTCTGACTTCAGCTCCACCTCTGACTTCAGCTCCACACCAGCTCTGCCTCCAACTCCAGCCCCACACCAGCTTTGCATCTGACTCCTACTTCATCTCCGCCTCTGACTTCAGCTCCACACCAGCTCTACCTCTGACTTCATTTCTGCCTCTGACTCCAGCTCTACACCATCTCTGCCTCTGACTTCAGCCGGGATTTGAACTCGGGTCGCTGGGGTGAGAGTCCAGAGCACTATCCACTATACCATGAAGACTTCACTAGTGTTGCAGGGAAGGAATGTACACTATATGGTTTAATGGAGCATTCTCTGACTCCACCACCAGCTCTGCCTCTGACTTGAGCTGCACCTCTGACTTCAGCACCGCCTCCAGCTCTGCCTCTGACTTCAGCTCCGCCTCCAGCTCTGCCTCTGACTTCAGCCTCACTTCCGCCTTTGACTGTGCCTACAGCTCCAGACCTGCTCTGCCTCTGCCTTCAGCTCCGCCTCCAGCTCCACACCAGTCTCTGACTTCAGCTCCACCTCCAACCCTGACTTCAGCTCTACCTCTGACTCCAGCTCCACACCAGTCTCTGACTTCAGCTCCACCTCTGACTCCAGCCCCACACCAGCTTTGCATCTGACTACAACTTCATCTCCACCTCTGACTTCAGTTCCACACCAGCTCTACCTCTGACTTCATTTCTGCCTCTGACTCCAGCTCTTCACCATCTCTGCCTCTGACTTCAGCCCCACTTCCGCCTCCAACTCCGCCGCCAGCTCCACACCAGTTTCTGACTTCAGCTCCGCCTCTGACTCCAGCTCCACACCAGTTCTGCATCTGACCACAACTTCAGTTCCATCTCTGACCACAGCTTCTCCTCCAACTCCAGCTCCACACCATCTCTGCCACTGACTTCAGCTTCGCCTTTAATTTCGGCACCACACCAAATCTGCCTCTGACTTCAGCTCCGCCTCTGACTTCAGCTCCGCCTACAGCTCCAGCTCCGCCACCAACACCTTTTCCATGATGACATATTTTCTTTGGTCCCACCGGGATTTGAACTCGGGTCGCTGGGGTGAGAGTCCAGAGCACTACCCACTATACCATGAAGACTTCACTAGTGTTGCAGGAAGGAATGTACACTATATGGTTTAATGGAGCATTCTCTGACTCCACCACCAGCTCTGCCTCTGACTTCAGCTCCACCTCTGACTTCAGCACCGCCTCCTGCTCTGCCTCTGACTTCAGCCCCACTTTCGCCTTTGACTCTGCCTCCAGCTCCACACCAGTCTCCGACTTCAGCTCCACCTCAAACCCTGACTTCAGCTCTACCTCTGACTCCAGCTCCACACCAGTTTCACTTCAGCTCCACCTCTGACTCCAGCCCCACACCAGCTTTGCATCTGACTCCAATTTCATCTCCACCTCTGACTTTAGCTCCACACCAGCTCAACCTCTGACTTCATTTCTGCCTCTGACTCCAGCTCCACACCAGTCTCTGACTTCAGCTCCACCTCTGACTTCAGCTCCACACCAGCTCTGCCTCCAACTCCAGCCCCACACCAGCTTTGCATCTGACTCCTACTTCATCTCCGCCTCTGACTTCAGCTCCACACCAGCTCTACCTCTGACTTCATTTCTGCCTCTGACTCCAGCTCTACACCATCTCTGCCTCTGACTTCAGCCGGGATTTGAACTCGGGTCGCTGGGGTGAGAGTCCAGAGCACTATCCACTATACCATGAAGACTTCACTAGTGTTGCAGGGAAGGAATGTACACTATATGGTTTAATGGAGCATTCTCTGACTCCACCACCAGCTCTGCCTCTGACTTGAGCTGCATCTCTGACTTCAGCACCGCCTCCAGCTCTGCCTCTGACTTCAGCTCCGCCTCCAGCTCTGCCTCTGACTTCAGCCCCACTTCCGCCTTTGACTGTGCCTCCAGCTCCAGACCTGCTCTGCCTCTGCCTTCAGCTCCGCCTCCAGCTCCACACCAGTCTCTGACTTCAGCTCCACCTCCAACCCTGACTTCAGCTCTACCTCTACCTCTGACTCCAGCTCCACACCAGTCTCTGACTTCAGCTCCACCTCTGACTCCAGCCCCACACCAGCTTTGCATCTGACTCCAACTTCATCTCCGCCTCTGACTTCAGCTCCACACCAGCTCTACCTCTGACTTCATTTCTGCCTCTGACTCCAGCTCTACACCATCTCTGCCTCTGACTTCAGCCCCACTTCCGCCTCCAACTCCGCCGCCAGCTCCACACCAGTTTCTGACTTCAGCTCCGCCTCTGACTCCAGCTCCACACCAGTTCTGCATCTGACCACAACTTCAGTTCCATCTCTGACTACAGCTTCTCCTCCAACTCCAGCTCCACACCATCTCTGCCACTGACTTCAGCTCCGCCTTCAATTTCGGCACCACACCAAATCTGCCTCTGACTTCAGCTCCGCCTCTGACTTCAGCTCCGCCTACAGCTCCAGCTCCGCCACCAACGCCTTTTCCATGATGACATATTTTCTTTGGTCCCACCGGGATTTGAACTCGGGTCGCTGGGGTGAGAGTCCAGAGCACTACCCACTATACCATGAAGACTTCACTAGTGTTGCAGGGAAGGAATGTACACTATATGGTTTAATGGAGCATTCTCTGACTCCACCACCAGCTCTGCCTCTGACTTCAGCTCCTCCTCTGACTTCAGCACCGCCTCCAGCTCTGCCTCTGACTTCAGCTCCGCCTCCAGCTCTGCCTCTGACTTCAGCCCCACTTCCGCCTTTGACTGTGCCTCCAGCTCCAGACCTGCTCTGCCTCTGCCTTCAGCTCCGCCTCCAGCTCCACACCAGTCTCTGACTTCAGCTCCACCTCCAACCCTGACTTCAGCTCTACCTCTGACTCCAGCTCCACACCAGTCTCTGACTTCAGCTCCACCTCTGACTTCAGCTCCACACAAGCTCTGCCTCCAACTCCAGCCCCACACCAGCTTTGCATCTGACTCCTACTTCATCTCCGCCTCTGACTTCAGCTCCACACCAGCTCTACCTCTGACTTCATTTCTGCCTCTGACTCCAGCTCTACACCATCTCTGCCTCTGACTTCAGCCGGGATTTGAACTCGGGTCGCTGGGGTGAGAGTCCAGAGCACTATCCACTATACCATGAAGACTTCACTAGTGTTGCAGGGAAGGAATGTACACTATATGGTTTAATGGAGCATTCTCTGACTCCACCACCAGCTCTGCCTCTGACTTGAGCTGCACCTCTGACTTCAGCACCGCCTCCAGCTCTGCCTCTGACTTCAGCTCCGCCTCCAGCTCTGCCTCTGACTTCAGCCCCACTTCCGCCTTTGATTGTGCCTACAGCTCCAGACCTGCTCTGCCTCTGCCTTCAGCTCCGCCTCCAGCTCCACACCAGTCTCCGACTTCAGCTCCACCTCCAACCCTGACTTCAGCTCTACCTCTGACTCCAGCTCCACACCAGTCTCACTTCAGCTCCACCTCTGACTCCAGCCCCACACCAGATTTGCATCTGACTCCAAATTCATCTCCGCCTCTGACTTCAGCTCCACACCAGCTCTACCTCTGACTTCATTTCTGCTTCTGACTCCAGCTCTACACCATCTCTGCCTCTGACTTCAGCCGGGATTTGAACTGCTGGGGTGAGAGTCCAGAGCACTATCCACTATACCATGAAGACTTCACTAGTGTTGCAGGGAAGGAATGTACACTATATGGTTTAATGGAGCATTCTCTGACTCCACCACCAGCTCTGCCTCTGACTTCAGCTCCACCTCTGACTTCAGCACCGCCTCCAGCTCTGCCTCTGACTTCAGCTCCGCCTCCAGCTCTGCCTCTGACTTCAGCCCCACTTCCGCCTTTGACTGTGCCTACAGCTCCAGACCTGCTCTGCCTCTGCCTTCAGCTCCGCCTCCAGCTCCACACCAGTCTCTGACTTCAGCTTCACCTCCAACCCTGACTTCAACTTTACCTCTGACTCCAGCTCCACACCAGTCTCACTTCAGCTCCACCTCTGACTCCAGCTCCACACCAGCTCTGCCTCCAACTCCAGCCCCACACCAGGTTTGCATCTGACTCTAACTTCATCTCCGCCTCTGACTTCAGCTCCACACCAGCTCTACCTCTGACTTCATTTCTGCCTCTGACTCCAGCTCTACACCATCTCTGCCTCTGAGTTCAGCCCCACTTCCGCCTCCATCTCCGCCGCCAGCTCCACACCAGTTTCTGACTTCAGCTCCGCCTCTGACTACAGCTCCACACCAGTTCTGCATCTGACCACAACTTCAGTTCCATCTCTGACTACAGCTTCTCCTCCAACTCCAGCTCCACACCATCTCTGCCACTGACTTCAGCTCCGCCTCCAATTTCGGCACCACACCAAATCTGCCTCTGACTTCAGCTCCGCCTCTGACTTCAGCTCCGCCTACAGCTCCAGCTCCGCCACCAACGCCTTTTCCATGATGACATATTTTCTTTGGTCCCACCGGGATTTGAACTCGGGTCGCTGGGGTGAGAGTCCAGAGCACTATCCACTATACCATGAAGACTTTACTAGTGTTGCAGGGAAGGAAGGTACACTATATGGTTTAATGGAGCATTCTCTGACTCCACCACCAGCTCTGCCTCTGACTTCAGCTCCACCTCTGACTTCAGCTCCACACCAGCTCTGCCTCCAACTCCAGCCCCACACCAGCTTTGCATCTGACTCCTACTTCATCTCCGCCTCTGACTTCAGCTCCACACCAGCTCTACCTCTGACTTCATTTCTGCCTCTGACTCCAGCTCTACACCATCTCTGCCTCTGACTTCAGCCGGGATTTGAACTCGGGTCGCTGGGGTGAGAGTCCAGAGCACTATCCACTATACCATGAAGACTTCACTAGTGTTGCAGGGAAGGAATGTACACTATATGGTTTAATGGAGCATTCTCTGACTCCACCACCAGCTCTGCCTCTGACTTGAGCTGCACCTCTGACTTCAGCACCGCCTCCAGCTCTGCCTCTGACTTCAGCTCCGCCTCCAGCTCTGCCTCTGACTTCAGCCTCACTTCCGCCTTTGACTGTGCCTACAGCTCCAGACCTGCTCTGCCTCTGCCTTCAGCTCCGCCTCCAGCTCCACACCAGTCTCTGACTTCAGCTCCACCTCCAACCCTGACTTCAGCTCTACCTCTGACTCCAGCTCCACACCAGTCTCTGACTTCAGCTCCACCTCTGACTCCAGCCCCACACCAGCTTTGCATCTGACTACAACTTCATCTCCACCTCTGACTTCAGTTCCACACCAGCTCTACCTCTGACTTCATTTCTGCCTCTGACTCCAGCTCTTCACCATCTCTGCCTCTGACTTCAGCCCCACTTCCGCCTCCAACTCCGCCGCCAGCTCCACACCAGTTTCTGACTTCAGCTCCGCCTCTGACTCCAGCTCCACACCAGTTCTGCATCTGACCACAACTTCAGTTCCATCTCTGACCACAGCTTCTCCTCCAACTCCAGCTCCACACCATCTCTGCCACTGACTTCAGCTTCGCCTTTAATTTCGGCACCACACCAAATCTGCCTCTGACTTCAGCTCCGCCTCTGACTTCAGCTCCGCCTACAGCTCCAGCTCCGCCACCAACACCTTTTCCATGATGACATATTTTCTTTGGTCCCACCGGGATTTGAACTCGGGTCGCTGGGGTGAGAGTCCAGAGCACTACCCACTATACCATGAAGACTTCACTAGTGTTGCAGGAAGGAATGTACACTATATGGTTTAATGGAGCATTCTCTGACTCCACCACCAGCTCTGCCTCTGACTTCAGCTCCACCTCTGACTTCAGCACCGCCTCCTGCTCTGCCTCTGACTTCAGCCCCACTTTCGCCTTTGACTCTGCCTCCAGCTCCACACCAGTCTCCGACTTCAGCTCCACCTCAAACCCTGACTTCAGCTCTACCTCTGACTCCAGCTCCACACCAGTTTCACTTCAGCTCCACCTCTGACTCCAGCCCCACACCAGCTTTGCATCTGACTCCAATTTCATCTCCACCTCTGACTTTAGCTCCACACCAGCTCAACCTCTGACTTCATTTCTGCCTCTGACTCCAGCTCCACACCAGTCTCTGACTTCAGCTCCACCTCTGACTTCAGCTCCACACCAGCTCTGCCTCCAACTCCAGCCCCACACCAGCTTTGCATCTGACTCCTACTTCATCTCCGCCTCTGACTTCAGCTCCACACCAGCTCTACCTCTGACTTCATTTCTGCCTCTGACTCCAGCTCTACACCATCTCTGCCTCTGACTTCAGCCGGGATTTGAACTCGGGTCGCTGGGGTGAGAGTCCAGAGCACTATCCACTATACCATGAAGACTTCACTAGTGTTGCAGGGAAGGAATGTACACTATATGGTTTAATGGAGCATTCTCTGACTCCACCACCAGCTCTGCCTCTGACTTGAGCTGCATCTCTGACTTCAGCACCGCCTCCAGCTCTGCCTCTGACTTCAGCTCCGCCTCCAGCTCTGCCTCTGACTTCAGCCCCACTTCCGCCTTTGACTGTGCCTCCAGCTCCAGACCTGCTCTGCCTCTGCCTTCAGCTCCGCCTCCAGCTCCACACCAGTCTCTGACTTCAGCTCCACCTCCAACCCTGACTTCAGCTCTACCTCTACCTCTGACTCCAGCTCCACACCAGTCTCTGACTTCAGCTCCACCTCTGACTCCAGCCCCACACCAGCTTTGCATCTGACTCCAACTTCATCTCCGCCTCTGACTTCAGCTCCACACCAGCTCTACCTCTGACTTCATTTCTGCCTCTGACTCCAGCTCTACACCATCTCTGCCTCTGACTTCAGCCCCACTTCCGCCTCCAACTCCGCCGCCAGCTCCACACCAGTTTCTGACTTCAGCTCCGCCTCTGACTCCAGCTCCACACCAGTTCTGCATCTGACCACAACTTCAGTTCCATCTCTGACTACAGCTTCTCCTCCAACTCCAGCTCCACACCATCTCTGCCACTGACTTCAGCTCCGCCTTCAATTTCGGCACCACACCAAATCTGCCTCTGACTTCAGCTCCGCCTCTGACTTCAGCTCCGCCTACAGCTCCAGCTCCGCCACCAACGCCTTTTCCATGATGACATATTTTCTTTGGTCCCACCGGGATTTGAACTCGGGTCGCTGGGGTGAGAGTCCAGAGCACTACCCACTATACCATGAAGACTTCACTAGTGTTGCAGGGAAGGAATGTACACTATATGGTTTAATGGAGCATTCTCTGACTCCACCACCAGCTCTGCCTCTGACTTCAGCTCCTCCTCTGACTTCAGCACCGCCTCCAGCTCTGCCTCTGACTTCAGCTCCGCCTCCAGCTCTGCCTCTGACTTCAGCCCCACTTCCGCCTTTGACTGTGCCTCCAGCTCCAGACCTGCTCTGCCTCTGCCTTCAGCTCCGCCTCCAGCTCCACACCAGTCTCTGACTTCAGCTCCACCTCCAACCCTGACTTCAGCTCTACCTCTGACTCCAGCTCCACACCAGTCTCTGACTTCAGCTCCACCTCTGACTTCAGCTCCACACAAGCTCTGCCTCCAACTCCAGCCCCACACCAGCTTTGCATCTGACTCCTACTTCATCTCCGCCTCTGACTTCAGCTCCACACCAGCTCTACCTCTGACTTCATTTCTCCCTCTGACTCCAGCTCTACACCATCTCTGCCTCTGACTTCAGCCGGGATTTGAACTCGGGTCGCTGGGGTGAGAGTCCAGAGCACTATCCACTATACCATGAAGACTTCACTAGTGTTGCAGGGAAGGAATGTACACTATATGGTTTAATGGAGCATTCTCTGACTCCACCACCAGCTCTGCCTCTGACTTGAGCTGCACCTCTGACTTCAGCACCGCCTCCAGCTCTGCCTCTGACTTCAGCTCCGCCTCCAGCTCTGCCTCTGACTTCAGCCCCACTTCCGCCTTTGATTGTGCCTACAGCTCCAGACCTGCTCTGCCTCTGCCTTCAGCTCCGCCTCCAGCTCCACACCAGTCTCCGACTTCAGCTCCACCTCCAACCCTGACTTCAGCTCTACCTCTGACTCCAGCTCCACACCAGTCTCACTTCAGCTCCACCTCTGACTCCAGCCCCACACCAGATTTGCATCTGACTCCAAATTCATCTCCGCCTCTGACTTCAGCTCCACACCAGCTCTACCTCTGACTTCATGTCTGCCTCTGACTCCAGCTCTACACCATCTCTGCCTCTGACTTCAGCCCCACTTCCGCCTCACACTCCGCCGCCAGCTCCACACCAATTTCTGACTTCAGCTCTACCTCTGACTCCAGCTCCACACCAGTTCTGCATCTGACTTCAATTTCAGTTCCATCTCACACTACAGCTCCTCCTCCAACTCCAGTTCCACACCATCTCTGCCACTGACTTCAGCTCCGCTTCCAATTCTGGCGCCACACCAAATCTGCCTCTGACTTCAGGTCCGCCTCTGACTTCAGCTCCGCCTACAGCTCCAGCTCCGCCTCCAACACCTTTTCCATGATGACATATTTTCTTTGGTCCCACCGGGATTTGAACTCGGGTCGCTGGGGTGAGAGTCCAGAGCACTATCCACTATACCATTAAGACTTCACTAGTGTTGCAGGGAAGGAATGTACACTATATGGTTTAATGGAGCATTCTCTGACTCCACCACCAGTTCTGCCTCTGACTTCAGCTCCACCTCTGACTTCAGCACCGCCTCCAGCTCTGCCTCTGACTTCAGCCCCACTTGCCTTTGACTCTGCCTCCAGCTCCAGACCTGCTCTGCCTCTGCCTTCAGCTCCGCCTCCAGCTCCACACCAGTCTCTGACATCAGCTCCACCTCCAACCCTGACTTCAGCTGTACCTCTGACTCCAGCTCCACACCAGTCTCTGACTTCAGCTCCACCTCTGACTTCAGCTCCACACAAGCTCTGCCTCCAACTCCAGCCCCACACCAGCTTTGCATCTGACTCCTATTTCATCTCCGCCTCTGACTTCAGCTCCACACCAGCTCTACCTCTGACTTCATTTCTGCCTCTGACTCCAGCTCTACACCATCTCTGCCTCTGACTTCAGCCGGGATTTGAACTCGGGTCGCTGGGGTGAGAGTCCAGAGCACTATCCACTATACCATGAAGACTTCACTAGTGTTGCAGGGAAGGAATGTACACTATATGGTTTAATGGAGCATTCTCTGACTCCACCACCAGCTCTGCCTCTGACTTCAGCTCCACCTCTGACTTCAGCACCGCCTCCAGCTCTGCCTCTGACTTCAGCTCCGCCTCCAGCTCTGCCTCTGACTTCAGCCCCACTTCCGCCTTTGACTCTGCCTCCAGCTCCAGACCTGCTCTGCCTCTGCCTTCAGCTCCGCCTCCAGCTCCACACCAGTCTCCGACTTCAGCTCCACCTCCAACCCTGACTTCAGCTCTACCTCTGACTCCAGCTCCACACCAGTCTCTGACTTCAGCTCCACCTCTGACTTCAGCTCCACACCAGCTCTGCCTCCAACTCCAGCCCCACACCAGCTTTGCATCTGACTCCTACTTCATCTCCGCCTCTGACTTCAGCTCCACACCAGCTCTACCTCTGACTTCATTTCTGCCTCTGACTCCAGCTCTACACCATCTCTGCCTCTGACTTCAGCCGGGATTTGAACTCGGGTCGCTGGGGTGAGAGTCCAGAGCACTATCCACTATACCATGAAGACTTCACTAGTGTTGCAGGGAAGGAATGTACACTATATGGTTTAATGGAGCATTCTCTGACTCCACCACCAGCTCTGCCTCTGACTTGAGCTGCACCTCTGACTTCAGCACCGCCTCCAGCTCTGCCTCTGACTTCAGCTCCGCCTCCAGCTCTGCCTCTGACTTCAGCCTCACTTCCGCCTTTGACTGTGCCTACAGCTCCAGACCTGCTCTGCCTCTGCCTTCAGCTCCGCCTCCAGCTCCACACCAGTCTCTGACTTCAGCTCCACCTCCAACCCTGACTTCAGCTCTACCTCTGACTCCAGCTCCACACCAGTCTCTGACTTCAGCTCCACCTCTGACTTCAGCTCCACACAAGCTCTGCCTCCAACTCCAGCCCCACACCAGCTTTGCATCTGACTCCTACTTCATCTCCGCCTCTGACTTCAGCTCCACACCAGCTCTACCTCTGACTTCATTTCTCCCTCTGACTCCAGCTCTACACCATCTCTGCCTCTGACTTCAGCCGGGATTTGAACTCGGGTCGCTGGGGTGAGAGTCCAGAGCACTATCCACTATACCATGAAGACTTCACTAGTGTTGCAGGGAAGGAATGTACACTATATGGTTTAATGGAGCATTCTCTGACTCCACCACCAGCTCTGCCTCTGACTTGAGCTGCACCTCTGACTTCAGCACCGCCTCCAGCTCTGCCTCTGACTTCAGCTCCGCCTCCAGCTCTGCCTCTGACTTCAGCCCCACTTCCGCCTTTGATTGTGCCTACAGCTCCAGACCTGCTCTGCCTCTGCCTTCAGCTCCGCCTCCAGCTCCACACCAGTCTCCGACTTCAGCTCCACCTCCAACCCTGACTTCAGCTCTACCTCTGACTCCAGCTCCACACCAGTCTCACTTCAGCTCCACCTCTGACTCCAGCCCCACACCAGATTTGCATCTGACTCCAAATTCATCTCCGCCTCTGACTTCAGCTCCACACCAGCTCTACCTCTGACTTCATGTCTGCCTCTGACTCCAGCTCTACACCATCTCTGCCTCTGACTTCAGCCCCACTTCCGCCTCACACTCCGCCGCCAGCTCCACACCAATTTCTGACTTCAGCTCTACCTCTGACTCCAGCTCCACACCAGTTCTGCATCTGACTTCAATTTCAGTTCCATCTCACACTACAGCTCCTCCTCCAACTCCAGTTCCACACCATCTCTGCCACTGACTTCAGCTCCGCTTCCAATTCTGGCGCCACACCAAATCTGCCTCTGACTTCAGGTCCGCCTCTGACTTCAGCTCCGCCTACAGCTCCAGCTCCGCCTCCAACACCTTTTCCATGATGACATATTTTCTTTGGTCCCACCGGGATTTGAACTCGGGTCGCTGGGGTGAGAGTCCAGAGCACTATCCACTATACCATTAAGACTTCACTAGTGTTGCAGGGAAGGAATGTACACTATATGGTTTAATGGAGCATTCTCTGACTCCACCACCAGTTCTGCCTCTGACTTCAGCTCCACCTCTGACTTCAGCACCGCCTCCAGCTCTGCCTCTGACTTCAGCCCCACTTGCCTTTGACTCTGCCTCCAGCTCCAGACCTGCTCTGCCTCTGCCTTCAGCTCCGCCTCCAGCTCCACACCAGTCTCTGACATCAGCTCCACCTCCAACCCTGACTTCAGCTGTACCTCTGACTCCAGCTCCACACCAGTCTCTGACTTCAGCTCCACCTCTGACTTCAGCTCCACACAAGCTCTGCCTCCAACTCCAGCCCCACACCAGCTTTGCATCTGACTCCT
Organism: Syngnathus leptorhynchus; assembly: GCF_054491065.1. NCBI lineage: Eukaryota > Metazoa > Chordata > Actinopteri > Syngnathiformes > Syngnathidae > Syngnathus > Syngnathus leptorhynchus. Next base: position 511,631 of record NW_028232002.1, read on the forward strand.
ATTTCATCTCCGCCTCTGACTTCAGCTCCACACCAGCTCTACCTCTGACTTCATTTCTGCCTCTGACTCCAGCTCTACACCATCTCTGCCTCTGACTTCAGCCGGGATTTGAACTCGGGTCGCTGGGGTGAGAGTCCAGAGCACTATCCACTATACCATGAAGACTTCACTAGTGTTGCAGGGAAGGAATGTACACTATATGGTTTAATGGAGCATTCTCTGACTCCACCACCAGCTCTGCCTCTGACTTCAGCTCCACCTCTGACTTCAGCACCGCCTCCAGCTCTGCCTCTGACTTCAGCTCCGCCTCCAGCTCTGCCTCTGACTTCAGCCCCACTTCCGCCTTTGACTCTGCCTCCAGCTCCAGACCTGCTCTGCCTCTGCCTTCAGCTCCGCCTCCAGCTCCACACCAGTCTCCGACTTCAGCTCCACCTCCAACCCTGACTTCAGCTCTACCTCTGACTCCAGCTCCACACCAGTCTCTGACTTCAGCTCCACCTCTGACTTCAGCTCCACACCAGCTCTGCCTCCAACTCCAGCCCCACACCAGCTTTGCATCTGACTCCTACTTCATCTCCGCCTCTGACTTCAGCTCCACACCAGCTCTACCTCTGACTTCATTTCTGCCTCTGACTCCAGCTCTACACCATCTCTGCCTCTGACTTCAGCCGGGATTTGAACTCGGGTCGCTGGGGTGAGAGTCCAGAGCACTATCCACTATACCATGAAGACTTCACTAGTGTTGCAGGGAAGGAATGTACACTATATGGTTTAATGGAGCATTCTCTGACTCCACCACCAGCTCTGCCTCTGACTTGAGCTGCACCTCTGACTTCAGCACCGCCTCCAGCTCTGCCTCTGACTTCAGCTCCGCCTCCAGCTCTGCCTCTGACTTCAGCCTCACTTCCGCCTTTGACTGTGCCTACAGCTCCAGACCTGCTCTGCCTCTGCCTTCAGCTCCGCCTCCAGCTCCACACCAGTCTCTGACTTCAGCTCCACCTCCAACCCTGACTTCAGCTCTACCTCTGACTCCAGCTCCACACCAGTCTCTGACTTCAGCTCCACCTCTGACTCCAGCCCCACACCAGCTTTGCATCTGACTACAACTTCATCTCCACCTCTGACTTCAGTTCCACACCAGCTCTACCTCTGACTTCATTTCTGCCTCTGACTCCAGCTCTTCACCATCTCTGCCTCTGACTTCAGCCCCACTTCCGCCTCCAACTCCGCCGCCAGCTCCACACCAGTTTCTGACTTCAGCTCCGCCTCTGACTCCAGCTCCACACCAGTTCTGCATCTGACCACAACTTCAGTTCCATCTCTGACCACAGCTTCTCCTCCAACTCCAGCTCCACACCATCTCTGCCACTGACTTCAGCTTCGCCTTTAATTTCGGCACCACACCAAATCTGCCTCTGACTTCAGCTCCGCCTCTGACTTCAGCTCCGCCTACAGCTCCAGCTCCGCCACCAACACCTTTTCCATGATGACATATTTTCTTTGGTCCCACCGGGATTTGAACTCGGGTCGCTGGGGTGAGAGTCCAGAGCACTACCCACTATACCATGAAGACTTCACTAGTGTTGCAGGAAGGAATGTACACTATATGGTTTAATGGAGCATTCTCTGACTCCACCACCAGCTCTGCCTCTGACTTCAGCTCCACCTCTGACTTCAGCACCGCCTCCTGCTCTGCCTCTGACTTCAGCCCCACTTTCGCCTTTGACTCTGCCTCCAGCTCCACACCATTCTCCGACTTCAGCTCCACCTCAAACCCTGACTTCAGCTCTACCTCTGACTCCAGCTCCACACCAGTTTCACTTCAGCTCCACCTCTGACTCCAGCCCCACACCAGCTTTGCATCTGACTCCAATTTCATCTCCACCTCTGACTTTAGCTCCACACCAGCTCAACCTCTGACTTCATTTCTGCCTCTGACTCCAGCTCCACACCAGTCTCTGACTTCAGCTCCACCTCTGACTTCAGCTCCACACCAGCTCTGCCTCCAACTCCAGCCCCACACCAGCTTTGCATCTGACTCCTACTTCATCTCCGCCTCTGACTTCAGCTCCACACCAGCTCTACCTCTGACTTCATTTCTGCCTCTGACTCCAGCTCTACACCATCTCTGCCTCTGACTTAGCCGGGATTTGAACTCGGGTCGCTGGGGTGAGAGTCCAGAGCACTATCCACTATACCATGAAGACTTCACTAGTGTTGCAGGGAAGGAATGTACACTATATGGTTTAATGGAGCATTCTCTGACTCCACCACCAGCTCTGCCTCTGACTTGAGCTGCATCTCTGACTTCAGCACCGCCTCCAGCTCTGCCTCTGACTTCAGCTCCGCCTCCAGCTCTGCCTCTGACTTTAGCCCCACTTCCGCCTTTGACTGTGCCTCCAGCTCCAGACCTGCTCTGCCTCTGCCTTCAGCTCCGCCTCCAGCTCCACACCAGTCTCTGACTTCAGCTCCACCTCCAACCCTGACTTCAGCTCTACCTCTACCTCTGACTCCAGCTCCACACCAGTCTCTGACTTCAGCTCCACCTCTGACTCCAGCCCCACACCAGCTTTGCATCTGACTCCAACTTCATCTCCGCCTCTGACTTCAGCTCCACACCAGCTCTACCTCTGACTTCATTTCTGCCTCTGACTCCAGCTCTACACCATCTCTGCCTCTGACTTCAGCCCCACTTCCGCCTCCAACTCCGCCGCCAGCTCCACACCAGTTTCTGACTTCAGCTCCGCCTCTGACTCCAGCTCCACACCAGTTCTGCATCTGACCACAACTTCAGTTCCATCTCTGACTACAGCTTCTCCTCCAACTCCAGTTCCACACCATCTCTGCCACTGACTTCAGCTCCGCTTCCAATTCTGGCGCCACACCAAATCTGCCTCTGACTTCAGGTCCGCCTCTGACTTCAGCTCCGCCTACAGCTCCAGCTCCGCCTCCAACACCTTTTCCATGATGACATATTTTCTTTGGTCCCACCGGGATTTGAACTCGGGTCGCTGGGGTGAGAGTCCAGAGCACTATCCACTATACCATTAAGACTTCACTAGTGTTGCAGGGAAGGAATGTACACTATATGGTTTAATGGAGCATTCTCTGACTCCACCACCAGTTCTGCCTCTGACTTCAGCTCCACCTCTGACTTCAGCACCGCCTCCAGCTCTGCCTCTGACTTCAGCTCCGCCTCCAGCTCTGCCTCTGACTTCAGCCCCACTTCCGCCTTTGACTCTGCCTCCAGCTCCAGACCTGCTCTGCCTCTGCCTTCAGCTCCGCCTCCAGCTCCACACCAGTCTCTGACATCAGCTCCACCTCCAACCCTGACTTCAGCTGTACCTCTGACTCCAGCTCCACACCAGTCTCTGACTTCAGCTCCACCTCTGACTTCAGCTCCACACAAGCTCTGCCTCCAACTCCAGCCCCACACCAGCTTTGCATCTGACTCCTATTTCATCTCCGCCTCTGACTTCAGCTCCACACCAGCTCTACCTCTGACTTCATTTCTGCCTCTGACTCCAGCTCTACACCATCTCTGCCTCTGACTTCAGCCGGGATTTGAACTCGGGTCGCTGGGGTGAGAGTCCAGAGCACTATCCACTATACCATGAAGACTTCACTAGTGTTGCAGGGAAGGAATGTACACTATATGTTTTAATGGAGCATTCTCTGACTCCACCACCAGCTCTGCCTCTGACTTGAGCTCCACCTCTGACTTCAGCACCGCCTCCAGCTCTGCCTCTGACTTCAGCTCCGCCTCCAGCTCTGCCTCTGACTTCAGCCCCACTTCCGCCTTTGACTCTGCCTCCAGCTCCATACCTGCTCTGCCTCTGCCTTCAGCTCCGCCTCCAGCTCCACACCAGTCTCCGACTTCAGCTCCACCTCCAACCCTGACTTCAGCTCTACCTCTGACTCCAGCTCCACACCAGTCTCACTTCAGCTCCACCTCTGACACCAGCCCCACACCAGATTTGCATCTGACTCCAACTTCATCTCCGCCTCTGACCTCAGCTCCACACCAGCTCTACCTCTGACTACATGTCTGCCTCTGACTCCAGCTCTACACCATCTCTGCCTCTGACTTCAGCCCCACTTCCGCCTCCAACTCCGCCGCCAGCTCCACACCAGTTTCTGACTTCAGCTCCGCCTCTGACTCCAGCTCCACACCAGTTCTGCATCTGACCACAACTTCAGTTCCATCTCACACTACAGCTCCTCCTCCAGTTCCACACCATCTCTGCCACTTACTTCAGCTCCGCTTCCAATTCCGGCGCCACACCAAATCTGCCTCTGACTTCAGCTCCGCCTACAGCTCCAGCTCCGCCTCCAACACCTTTTCCATGATGACATATTTTCTTTGGTCCCACCGGGATTTGAACTCGGGTCGCTGGGGTGAGAGTCCAGAGCACTATCCACTATACCATTAAGACTTCACTAGTGTTGCAGGGAAGGAATGTACACTATATGGTTTAATGGAGCATTCTCTGACTCCACCACCAACTCTGCCTCTGACTTCAGCTCCACCTCTGACTTCAGCACCGCCTCCAGCTCTGCCTCTGACTTCAGCTCCGCCTCCAGCTCTGCCTCTGACTTCAGCCCCACTTCCGCCTTTGACTCTGCCTCCAGCTCCAGACTTGCTCTGCCTCTGCCTTCAGCTCCGCCTCCAGCTCCACACCAGTCTCTGACATCAGTTCCACCTCCAACCCTGACTTCAGCTCTACCTCTGACTCCAGCTCCACACCAATCTCACTTCAGCTCCACCTCTGACTCCAGCCCCACACCAGCTTTGCATCTGACTCCAACTTCATCTCCGCCACTGACTTCAGCTCCACACCAGCTCTACCTCTGACTTCATTTCTGCCTCTGACTCCAGCTCTACACCATCTCTGCCTCTGACTTCAGCCCCACTTCCGCCTCCAACTCCTCCGCCAGCTCCACACCAGTTTCTGACTTCAGCTCCACCTCTGACTCCAGCTCCACACCAGTTCTCCATCTGACTTCAACTTCAGTTCGATCTCACACTACAGCTCCTCCTCCAACTCCAGTTCCACACCATCTCTGCCACTGACTTCAGCTCCGCTTCCAATTCCGGCGCAACACCAAATCTGCCTCTGACTTCAGGTCCGCCTCTGACTTCAGCTCCGCCTACAGCTCCAGCTCCGCCTCCAACACCTTTTCCATGATGACATATTTTCTTTGGTCCCACCGGGATTTGAACTCGGGTCGCTGGGGTGAGAGTCCAGAGCACTATCCACTATACCATTAAGACTTCACTAGTGTTGCAGGGAAGGAATGTACACTATATGGTTTAATGGAGCATTCTCTGACCACCACCAGCTCTGCCTCTGACTTCAGCTCCACCTCTGACTTCAGCACCGCCTCCAGCTCTGCCTCTGACTTCAGCTCCGCCTCCAGCTCTGCCTCTGACTTCAGCCCCACTTCCGCCTTTGACTCTGCCTCCAGCTCCAGACCTGCTCTGCCTCTGCCTTCAGCTCCGCCTCCAGCTCCACACCAGTCTCTGACATCAGCTCCACCTCCAACCCTGACTTCAGCTCTACCTCTGACTCCAGCTCCACACCAGTCTCTGACTTCAGCTTCACCTCTGACTTCAGCTCCACACCAGCTCTGCCTCCAACTCCAGCCCCACACCAGCTTTGCATCTGACTCCTACTTCATCTCCGCCTCTGACTTCAGCTCCACACCAGCTCTACCTCTGACTTAATTTCTGCCTCTGACTCCAGCTCTACACCATCTCTGCCTCTGACTTCAGCCGGGATTTGAACTCGGGTCGCTGGGGTGAGAGTCCAGAGCACTATCCACTATACCATGAAGACGTCACTTGTGTTGCAGGGAAGGAATGTACACTATATGGTTTAATGGAGCATTCTCTGACTCCACCACCAGCTCTGCCTCTGACTTGAGCTGCACCTCTGACTTAAGCTCCGCCTCCAGCTCTGCCTCTGACTTCAGCCCCACTTCCGCCTTTGACTGTGCCTCCAGCTCAAGACCTGCTCTGCCTCTGCCTTCAGCTCCACCTCCAGCTCCACACCAGTCTCTGACTTCAGCTCCACCTCCAACCCTGACTTCAGCTCTACCTCTACCTCTGACTCCAGCTCCACACCAGTCTCTGACTCCAGCTCCACCTCTGACTCCAGCCCCACACCAGCTTTGCATCTGACTCCAACTTCATCTCCGCCTCTGACTTCAGCTCCACACCAGCTCTACCTCTGACTTCATTTCTGCCTCTGACTCCAGCTCTACACCATCTCTGCCTCTGACTTCAGCCGGGATTTGAACTCGGGTCGCTGGGGTGAGAGTCCAGAGCACTATCCACTATACCATGAAGACTTCACTAGTGTTGCAGGGAAGGAATGTACACTATATGGTTTAATGGAGCATTCTCTGACTCCACCACCAGCTCTGCCTCTGACTTGAGCTCCACCTCTGACTTCAGCACCGCCTCCAGCTCTGCCTCTGACTTCAGCTCCGCCTCCAGCTCTGCCTCTGACTTCAGCCCCACTTCCGCCTTTGACTCTGCCTCCAGCTCCAGACCTGCTCTGCCTCTGCCTTCAGCTCCGCCTCCAGCTCCACACCAGTCTCCGACTTCAGCTCCACCTCCAACCCTGACTTCAGCTCTGACTCCAGCTCCACACCAGTCTCACTTCAGCTCCACCTCTGACACCAGCCCCACACCAGATTTGCATCTGACTCCAACTTCATCTCCGCCTCTGACCTCAGCTCCACACCAGCTCTACCTCTGACTTCATGTCTGCCTCTGACTCCAGCTCTACACCATCTCTGCCTCTGACTTCAGCCCCACTTCCGCCTCCAACTCCGCCGCCAGCTCCACACCAGTTTCTGACTTCAGCTCCTCCTCTGACTCCAGCTCCACACCAGTTCTGCATCTGACCACAAATTCAGTTCCATCTCACACTACAGCGCCTCCTCCAACTCCAGTTCCACACCATCTCTGCCACTTACTTCACCTCCGCTTCCAATTCCGGCGCCACACCAAATCTGCCTCTGACTTCAGGTCCGCCTCTGACTTCAGCTCCGCCTACAGCTCCAGCTTCGCCTCCAACACCTTTTCCATGATGACATATTTTCTTTGGTCCCACCGGGATTTGAACTCGGGTCGCTGGGGTGAGAGTCCAGAGCACTATCCACTATACCATTAAGACTTCACTAGTGTTGCAGGGAAGGAATGTACACTATATGGTTTAATGGAGCATTCTCTGACTCCACCACCAACTCTGCCTCTGACTTCAGCTCCACCTCTGACTTCAGCACCGCCTCCAGCTCTGCCTCTGACTTCAGCTCCGCCTCCAGCTCTTTCTCTGACTTCAGCCCCACTTCCGCCTTTGACTCTGCCTCCAGCTCCAGACTTGCTCTGCCTCTGCCTTCAGCTCCGCCTCCAGCTCCACACCAGTCTCTGACATCAGTTCCACCTCCAACCCTGACTTCAGCTCTACCTCTGACTCCAGCTCCACACCAGTCTCACTTCAGCTCCACCTCTGACTCCAGCCCCACACCAGCTTTGCATCTGACTCCAACCCCACACCAGCTTTGCATCTGACTCCTACTTCATCTCCGCCTCTGACTTCAGCTCCACACCAGCTCTACTTCTGACTTAATTTCTGCCTCTGACTCCAGCTCTACACCATCTCTGCCTCTGACTTCAGCCGGGATTTGAACTCTGGTCGCTGGGGTGAGAGTCCAGAGCACTATCCACTATACCATGAAGACTTCACTTGTGTTGCAGGGAAGGAATGTACACTATATGGTTTAATGGAGCATTCTCTGACTCCACCACCAGCTCTGCCTCTGACTTGAGCTGCACCTCTGACTTCAGCACCGCCTCCAGCTCTGCCTCTGACTTCAGCTCCGCCTCCAGCTCTGCCTCTGACTTCAGCCCCACTTCCGCCTTTGACTGTGCCTCCAGCTCAAGACCTGCTCTGCCTCTGCCTTCAGCTCCGCCTCCAGCTCCACACCTGTCTCTGACTTCAGCTCCACCTCCAACCCTGACTTCAGCTCTACCTCTACCTCTGACTCCAGCTCCACACCAGTCTCTGACTCCAGCTCCACCTCTGACTCCAGCCCCACACCAGCTTTGCATCTGACTCCAACTTCATCTCCGCCTCTGACTTCAGCTCCACACCAGCTCTACCTCTGACTTCATTTCTGCCTCTGACTCCAGCTCTACACCATCTCTGCCTCTGACTTCAGCCCCACTTCCGCCTCCAACTCCGCCGCCAGCTCCACACCAGTTTCTGACTTCAGCTCCGCCTCTGACTCCAGCTCCACACCAGTTCTGCATCTGACCACAACTTCAGTTCCATCTCTGACTACAGCTTCTCCTCCAACTCCAGCTCCACACCATCTCTGCCACTGACTTCAGCTCCGCCTTCAATTTCGGCACCACACCAAATCTGCCTCTGACTTCAGCTCCGCCTCTGACTTGAGCTCCGCCTACAGCTCCAGCTCCGCCACCAACGCCTTTTCCATGATGACATATTTTCTTTGGTCCCACCGGGATTTGAACTCGGGTCGCTGGGGTGAGAGTCCAGAGCACTACCCACTATACCATGAAGACTTCACTAGTGTTGCAGGGAAGGAATGTACACTATATGGTTTAATGGAGCATTCTCTGACTCCACCACCAGCTCTGCCTCTGACTTCAGCTCCACCTCTGACTTCAGCACCGCCTCCAGCTCTGCCTCTGACTTCAGCTCCGCCTCCAGCTCTGCCTCTGACTTCAGCCCCACTTCCGCCTTTGACTCTGCCTCCAGCTCCAGACCTGCTCTGCCTCTGCCTTCAGCTCCGCCTCCAGCTCCACACCAGTCTCTGACATCAGCTCCACCTCCAACCCTGACTTCAGCTCTACCTCTGACTCCAGCTCCACACCAGTCTCTGACTTCAGCTCCACCTCTGACTTCAGCTCCACACCAGCTCTGCCTCCAACTCCAGCCCCACACCAGCTTTGCATCTGACTCCTACTTCATCGCCTCTGACTTCAGCTCCACACCAGCTCTACCTCTGACTTCATTTCTGCCTCTGACTCCAGCTCTACACCATCTCTGCCTCTGACTTCAGCCGGGATTTGAACTCGGGTCGCTGGGGTGAGAGTCCAGAGCACTATCCACTATACCATGAAGACTTCACTAGTGTTGCAGGGAAGGAATGTACACTATATGGTTTAATGGAGCATTCTCTGACTCCACCACCAGCTCTGCCTCTGACTTGAGCTGCATCTCTGACTTCAGCACCGCCTCCAGCTCTGCCTCTGACTTCAGCTCCGCCTCCAGCTCTGCCTCTGACTTCAGCCCCACTTCCGCCTTTGACTGTGCCACAACTTCAGTTCCATCTCTGACTACAGCTTCTCCTTTAGCTCCAGCTCCGCCACCAACGCCTTTTCCATGATGACATATTTTCTTTGGTCCCACCGGGATTTGAACTCGGGTCGCTGGGGTGAGAGTCCAGAGCACTATCCACTATACCATGAAGACTTCACTAGTGTTGCAGGGAAGGAATGTACACTATATGGTTTAATGGAGCATTCTCTGACTCCACCACCAGCTCTGCCTCTGACTTCAGCTCCACCTCTGACTTCAGCACTGCCTCCAGCTCTGCCTCTGACTTCAGCCCCACTTCCGCCTTTGACTCTGCCTCCAGCTCCAGACTTGCTCTGCGTCTGCCTTCAGCTCCGCCTCCAGCTCCACACCAGTCTCCGACTTCAGCTCCACCTCCAATCCTGACTTCAGCTCTACCTCTGACTCCAGCTCCACACCAGTCTCACTTCAGCTCCACCTCTGACTCCAGCCCCACACCAGATTTGCATCTGACTCCAACTTCATCTCCGCCTCTGACTACAGTTCCACACCAGCTCTACCTCTGACTTCATTTCTGCCTCTGACTCCAGCTCTACACCATCTCTGCCTCTGACTTCAGCCCCACTTCCGCCTTCAACTCCGCCGCCAGCTCCACACCAGTTTCTGACTTCAGCTCCACCTCTGACTCCAGCTCCACACCAGTTTCTGACTTCAGCTCCACCTCTGACTCCAGCTCCACACCAGTTCTGCATCTGACTTCAACTTCAGTTCCATCTCACACTACAGCTTCTCCTCCAACTCCAGTTCCACACCATCTCTGCCACTGACTTCAGCTCCGCTTCCAATTCCGGCGCCACACCAAATCTGCCTCTGACTTCAGGTCCGCCTCTGACTTCAGCTCCGCCTACAGCTCCAGCTCCGCCTCCAACACCTTTTCCATGATGACATATTTTCTTTGGTCCCACCGGGATTTGAACTCGGGTCGCTGGGGTGAGAGTCCAGAGCACTATCCACTATACCATTAACACTTCACTAGTGTTGCAGGGAAGGAATGTACACTATATGGTTTAATGGAGCATTCTCTGACTCCACCACCAGCTCTGCCTCTGACTTCAGCTCCACCTCTGACTTCAGCACCGCCTCCAGCTCTGCCTCTGACTTCAGCTCCGCCTCCAGCTCTGCCTCTGACTTCAGCCCCACTTCCGCCTTTGACTCTGCCTCCAGCTCCAGACCTGCTCTGCCTCTGCCTTCAGCTCCGCCTCCAGCTCCACACCAGTCTCTGACATCAGCTCCACCTCCAACCCTGACTTCAGCTCTACCTCTGACTCCAGCTCCACACCAGTCTCTGACTTCAGCTCCACCTCTGACTTCAGCTCCACAACAGCTCTGCCTCCAACTCCAGCCCCACACCAGCTTTGCATCTGACTCCTACTTCATCTCCGCCTCTGACTTCAGCTCCACACCAGCTCTACCTCTGACTTCATTTCTGCCTCTGACTCCAGCTCTACACCATCTCTGCCTCTGACTTCAGCCGGGATTTGAACTCGGGTCGCTGGGGTGAGAGTCCAGAGCACTATCCACTATACCATGAAGACTTCACTAGTGTTGCAGGGAAGGAATGTACACTATATGGTTTAATGGAGCATTCTCTGACTCCACCACCAGCTCTGCCTCTGACTTCAGCTCCACCTCTGACTTCAGCACCGCCTCCAGCTCTGCCTCTGACTTCAGCTCCGCCTCCAGCTCTGCCTCTGACTTCAGCCCCACTTCCGCCTTTGACTCTGCCTCCAGCTCCAGACCTGCTCTGCCTCTGCCTTCAGCTCCGCCTCCAGCTCCACACCAGTCTCTGACATCAGTCTCTGACATCAGCTCCACCTCCAACCCTGACTTCAGCTCTACCTCTGACTCCAGCTCCACACCAGTCTCTGACTTCAGCTCCACCTCTGACTTCAGCTCCACACCAGCTCTGCCTCCAACTCCAGCCCCACACCAGCTTTGCATCTGACTCCTACTTCATCGCCTCTGACTTCAGCTCCACACCAGCTCTACCTCTGACTTCATTTCTGCCTCTGACTCCAGCTCTACACCATCTCTGCCTCTGACTTCAGCCGGGATTTGAACTCGGGTCGCTGGGGTGAGAGTCCAGAGCACTATCCACTATACCATGAAGACTTCACTAGTGTTGCAGGGAAGGAATGTACACTATATGGTTTAATGGAGCATTCTCTGACTCCACCACCAGCTCTGCCTCTGACTTGAGCTGCATCTCTGACTTCAGCACCGCCTCCAGCTCTGCCTCTGACTTCAGCTCCGCCTCCAGCTCTGCCTCTGACTTCAGCCCCACTTCCGCCTTTGACTGTGCCACAACTTCAGTTCCATCTCTGACTACAGCTTCTCCTTTAGCTCCAGCTCCGCCACCAACGCCTTTTCCATGATGACATATTTTCTTTGGTCCCACCGGGATTTGAACTCGGGTCGCTGGGGTGAGAGTCCAGAGCACTATCCACTATACCATGAAGACTTCACTAGTGTTGCAGGGAAGGAATGTACACTATATGGTTTAATGGAGCATTCTCTGACTCCACCACCAGCTCTGCCTCTGACTTCAGCTCCACCTCTGACTTCAGCACTGCCTCCAGCTCTGCCTCTGACTTCAGCCCCACTTCCGCCTTTGACTCTGCCTCCAGCTCCAGACTTGCTCTGCGTCTGCCTTCAGCTCCGCCTCCAGCTCCACACCAGTCTCCGACTTCAGCTCCACCTCCAATCCTGACTTCAGCTCTACCTCTGACTCCAGCTCCACACCAGTCTCACTTCAGCTCCACCTCTGACTCCAGCCCCACACCAGATTTGCATCTGACTCCAACTTCATCTCCGCCTCTGACTACAGTTCCACACCAGCTCTACCTCTGACTTCATTTCTGCCTCTGACTCCAGCTCTACACCATCTCTGCCTCTGACTTCAGCCCCACTTCCGCCTTCAACTCCGCCGCCAGCTCCACACCAGTTTCTGACTTCAGCTCCACCTCTGACTCCAGCTCCACACCAGTTCTGCATCTGACTTCAACTTCAGTTCCATCTCACACTACAGCTTCTCCTCCAACTCCAGTTCCACACCATCTCTGCCACTGACTTCAGCTCCGCTTCCAATTCCGGCGCCACACCAAATCTGCCTCTGACTTCAGGTCCGCCTCTGACTTCAGCTCCGCCTACAGCTCCAGCTCCGCCTCCAACACCTTTTCCATGATGACATATTTTCTTTGGTCCCACCGGGATTTGAACTCGGGTCGCTAGGGTGAGAGTCCAGAGCACTATCCACTATACCATTAACACTTCACTAGTGTTGCAGGGAAGGAATGTACACTATATGGTTTAATGGAGCATTCTCTGACTCCACCACCAGCTCTGCCTCTGACTTCAGCTCCACCTCTGACTTCAGCACCGCCTCCAGCTCTGCCTCTGACTTCAGCTCCGCCTCCAGCTCTGCCTCTGACTTCAGCCCCACTTCCGCCTTTGACTCTGCCTCCAGCTCCAGACCTGCTCTGCCTCTGCCTTCAGCTCCGCCTCCAGCTCCACACCAGTCTCTGACATCAGCTCCACCTCCAACCCTGACTTCAGCTCTACCTCTGACTCCAGCTCCACACCAGTCTCTGACTTCAGCTCCACCTCTGACTTCAGCTCCACAACAGCTCTGCCTCCAACTCCAGCCCCACACCAGCTTTGCATCTGACTCCTACTTCATCTCCGCCTCTGACTTCAGCTCCACACCAGCTCTACCTCTGACTTCATTTCTGCCTCTGACTCCAGCTCTACACCATCTCTGCCTCTGACTTCAGCCGGGATTTGAACTCGGGTCGCTGGGGTGAGTCCAGAGCACTATCCACTATACCATGAAGACTTCACTAGTGTTGCAGGGAAGGAATGTACACTATATGGTTTAATGGAGCATTCTCTGACTCCACCACCAGCTCTGCCTCTGACTTCAGCTCCACCTCTGACTTCAGCTCCACCGCTGACTTCAGCTCCACACCAGCTCTGCCTCCAACTCCAGCCCCACACCAGCTTTGCATCTGACTCCTACTTCATCTCCGCCTCTGACTTCAGCTCCACACCAGCTCTACCTCTGACTTCATTTCTGCTTCTGACTCCAGCTCTACACCATCTCTGCCTCTGACTTCAGCCGGGATTTGAACTCGGGTCGCTGAGGTGAGAGTCCAGAGCACTATCCACTATACCAATAAGACTTCACTAGTGTTGCAGGGAAGGAATGTACACTATATGGTTTAATGGAGCATTCTCTGACTCCACCACCAGCTCTGCCTCTGACTTCAGCTCCACCTCTGACTTCAGCACCGCCTCCAGCTCTGCCTCTGACTTCAGCTCCGCCTCCAGCTCTGCCTCTGACTTCAGCCCCACTTCCGCCTTTGACTGTGCCTACAGCTCCAGACCTGCTCTGCCTCTGCCTTCAGCTCCGCCTCCAGCTCCACACCAGTCTCTGACTTCAGCTCCACCTCCAACCCTGACTTCAACTTTACCTCTGACTCCAGCTCCACACCAGTCTCTGACTTCAGCTCCACCTCTGACTCCAGCCCCACACCAGCTTTGCATCTGACTCCAACTTCATCTCCGCCTCTGACTTCAGCTGCACACCAGCTCTACCTCTGACTTCATTTCTGCCTCTGACTCCAGCTCTACACCATCTCTGCCTCTGACTTCAGCCCCACTTCCGCCTCCAACTCCGCCGCCAGCTCCACACCAGTTTCTGACTTCAGCTCCGCCTCTGACTCCAGCTCCACACCAGTTCTGCATCTGACCACAACTTCAGTTCCATCTCTGACTACAGCTTCTCCTCCAACTCCAGCTCCACACCATCTCTGCCACTGACTTCAGCTCCGCCTTCAATTTCGGCACCACACCAAATCTGCCTCTGACTTCAGCTCCGCCTCTGACTTCAGCTCCGCCTACAGCTCCAGCTCCGCCACCAACGCCTTTTCCATGATGACATATTTTCTTTGGTCCCACCGGGATTTGAACTCGGGTCGCTGGGGTGAGAGTCCAGAGCACTACCCACTATACCATGAAGACTTCACTAGTGTTGCAGGGAAGGAATGTACACTATATGGTTTAATGGAGCATTCTCTGACTCCACCACCAGCTCTGCCTCTGACTTCAGCTCCTCCTCTGACTTCAGCACCGCCTCCAGCTCTGCCTCTGACTTCAGCTCCGCCTCCAGCTCTGCCTCTGACTTCAGCCCCACTTCCGCCTTTGACTGTGCCTCCAGCTCCAGACCTGCTCTGCCTCTGCCTTCAGCTCCCCCTCCAGCTCCACACCAGTCTCTGACTTCAGCTCCACCTCCAACCCTGACTTCAGCTCTACCTCTGACTCCAGCTCCACACCAGTCTCTGACTTCAGCTCCACCTCTGACTTCAGCTCCACACAAGCTCTGCCTCCAACTCCAGCCCCACACCAGCTTTGCATCTGACTCCTACTTCATCTCCGCCTCTGACTTCAGCTCCACACCAGCTCTACCTCTGACTTCATTTCTGCCTCTGACTCCAGCTCTACACCATCTCTGCCTCTGACTTCAGCCGGGATTTGAACTCGGGTCGCTGGGGTGAGAGTCCAGAGCACTATCCACTATACCATGAAGACTTCACTAGTGTTGCAGGGAAGGAATGTACACTATATGGTTTAATGGAGCATTCTCTGACTCCACCACCAGCTCTGCCTCTGACTTGAGCTGCACCTCTGACTTCAGCACCGCCTCCAGCTCTGCCTCTGACTTCAGCTCCGCCTCCAGCTCTGCCTCTGACTTCAGCCCCACTTCCGCCTTTGATTGTGCCTACAGCTCCAGACCTGCTCTGCCTCTGCCTTCAGCTCCGCCTCCAGCTCCACACCAGTCTCCGACTTCAGCTCCACCTCCAACCCTGACTTCAGCTCTACCTCTGACTCCAGCTCCACACCAGTCTCACTTCAGCTCCACCTCTGACTCCAGCCCCACACCAGATTTGCATCTGACACCAACTTCATCTCCGCCTCTGACTTCAGCTCCACACCAGCTCTACCTCTGACTTCATGTCTGCCTCTGACTCCAGCTCTACACCATCTCTGCCTCTGACTTCAGCCCCACTTCCGCCTCACACTCCGCCGCCAGCTCCACACCAATTTCTGACTTCAGCTCTACCTCTGACTCCAGCTCCACACCAGTTCTGCATCTGACTTCAACTTCAGTTCCATCTCACACTACAGCTCCTCCTCCAGTTCCACACCATCTCTGCCACTTACTTCAGCTCCGCTTCCAATTCCGGCGCCACACCAAATCTGCCTCTGACTTCAGCTCCGCCTACAGCTCCAGCTCCGCCTCCAACACCTTTTCCATGATGACATATTTTCTTTGGTCCCACCGGGATTTGAACTCGGGTCGCTGGGGTGAGAGTCCAGAGCACTATCCACTATACCATTAAGACTTCACTAGTGTTGCAGGGAAGGAATGTACACTATATGGTTTAATGGAGCATTCTCTGACTCCACCACCAACTCTGCCTCTGACTTCAGCTCCACCTCTGACTTCAGCACCGCCTCCAGCTCTGCCTCTGACTTCAGCTCCGCCTCCAGCTCTGCCTCTGACTTCAGCCCCACTTCCGCCTTTGACTCTGCCTCCAGCTCCAGACTTGCTCTGCCTCTGCCTTCAGCTCCGCCTCCAGCTCCACACCAGTCTCTGACATCAGTTCCACCTCCAACCCTGACTTCAGCTCTACCTCTGACTCCAGCTCCACACCAATCTCACTTCAGCTCCACCTCTGACTCCAGCCCCACACCAGCTTTGCATCTGACTCCAACTTCATCTCCGCCACTGACTTCAGCTCCACACCAGCTCTACCTCTGACTTCATTTCTGCCTCTGACTCCAGCTCTACACCATCTCTGCCTCTGACTTTAGCCCCACTTCCGCCTCCAACTCCTCCGCCAGCTCCACACCAGTTTCTGACTTCAGCTCCACCTCTGACTCCAGCTCCACACCAGTTCTCCATCTGACTTCAACTTCAGTTCGATCTCACACTACAGCTCCTCCTCCAACTCCAGTTCCACACCATCTCTGCCACTGACTTCAGCTCCGCTTCCAATTCCGGCGCCACACCAAATCTGCCTCTGACTTCAGGTCCGCCTCTGACTTCAGCTCCGCCTACAGCTCCAGCTCCGCCTCCAACACCTTTTCCATGATGACATATTTTCTTTGGTCCCACCGGGATTTGAACTCGGGTCGCTGGGGTGAGAGTCCAGAGCACTATCCACTATACCATTAAGACTTCACTAGTGTTGCAGGGAAGGAATGTACACTATATGGTTTAATGGAGCATTCTCTGACCACCACCAGCTCTGCCTCTGACTTCAGCTCCACCTCTGACTTCAGCACCGCCTCCAGCTCTGCCTCTGACTTCAGCTCCGCCTCCAGCTCTGCCTCTGACTTCAGCCCCACTTCCGCCTTTGACTCTGCCTCCAGCTCCAGACCTGCTCTGCCTCTGCCTTCAGCTCCGCCTCCAGCTCCACACCAGTCTCTGACATCAGCTCCACCTCCAACCCTGACTTCAGCTCTACCTCTGACTCCAGCTCCACACCAGTCTCTGACTTCAGCTTCACCTCTGACTTCAGCTCCACACCAGCTCTGCCTCCAACTCCAGCCCCACACCAGCTTTGCATCTGACTCCTACTTCATCTCCGCCTCTGACTTCAGCTCCACACCAGCTCTACCTCTGACTTAATTTCTGCCTCTGACTCCAGCTCTACACCATCTCTGCCTCTGACTTCAGCCGGGATTTGAACTCGGGTCGCTGGGGTGAGAGTCCAGAGCACTATCCACTATACCATGAAGACGTCACTTGTGTTGCAGGGAAGGAATGTACACTATATGGTTTAATGGAGCATTCTCTGACTCCACCACCAGCTCTGCCTCTGACTTGAGCTGCACCTCTGACTTAAGCTCCGCCTCCAGCTCTGCCTCTGACTTCAGCCCCACTTCCGCCTTTGACTGTGCCTCCAGCTCAAGACCTGCTCTGCCTCTGCCTTCAGCTCCACCTCCAGCTCCACACCAGTCTCTGACTTCAGCTCCACCTCCAACCCTGACTTCAGCTCTACCTCTACCTCTGACTCCAGCTCCACACCAGTCTCTGACTCCAGCTCCACCTCTGACTCCAGCCCCACACCAGCTTTGCATCTGACTCCAACTTCATCTCCGCCTCTGACTTCAGCTCCACACCAGCTCTACCTCTGACTTCATTTCTGCCTCTGACTCCAGCTCTACACCATCTCTGCCTCTGACTTCAGCCGGGATTTGAACTCGGGTCGCTGGGGTGAGAGTCCAGAGCACTATCCACTATACCATGAAGACTTCACTAGTGTTGCAGGGAAGGAATGTACACTATATGGTTTAATGGAGCATTCTCTGACTCCACCACCAGCTCTGCCTCTGACTTGAGCTCCACCTCTGACTTCAGCACCGCCTCCAGCTCTGCCTCTGACTTCAGCTCCGCCTCCAGCTCTGCCTCTGACTTCAGCCCCA
This sequence comes from Syngnathus leptorhynchus, assembly GCF_054491065.1. Classification (NCBI taxonomy): domain Eukaryota; kingdom Metazoa; phylum Chordata; class Actinopteri; order Syngnathiformes; family Syngnathidae; genus Syngnathus; species Syngnathus leptorhynchus. The sequence goes on from NW_028232002.1 coordinate 529,519, forward strand.
CTTCCGCCTTTGACTCTGCCTCCAGCTCCAGACCTGCTCTGCCTCTGCCTTCAGCTCCGCCTCCAGCTCCACACCAGTCTCCGACTTCAGCTCCACCTCCAACCCTGACTTCAGCTCTGACTCCAGCTCCACACCAGTCTCACTTCAGCTCCACCTCTGACACCAGCCCCACACCAGATTTGCATCTGACTCCAACTTCATCTCCGCCTCTGACCTCAGCTCCACACCAGCTCTACCTCTGACTTCATGTCTGCCTCTGACTCCAGCTCTACACCATCTCTGCCTCTGACTTCAGCCCCACTTCCGCCTCCAACTCCGCCGCCAGCTCCACACCACTTTCTGACTTCAGCTCCTCCTCTGACTCCAGCTCCACACCAGTTCTGCATCTGACCACAAATTCAGTTCCATCTCACACTACAGCGCCTCCTCCAACTCCAGTTCCACACCATCTCTGCCACTTACTTCACCTCCGCTTCCAATTCCGGCGCCACACCAAATCTGCCTCTGACTTCAGGTCCGCCTCTGACTTCAGCTCCGCCTACAGCTCCAGCTTCGCCTCCAACACCTTTTCCATGATGACATATTTTCTTTGGTCCCACCGGGATTTGAACTCGGGTCGCTGGGGTGAGAGTCCAGAGCACTATCCACTATACCATTAAGACTTCACTAGTGTTGCAGGGAAGGAATGTACACTATATGGTTTAATGGAGCATTCTCTGACTCCACCACCAACTCTGCCTCTGACTTCAGCTCCACCTCTGACTTCAGCACCGCCTCCAGCTCTGCCTCTGACTTCAGCTCCGCCTCCAGCTCTTTCTCTGACTTCAGCCCCACTTCCGCCTTTGACTCTGCCTCCAGCTCCAGACTTGCTCTGCCTCTGCCTTCAGCTCCGCCTCCAGCTCCACACCAGTCTCTGACATCAGTTCCACCTCCAACCCTGACTTCAGCTCTACCTCTGACTCCAGCTCCACACCAGTCTCACTTCAGCTCCACCTCTGACTCCAGCCCCACACCAGCTTTGCATCTGACTCCAACCCCACACCAGCTTTGCATCTGACTCCTACTTCATCTCCGCCTCTGACTTCAGCTCCACACCAGCTCTACTTCTGACTTAATTTCTGCCTCTGACTCCAGCTCTACACCATCTCTGCCTCTGACTTCAGCCGGGATTTGAACTCTGGTCGCTGGGGTGAGAGTCCAGAGCACTATCCACTATACCATGAAGACTTCACTTGTGTTGCAGGGAAGGAATGTACACTATATGGTTTAATGGAGCATTCTCTGACTCCACCACCAGCTCTGCCTCTGACTTGAGCTGCACCTCTGACTTAAGCTCCGCCTCCAGCTCTGCCTCTGACTTCAGCCCCACTTCCGCCTTTGACTGTGCCTCCAGCTCAAGACCTGCTCTGCCTCTGCCTTCAGCTCCACCTCCAGCTCCACACCAGTCTCTGACTTCAGCTCCACCTCCAACCCTGACTTCAGCTCTACCTCTACCTCTGACTCCAGCTCCACACCAGTCTCTGACTCCAGCTCCACCTCTGACTCCAGCCCCACACCAGCTTTGCATCTGACTCCAACTTCATCTCCGCCTCTGACTTCAGCTCCACACCAGCTCTACCTCTGACTTCATTTCTGCCTCTGACTCCAGCTCTACACCATCTCTGCCTCTGACTTCAGCCGGGATTTGAACTCGGGTCGCTGGGGTGAGAGTCCAGAGCACTATCCACTATACCATGAAGACTTCACTAGTGTTGCAGGGAAGGAATGTACACTATATGGTTTAATGGAGCATTCTCTGACTCCACCACCAGCTCTGCCTCTGACTTGAGCTCCACCTCTGACTTCAGCACCGCCTCCAGCTCTGCCTCTGACTTCAGCTCCGCCTCCAGCTCTGCCTCTGACTTCAGCCCCACTTCCGCCTTTGACTCTGCCTCCAGCTCCAGACCTGCTCTGCCTCTGCCTTCAGCTCCGCCTCCAGCTCCACACCAGTCTCCGACTTCAGCTCCACCTCCAACCCTGACTTCAGCTCTGACTCCAGCTCCACACCAGTCTCACTTCAGCTCCACCTCTGACACCAGCCCCACACCAGATTTGCATCTGACTCCAACTTCATCTCCGCCTCTGACCTCAGCTCCACACCAGCTCTACCTCTGACTTCATGTCTGCCTCTGACTCCAGCTCTACACCATCTCTGCCTCTGACTTCAGCCCCACTTCCGCCTCCAACTCCGCCGCCAGCTCCACACCAGTTTCTGACTTCAGCTCCTCCTCTGACTCCAGCTCCACACCAGTTCTGCATCTGACCACAAATTCAGTTCCATCTCACACTACAGCGCCTCCTCCAACTCCAGTTCCACACCATCTCTGCCACTTACTTCACCTCCGCTTCCAATTCCGGCGCCACACCAAATCTGCCTCTGACTTCAGGTCCGCCTCTGACTTCAGCTCCGCCTACAGCTCCAGCTTCGCCTCCAACACCTTTTCCATGATGACATATTTTCTTTGGTCCCACCGGGATTTGAACTCGGGTCGCTGGGGTGAGAGTCCAGAGCACTATCCACTATACCATTAAGACTTCACTAGTGTTGCAGGGAAGGAATGTACACTATATGGTTTAATGGAGCATTCTCTGACTCCACCACCAACTCTGCCTCTGACTTCAGCTCCACCTCTGACTTCAGCACCGCCTCCAGCTCTGCCTCTGACTTCAGCTCCGCCTCCAGCTCTTTCTCTGACTTCAGCCCCACTTCCGCCTTTGACTCTGCCTCCAGCTCCAGACTTGCTCTGCCTCTGCCTTCAGCTCCGCCTCCAGCTCCACACCAGTCTCTGACATCAGTTCCACCTCCAACCCTGACTTCAGCTCTACCTCTGACTCCAGCTCCACACCAGTCTCACTTCAGCTCCACCTCTGACTCCAGCCCCACACCAGCTTTGCATCTGACTCCAACCCCACACCAGCTTTGCATCTGACTCCTACTTCATCTCCGCCTCTGACTTCAGCTCCACACCAGCTCTACTTCTGACTTAATTTCTGCCTCTGACTCCAGCTCTACACCATCTCTGCCTCTGACTTCAGCCGGGATTTGAACTCTGGTCGCTGGGGTGAGAGTCCAGAGCACTATCCACTATACCATGAAGACTTCACTTGTGTTGCAGGGAAGGAATGTACACTATATGGTTTAATGGAGCATTCTCTGACTCCACCACCAGCTCTGCCTCTGACTTGAGCTGCACCTCTGACTTCAGCACCGCCTCCAGCTCTGCCTCTGACTTCAGCTCCGCCTCCAGCTCTGCCTCTGACTTCAGCCCCACTTCCGCCTTTGACTGTGCCTCCAGCTCAAGACCTGCTCTGCCTCTGCCTTCAGCTCCGCCTCCAGCTCCACACCTGTCTCTGACTTCAGCTCCACCTCCAACCCTGACTTCAGCTCTACCTCTACCTCTGACTCCAGCTCCACACCAGTCTCTGACTCCAGCTCCACCTCTGACTCCAGCCCCACACCAGCTTTGCATCTGACTCCAACTTCATCTCCGCCTCTGACTTCAGCTCCACACCAGCTCTACCTCTGACTTCATTTCTGCCTCTGACTCCAGCTCTACACCATCTCTGCCTCTGACTTCAGCCCCACTTCCGCCTCCAACTCCGCCGCCAGCTCCACACCAGTTTCTGACTTCAGCTCCGCCTCTGACTCCAGCTCCACACCAGTTCTGCATCTGACCACAACTTCAGTTCCATCTCTGACTACAGCTTCTCCTCCAACTCCAGCTCCACACCATCTCTGCCACTGACTTCAGCTCCGCCTTCAATTTCGGCACCACACCAAATCTGCCTCTGACTTCAGCTCCGCCTCTGACTTGAGCTCCGCCTACAGCTCCAGCTCCGCCACCAACGCCTTTTCCATGATGACATATTTTCTTTGGTCCCACCGGGATTTGAACTCGGGTCGCTGGGGTGAGAGTCCAGAGCACTACCCACTATACCATGAAGACTTCACTAGTGTTGCAGGGAAGGAATGTACACTATATGGTTTAATGGAGCATTCTCTGACTCCACCACCAGCTCTGCCTCTGACTTCAGCTCCACCTCTGACTTCAGCACCGCCTCCAGCTCTGCCTCTGACTTCAGCTCCGCCTCCAGCTCTGCCTCTGACTTCAGCCCCACTTCCGCCTTTGACTCTGCCTCCAGCTCCAGACCTGCTCTGCCTCTGCCTTCAGCTCCGCCTCCAGCTCCACACCAGTCTCTGACATCAGCTCCACCTCCAACCCTGACTTCAGCTCTACCTCTGACTCCAGCTCCACACCAGTCTCTGACTTCAGCTCCACCTCTGACTTCAGCTCCACACCAGCTCTGCCTCCAACTCCAGCCCCACACCAGCTTTGCATCTGACTCCTACTTCATCGCCTCTGACTTCAGCTCCACACCAGCTCTACCTCTGACTTCATTTCTGCCTCTGACTCCAGCTCTACACCATCTCTGCCTCTGACTTCAGCCGGGATTTGAACTCGGGTCGCTGGGGTGAGAGTCCAGAGCACTATCCACTATACCATGAAGACTTCACTAGTGTTGCAGGGAAGGAATGTACACTATATGGTTTAATGGAGCATTCTCTGACTCCACCACCAGCTCTGCCTCTGACTTGAGCTGCATCTCTGACTTCAGCACCGCCTCCAGCTCTGCCTCTGACTTCAGCTCCGCCTCCAGCTCTGCCTCTGACTTCAGCCCCACTTCCGCCTTTGACTGTGCCACAACTTCAGTTCCATCTCTGACTACAGCTTCTCCTTTAGCTCCAGCTCCGCCACCAACGCCTTTTCCATGATGACATATTTTCTTTGGTCCCACCGGGATTTGAACTCGGGTCGCTGGGGTGAGAGTCCAGAGCACTATCCACTATACCATGAAGACTTCACTAGTGTTGCAGGGAAGGAATGTACACTATATGGTTTAATGGAGCATTCTCTGACTCCACCACCAGCTCTGCCTCTGACTTCAGCTCCACCTCTGACTTCAGCACTGCCTCCAGCTCTGCCTCTGACTTCAGCCCCACTTCCGCCTTTGACTCTGCCTCCAGCTCCAGACTTGCTCTGCGTCTGCCTTCAGCTCCGCCTCCAGCTCCACACCAGTCTCCGACTTCAGCTCCACCTCCAATCCTGACTTCAGCTCTACCTCTGACTCCAGCTCCACACCAGTCTCACTTCAGCTCCACCTCTGACTCCAGCCCCACACCAGATTTGCATCTGACTCCAACTTCATCTCCGCCTCTGACTACAGTTCCACACCAGCTCTACCTCTGACTTCATTTCTGCCTCTGACTCCAGCTCTACACCATCTCTGCCTCTGACTTCAGCCCCACTTCCGCCTTCAACTCCGCCGCCAGCTCCACACCAGTTTCTGACTTCAGCTCCACCTCTGACTCCAGCTCCACACCAGTTTCTGACTTCAGCTCCACCTCTGACTCCAGCTCCACACCGGTTCTGCATCTGACTTCAACTTCAGTTCCATCTCACACTACAGCTTCTCCTCCAACTCCAGTTCCACACCATCTCTGCCACTGACTTCAGCTCCGCTTCCAATTCCGGCGCCACACCAAATCTGCCTCTGACTTCAGGTCCGCCTCTGACTTCAGCTCCGCCTACAGCTCCAGCTCCGCCTCCAACACCTTTTCCATGATGACATATTTTCTTTGGTCCCACCGGGATTTGAACTCGGGTCGCTGGGGTGAGAGTCCAGAGCACTATCCACTATACCATTAACACTTCACTAGTGTTGCAGGGAAGGAATGTACACTATATGGTTTAATGGAGCATTCTCTGACTCCACCACCAACTCTGCCTCTGACTTCAGCTCCACCTCTGACTTCAGCACCGCCTCCAGCTCTGCCTCTGACTTCAGCTCCGCCTCCAGCTCTGCCTCTGACTTCAGCCCCACTTCCGCCTTTGACTCTGCCTCCAGCTCCAGACCTGCTCTGCCTCTGCCTTCAGCTCCGCCTCCAGCTCCACACCAGTCTCTGACATCAGCTCCACCTCCAACCCTGACTTCAGCTCTACCTCTGACTCCAGCTCCACACCAGTCTCTGACTTCAGCTCCACCTCTGACTTCAGCTCCACAACAGCTCTGCCTCCAACTCCAGCCCCACACCAGCTTTGCATCTGACTCCTACTTCATCTCCGCCTCTGACTTCAGCTCCACACCAGCTCTACCTCTGACTTCATTTCTGCCTCTGACTCCAGCTCTACACCATCTCTGCCTCTGACTTCAGCCGGGATTTGAACTCGGGTCGCTGGGGTGAGAGTCCAGAGCACTATCCACTATACCATGAAGACTTCACTAGTGTTGCAGGGAAGGAATGTACACTATATGGTTTAATGGAGCATTCTCTGACTCCACCACCAGCTCTGCCTCTGACTTCAGCTCCACCTCTGACTTCAGCACCGCCTCCAGCTCTGCCTCTGACTTCAGCTCCGCCTCCAGCTCTGCCTCTGACTTCAGCCCCACTTCCGCCTTTGACTCTGCCTCCAGCTCCAGACCTGCTCTGCCTCTGCCTTCAGCTCCGCCTCCAGCTCCACACCAGTCTCTGACATCAGTCTCTGACATCAGCTCCACCTCCAACCCTGACTTCAGCTCTACCTCTGACTCCAGCTCCACACCAGTCTCTGACTTCAGCTCCACCTCTGACTTCAGCTCCACACCAGCTCTGCCTCCAACTCCAGCCCCACACCAGCTTTGCATCTGACTCCTACTTCATCGCCTCTGACTTCAGCTCCACACCAGCTCTACCTCTGACTTCATTTCTGCCTCTGACTCCAGCTCTACACCATCTCTGCCTCTGACTTCAGCCGGGATTTGAACTCGGGTCGCTGGGGTGAGAGTCCAGAGCACTATCCACTATACCATGAAGACTTCACTAGTGTTGCAGGGAAGGAATGTACACTATATGGTTTAATGGAGCATTCTCTGACTCCACCACCAGCTCTGCCTCTGACTTGAGCTGCATCTCTGACTTCAGCACCGCCTCCAGCTCTGCCTCTGACTTCAGCTCCGCCTCCAGCTCTGCCTCTGACTTCAGCCCCACTTCCGCCTTTGACTGTGCCACAACTTCAGTTCCATCTCTGACTACAGCTTCTACTTTAGCTCCAGCTCCGCCACCAACGCCTTTTCCATGATGACATATTTTCTTTGGTCCCACCGGGATTTGAACTCGGGTCGCTGGGGTGAGAGTCCAGAGCACTATCCACTATACCATGAAGACTTCACTAGTGTTGCAGGGAAGGAATGTACACTATATGGTTTAATGGAGCATTCTCTGACTCCACCACCAGCTCTGCCTCTGACTTCAGCTCCACCTCTGACTTCAGCACTGCCTCCAGCTCTGCCTCTGACTTCAGCCCCACTTCCGCCTTTGACTCTGCCTCCAGCTCCAGACTTGCTCTGCGTCTGCCTTCAGCTCCGCCTCCAGCTCCACACCAGTCTCCGACTTCAGCTCCACCTCCAATCCTGACTTCAGCTCTACCTCTGACTCCAGCTCCACACCAGTCTCACTTCAGCTCCACCTCTGACTCCAGCCCCACACCAGATTTGCATCTGACTCCAACTTCATCTCCGCCTCTGACTACAGTTCCACACCAGCTCTACCTCTGACTTCATTTCTGCCTCTGACTCCAGCTCTACACCATCTCTGCCTCTGACTTCAGCCCCACTTCCGCCTTCAACTCCGCCGCCAGCTCCACACCAGTTTCTGACTTCAGCTCCACCTCTGACTCCAGCTCCACACCAGTTCTGCATCTGACTTCAACTTCAGTTCCATCTCACACTACAGCTTCTCCTCCAACTCCAGTTCCACACCATCTCTGCCACTGACTTCAGCTCCGCTTCCAATTCCGGCGCCACACCAAATCTGCCTCTGACTTCAGGTCCGCCTCTGACTTCAGCTCCGCCTACAGCTCCAGCTCCGCCTCCAACACCTTTTCCATGATGACATATTTTCTTTGGTCCCACCGGGATTTGAACTCGGGTCGCTAGGGTGAGAGTCCAGAGCACTATCCACTATACCATTAACACTTCACTAGTGTTGCAGGGAAGGAATGTACACTATATGGTTTAATGGAGCATTCTCTGACTCCACCACCAGCTCTGCCTCTGACTTCAGCTCCACCTCTGACTTCAGCACCGCCTCCAGCTCTGCCTCTGACTTCAGCTCCGCCTCCAGCTCTGCCTCTGACTTCAGCCCCACTTCCGCCTTTGACTCTGCCTCCAGCTCCAGACCTGCTCTGCCTCTGCCTTCAGCTCCGCCTCCAGCTCCACACCAGTCTCTGACATCAGCTCCACCTCCAACCCTGACTTCAGCTCTACCTCTGACTCCAGCTCCACACCAGTCTCTGACTTCAGCTCCACCTCTGACTTCAGCTCCACAACAGCTCTGCCTCCAACTCCAGCCCCACACCAGCTTTGCATCTGACTCCTACTTCATCTCCGCCTCTGACTTCAGCTCCACACCAGCTCTACCTCTGACTTCATTTCTGCCTCTGACTCCAGCTCTACACCATCTCTGCCTCTGACTTCAGCCGGGATTTGAACTCGGGTCGCTGGGGTGAGAGTCCAGAGCACTATCCACTATACCATGAAGACTTCACTAGTGTTGCAGGGAAGGAATGTACACTATATGGTTTAATGGAGCATTCTCTGACTCCACCACCAGCTCTGCCTCTGACTTCAGCTCCACCTCTGACTTCAGCTCCACCTCTGACTTCAGCTCCACACCAGCTCTGCCTCCAACTCCAGCCCCACACCAGCTTTGCATCTGACTCCTACTTCATCTCCGCCTCTGACTTCAGCTCCACACCAGCTCTACCTCTGACTTCATTTCTGCTTCTGACTCCAGCTCTACACCATCTCTGCCTCTGACTTCAGCCGGGATTTGAACTCGGGTCGCTGAGGTGAGAGTCCAGAGCACTATCCACTATACCAATAAGACTTCACTAGTGTTGCAGGGAAGGAATGTACACTATATGGTTTAATGGAGCATTCTCTGACTCCACCACCAGCTCTGCCTCTGACTTCAGCTCCACCTCTGACTTCAGCACCGCCTCCAGCTCTGCCTCTGACTTCAGCTCCGCCTCCAGCTCTGCCTCTGACTTCAGCCCCACTTCCGCCTTTGACTGTGCCTACAGCTCCAGACCTGCTCTGCCTCTGCCTTCAGCTCCGCCTCCAGCTCCACACCAGTCTCTGACTTCAGCTCCACCTCCAACCCTGACTTCAACTTTACCTCTGACTCCAGCTCCACACCAGTCTCTGACTTCAGCTCCACCTCTGACTCCAGCCCCACACCAGCTTTGCATCTGACTCCAACTTCATCTCCGCCTCTGACTTCAGCTCCACACCAGCTCTACCTCTGACTTCATTTCTGCCACTGACTCCAGCTCTACACCATCTCTGCCTCTGAGTTCAGCCCAACTTCCGCCTCCAACTCCGCCGCCAACTCCACACCAGTTTCTGACTTCAGCTCCGCCTCTGACTCCAGCTCCACACCAGTTCTGCATCTGACCACAACTTCAGTTCCATTTCTGACTACAGCTTCTCCTCCAACTCCAGCTCCACACCATCTCTGCCACTGACTTCAGCTCCGCCTCCAATTTCGGCACCACACCAAATCTGCCTCTGACTTCAGCCCCGCCTCTGACTTCAGCTCCGCCTACAGCTCCAGCTCCGCCACCAACGCCTTTTCCATGATGACATATTTTCTTTGGTCCAACCGGGATTTGAACTCGGGTCGCTGGGGTGAGAGTCCAGAGCACTATCCACTATACCATGAAGACTTTACTAGTGTTGCAGGGAGGGAATGTACACTATATGGTTTAATGGAGCATTCTCTGACTCCACCACCAGCTCTGCCTCTGACTTCAGCTCCACCTCTGACTTCAGCACCGCGTCCAGCTCTGCCTCTGACTTCAGCCCCGCCTCCAGCTCTGCCTCTGACTTCAGCCCCACTTCCGCCTTTGACTGTGCCTACAGCTCCAGACCTGCTCTGCCTCTGCCTTCAGCTCCACACCAGTCTCCGACTTCAGCTCCACCTCTGACTCCAGCTCCACACCAGTCTCACTTCAGCTCCACCTCTGACTCCAGCCCCACACCAGATTTGCATCTGACTCCAACTTCATCTCCGCCTCTGACTACAGTTCCACACCAGCTCTACCTCTGACTTCATTTCTGCCTCTGACTCCAGCTCTACACCATCTCTGCCTCTGAGTTCAGCCCCACTTCCGCCGCCAGCTCCACACCAGTTTCTGACTTCAGCTCCGCCTCTGACTCCAGCTCCACACCAGTTCTGCATCTGACCACAACTTCAGTTCCATCTCTGACTACAGCTTCTCCTTTAGCTCCAGCTCCGCCACCAACGCCTTTTCCATGATGACATATTTTCTTTGGTCCCACCGGGATTTGAACTCGGGTCGCTGGGGTGAGAGTCCAGAGCACTATCCACTATACCATGAAGACTTCACTAGTGTTGCAGGGAAGGAATGTACACTATATGGTTTAATGGAGCATTCTCTGACTCCACCACCAGCTCTGCCTCTGACTTCAGCTCCACCTCTGACTTCAGCACTGCCTCCAGCTCTGCCTCTGACTTCAGCCCCACTTCCGCCTTTGACTCTGCCACCAGCTCCAGACTTGCTCTGCGTCTGCCTTCAGCTCCGCCTCCAGCTCCACACCAGTCTCCGACTTCAGCTCCACCTCCAATCCTGACTTCAGCTCTACCTCTGACTCCAGCTCCACACCAGTCTCACTTCAGCTCCACCTCTGACTCCAGCCCCACACCAGATTTGCATCTGACTCCAACTTCATCTCCGCCTCTGACTACAGTTCCACACCAGCTCTACCTCTGACTTCATTTCTGCCTCTGACTCCAGCTCTACACCATCTCTGCCTCTGACTTCAGCCCCACTTCCGCCTTCAACTCCGCCGCCAGCTCCACACCAGTTTCTGACTTCAGCTCCACCTCTGACTCCAGCTCCACACCAGTTCTGCATCTGACTTCAACTTCAGTTCCATCTCACACTACAGCTTCTCCTCCAACTCCAGTTCCACACCATCTCTGCCACTGACTTCAGCTCCGCTTTCAATTCCGGCGCCACACCAAATCTGCCTCTGACTTCAGGTCGGCCTCTGACTTCAGCTCCGCCTACAGCTCCAGCTCCGCCTCCAACACCTTTTCCATGATGACATATTTTCTTTGGTCCCACCGGGATTTGAACTCGGGTCGCTGGGGTGAGAGTCCAGAGCACTATCCACTATACCATTAACACTTCACTAGTGTTGCAGGGAAGGAATGTACACTATATGGTTTAATGGAGCATTCTCTGACTCCACCACCAGCTCTGCCTCTGACTTCAGCTCCACCTCTGACTTCAGCACCGCCTCCAGCTCTGCCTCTGACTTCAGCTCCGCCTCCAGCTCTGCCTCTGACTTCAGCCCCACTTCCGCCTTTGACTCTGCCTCCAGCTCCAGACCTGCTCTGCCTCTGCCTTCAGCTCCGCCTCCAGCTCCACACCAGTCTCTGACATCAGCTCCACCTCCAACCCTGACTTCAGCTCTACCTCTGACTCCAGCTCCACACCAGTCTCTGACTTCAGCTCCACCTCTGACTTCAGCTCCACAACAGCTCTGCCTCCAACTCCAGCCCCACACCAGCTTTGCATCTGACTCCTACTTCATCTCCGCCTCTGACTTCAGCTCCACACCAGCTCTACCTCTGACTTCATTTCTGCCTCTGACTCCAGCTCTACACCATCTCTGCCTCTGAGTTCAGCCCCACTTCCGCCTCCAACTCCGCCGCCAGCTCCACACCAGTTTCTGACTTCAGCTCCGCCTCTGACTCCAGCTCCACACCAGTTCTGCATCTGACCACAACTTCAGTTCCATCTCTGACTACAGCTTCTCCTCCAACTCCAGCTCCACACCATCTCTGCCACTGACTTCAGCTCCGCCTCCAATTTCGGCACCACACCAAATCTGCCTCTGACTTCAGCTCCGCCTCTGACTTCAGCTCCGCCTACAGCTCCAGCTCCGCCACCAACGCCTTTTCCATGATGACATATTTTCTTTGGTCCCACCGAGATTTGAACTCGGGTCGCTGGGGTGAGAGTCCAGAGCACTATCCACTATACCATGAAGACTTTACTAGTGTTGCAGGGAAGGAATATACACTATATGGTTTAATGGAGCATTCTCTGACTCCACCACCAGCTCTGCCTCTGACTTCAGCTCCACATCTGACTTCAGCTCCACACCAGCTCTGCCTCCAACTCCAGCCCCACACCAGCTTTGCATCTGACTCCTACTTCATCTCCGCCTCTGACTTCAGCTCCACACCAGCTCTACCTCTGACTTCATTTCTGCTTCTGACTACAGCTCTACACCATCTCTTCCTCTGACTTCAGCCGGGATTTGAACTGCTGGGGTGAGAGTCCAGAGCACTATCCACTATACCATGAAGACTTCACTAGTGTTGCAGGGAAGGAATGTACACTATATGGTTTAATGGAGCATTCTCTGACTCCACCACCAGCTCTGCCTCTGACTTCAGCTCCACCTCTGACTTCAGCACCGCCTCCAGCTCTGCCTCTGACTTCAGCTCCGCCTCCAGCTCTGCCTCTGACTTCAGCCCCACTTCCGCCTTTGACTGTGCCTACAGCTCCAGACCTGCTCTGCCTCTGCCTTCAGCTCCGCCTCCAGCTCCACACCAGTCTCTGACTTCAGCTCCACCTCCAACCCTGACTTCAACTTTACCTCTGACTCCAGCTCCACACCAGTCTCACTTCAGCTCCACCTCTGACTCCAGCTCCACACCAGCTCTGCCTCCAACTTCATCTCCGCCTCTGACTTCAGCTCCACACCAGCTCTACCTCTGACTTCATTTCTGCCTCTGACTCCAGCTCTACACCATCTCTGCCTCTGACTTCAGCCCCACTTCCGCCTCCAACTCCGCCGCCAGCTCCACACCAGTTTCTGACTTCAGCTCCGCCTCTGACTCCAGCTCCACACCAGTTCTGCATCTGACCACAACTTCAGTTCCATCTCTGACTACAGCTTCTCCTCCAACTCCAGCTCCACACCATCTCTGCCACTGACTTCAGCTCTGCCTTCAATTTCGGCACCACACCAAATCTGCCTCTGACTTCAGGTCCGCCTCTGACTTCAACTCCGCCTACAGCTCCAGCTCCGCCACCAACGCCTTTTCCATGATGACATATTTTCTTTGGTCCCACCGGGATTTGAACTCGGGTCGCTGGGGTGAGAGTCCAGAGCACTATCCACTATACCATGAAGACTTCACTAGTGTTGCAGGGAAGGAATGTACACTATATGGTTTAATGGAGCATTCTCTGACTCCACCACCAGCTCTGCCTCTGACTTCAGCTCCACCTCTGACTTCAGCACCGCCTCCAGCTCTGCCTCTGACTTCAGCCCCACTTCCGCTTTTGACTCTGCCTCCAGCTCCAGATTTGCTCTGCCTCTGCCTTCAGCTCCACCTCCAGCTCCACACCAGTCTCCGACTTCAGCTCCACCTCCAACCCTGACTTCAGCTCTACCTCTGACTCCAGCTCCACACCAGTCTCACTTCAGCTCCACCTCTGACTCCAGCCCCACACCAGATTTGCATCTGACTCCAACTTCATTTCCGCCTCTGACTTCAGCTCCACACCAGCTCTACCTCTGACTTCATTTCTGCCTCTGACTCCAGCTCTACACCATCTCTGCCTCTGACTTCAGCCCCACTTCCGCCTCCAACTCCGCCGCCAGCTCCACACCAGTTTCTGACTTCAGCTCCCCTTCTGACTCCAGCTCCACACCAGTTTTGCATCTGACTTCAACTTCAGTTCCATCTCTGACTACAGCTCCTCCTCCAACTCCAGTTCCACACCATCTCTGCCACTGACTTCAGCTCCGCTTCCAATTCCGGCGCCACACCAAATCTGCCTCTGCCTTCAGCTCCACACCAGTCTCCGACTTCAGCTCCACCTCTGACTCCAGCTCCACACCAGTCTCACTTCAGCTCCACCTCTGACTCCAGCCCCAAACCAGATTTGCATCTGACTCCAACTTCATTTCCGCCTCTGACTACAGTTCCACACCAGCTCTACCTCTGACTTCATTTCTGCCTCTGACTCCAGCTCTACACCATCTCTGCCTCTGACTTCAGCCCCACTTCCGCCTCCATCTTCGCCGCCAGCTCCACAACAGTTTCTGACTTCAGCTCCGCCTCTGACTCCAGCTCCACACCAGTTCTGCATCTGACCACAACTTCAGTTCCATCTCTGACTACAGCTTCTCCTCCAACTCCAGCTCCACACCATCTCTGCCACTGACTTCAGCTCCGCCTCCAATTTCGGCACCACACCAAATCTGCCTCTGACTTCAGCTCCGCCTCTGACTTCAGCTCCGCCTACAGCTCCAGCTCCGCCACCAACGCCTTTTCCATGATGACATATTTTCTTTGATCCCACCGGGATTTGAACTCGGGTCGCTGGGGTGAGAGTCCAGAGCACTATCCACTATACCATGGAGACTTCACTAGTGTTGCAGGGAAGGAATGTACACTATATGGTTTAATGGAGCATTCTCTGACTCCACCACCAGCTCTGCCTCTGACTCCAGCTCCACACCAGTTCTGCATCTGACTTCAACTTCAGTTCCATCCCACACTACAGCTCCTCCTCCAACTCCAGTTCCACACCATCTCTGCCACTGACTTCAGCTCCGCTTCCAATTCCGGCGCCACACCAAATCTGCCTCTGACTTCAGCTCCGCCTACAGCTCCAGCTCCGCCTCCAACACCTTTTCCATGATGACATATTGTCTTTGGTCCCACCGGGATTTGAACTCGGGTCGCTGGGGTGAGAGTCCAGAGCACTATCCACTATACCATGAAGACTTTACTAGTGTTGCAGGGAAGGAATGTACACTATATGGTTTAATGGAGCATTCTCTGACTCCACCACCAGCTCTGCCTCTGACTTCAGCTCCACCTCTGACTTCAGCTCCACCTCTGACTTCAGCTCCACACCAGCTCTGCCTCCAACTCCAGCCCCACACCAGCTTTGCATCTGACTCCTACTTCATCTCCGCCTCTGACTTCAGCTCCACACCAGCTCTACCTCTGACTTCATTTCTGCTTCTGACTCCAGCTCTACACCATCTCTGCCTCTGACTTCAGCCGGGATTTGAACTGCTGGGGTGAGAGTCCAGAGCACTATCCACTATACCATGAAGACTTCA
This sequence comes from Syngnathus leptorhynchus, assembly GCF_054491065.1. Taxonomy (NCBI): domain Eukaryota; kingdom Metazoa; phylum Chordata; class Actinopteri; order Syngnathiformes; family Syngnathidae; genus Syngnathus; species Syngnathus leptorhynchus. The sequence continues at coordinate 544,786 of NW_028232002.1, forward strand.
CTAGTGTTGCAGGGAAGGAATGTACACTATATGGTTTAATGGAGCATTCTCTGACTCCACCACCAGCTCTGCCTCTGACTTCAGCTCCACCTCTGACTTCAGCACCGCCTCCAGCTCTGCCTCTGACTTCAGCTCCGCCTCCAGCTCTGCCTCTGACTTCAGCCCCACTTCCGCCTTTGACTGTGCCTACAGCTCCAGACCTGCTCTGCCTCTGCCTTCAGCTCCGCCTCCAGCTCCACACCAGTCTCTGACTTCAGCTCCACCTCCAACCCTGACTTCAACTTTACCTCTGACTCCAGCTCCACACCAGTCTCACTTCAGCTCCACCTCTGACTCCAGCTCTGCCTCCAACTCCAGCCCCACACCAGGTTTGCATCTGACTCTAACTTCATCTCCGCCTCTGACTTCAGCTCCACACCAGCTCTACCTCTGACTTCATTTCTGCCTCTGACTCCAGCTCTACACCATCTCTGCCTCTGACTTCAGCCCCACTTCCGCCGCCAGCTCCACACCAGTTTCTGACTTCAGCTCCGCCTCTGACTCCAGCTCCACACCAGTTCTGCATCTGACCACAACTTCAGTTCCATCTCTGACTACAGCTTCTCCTCCAACTCCAGCTCCACACCATCTCTGCCACTGACTTCAGCTCCGCCTTCAATTTCGGCACCACACCAAATCTGCCTCTGACTTCAGGTCCGCCTCTGACTTCAACTCCGCCTACAGCTCCAGCTCCGCCTCCAACACCTTTTCCATGATGACATATTTTCTTTGGTCCCACCGGGATTTGAACTCGGGTCGCTGGGGTGAGAGTCCAGAGCACTATCCACTATACCATGAAGACTTCACTAGTGTTGCAGGGAAGGAATGTACACTATATGGTTTAATGGAGCATTCTCTGACTCCACCACCAGCTCTGCCTCTGACTTCAGCTCCACCTCTGACTTCAGCACCGCCTCCAGCTCTGCCTCTGACTTCAGCTCCGCCTCCAGCTCTGCCTCTGACTTCAGCCCCACTTCCGCCTTTGACTCTGCCTCGAGCTCCAGACCTGCTCTGCCTCTGCCTTCAGCTCCACACCAGTCTCCGACTTCAGCTCCACCTCCAACCCTGACTTCAGCTCTACCTCTGACTCCAGCTCCACACCAGTCTCACTTCAGCTCCACCTCTGACTCCAGCCCCACACCAGATTTGCAACTGACTTCAACTTCATTTCCGCCTCTGACTACAGTTCCACACCAGCTCTACCTCTGACTTCATTCCTGCCTCTGACTCCAGCTCTACACCATCTCTGCCTCTGACTTCCGCCTCACTTCCGCCTCCATCTCCGCCGCCAGCTCCACACCAGTTTCTGACTTCAGCTCCGCCTCTGACTCCAGCTCCACACCAGTTCTGCATCTGACCACAACTTCAGTTCCATCTCTGACTACAGCTTCTCCTCCAACTCCAGCTCCACACCATCTCTGCCACTGACTTCAGCTCCGCCTCCAATTTCGGCACCACACCAAATCTGCCTCTGACTTCAGCTCCGCCTCTGACTTCAGCTCCGCCTACAGCTCCAGCTCCGCCACCAACGCCTTTTCCATGATGACATATTTTCTTTGGTCCCACCGGGATTTGAACTCGGGTCGCTGGGGTGAGAGTCCAGAGCACTATCCACTATACCATGAAGACTTCACTAGTGTTGCAGGGAAGGAATGTACACTATATGGTTTAATGGAGCATTCTCTGACTCCACCACCAGCTCTGCCTCTGACTTCAGCTCCACCTCTGACTTCAGCACCGCCTCCAGCTCTGCCTCTGACTTCAGCCCCACTTCCGCTTTTGACTCTGCCTCCAGCTCCAGATTTGCTCTGCCTCTGCCTTCAGCTCCACCTCCAGCTCCACACCAGTCTCCGACTTCAGCTCCACCTCCAACCCTGACTTCAGCTCTACCTCTGACTCCAGCTCCACACCAGTCTCACTTCAGCTCCACCTCTGACTCCAGCCCCACACCAGATTTGCATCTGACTCCAACTTCATTTCCGCCTCTGACTTCAGCTCCACACCAGCTCTACCTCTGACTTCATTTCTGCCTCTGACTCCAGCTCTACACCATCTCTGCCTCTGACTTCAGCCCCACTTCCGCCTCCAACTCCGCCGCCAGCTCCACACCAGTTTCTGACTTCAGCTCCCCTTCTGACTCCAGCTCCACACCAGTTTTGCATCTGACTTCAACTTCAGTTCCATCTCTGACTACAGCTCCTCCTCCAACTCCAGTTCCACACCATCTCTGCCACTGACTTCAGCTCCGCTTCCAATTCCGGCGCCACACCAAATCTGCCTCTGCCTTCAGCTCCACACCAGTCTCCGACTTCAGCTCCACCTCTGACTCCAGCTCCACACCAGTCTCACTTCAGCTCCACCTCTGACTCCAGCCCCAAACCAGATTTGCATCTGACTCCAACTTCATTTCCGCCTCTGACTACAGTTCCACACCAGCTCTACCTCTGACTTCATTTCTGCCTCTGACTCCAGCTCTACACCATCTCTGCCTCTGACTTCAGCCCCACTTCCGCCTCCATCTTCGCCGCCAGCTCCACAACAGTTTCTGACTTCAGCTCTGCCTCTGACTCCAGCTCCACACCAGTTCTGCATCTGACCACAACTTCAGTTCCATCTCTGACTACAGCTTCTCCTCCAACTCCAGCTCCACACCATCTCTGCCACTGACTTCAGCTCCGCCTCCAATTTCGGCACCACACCAAATCTGCCTCTGACTTCAGCTCCGCCTCTGACTTCAGCTCCGCCTACAGCTCCAGCTCCGCCACCAACGCCTTTTCCATGATGACATATTTTCTTTGATCCCACCGGGATTTGAACTCGGGTCGCTGGGGTGAGAGTCCAGAGCACTATCCACTATACCATGGAGACTTCACTAGTGTTGCAGGGAAGGAATGTACACTATATGGTTTAATGGAGCATTCTCTGACTCCACCACCAGCTCTGCCTCTGACTCCAGCTCCACACCAGTTCTGCATCTGACTTCAACTTCAGTTCCATCCCACACTACAGCTCCTCCTCCAACTCCAGTTCCACACCATCTCTGCCACTGACTTCAGCTCCGCTTCCAATTCCGGCGCCACACCAAATCTGCCTCTGACTTCAGCTCCGCCTACAGCTCCAGCTCCGCCTCCAACACCTTTTCCATGATGACATATTGTCTTTGGTCCCACCGGGATTTGAACTCGGGTCGCTGGGGTGAGAGTCCAGAGCACTATCCACTATACCATGAAGACTTTACTAGTGTTGCAGGGAAGGAATGTACACTATATGGTTTAATGGAGCATTCTCTGACTCCACCACCAGCTCTGCCTCTGACTTCAGCTCCACCTCTGACTTCAGCTCCACCTCTGACTTCAGCTCCACACCAGCTCTGCCTCCAACTCCAGCCCCACACCAGCTTTGCATCTGACTCCTACTTCATCTCCGCCTCTGACTTCAGCTCCACACCAGCTCTACCTCTGACTTCATTTCTGCTTCTGACTCCAGCTCTACACCATCTCTGCCTCTGACTTCAGCCGGGATTTGAACTGCTGGGGTGAGAGTCCAGAGCACTATCCACTATACCATGAAGACTTCACTAGTGTTGCAGGGAAGGAATGTACACTATATGGTTTAATGGAGCATTCTCTGACTCCACCACCAGCTCTGCCTCTGACTTCAGCTCCACCTCTGACTTCAGCACCGCCTCCAGCTCTGCCTCTGACTTCAGCTCCGCCTCCAGCTCTGCCTCTGACTTCAGCCCCACTTCCGCCTTTGACTGTGCCTACAGCTCCAGACCTGCTCTGCCTCTGCCTTCAGCTCTGCCTCCAGCTCCACACCAGTCTCTGACTTCAGCTCCACCTCCAACCCTGACTTCAACTTTACCTCTGACTCCAGCTCCACACCAGTCTCACTTCAGCTCCACCTCTGACTCCAGCTCTGCCTCCAACTCCAGCCCCACACCAGGTTTGCATCTGACTCTAACTTCATCTCCGCCTCTGACTTCAGCTCCACACCAGCTCTACCTCTGACTTCATTTCTGCCTCTGACTCCAGCTCTACACCATCTCTGCCTCTGACTTCAGCCCCACTTCCGCCGCCAGCTCCACACCAGTTTCTGACTTCAGCTCCGCCTCTGACTCCAGCTCCACACCAGTTCTGCATCTGACCACAACTTCAGTTCCATCTCTGACTACAGCTTCTCCTCCAACTCCAGCTCCACACCATCTCTGCCACTGACTTCAGCTCCGCCTTCAATTTCGGCACCACACCAAATCTGCCTCTGACTTCAGGTCCGCCTCTGACTTCAACTCCGCCTACAGCTCCAGCTCCGCCTCCAACACCTTTTCCATGATGACATATTTTCTTTGGTCCCACCGGGATTTGAACTCGGGTCGCTGGGGTGAGAGTCCAGAGCACTATCCACTATACCATGAAGACTTCACTAGTGTTGCAGGGAAGGAATGTACACTATATGGTTTAATGGAGCATTCTCTGACTCCACCACCAGCTCTGCCTCTGACTTCAGCTCCACCTCTGACTTCAGCACCGCCTCCAGCTCTGCCTCTGACTTCAGCTCCGCCTCCAGCTCTGCCTCTGACTTCAGCCCCACTTCCGCCTTTGACTCTGCCTCGAGCTCCAGACCTGCTCTGCCTCTGCCTTCAGCTCCACACCAGTCTCCGACTTCAGCTCCACCTCCAACCCTGACTTCAGCTCTACCTCTGACTCCAGCTCCACACCAGTCTCACTTCAGCTCCACCTCTGACTCCAGCCCCACACCAGATTTGCAACTGACTTCAACTTCATTTCCGCCTCTGACTACAGTTCCACACCAGCTCTACCTCTGACTTCATTCCTGCCTCTGACTCCAGCTCTACACCATCTCTGCCTCTGACTTCCGCCTCACTTCCGCCTCCATCTCCGCCGCCAGCTCCACACCAGTTTCTGACTTCAGCTCCGCCTCTGACTCCAGCTCCACACCAGTTCTGCATCTGACCACAACTTCAGTTCCATCTCTGACTACAGCTTCTCCTCCAACTCCAGCTCCACACCATCTCTGCCACTGACTTCAGCTCCGCCTCCAATTTCGGCACCACACCAAATCTGCCTCTGACTTCAGCTCCGCCTCTGACTTCAGCTCCGCCTACAGCTCCAGCTCCGCCACCAACGCCTTTTCCATGATGACATATTTTCTTTGGTCCCACCGGGATTTGAACTCGGGTCGCTGGGGTGAGAGTCCAGAGCACTATCCACTATACCATGAAGACTTCACTAGTGTTGCAGGGAAGGAATGTACACTATATGGTTTAATGGAGCATTCTCTGACTCCACCACCAGCTCTGCCTCTGACTTCAGCTCCACCTCTGACTTCAGCACCGCCTCCAGCTCTGCCTCTGACTTCAGCCCCACTTCCGCTTTTGACTCTGCCTCCAGCTCCAGATTTGCTCTGCCTCTGCCTTCAGCTCCACCTCCAGCTCCACACCAGTCTCCGACTTCAGCTCCACCTCCAACCCTGACTTCAGCTCTACCTCTGACTCCAGCTCCACACCAGTCTCACTTCAGCTCCACCTCTGACTCCAGCCCCACACCAGATTTGCATCTGACTCCAACTTCATTTCCGCCTCTGACTTCAGCTCCACACCAGCTCTACCTCTGACTTCATTTCTGCCTCTGACTCCAGCTCTACACCATCTCTGCCTCTGACTTCAGCCCCACTTCCGCCTCCAACTCCGCCGCCAGCTCCACACCAGTTTCTGACTTCAGCTCCCCTTCTGACTCCAGCTCCACACCAGTTTTGCATCTGACTTCAACTTCAGTTCCATCTCTGACTACAGCTCCTCCTCCAACTCCAGTTCCACACCATCTCTGCCACTGACTTCAGCTCCGCTTCCAATTCCGGCGCCACACCAAATCTGCCTCTGCCTTCAGCTCCACACCAGTCTCCGACTTCAGCTCCACCTCTGACTCCAGCTCCACACCAGTCTCACTTCAGCTCCACCTCTGACTCCAGCCCCAAACCAGATTTGCATCTGACTCCAACTTCATTTCCGCCTCTGACTACAGTTCCACACCAGCTCTACCTCTGACTTCATTTCTGCCTCTGACTCCAGCTCTACACCATCTCTGCCTCTGACTTCAGCCCCACTTCCGCCTCCATCTTCGCCGCCAGCTCCACAACAGTTTCTGACTTCAGCTCTGCCTCTGACTCCAGCTCCACACCAGTTCTGCATCTGACCACAACTTCAGTTCCATCTCTGACTACAGCTTCTCCTCCAACTCCAGCTCCACACCATCTCTGCCACTGACTTCAGCTCCGCCTCCAATTTCGGCACCACACCAAATCTGCCTCTGACTTCAGCTCCGCCTCTGACTTCAGCTCCGCCTACAGCTCCAGCTCCGCCACCAACGCCTTTTCCATGATGACATATTTTCTTTGATCCCACCGGGATTTGAACTCGGGTCGCTGGGGTGAGAGTCCAGAGCACTATCCACTATACCATGAAGACTTCACTAGTGTTGCAGGGAAGGAATGTACACTATATGGTTTAATGGAGCATTCTCTGACTCCACCACCAGCTCTGCCTCTGACTCCAGCTCCACACCAGTTCTGCATCTGACTTCAACTTCAGTTCCATCCCACACTACAGCTCCTCCTCCAACTCCAGTTCCACACCATCTCTGCCACTGACTTCAGCTCCGCTTCCAATTCCGGCGCCACACCAAATCTGCCTCTGACTTCAGCTCCGCCTACAGCTCCAGCTCCGCCTCCAACACCTTTTCCATGATGACATATTTTCTTTGGTCCCACCGGGATTTGAACTCGGGTCGCTGGGGTGAGAGTCCAGAGCACTATCCACTATACCATGAAGACTTTACTAGTGTTGCAGGGAAGGAATGTACACTATATGGTTTAATGGAGCATTCTCTGACTCCACCACCAGCTCTGCCTCTGACTTCAGCTCCACCTCTGACTTCAGCTCCACCTCTGACTTCAGCTCCACACCAGCTCTGCCTCCAACTCCAGCCCCACACCAGCTTTGCATCTGACTCCTACTTCATCTCCGCCTCTGACTTCAGCTCCACACCAGCTCTACCTCTGACTTCATTTCTGCTTCTGACTCCAGCTCTACACCATCTCTGCCTCTGACTTCAGCCGGGATTTGAACTGCTGGGGTGAGAGTCCAGAGCACTATCCACTATACCATGAAGACTTCACTAGTGTTGCAGGGAAGGAATGTACACTATATGGTTTAATGGAGCATTCTCTGACTCCACCACCAGCTCTGCCTCTGACTTCAGCTCCACCTCTGACTTCAGCACCGCCTCCAGCTCTGCCTCTGACTTCAGCTCCGCCTCCAGCTCTGCCTCTGACTTCAGCCCCACTTCCGCCTTTGACTGTGCCTACAGCTCCAGACCTGCTCTGCCTCTGCCTTCAGCTCCGCCTCCAGCTCCACACCAGTCTCTGACTTCAGCTCCACCTCCAACCCTGACTTCAACTTTACCTCTGACTCCAGCTCCACACCAGTCTCACTTCAGCTCCACCTCTGACTCCAGCTCTGCCTCCAACTCCAGCCCCACACCAGGTTTGCATCTGACTCTAACTTCATCTCCGCCTCTGACTTCAGCTCCACACCAGCTCTACCTCTGACTTCATTTCTGCCTCTGACTCCAGCTCTACACCATCTCTGCCTCTGACTTCAGCCCCACTTCCGCCTCCAACTCCGCCGCCAGCTCCACACCAGTTTCTGACTTCAGCTCCGCCTCTGACTCCAGCTCCACACCAGTTCTGCATCTGACCACAACTTCAGTTCCATCTCTGACTACAGCTTCTCCTCCAACTCCAGCTCCACACCATCTCTGCCACTGACTTCAGCTCCGCCTCCAATTTCGGCACCACACCAAATCTGCCTCTGACTTCAGCTCCGCCTCTGACTTCAGCTCCGCCTACAGCTCCAGCTCCGCCACCAACGCCTTTTCCATGATGACATATTTTCTTTGATCCCACCGGGATTTGAACTCGGGTCGCTGGGGTGAGAGTCCAGAGCACTATCCACTATACCATGGAGACTTCACTAGTGTTGCAGGGAAGGAATGTACACTATATGGTTTAATGGAGCATTCTCTGACTCCACCACCAGCTCTGCCTCTGACTCCAGCTCCACACCAGTTCTGCATCTGACTTCAACTTCAGTTCCATCCCACACTACAGCTCCTCCTCCAACTCCAGTTCCACACCATCTCTGCCACTGACTTCAGCTCCGCTTCCAATTCCGGCGCCACACCAAATCTGCCTCTGACTTCAGCTCCGCCTACAGCTCCAGCTCCGCCTCCAACACCTTTTCCATGATGACATATTGTCTTTGGTCCCACCGGGATTTGAACTCGGGTCGCTGGGGTGAGAGTCCAGAGCACTATCCACTATACCATGAAGACTTTACTAGTGTTGCAGGGAAGGAATGTACACTATATGGTTTAATGGAGCATTCTCTGACTCCACCACCAGCTCTGCCTCTGACTTCAGCTCCACCTCTGACTTCAGCTCCACCTCTGACTTCAGCTCCACACCAGCTCTGCCTCCAACTCCAGCCCCACACCAGCTTTGCATCTGACTCCTACTTCATCTCCGCCTCTGACTTCAGCTCCACACCAGCTCTACCTCTGACTTCATTTCTGCTTCTGACTCCAGCTCTACACCATCTCTGCCTCTGACTTCAGCCGGGATTTGAACTGCTGGGGTGAGAGTCCAGAGCACTATCCACTATACCATGAAGACTTCACTAGTGTTGCAGGGAAGGAATGTACACTATATGGTTTAATGGAGCATTCTCTGACTCCACCACCAGCTCTGCCTCTGACTTCAGCTCCACCTCTGACTTCAGCACCGCCTCCAGCTCTGCCTCTGACTTCAGCTCCGCCTCCAGCTCTGCCTCTGACTTCAGCCCCACTTCCGCCTTTGACTGTGCCTACAGCTCCAGACCTGCTCTGCCTCTGCCTTCAGCTCCGCCTCCAGCTCCACACCAGTCTCTGACTTCAGCTCCACCTCCAACCCTGACTTCAACTTTACCTCTGACTCCAGCTCCACACCAGTCTCACTTCAGCTCCACCTCTGACTCCAGCTCTGCCTCCAACTCCAGCCCCACACCAGGTTTGCATCTGACTCTAACTTCATCTCCGCCTCTGACTTCAGCTCCACACCAGCTCTACCTCTGACTTCATTTCTGCCTCTGACTCCAGCTCTACACCATCTCTGCCTCTGACTTCAGCCCCACTTCCGCCGCCAGCTCCACACCAGTTTCTGACTTCAGCTCCGCCTCTGACTCCAGCTCCACACCAGTTCTGCATCTGACCACAACTTCAGTTCCATCTCTGACTACAGCTTCTCCTCCAACTCCAGCTCCACACCATCTCTGCCACTGACTTCAGCTCCGCCTTCAATTTCGGCACCACACCAAATCTGCCTCTGACTTCAGGTCCGCCTCTGACTTCAACTCCGCCTACAGCTCCAGCTCCGCCTCCAACACCTTTTCCATGATGACATATTTTCTTTGGTCCCACCGGGATTTGAACTCGGGTCGCTGGGGTGAGAGTCCAGAGCACTATCCACTATACCATGAAGACTTCACTAGTGTTGCAGGGAAGGAATGTACACTATATGGTTTAATGGAGCATTCTCTGACTCCACCACCAGCTCTGCCTCTGACTTCAGCTCCACCTCTGACTTCAGCACCGCCTCCAGCTCTGCCTCTGACTTCAGCTCCGCCTCCAGCTCTGCCTCTGACTTCAGCCCCACTTCCGCCTTTGACTCTGCCTCGAGCTCCAGACCTGCTCTGCCTCTGCCTTCAGCTCCACACCAGTCTCCGACTTCAGCTCCACCTCCAACCCTGACTTCAGCTCTACCTCTGACTCCAGCTCCACACCAGTCTCACTTCAGCTCCACCTCTGACTCCAGCCCCACACCAGATTTGCAACTGACTTCAACTTCATTTCCGCCTCTGACTACAGTTCCACACCAGCTCTACCTCTGACTTCATTCCTGCCTCTGACTCCAGCTCTACACCATCTCTGCCTCTGACTTCCGCCTCACTTCCGCCTCCATCTCCGCCGCCAGCTCCACACCAGTTTCTGACTTCAGCTCCGCCTCTGACTCCAGCTCCACACCAGTTCTGCATCTGACCACAACTTCAGTTCCATCTCTGACTACAGCTTCTCCTCCAACTCCAGCTCCACACCATCTCTGCCACTGACTTCAGCTCCGCCTCCAATTTCGGCACCACACCAAATCTGCCTCTGACTTCAGCTCCGCCTCTGACTTCAGCTCCGCCTACAGCTCCAGCTCCGCCACCAACGCCTTTTCCATGATGACATATTTTCTTTGGTCCCACCGGGATTTGAACTCGGGTCGCTGGGGTGAGAGTCCAGAGCACTATCCACTATACCATGAAGACTTCACTAGTGTTGCAGGGAAGGAATGTACACTATATGGTTTAATGGAGCATTCTCTGACTCCACCACCAGCTCTGCCTCTGACTTCAGCTCCACCTCTGACTTCAGCACCGCCTCCAGCTCTGCCTCTGACTTCAGCCCCACTTCCGCTTTTGACTCTGCCTCCAGCTCCAGATTTGCTCTGCCTCTGCCTTCAGCTCCACCTCCAGCTCCACACCAGTCTCCGACTTCAGCTCCACCTCCAACCCTGACTTCAGCTCTACCTCTGACTCCAGCTCCACACCAGTCTCACTTCAGCTCCACCTCTGACTCCAGCCCCACACCAGATTTGCATCTGACTCCAACTTCATTTCCGCCTCTGACTTCAGCTCCACACCAGCTCTACCTCTGACTTCATTTCTGCCTCTGACTCCAGCTCTACACCATCTCTGCCTCTGACTTCAGCCCCACTTCCGCCTCCAACTCCGCCGCCAGCTCCACACCAGTTTCTGACTTCAGCTCCCCTTCTGACTCCAGCTCCACACCAGTTTTGCATCTGACTTCAACTTCAGTTCCATCTCTGACTACAGCTCCTCCTCCAACTCCAGTTCCACACCATCTCTGCCACTGACTTCAGCTCCGCTTCCAATTCCGGCGCCACACCAAATCTGCCTCTGCCTTCAGCTCCACACCAGTCTCCGACTTCAGCTCCACCTCTGACTCCAGCTCCACACCAGTCTCACTTCAGCTCCACCTCTGACTCCAGCCCCAAACCAGATTTGCATCTGACTCCAACTTCATTTCCGCCTCTGACTACAGTTCCACACCAGCTCTACCTCTGACTTCATTTCTGCCTCTGACTCCAGCTCTACACCATCTCTGCCTCTGACTTCAGCCCCACTTCCGCCTCCATCTTCGCCGCCAGCTCCACAACAGTTTCTGACTTCAGCTCTGCCTCTGACTCCAGCTCCACACCAGTTCTGCATCTGACCACAACTTCAGTTCCATCTCTGACTACAGCTTCTCCTCCAACTCCAGCTCCACACCATCTCTGCCACTGACTTCAGCTCCGCCTCCAATTTCGGCACCACACCAAATCTGCCTCTGACTTCAGCTCCGCCTCTGACTTCAGCTCCGCCTACAGCTCCAGCTCCGCCACCAACGCCTTTTCCATGATGACATATTTTCTTTGATCCCACCGGGATTTGAACTCGGGTCGCTGGGGTGAGAGTCCAGAGCACTATCCACTATACCATGAAGACTTCACTAGTGTTGCAGGGAAGGAATGTACACTATATGGTTTAATGGAGCATTCTCTGACTCCACCACCAGCTCTGCCTCTGACTCCAGCTCCACACCAGTTCTGCATCTGACTTCAACTTCAGTTCCATCCCACACTACAGCTCCTCCTCCAACTCCAGTTCCACACCATCTCTGCCACTGACTTCAGCTCCGCTTCCAATTCCGGCGCCACACCAAATCTGCCTCTGACTTCAGCTCCGCCTACAGCTCCAGCTCCGCCTCCAACACCTTTTCCATGATGACATATTTTCTTTGGTCCCACCGGGATTTGAACTCGGGTCGCTGGGGTGAGAGTCCAGAGCACTATCCACTATACCATGAAGACTTTACTAGTGTTGCAGGGAAGGAATGTACACTATATGGTTTAATGGAGCATTCTCTGACTCCACCACCAGCTCTGCCTCTGACTTCAGCTCCACCTCTGACTTCAGCTCCACCTCTGACTTCAGCTCCACACCAGCTCTGCCTCCAACTCCAGCCCCACACCAGCTTTGCATCTGACTCCTACTTCATCTCCGCCTCTGACTTCAGCTCCACACCAGCTCTACCTCTGACTTCATTTCTGCTTCTGACTCCAGCTCTACACCATCTCTGCCTCTGACTTCAGCCGGGATTTGAACTGCTGGGGTGAGAGTCCAGAGCACTATCCACTATACCATGAAGACTTCACTAGTGTTGCAGGGAAGGAATGTACACTATATGGTTTAATGGAGCATTCTCTGACTCCACCACCAGCTCTGCCTCTGACTTCAGCTCCACCTCTGACTTCAGCACCGCCTCCAGCTCTGCCTCTGACTTCAGCTCCGCCTCCAGCTCTGCCTCTGACTTCAGCCCCACTTCCGCCTTTGACTGTGCCTACAGCTCCAGACCTGCTCTGCCTCTGCCTTCAGCTCCGCCTCCAGCTCCACACCAGTCTCTGACTTCAGCTCCACCTCCAACCCTGACTTCAACTTTACCTCTGACTCCAGCTCCACACCAGTCTCACTTCAGCTCCACCTCTGACTCCAGCTCTGCCTCCAACTCCAGCCCCACACCAGGTTTGCATCTGACTCTAACTTCATCTCCGCCTCTGACTTCAGCTCCACACCAGCTCTACCTCTGACTTCATTTCTGCCTCTGACTCCAGCTCTACACCATCTCTGCCTCTGACTTCAGCCCCACTTCCGCCTCCAACTCCGCCGCCAGCTCCACACCAGTTTCTGACTTCAGCTCCGCCTCTGACTCCAGCTCCACACCAGCTCTACCTCTGACTTCATTTCTGCCTCTGACTCCAGCTCTACACCATCTCTGCCTCTGACTTCAGCCCCACTTCCGCCTCCAACTCCGCCGCCAGCTCCACACCAGTTTCTGACTTCAGCTCCGCCTCTGACTCCAGCTCCACACCAGTTCTGCATCTGACCACAACTTCAGTTCCATCTCTGACTACAGCTTCTCCTCCAACTCCAGCTCCACACCATCTCTGCCACTGACTTCAGCTCCGCCTCCAATTTCGGCACCACACCAAATCTGCCTCTGACTTCAGCTCCGCCTCTGACTTCAGCTCCGCCTACAGCTCCAGCTCCGCCACCAACGCCTTTTCCATGATGACATATTTTCTTTGATCCCACCGGGATTTGAACTCGGGTCGCTGGGGTGAGAGTCCAGAGCACTATCCACTATACCATGGAGACTTCACTAGTGTTGCAGGGAAGGAATGTACACTATATGGTTTAATGGAGCATTCTCTGACTCCACCACCAGCTCTGCCTCTGACTCCAGCTCCACACCAGTTCTGCATCTGACTTCAACTTCAGTTCCATCCCACACTACAGCTCCTCCTCCAACTCCAGTTCCACACCATCTCTGCCACTGACTTCAGCTCCGCTTCCAATTCCGGCGCCACACCAAATCTGCCTCTGACTTCAGCTCCGCCTACAGCTCCAGCTCCGCCTCCAACACCTTTTCCATGATGACATATTGTCTTTGGTCCCACCGGGATTTGAACTCGGGTCGCTGGGGTGAGAGTCCAGAGCACTATCCACTATACCATGAAGACTTTACTAGTGTTGCAGGGAAGGAATGTACACTATATGGTTTAATGGAGCATTCTCTGACTCCACCACCAGCTCTGCCTCTGACTTCAGCTCCACCTCTGACTTCAGCTCCACCTCTGACTTCAGCTCCACACCAGCTCTGCCTCCAACTCCAGCCCCACACCAGCTTTGCATCTGACTCCTACTTCATCTCCGCCTCTGACTTCAGCTCCACACCAGCTCTACCTCTGACTTCATTTCTGCTTCTGACTCCAGCTCTACACCATCTCTGCCTCTGACTTCAGCCGGGATTTGAACTGCTGGGGTGAGAGTCCAGAGCACTATCCACTATACCATGAAGACTTCACTAGTGTTGCAGGGAAGGAATGTACACTATATGGTTTAATGGAGCATTCTCTGACTCCACCACCAGCTCTGCCTCTGACTTCAGCTCCACCTCTGACTTCAGCACCGCCTCCAGCTCTGCCTCTGACTTCAGCTCCGCCTCCAGCTCTGCCTCTGACTTCAGCCCCACTTCCGCCTTTGACTGTGCCTACAGCTCCAGACCTGCTCTGCCTCTGCCTTCAGCTCCGCCTCCAGCTCCACACCAGTCTCTGACTTCAGCTCCACCTCCAACCCTGACTTCAACTTTACCTCTGACTCCAGCTCCACACCAGTCTCACTTCAGCTCCACCTCTGACTCCAGCTCTGCCTCCAACTCCAGCCCCACACCAGGTTTGCATCTGACTCTAACTTCATCTCCGCCTCTGACTTCAGCTCCACACCAGCTCTACCTCTGACTTCATTTCTGCCTCTGACTCCAGCTCTACACCATCTCTGCCTCTGACTTCAGCCCCACTTCCGCCGCCAGCTCCACACCAGTTTCTGACTTCAGCTCCGCCTCTGACTCCAGCTCCACACCAGTTCTGCATCTGACCACAACTTCAGTTCCATCTCTGACTACAGCTTCTCCTCCAACTCCAGCTCCACACCATCTCTGCCACTGACTTCAGCTCCGCCTTCAATTTCGGCACCACACCAAATCTGCCTCTGACTTCAGGTCCGCCTCTGACTTCAACTCCGCCTACAGCTCCAGCTCCGCCTCCAACACCTTTTCCATGATGACATATTTTCTTTGGTCCCACCGGGATTTGAACTCGGGTCGCTGGGGTGAGAGTCCAGAGCACTATCCACTATACCATGAAGACTTCACTAGTGTTGCAGGGAAGGAATGTACACTATATGGTTTAATGGAGCATTCTCTGACTCCACCACCAGCTCTGCCTCTGACTTCAGCTCCACCTCTGACTTCAGCACCGCCTCCAGCTCTGCCTCTGACTTCAGCTCCGCCTCCAGCTCTGCCTCTGACTTCAGCCCCACTTCCGCCTTTGACTCTGCCTCGAGCTCCAGACCTGCTCTGCCTCTGCCTTCAGCTCCACACCAGTCTCCGACTTCAGCTCCACCTCCAACCCTGACTTCAGCTCTACCTCTGACTCCAGCTCCACACCAGTCTCACTTCAGCTCCACCTCTGACTCCAGCCCCACACCAGATTTGCAACTGACTTCAACTTCATTTCCGCCTCTGACTACAGTTCCACACCAGCTCTACCTCTGACTTCATTCCTGCCTCTGACTCCAGCTCTACACCATCTCTGCCTCTGACTTCCGCCTCACTTCCGCCTCCATCTCCGCCGCCAGCTCCACACCAGTTTCTGACTTCAGCTCCGCCTCTGACTCCAGCTCCACACCAGTTCTGCATCTGACCACAACTTCAGTTCCATCTCTGACTACAGCTTCTCCTCCAACTCCAGCTCCACACCATCTCTGCCACTGACTTCAGCTCCGCCTCCAATTTCGGCACCACACCAAATCTGCCTCTGACTTCAGCTCCGCCTCTGACTTCAGCTCCGCCTACAGCTCCAGCTCCGCCACCAACGCCTTTTCCATGATGACATATTTTCTTTGGTCCCACCGGGATTTGAACTCGGGTCGCTGGGGTGAGAGTCCAGAGCACTATCCACTATACCATGAAGACTTCACTAGTGTTGCAGGGAAGGAATGTACACTATATGGTTTAATGGAGCATTCTCTGACTCCACCACCAGCTCTGCCTCTGACTTCAGCTCCACCTCTGACTTCAGCACCGCCTCCAGCTCTGCCTCTGACTTCAGCCCCACTTCCGCTTTTGACTCTGCCTCCAGCTCCAGATTTGCTCTGCCTCTGCCTTCAGCTCCACCTCCAGCTCCACACCAGTCTCCGACTTCAGCTCCACCTCCAACCCTGACTTCAGCTCTACCTCTGACTCCAGCTCCACACCAGTCTCACTTCAGCTCCACCTCTGACTCCAGCCCCACACCAGATTTGCATCTGACTCCAACTTCATTTCCGCCTCTGACTTCAGCTCCACACCAGCTCTACCTCTGACTTCATTTCTGCCTCTGACTCCAGCTCTACACCATCTCTGCCTCTGACTTCAGCCCCACTTCCGCCTCCAACTCCGCCGCCAGCTCCACACCAGTTTCTGACTTCAGCTCCCCTTCTGACTCCAGCTCCACACCAGTTTTGCATCTGACTTCAACTTCAGTTCCATCTCTGACTACAGCTCCTCCTCCAACTCCAGTTCCACACCATCTCTGCCACTGACTTCAGCTCCGCTTCCAATTCCGGCGCCACACCAAATCTGCCTCTGCCTTCAGCTCCACACCAGTCTCCGACTTCAGCTCCACCTCTGACTCCAGCTCCACACCAGTCTCACTTCAGCTCCACCTCTGACTCCAGCCCCAAACCAGATTTGCATCTGACTCCAACTTCATTTCCGCCTCTGACTACAGTTCCACACCAGCTCTACCTCTGACTTCATTTCTGCCTCTGACTCCAGCTCTACACCATCTCTGCCTCTGACTTCAGCCCCACTTCCGCCTCCATCTTCGCCGCCAGCTCCACAACAGTTTCTGACTTCAGCTCCGCCTCTGACTCCAGCTCCACACCAGTTCTGCATCTGACCACAACTTCAGTTCCATCTCTGACTACAGCTTCTCCTCCAACTCCAGCTCCACACCATCTCTGCCACTGACTTCAGCTCCGCCTCCAATTTCGGCACCACACCAAATCTGCCTCTGACTTCAGCTCCGCCTCTGACTTCAGCTCCGCCTACAGCTCCAGCTCCGCCACCAACGCCTTTTCCATGATGACATATTTTCTTTGATCCCACCGGGATTTGAACTCGGGTCGCTGGGGTGAGAGTCCAGAGCACTATCCACTATACCATGAAGACTTCACTAGTGTTGCAGGGAAGGAATGTACACTATATGGTTTAATGGAGCATTCTCTGACTCCACCACCAGCTCTGCCTCTGACTCCAGCTCCACACCAGTTCTGCATCTGACTTCAACTTCAGTTCCATCCCACACTACAGCTCCTCCTCCAACTCCAGTTCCACACCATCTCTGCCACTGACTTCAGCTCCGCTTCCAATTCCGGCGCCACACCAAATCTGCCTCTGACTTCAGCTCCGCCTACAGCTCCAGCTCCGCCTCCAACACCTTTTCCATGATGACATATTTTCTTTGGTCCCACCGGGATTTGAACTCGGGTCGCTGGGGTGAGAGTCCAGAGCACTATCCACTATACCATGAAGACTTTACTAGTGTTGCAGGGAAGGAATGTACACTATATGATTTAATGGAGCATTCTCTGACTCCACCACCAGCTCTGCCTCTGACTTCAGCTCCACCTCTGACTTCAGCTCCACCTCTGACTTCAGCTCCACACCAGCTCTGCCTCCAACTCCAGCCCCACACCAGCTTTGCATCTGACTCCTACTTCATCTCCGCCTCTGACTTCAGCTCCACACCAGCTCTACCTCTGACTTCATTTCTGCTTCTGACTCCAGCTCTACACCATCTCTGCCTCTGACTTCAGCCGGGATTTGAACTGCTGGGGTGAGAGTCCAGAGCACTATCCACTATACCATGAAGACTTCACTAGTGTTGCAGGGAAGGAATGTACACTATATGGTTTAATGGACCATTCTCTGACTCTACCACCAGCTCTGCCTCTGACTTCAGCTCCACCTCTGACTTCAGCACCGCCTCCAGCTCTGCCTCTGACTTCAGCTCCGCCTCCAGCTCTGCCTCTGACTTCAGCCCCACTTCCGCCTTTGACTGTGCCTACAGCTCCAGACCTGCTCTGCCTCTGCCTTCAGCTCCGCCTCCAGCTCCACACCAGTCTCTGACTTCAGCTTCACCTCCAACCCTGACTTCAACTTTACCTCTGACTCCAGCTCCACACCAGTCTCACTTCAGCTCCACCTCTGACTCCAGCTCCACACCAGCTCTGCCTCCAACTCCAGCCCCACACCAGGTTTGCATCTGACTCTAACTTCATCTCCGCCTCTGACTTCAGCTCCACACCAGCTCTACCTCTGACTTCATTTCTGCCTCTGACTCCAGCTCTACACCATCTCTGCCTCTGAGTTCAGCCCCACTTCCGCCTCCATCTCCGCCGCCAGCTCCACACCAGTTTCTGACTTCAGCTCCGCCTCTGACTACAGCTCCACACCAGTTCTGCATCTGACCACAACTTCAGTTCCATCTCTGACTACAGCTTCTCCTCCAACTCCAGCTCCACACCATCTCTGCCACTGACTTCAGCTCCGCCTCCAATTTCGGCACCACACCAAATCTGCCTCTGACTTCAGCTCCGCCTCTGACTTCAGCTCCGCCTACAGCTCCAGCTCCGCCACCAACGCCTTTTCCATGATGACATATTTTCTTTGGTCCCACCGGGATTTGAACTCGGGTCGCTGGGGTGAGAGTCCAGAGCACTATCCACTATACCATGAAGACTTTACTAGTGTTGCAGGGAAGGAATGTACACTATATGGTTTAATGGAGCATTCTCTGACTCCACCACCAGCTCTGCCTCTGACTTCAGCTCCACCTCTGACTTCAGCTCCACACCAGCTCTGCCTCCAACTCCAGCCCCACACCAGCTTTGCATCTGACTCCTACTTCATCTCCGCCTCTGACTTCAGCTCCACACCAGCTCTACCTCTGACTTCATTTCTGCCTCTGACTCCAGCTCTACACCATCTCTGCCTCTGACTTCAGCCGGGATTTGAACTCGGGTCGCTGGGGTGAGAGTCCAGAGCACTATCCACTATGCCATGAAGACTTCACTAGTGTTGCAGGGAAGGAATGTACACTATATGGTTTAATGGAGCATTCTCTGACTCCACCACCAGCTCTGCCTCTGACTCCAGCTCCACACCAGTTCTGCATCTGACTTCAACTTCAGTTCCATCCCACACTACAGCTCCTCCTCCAACTCCAGTTCCACACCATCTCTGCCACTGACTTCAGCTCCGCTTCCAATTCCGGCGCCACACCAAATCTGCCTCTGACTTCAGCTCCGCCTACAGCTCCAGCTCCGCCTCCAACACCTTTTCCATGATGACATATTTTCTTTGGTCCCACCGGGATTTGAACTCGGGTCGCTGGGGTGAGAGTCCAGAGCACTATCCACTATACCATGAAGACTTTACTAGTGTTGCAGGGAAGGAATGTACACTATATGGTTTAATGGAGCATTCTCTGACTCCACCACCAGCTCTGCCTCTGACTTCAGCTCCACCTCTGACTTCAGCTCCACCTCTGACTTCAGCTCCACACCAGCTCTGCCTCCAACTCCAGCCCCACACCAGCTTTGCATCTGACTCCTACTTCATCTCCGCCTCTGACTTCAGCTCCACACCAGCTCTACCTCTGACTTCATTTCTGCTTCTGACTCCAGCTCTACACCATCTCTGCCTCTGACTTCAGCCGGGATTTGAACTGCTGGGGTGAGAGTCCAGAGCACTATCCACTAGTCAAGTCAAGTCAAGTCAAGTTTATTTGTATAGCCCTAAATCACAAGCAGTCTCAAAGGGCTTCACATAGACAATCAATTGACAATTATTCTCAAAGCATCCCCTGATCTTGGGCTCCCAAAAGGGCAAGGAAAAACTCAAAAACCCCTACCAGGGGAAAAATGAGAAACCTTGAGAAGGGACCACAGATGGAAGGATCCCCCTTTCAGGATCACCAGGCTGCAATGGATGCAAAGAGGGCACATAAAATACATCATATGGAAATCAAAAAGTGGATGTCCAGGCCAAAGCGAAGAGCTGTCGGAGGTGCCTTCGATTGTCCTGGCAGTGTCCTCTAGGAGGGTATTCCGCTGCAGATCCCTCATGCTGAATTGGTCCACGAGAATCTAGATAGCCGTCGTCAGCTTGGGTGTCACCTAACCACCTCCCCAGCCGGGGAGGGGTGGGGGGAGTGGGGTCGGGGAGAGGGAGCAAAAACAAACTCCAGCCGAATCGGCTACTACAGGTTAATTAAAGGCCACATCATAAAAATACGTCTTTAAACGTGTCTTAAATATTTCTACTGAGGTAGCAGTTCTAATATCCATTGGCAGGGCATTCCAGAGCTCTGGAGCCCGAATAGAAAATGCTCTAGCCCCTGCAGACATTTTCTTGGCCCTCGGTGTCACTAAAAGACTAGCGTTTTGCGAACGAAGGTTACGAGACGGAACATAAGGAAAAACTAAGTCGACGAGATATGAAGGCGCTAAGCCATGCAATGATTTATAGGTTAATAGAAGAACCTTGAAGTCACATCTTAAATGGACCGGGAGCCAGTGTAAATTGGCTAATATTGGGGTAATGTGATCAAATTTTCTTGTCCGTGAGAGCAGCCTTGCAGCAGCATTTTGTACTAACTGTAGACTTTTGATGCTGGACTTGGGAAGACCAGAGAATAATGCATTACAGTAGTCCAGGCGCGACGTGATGAATGCATGTATAATAATTTCGGCATCACCGGTCGAGAGGATTGGGCGAATCTTAGCAATATTACGAAGGTGAAAAAATGCTATTCTGGTTATATTCTTAATGTGCTTTTGAAAGGAGAGCGTTTGGTCAAATATTACCCCGAGATTAGTTACAGTATCACTCTGAGTGATAGTACGGTTATCTAGAGTTATAGCGGTTTCCTTAAATAGATGTTGATAACGAGCTGGACCAATTATCAACATTTCAGTTTTATCTGGGTTCAGACGAAGGAAGTTGAGAGACATCCATTGCTTGATCTCCGCAAGGCATGCCTCAAGATTACAACAGTCCCACGGATCTGTCATTGATAATGGCATATATAATTGGGTGTCATCCGCGTAACATTGAAAGCTAATATTATATTTACGTATTATGTTCCCAAGCGGAGTCATATAAATATTAAATAGAATTGGTCCTAGTACCGATCCCTGAGGGACACCACACGTAACTTTATAGAGCTCAGAGGACGCATTGCCATGGACCACACGGTGCGTCCTGTCCGATAGATACGAATGAAACCAGCCTAGTGCTGACCCCAAAATACCGACACTACCTTTAAGACGCTCTAGTAAAATATTGAAGTCAACAGTGTCGAAAGCAGCACTAAGATCGAGTAGTAACAATACCGATGAAGTATTTGAATCCATAGCTAAGAGGAGATCATTAGTCACTTTAGCAAGTGCTGTCTCAGTGGAATGATTAGCTCTAAACCCAGACTGAAAAGATTCATATCGATTATTAGCGACCATGTAATCAATAAGCTGCTGCGCTACTACTTTTTCAAGCAGTTTTGCTATGAATGGGAGATTTGAAACTGGCCTATAGTTACTGAGACAGTCCGGGTCAAGATTTGGTCGCTTAAGTAGCGGTTTAATAATGGCAGTTTTAAAGGCTGTTGGCACTATCCCAGAGGAGATAGACAGATTAATTATATTTGAAACGGACGGTCCTAAGATTTGAAATAATTCTTTAAATAGTTTGGTTGGAAGCGGGTCAAGTAAACATGTTGTTTGTTTAGCCGCACTAACTAATTGTGAAAGCCTTTCGAGGGACACGCTTTTAAAATTTGAAAGGGTTATTGCATGATCGTCGGCGCCGGTAATCGGCGGTCCCGACTGAGTGATCGGAATGGTCATCTTGATCTCATCCCTAATGGATTCAATCTTTCGAGCAAAAAATTTCATGAACTCGTCAGCCGAGTGAAAGGAGCCATCGGGGGTTGGCTGGCGTAGTGTTAGCTTTGCCACCGTATCAAATAGGTATTTAGGATTGTTCTTATTGAGATTAATGACCTGCGAAAAATAACGAGTTTTTGCTAAAATAAGCGCATCTTTATATTTCAGGAGGCTGTCGCGCCATGCCTGATGGAAAACCTCAAGTTTGGTTAAACGCCATTTGCGCTCATGCTTTCTACTTAATTGTTTAAGCGAACGTGTTTCATCTGTGAACCACGGAGTAGGCTGTCTACGGCGAGTTTTTAGACGTAGCGGCGCCACAGAATCAATGGCATTTAACAATGTAGCATTGAATTCATTTGTAAGATTATCAATAGAGCCGGTATATGAGGGCAATACGGCAGTTGCTGGTGGCAGTAGCCCAGATAGCGCAGTCGCAGTCATGGAGTTAATATTACGGCTGCTATAATTCTGATTGCTCTCTTGTCTTTGACTAAGAACTAAAATTTCAAATTTTATTAAGTAGTGATCAGACAAAACAGTAGTGTAAGGCAGTACTGTTATATTAGAGGTTGCCAGTCCTCGGGATAATACCAAATCTAAGGTATTACCATTCTTGTGCGTTGCTACCTGTACGGCTTGCGTAAAACCAAACGTATCAATTAGAGTCTGAAACGCCGAAGTAAGTGGCTCTGACGGTAAATTCATGTGGACGTTAAAATCGCCCATGATTATTATATTATCCGCGTTTGTCACTAGATCAGCCACGAATTCTGAAAATTCATCCAGGAAGCTAGCGTAAGCCCCAGGTGGACGGTAAATAACAGCAAGATAAAATGACGGTAAAGCGGTGGATCGGACAGTGAGAACTTCAAATGTTTTAAATATGTTAATCGAACGAGGCGTAAATCTAAGATCGGAATTTGAGATGAGGGCAACACCCCCACCCTTTTTTCGAGGACGCGCCACATGCGAGCTCACAAAATTTGGAGGCGAGGCCTCATTAAGCGGTAGCAGGTCATTAGGTTTTAACCAGGTCTCGCAAAGACCAAATATATTTAGATTATGTTCCGTGATGAGGTCATTAACGAGAACCGCTTTTGTATGAAGCGATCTAATATTCATAAAGCCAAGTTTAAGTGTAATCGGTTGGTCAGGGTTTGTATTTATCGGAGGAGTTTTGAACGAAATGAAAGTGAGGTTGTGTTCTCTAGGCCTGACATCACCTCTCAATTGTTTATTCGCGCGGTGGGACGATACGACCGTAGGAATTTGATAGTAAATATTTGGTACACACGTAATATTATCTGAAACAGTCACCATATCATCAGCTATACTGGTCGGCGTGGAGCTTTTGGATTTGTCTGCCACCTCAGTAGAAAGCGCGATCATGTGGACTGTAGCACTATTCAAACTGTTACGCTTTAGTCTACACAAGGAGCTATGTGCATGCTGGAAGTCTAGCCTAGCGCTAGTTAACTTTAACTTAACTGACTCCAAACCCATCCTGACAGGTGGTCTAATCACCTGTGCTCCGGCCTGCTCTAAGGTGACCTGTCATGAGTGGCTCAAACAGTAATCTATATTTCTAGAAAGAGTGAAGGCGCCTTCACGGTTAGGATGAAGGCCGTCCTTCCTCAGCAGGTCGGGGCGGCCCCAGAAGGAGGGCCAGTTATCTATGAAATACAGTCCCTGCTTTTTACAGAACCCAGCCATCCATCGATTAAGGGAGACTAATCTACTAAACCTCTCATCAGAGCCTCTCCCAGGCAGGGGGCCAGAGACAAATACTCGATGCCGACTCATCTTTCTGGCGAGATCACAAGTCCTCGCTATGTTTCTCTTTGTGATCTCAGATTGCCTCATCCTAACATCATTGGCGCCGACGTGTATCACTATATCAGAGTAGCTAGTGTTGTTGGAACTACGCTGTTGACTAGTCCTATTGCGAGTCAGCTCCCTAAGATTAGCTTCTATGTCGGGTGCTCTGCCCCCAGGAATACACATTACCGTGGCTGGATTTTTAAGCGTGATATTTCGGGTAATGGAGTCACCTATGACCAAGGTGCGAGGGCCAGTAGACCGAGATGACTTTGGACGGCTATGCGTCTTACCTGGCTCATCGCGATTAGCAAGCCGCTTGGGGCTAATGCTAACGGGGCTAGCGGGCTGACTACAGTCCGCGACTGTGTCCGCCACATCTACTGTTATCGCACTATTCTGCTCTAACTGGCGGACACGTCCCTCTAGCAGGGACAACCTCTCTAAAAGAAGGTTGCAGTTGGTGCACGAAGCAGTACAAACTTCTTGTTCCGCAGACATACTTCCGCGTCCGATGATCGACAGTAGATAGTAGTAGTAGATCACTATACCATGAAGACTTCACTAGTGTTGCAGGGAAGGAATGTACACTATATGGTTTAATGGAGCATTCTCTGACTCCACCACCAGCTCTGCCTCTGACTTCAGCTCCACCTCTGACTTCAGCACCGCCTCCAGCTCTGCCTCTGACTTCAGCTCCGCCTCCAGCTCTGCCTCTGACTTCAGCCCCACTTCCGCCTTTGACTGTGCCTACAGCTCCAGACCTGCTCTGCCTCTGCCTTCAGCTCCGCCTCCAGCTCCACACCAGTCTCTGACTTCAGCTCCACCTCCAACCCTGACTTCAACTTTACCTCTGACTCCAGCTCCACACCAGTCTCACTTCAGCTCCACCTCTGACTCCAGCTCCACACCAGCTCTGCCTCCAACTCTAGCCCCACACCAGGTTTGCATCTGACTCTAACTTCATCTCCGCCTCTGACTTCAGCTCCACACCAGCTCTACCTCTGACTTCATTTCTGCCTCTGACTCCAGCTCTACACCATCTCTGCCTCTGACTTCAGCCCCACTTCCGCCTCCAACTCCGCCGCCAGCTCCACACCAGTTTCTGACTTCAGCTCCGCCTCTGACTCCAGCTCCACACCAGTTCTGCATCTGACCACAACTTCAGTTCCATCTCTGACTACAGCTTCTCCTCCAACTCCAGCTCCACACCATCTCTGCCACTGACTTCAGCTCCGCCTTCAATTTCGGCACCACACCAAATCTGCCTCTGACTTCAGGTCCGCCTCTGACTTCAACTCCGCCTACAGCTCCAGCTCCGCCACCAACGCCTTTTCCATGATGACATATTTTCTTTGGTCCCACCGGGATTTGAACTCGGGTCGCTGGGGTGAGAGTCCAGAGCACTATCCACTATACCATGAAGACTTCACTAGTGTTGCAGGGAAGGAATGTACACTATATGGTTAAATGGAGCATTCTCTGACTCCACCACCAGCTCTGCCTCTGACTTCAGCTCCACCTCTGACTTCAGCACCGCCTCCAGCTCTGCCTCTGACTTCAGCTCCGCCTCCAGCTCTGCCTCTGACTTCAGCCCCACTTCCGCCTTTGACTCTGCCTCGAGCTCCAGACCTGCTCTGCCTCTGCCTTCAGCTCCACACCAGTCTCCGACTTCAGCTCCACCTCCAACCCTGACTTCAGCTCCACCTCTGACTCCAGCCCCACACCAGATTTGCATCTGACACCAACTTCATTTCCGCCTCTGACTACAGTTCCACACCAGCTCTACCTCTGACTTCATTTCTGCCTCTGACTCCAGCTCTACACCATCTCTGCCTCTGAGTTCAGCCCCACTTCCGCCTCCATCTCCGCCGCCAGCTCCACACCAGTTTCTGACTTCAGCTCCGCCTCTGACTACAGCTCCACACCAGTTCTGCATCTGACCACAACTTCAGTTCCATCTCTGACTACAGCTTCTCCTCCAACTCCAGCTCCACACCATCTCTGCCACTGACTTCAGCTCCGCCTCCAATTTCGGCACCACACCAAATCTGCCTCTGACTTCAGTTCCGCCTCTGACTTCAGCTCCGCCTACAGCTCCAGCTCCGCCACCAACGCCTTTTCCATGATGACATATTTTCTTTGGTCCCACCGGGATTTGAACTCGGGTCGCTGGGGTGAGAGTCCAGAGCACTATCCACTATACCATGAAGACTTTACTAGTGTTGCAGGGAAGGAAGGTACACTATATGGTTTAATGGAGCATTCTCTGACTCCACCACCAGCTCTGCCTCTGACTTCAGCTCCACCTCTGACTTCAGCTCCACCTCTGACTTCAGCTCCACACCAGCTCTGCCTTCAACTCCAGCCCCACACCAGCTTTGCATCTGACTCCTACTTCATCTCCGCCTCTGACTTCAGCTCCACACCAGCTCTACCTCTGACTTCATTTCTGCTTCTGACTCCAGCTCTACACCATCTCTGCCTCTGACTTCAGCCGGGATTTGAACTGCTGGGGTGAGAGTCCAGAGCACTATCCACTATACCATGAAGACTTCACTAGTGTTGCAGGGAAGGAATGTACACTATATGGTTTAATGGAGCATTCTCTGACTCCACCACCAGCTCTGCCTCTGACTTCAGCTCCACCTCTGACTTCAGCACCGCCTCCAGCTCTGCCTCTGACTTCAGCTCCGCCTCCAGCTCTGCCTCTGACTTCAGCCCCACTTCCGCCTTTGACTGTGCCTACAGCTCCAGACCTGCTCTGCCTCTGCCTTCAGCTCCGCCTCCAGCTCCACACCAGTCTCTGACTTCAGCTCCACCTCCAACCCTGACTTCAACTTTACCTCTGACTCCAGCTCCACACCAGTCTCACTTCAGCTCCACCTCTGACTCCAGCTCCACACCAGCTCTGCCTCCAACTCTAGCCCCACACCAGGTTTGCATCTGACTCTAACTTCATCTCCGCCTCTGACTTCAGCTCCACACCAGCTCTACCTCTGACTTCATTTCTGCCTCTGACTCCAGCTCTACACCATTTCTGCCTCTGACTTCAGCCCCACTTCCGCCTCCAACTCCGCCGCCAGCTCCACACCAGTTTCTGACTTCAGCTCCGCCTCTGACTCCAGCTCCACACCAGTTCTGCATCTGACCACAACTTCAGTTCCATCTCTGACTACAGCTTCTCCTCCAACTCCAGCTCCACACCATCTCTGCCACTGACTTCAGCTCCGCCTTCAATTTCGGCACCACACCAAATCTGCCTCTGACTTCAGCTCCGCCTCTGACTTCAACTCCGCCTACAGCTCCAGCTCCGCCACCAACGCCTTTTCCATGATGACATATTTTCTTTGGTCCCACCGGGATTTGAACTCGGGTCGCTGGGGTGAGAGTCCAGAGCACTATCCACTATACCATGAAGACTTCACTAGTGTTGCAGGGAAGGAATGTACACTATATGGTTTAATGGAGCATTCTCTGACTCCACCACCAGCTCTGCCTCTGACTTCAGCTCCACCTCTGACTTCAGCACCGCCTCCAGCTCTGCCTCTGACTTCAGCTCCGCCTCCAGCTCTGCCTCTGACTTCAGCCCCACTTCCGCCTTTGACTCTGCCTCGAGCTCCAGACCTGCTCTGCCTCTGCCTTCAGCTCCACACCAGTCTCCGACTTCAGCTCCACCTCCAACCCTGACTTCAGCTCCACCTCTGACTCCAGCCCCACACCAGATTTGCATCTGACTCCAACTTCATTTCCGCCTCTGACTACAGTTCCACACCAGCTCTACCTCTGACTTCATTTCTGCCTCTGACTCCAGCTCTACACCATCTCTGCCTCTGAGTTCAGCCCCACTTCCGCCTCCATCTCCGCCGCCAGTTCCACACCAGTTTCTGACTTCAGCTCCGCCTCTGACTACAGCTCCACACCAGTTCTGCATCTGACCACAACTTCAGTTCCATCTCTGACTACAGCTTCTCCTCCAACTCCAGCTCCACACCATCTCTGCCACTGACTTCAGCTCCGCCTCCAATTTCGGCACCACACCAAATCTGCCTCTGACTTCAGCTCCGCCTCTGACTTCAGCTTCGCCTACAGCTCCAGCTCCGCCACCAACGCCTTTTCCATGATGACATATTTTCTTTGATCCCACCGGGATTTGAACTCGGGTCGCTGGGGTGAGAGTCCAGAGCACTATCCACTATACCATGAAGACTTTACTAGTGTTCCAGGGAAGGAATGTACACTATATGGTTTAATGGAGCATTCTCTGACTCCACCACCAGCTCTGCCTCTGACTTCAGCTCCACCTTTGACTTCAGCTCCACACCAGCTCTGCCTCCAACTCCAGCCCCACACCAGCTTTGCATCTGACTCCTACTTCATCTCCGCCTCTGACTTCAGCTCCACACCAGCTCTACCTCTGACTTCATTTCTGCCTCTGACTCCAGCTCTACACCATCTCTGCCTCTGACTTCAGCCGGGATTTGAACTCGGGTCGCTGGGGTGAGAGTCCAGAGCACTATCCACTATACCATGAAGACTTCACTAGTGTTGCAGGGAAGGAATGTACACTATATGGTTTAATGGAGCATTCTCTGACTCCACCACCAGCTCTGCCTCTGACTCCAGCTCCACACCAGTTCTGCATCTGACTTCAACTTCAGTTCCATCCCACACTACAGCTCCTCCTCCAACTCCAGTTCCACACCATCTCTGCCACTGACTTCAGCTCCGCTTCCAATTCCGGCGCCACACCAAATCTGCCTCTGACTTCAGCTCCGCCTCCAACACCTTTTCCATGATGACATATTTTCTTTGGTCCCACCGGGATTTGAACTCGGGTCGCTGGGGTGAGAGTCCAGAGCACTATCCACTATACCATGAAGACTTTACTAGTGTTGCAGGGAAGGAATGTACACTATATGGTTTAATGGAGCATTCTCTGACTCCACCACCAGCTCTGCCTCTGACTTCAGCTCCACCTCTGACTTCAGCTCCACCTCTGACTTCAGCTCCACACCAGCTCTGCCTCCAACTCCAGCCCCACACCATCTCTGCCACTGACTTCAGCTCCGCTTCCAATTCCGGCGCCACACCAAATCTGCCTCTGACTTCAGCTCCGCCTACAGCTCCAGCTCCGCCTCCAACACCTTTTCCATGATGACATATTTTCTTTGGTCCCACCGGGATTTGAACTCGGGTCGCTGGGGTGAGAGTCCAGAGCACTATCCACTATACCATGAAGACTTTACTAGTGTTGCAGGGAAGGAATGTACACTATATGGTTTAATGGAGCATTCTCTGACTCCACCACCAGCTCTGCCTCTGACTTCAGCTCCACCTCTGACTTCAGCTCCACCTCTGACTTCAGCTCCACACCAGCTCTGCCTCCAACTCCAGCCCCACACCAGCTTTGCATCTGACTCCTACTTCATCTCCGCCTCTGACTTCAGCTCCACACCAGCTCTACCTCTGACTTCATTTCTGCTTCTGACTCCAGCTCTACACCATCTCTGCCTCTGACTTCAGCCGGGATTTGAACTGCTGGGGTGAGAGTCCAGAGCACTATCCACTATACCATGAAGACTTCACTAGTGTTGCAGGGAAGGAATGTACACTATATGGTTTAATGGAGCATTCTCTGACTCCACCACCAGCTCTGCCTCTGACTTCAGCTCCACCTCTGACTTCAGCACCGCCTCCAACTCTGCCTCTGACTTCAGCTCCGCCTCCAGCTCTGCCTCTGACTTCAGCCCCACTTCCGCCTTTGACTGTGCCTACAGCTCCAGACCTGCTCTGCCTCTGCCTTCAGCTCCGCCTCCAGCTCCACACCAGTCTCTGACTTCAGCTCCACCTCCAACCCTGACTTCAACTTTACCTCTGACTCCAGCTCCACACCAGTCTCACTTCAGCTCCACCTCTGACTCCAGCTCCACACCAGCTCTGCCTCCAACTCCAGCCCCACACCAGGTTTGCATCTGACTCTAACTTCATCTCCGCCTCTGACTTCAGCTCCACACCAGCTCTACCTCTGACTTCATTTCTGCCTCTGACTCCAGCTCTACACCATCTCTGCCTCTGACTTCAGCCCCACTTCCGCCTCCAACTCCGCCGCCAGCTCCACACCAGTTTCTGACTTCAGCTCCGCCTCTGACTCCAGCTCCACACCAGTTCTGCATCTGACCACAACTTCAGTTCCATCTCTGACTACAGCTTCTCCTCCAACTCCAGCTCCACACCATCTCTGCCACTGACTTCAGCTCCGCCTTCAATTTCGGCACCACACCAAATCTGCCTCTGACTTCAGGTCCGCCTCTGACTTCAACTCCGCCTACAGCTCCAGCTCCGCCACCAACGCCTTTTCTATGATGACATATTTTCTTTGGTCCCACCGGGATTTGAACTCGGGTCGCTGGGGTGAGAGTCCAGAGCACTATCCACTATACCATGAAGACTTCACTAGTGTTGCAGGGAAGGAATGTACACTATATGGTTTAATGGAGCATTCTCTGACTCCACCACCAGCTCTGCCTCTGACTTCAGCTCCACCTCTGACTTCAGCACCGCCTCCAGCTCTGCCTCTGACTTCAGCTCCGCCTCCAGCTCTGCCTCTGACTTCAGCCCCACTTCCGCCTTTGACTCTGCCTCGAGCTCCAGACCTGCTCTCCCTCTGCCTTCAGCTCCACACCAGTCTCCGACTTCAGCTCCACCTCCAACCCTGACTTCAGCTCCACCTCTGACTCCAGCCCCACACCAGATTTGCATCTGACTCCAACTTCATTTCCGCCTCTGACTACAGTTCCACACCAGCTCTACCTCTGACTTCATTTCTGCCTCTGACTCCAGCTCTACACCATCTCTGCCTCTGAGTTCAGCCCCACTTCCGCCTCCATCTCCGCCGCCAGCTCCACACCAGTTTCTGACTTCAGCTCCGCCTCTGACTACAGCTCCACACCAGTTCTGCATCTGACCACAACTTCAGTTCCATCTCTGACTACAGCTTCTCCTCCAACTCCAGCTCCACACCATCTCTGCCACTGACTTCAGCTCCGCCTCCAATTTCGGCACCACACCAAATCTGCCTCTGACTTCAGCTCCGCCTCTGACTTCAGCTTCGCCTACAGCTCCAGCTCCGCCACCAACGCCTTTTCCATGATGACATATTTTCTTTGATCCCACCGGGATTTGAACTCGGGTCGCTGGGGTGAGAGTCCAGAGCACTATCCACTATACCATGAAGACTTTACTAGTGTTCCAGGGAAGGAATGTACACTATATGGTTTAATGGAGCATTCTCTGACTCCACCACCAGCTCTGCCTCTGACTTCAGCTCCACCTTTGACTTCAGCTCCACACCAGCTCTGCCTCCAACTCCAGCCCCACACCAGCTTTGCATCTGACTCCTACTTCATCTCCGCCTCTGACTTCAGCTCCACACCAGCTCTACCTCTGACTTCATTTCTGCCTCTGACTCCAGCTCTACACCATCTCTGCCTCTGACTTCAGCCGGGATTTGAACTCGGGTCGCTGGGGTGAGAGTCCAGAGCACTATCCACTATACCATGAAGACTTCACTAGTGTTGCAGGGAAGGAATGTACACTATATGGTTTAATGGAGCATTCTCTGACTCCACCACCAGCTCTGCCTCTGACTCCAGCTCCACACCAGTTCTGCATCTGACTTCAACTTCAGTTCCATCCCACACTACAGCTCCTCCTCCAACTCCAGTTCCACACCATCTCTGCCACTGACTTCAGCTCCGCTTCCAATTCCGGCGCCACACCAAATCTGCCTCTGACTTCAGCTCCGCCTCCAACACCTTTTCCATGATGACATATTTTCTTTGGTCCCACCGGGATTTGAACTCGGGTCGCTGGGGTGAGAGTCCAGAGCACTATCCACTATACCATGAAGACTTTACTAGTGTTGCAGGGAAGGAATGTACACTATATGGTTTAATGGAGCATTCTCTGACTCCACCACCAGCTCTGCCTCTGACTTCAGCTCCACCTCTGACTTCAGCTCCACCTCTGACTTCAGCTCCACACCAGCTCTGCCTCCAACTCCAGCCCCACACCATCTCTGCCACTGACTTCAGCTCCGCTTCCAATTCCGGCGCCACACCAAATCTGCCTCTGACTTCAGCTCCGCCTACAGCTCCAGCTCCGCCTCCAACACCTTTTCCATGATGACATATTTTCTTTGGTCCCACCGGGATTTGAACTCGGGTCGCTGGGGTGAGAGTCCAGAGCACTATCCACTATACCATGAAGACTTTACTAGTGTTGCAGGGAAGGAATGTACACTATATGGTTTAATGGAGCATTCTCTGACTCCACCACCAGCTCTGCCTCTGACTTCAGCTCCACCTCTGACTTCAGCTCCACCTCTGACTTCAGCTCCACACCAGCTCTGCCTCCAACTCCAGCCCCACACCAGCTTTGCATCTGACTCCTACTTCATCTCCGCCTCTGACTTCAGCTCCACACCAGCTCTACCTCTGACTTCATTTCTGCTTCTGACTCCAGCTCTACACCATCTCTGCCTCTGACTTCAGCCGGGATTTGAACTGCTGGGGTGAGAGTCCAGAGCACTATCCACTATACCATGAAGACTTCACTAGTGTTGCAGGGAAGGAATGTACACTATATGGTTTAATGGAGCATTCTCTGACTCCACCACCAGCTCTGCCTCTGACTTCAGCTCCACCTCTGACTTCAGCACCGCCTCCAACTCTGCCTCTGACTTCAGCTCCGCCTCCAGCTCTGCCTCTGACTTCAGCCCCACTTCCGCCTTTGACTGTGCCTACAGCTCCAGACCTGCTCTGCCTCTGCCTTCAGCTCCGCCTCCAGCTCCACACCAGTCTCTGACTTCAGCTCCACCTCCAACCCTGACTTCAACTTTACCTCTGACTCCAGCTCCACACCAGTCTCACTTCAGCTCCACCTCTGACTCCAGCTCCACACCAGCTCTGCCTCCAACTCCAGCCCCACACCAGGTTTGCATCTGACTCTAACTTCATCTCCGCCTCTGACTTCAGCTCCACACCAGCTCTACCTCTGACTTCATTTCTGCCTCTGACTCCAGCTCTACACCATCTCTGCCTCTGACTTCAGCCCCACTTCCGCCTCCAACTCCGCCGCCAGCTCCACACCAGTTTCTGACTTCAGCTCCGCCTTTGACTCCAGCTCCACACCAGTTCTGCATCTGACCACAACTTCAGTTCCATCTCTGACTACAGCTTCTCCTCCAACTCCAGCTCCACACCATCTCTGCCACTGACTTCAGCTCCGCCTTCAATTTCGGCACCACACCAAATCTGCCTCTGACTTCAGGTCCGCCTCTGACTTCAACTCCGCCTACAGCTCCAGCTCCGCCACCAACGCCTTTTCTATGATGACATATTTTCTTTGGTCCCACCGGGATTTGAACTCGGGTCGCTGGGGTGAGAGTCCAGAGCACTATCCACTATACCATGAAGACTTCACTAGTGTTGCAGGGAAGGAATGTACACTATATGGTTTAATGGAGCATTCTCTGACTCCACCACCAGCTCTGCCTCTGACTTCAGCTCCACCTCTGACTTCAGCACCGCCTCCAGCTCTGCCTCTGACTTCAGCTCCGCCTCCAGCTCTGCCTCTGACTTCAGCCCCACTTCCGCCTTTGACTCTGCCTCGAGCTCCAGACCTGCTCTCCCTCTGCCTTCAGCTCCACACCAGTCTCCGACTTCAGCTCCACCTCCAACCCTGACTTCAGCTCCACCTCTGACTCCAGCCCCACACCAGATTTGCATCTGACTCCAACTTCATTTCCGCCTCTGACTACAGTTCCACACCAGCTCTACCTCTGACTTCATTTCTGCCTCTGACTCCAGCTCTACACCATCTCTGCCTCTGAGTTCAGCCCCACTTCCGCCTCCATCTCCGCCGCCAGCTCCACACCAGTTTCTGACTTCAGCTCCGCCTCTGACTACAGCTCCACACCAGTTCTGCATCTGACCACAACTTCAGTTCCATCTCTGACTACAGCTTCTCCTCCAACTCCAGCTCCACACCATCTCTGCCACTGACTTCAGCTCCGCCTCCAATTTCGGCACCACACCAAATCTGCCTCTGACTTCAGCTCCGCCTCTGACTTCAGCTTCGCCTACAGCTCCAGCTCCGCCACCAACGCCTTTTCCATGATGACATATTTTCTTTGATCCCACCGGGATTTGAACTCGGGTCGCTGGGGTGAGAGTCCAGAGCACTATCCACTATACCATGAAGACTTTACTAGTGTTCCAGGGAAGGAATGTACACTATATGGTTTAATGGAGCATTCTCTGACTCCACCACCAGCTCTGCCTCTGACTTCAGCTCCACCTCTGACTTCAGCCTCCACACCAGCTCTGCCTCCAACTCCAGCCCCACACCAGCTTTGCATCTGACTCCTACTTCATCTCCGCCTCTGACTTCAGCTCCACACCAGCTCTACCTCTGACTTCATTTCTGCCTCTGACTCCAGCTCTACACCATCTCTGCCTCTGACTTCAGCCGGGATTTGAACTCGGGTCGCTGGGGTGAGAGTCCAGAGCACTATCCACTATACCATGAAGACTTCACTAGTGTTGCAGGGAAGGAATGTACACTATATGGTTTAATGGAGCATTCTCTGACTCCACCACCAGCTCTGCCTCTGACTCCAGCTCCACACCAGTTCTGCATCTGACTTCAACTTCAGTTCCATCCCACACTACAGCTCCTCCTCCAACTCCAGTTCCACACCATCTCTGCCACTGACTTCAGCTCCGCTCCCAATTCCGGCGCCACAGCAAATCTGCCTCTGACTTCAGCTCCGCCTACAGCTCCAGCTCCGCCTCCAACACCTTTTCCATGATGACATATTTTCTTTGGTCCCACCGGGATTTGAACTCGGGTCGCTGGGGTGAGAGTCCAGAGCACTATCCACTATACCATGAAGACTTTACTAGTGTTGCAGGGAAGGAATGTACACTATATGGTTTAATGGAGCATTCTCTGACTCCACCACCAGCTCTGCCTCTGACTTCAGCTTCACCTCTGACTTCAGCTCCACCTCTGATTTCAGCTCCACACCAGCTCTGCCTCCAACTCCAGCCCCACACCATCTCTGCCACTGACTTCAGCTCCGCTTCCAATTCCGGCGCCACACCAAATCTGCCTCTGACTTCAGCTCCGCCTACAGCTCCAGCTCCGCCTCCAACACCTTTTCCATGATGACATATTTTCTTTGGTCCCACCGGGATTTGAACTCGGGTCGCTGGGGTGAGAGTCCAGAGCACTATCCACTATACCATGAAGACTTTACTAGTGTTGCAGGGAAGGAATGTACACTATATGGTTTAATGGAGCATTCTCTGACTCCACCACCAGCTCTGCCTCTGACTTCAGCTCCACCTCTGACTTCAGCTCCACCTCTGACTTCAGCTCCACACCAGCTCTGCCTCCAACTCCAGCCCCACACCAGCTTTGCATCTGACTCCTACTTCATCTCCGCCTCTGACTTCAGCTCCACACCAGCTCTACCTCTGACTTCATTTCTGCTTCTGACTCCAGCTCTACACCATCTCTGCCTCTGACTTCAGCCGGGATTTGAACTGCTGGGGTGAGAGTCCAGAGCACTATCCACTATACCATGAAGACTTCACTAGTGTTGCAGGGAAGGAATGTACACTATATGGTTTAATGGAGCATTCTCTGACTCCACCACCAGCTCTGCCTCTGACTTCAGCTCCACCTCTGACTTCAGCACCGCCTCCAGCTCTGCCTCTGACTTCAGCTCCGCCTCCAGCTCTGCCTCTTACTTCAGCCCCACTTCCGCCTTTGACTGTGCCTACAGCTCCAGACCTGCTCTGCCTCTGCCTTCAGCTCCGCCTTCAGCTCCACACCAGTCTCTGACTTCAGCTCCACCTCCAACCCTGACTTCAACTTTACCTCTGACTCCAGCTCCACACCAGTCTCACTTCAGCTCCACCTCTGACTCCAGCTCCACACCAGCTCTGCCTCCAACTCCAGCCCCACACCAGGTTTGCATCTGACTCTAACTTCATCTTCGCCTCTGACTTCAGCTCCACACCAGCTCTACCTCTGACTTCATTTCTGCCTCTGACTCCAGCTCTACACCATCTCTGCCTCTGACTTCAGCCCCACTTCCGCCTCCAACTCCGCCGCCAGCTCCACACCAGTTTCTGACTTCAGCTCCGCCTCTGACTCCAGCTCCACACCAGTTCTGCATCTGACCACAACTTCAGTTCCATCTCTGACTACAGCTTCTCCTCCAACTCCAGCTCCACACCATCTCTGCCACTGACTTCAGCTGCGCCTTCAATTTCGGCACCACACCAAATCTGCCTCTGACTTCAGGTCCGCCTCTGACTTCAACTCCGCCTACAGCTCTAGCTCCGCCACCAACGCCTTTTCCATGATGACATATTTTCTTTGGTCCCACCGGGATTTGAACTCGGGTCGCTGGGGTGAGAGTCCAGAGCACTATCCACTATACCATGAAGACTTCACTAGTGTTGCAGGGAAGGAATGTACACTATATGGTTTAATGGAGCATTCTCTGACTCCACCACCAGCTCTGCCTCTGACTTCAGCTCCACCTCTGACTTCAGCACCGCCTCCAGCTCTGCCTCTGACTTCAGCTCCGCCTCCAGCTCTGCCTCTGACTTCAGCCCCACTTCCGCCTTCGACTCTGCCTCGAGCTCCAGACCTGCTCTGCCTCTGCCTTCAGCTCCACACCAGTCTCCGAATTCAGCTCCACCTCCAACCCTGACTTCAGCTCCACCTCTGACTCCAGCCCCACACCAGATTTGCATCTGACTCCAACTTCATTTCCGCCTCTGACTACAGTTCCACACCAGCTCTACCTCTGACTTCATTTCTGCCTCTGACTCCAGCTCTACACCATCTCTGCCTCTGAGTTCAGCCCCACTTCCGCCTCCATCTCCCCCGCCAGCTCCACACC
The DNA here is from genome assembly GCF_054491065.1 of Syngnathus leptorhynchus. Classification (NCBI taxonomy): domain Eukaryota; kingdom Metazoa; phylum Chordata; class Actinopteri; order Syngnathiformes; family Syngnathidae; genus Syngnathus; species Syngnathus leptorhynchus. Next base: position 581,400 of record NW_028232002.1, read on the forward strand.
AGTTTCTGACTTCAGCTCCGCCTCTGACTACAGTTCCACACCAGTTCTGCATCTGACTTCAACTTCAGTTCCATCCCACACTACAGCTCCTCCTCCAACTCCAGTTCCACATCATCTCTGCCACTGACTTCAGCTCCGCTTCCAATTCCGGCGCCACACCAAATCTGCCTCTGACTTCAGCTCCGCCTACAGCTCCAGCTCCGCCTCCAACACCTTTTCCATGATGACATATTTTCTTTGGTCCCACCGGGATTTGAACTCGGGTCGCTGGGGTGAGAGTCCAGAGCACTATCCACTATACCATGAAGACTTTACTAGTGTTGCAGGGAAGGAATGTACACTATATGGTTTAATGGAGCATTCTCTGACTCCACCACCAGCTCTGCCTCTGACTTCAGCTCCACCTCTGACTTCAGCTCCACCTCTGACTTCAGCTCCACACCATCTCTGCCACTGACTTCAGCTCCGCTTCCAATTCCGGCGCCACACCAAATCTGCCTCTGACTTCAGCTCCGCCTACAGCTCCAGCTCCGCCTCCAACACCTTTTCCATGATGACATATTTTCTTTGGTCCCACCGGGATTTGAACTCGGGTCGCTGGGGTGAGAGTCCAGAGCACTATCCACTATACCATGAAGACTTTACTAGTGTTGCAGGGAAGGAATGTACACTATATGGTTTAATGGAGCATTCTCTGACTCCACCACCAGCTCTGCCTCTGACTTCAGCTCCATCTCTGACTTCAGCTCCACCTCTGACTTCAGCTCCACACCAGCTCTGCCTCCAACTCCAGCCCCACACCAGCTTTGCATCTGACTCCTACTTCATCTCCGCCTCTGACTTCAGCTCCACACCAGCTCTACCTCTGACTTCATTTCTGCTTCTGACTCCAGCTCTACACCATCTCTGCCTCTGACTTCAGCCGGGATTTGAACTGCTGGGGTGAGAGTCCAGAGCACTATCCACTATACCATGAAGACTTCACTAGTGTTGCAGGGAAGGAATGTACACTATATGGTTTAATGGAGCATTCTCTGACTCCACCACCAGCTCTGCCTCTGACTTCAGCTCCACCTCTGACTTCAGCACCGCCTCCAGCTCTGCCTCTGACTTCAGCTCCGCCTCCAGCTCTGCCTCTGACTTCAGCCCCACTTCCGCCTTTGACTGTGCCTACAGCTCCAGACCTGCTCTGCCTCTGCCTTCAGCTCCGCCTCCAGCTCCACACCAGTCTCTGACTTCAGCTCCACCTCCAACCCTGACTTCAACTTTACCTTTGACTCCAGCTCCACACCAGTCTCACTTCAGCTCCACCTCTGACTCCAGCTCCACACCAGCTCTGCCTCCAACTCCAGCCCCACACCAGGTTTGCATCTGACTCTAACTTCATCTCCGCCTCTGACTTCAGCTCCACACCAGCTCTACCTCTGACTTCATTTCTGCCTCTGACTCCAGCTCTACACCATCTCTGCCTCTGACTTCAGCCCCACTTCCGCCTCCAACTCCGCCGCCAGCTCCACACCAGTTTCTGACTTCAGCTCCGCCTCTGACTCCAGCTCCACACCAGTTCTGCATCTGACCACAACTTCAGTTCCATCTCTGACTACAGCTTCTCCTCCAACTCCAGCTCCACACCATCTCTGCCACTGACTTCAGCTCCGCCTTCAATTTCGGCACCACACCAAATCTGCCTCTGACTTCAGGTCCGCCTCTGACTTCAACTCCGCCTACAGCTCCAGCTCCGCCACCAACGCCTTTTCCATGATGACATATTTTCTTTGGTCCCACCGGGATTTGAACTCGGGTCGCTGGGGTGAGAGTCCAGAGCACTATCCACTATACCATGAAGACTTCACTAGTGTTGCAGGGAAGGAATGTACACTATATGGTTTAATGGAGCATTCTCTGACTCCACCACCAGCTCTGCCTCTGACTTCAGCTCCACCTCTGACTTCAGCACCGCCTCCAGCTCTGCCTCTGACTTCAGCTCCGCCTCCAGCTCTGCCTCTGACTTCAGCCCCACTTCCGCCTTTGACTCTGCCTCGAGCTCCAGACCTGCTCTGCCTCTGCCTTCAGGTCCACACCAGTCTCCGAATTCAGCTCCACCTCCAACCCTGACTTCAGCTCCACCTCTGACTCCAGCCCCACACCAGATTTGCATCTGACTCCAACTTCATTTCCGCCTCTGACTACAGTTCCACACCAGCTCTACCTCTGACTTCATTTCTGCCTCTGACTCCAGCTCTACACCATCTCTGCCTCTGAGTTCAGCCCCACTTCCGCCTCCATCTCCGCCGCCAGCTCCACACCAGTTTCTGACTTCAGCTCCGCCTCTGACTACAGCTCCACACCAGTTCTGCATCTGACCACAACTTCAGTTCCATCTCTGACTACAGCTTCTCCTCCAACTCCAGCTCCACACCATCTCTGCCACTGACTTCAGCTCCGCCTCCAATTTCGGCACCACACCAAATCTGCCTCTGACTTCAGCTCCGCCTCTGACTTCAGCTTCGCCTACAGCTCCAGCTCCGCCACCAACGCCTTTTCCATGATGACATATTTTCTTTGATCCCACCGGGATTTGAACTCGGGTCGCTGGGGTGAGAGTCCAGAGCACTATCCACTATACCATGAAGACTTTACTAGTGTTCCAGGGAAGGAATGTACACTATATGGTTTAATGGAGCATTCTCTGACTCCACCACCAGCTCTGCCTCTGACTTCAGCTCCACCTCTGACTTCAGCCTCCACACCAGCTCTGCCTCCAACTCCAGCCCCACACCAGCTTTGCATCTGACTCCTACTTCATCTCCGCCTCTGACTTCAGCTCCACACCAGCTCTACCTCTGACTTCATTTCTGCCTCTGACTCCAGCTCTACACCATCTCTGCCTCTGACTTCAGCCGGGATTTGAACTCGGGTCGCTGGGGTGAGAGTCCAGAGCACTATCCACTATACCATGAAGACTTCACTAGTGTTGCAGGGAAGGAATGTACACTATATGGTTTAATGGAGCATTCTCTGACTCCACCACCAGCTCTGCCTCTGACTCCAGCTCCACACCAGTTCTGCATCTGACTTCAACTTCAGTTCCATCCCACACTACAGCTCCTCCTCCAACTCCAGTTCCACACCATCTCTGCCACTGACTTCAGCTCCGCTCCCAATTCCGGCGCCACAGCAAATCTGCCTCTGACTTCAGCTCCGCCTACAGCTCCAGCTCCGCCTCCAACACCTTTTCCATGATGACATATTTTCTTTGGTCCCACCGGGATTTGAACTCGGGTCGCTGGGGTGAGAGTCCAGAGCACTATCCACTATACCATGAAGACTTTACTAGTGTTGCAGGGAAGGAATGTACACTATATGGTTTAATGGAGCATTCTCTGACTCCACCACCAGCTCTGCCTCTGACTTCAGCTTCACCTCTGACTTCAGCTCCACCTCTGATTTCAGCTCCACACCAGCTCTGCCTCCAACTCCAGCCCCACACCATCTCTGCCACTGACTTCAGCTCCGCTTCCAATTCCGGCGCCACACCAAATCTGCCTCTGACTTCAGCTCCGCCTACAGCTCCAGCTCCGCCTCCAACACCTTTTCCATGATGACATATTTTCTTTGGTCCCACCGGGATTTGAACTCGGGTCGCTGGGGTGAGAGTCCAGAGCACTATCCACTATACCATGAAGACTTTACTAGTGTTGCAGGGAAGGAATGTACACTATATGGTTTAATGGAGCATTCTCTGACTCCACCACCAGCTCTGCCTCTGACTTCAGCTCCACCTCTGACTTCAGCTCCACCTCTGACTTCAGCTCCACACCAGCTCTGCCTCCAACTCCAGCCCCACACCAGCTTTGCATCTGACTCCTACTTCATCTCCGCCTCTGACTTCAGCTCCACACCAGCTCTACCTCTGACTTCATTTCTGCTTCTGACTCCAGCTCTACACCATCTCTGCCTCTGACTTCAGCCGGGATTTGAACTGCTGGGGTGAGAGTCCAGAGCACTATCCACTATACCATGAAGACTTCACTAGTGTTGCAGGGAAGGAATGTACACTATATGGTTTAATGGAGCATTCTCTGACTCCACCACCAGCTCTGCCTCTGACTTCAGCTCCACCTCTGACTTCAGCACCGCCTCCAGCTCTGCCTCTGACTTCAGCTCCGCCTCCAGCTCTGCCTCTTACTTCAGCCCCACTTCCGCCTTTGACTGTGCCTACAGCTCCAGACCTGCTCTGCCTCTGCCTTCAGCTCCGCCTTCAGCTCCACACCAGTCTCTGACTTCAGCTCCACCTCCAACCCTGACTTCAACTTTACCTCTGACTCCAGCTCCACACCAGTCTCACTTCAGCTCCACCTCTGACTCCAGCTCCACACCAGCTCTGCCTCCAACTCCAGCCCCACACCAGGTTTGCATCTGACTCTAACTTCATCTTCGCCTCTGACTTCAGCTCCACACCAGCTCTACCTCTGACTTCATTTCTGCCTCTGACTCCAGCTCTACACCATCTCTGCCTCTGACTTCAGCCCCACTTCCGCCTCCAACTCCGCCGCCAGCTCCACACCAGTTTCTGACTTCAGCTCCGCCTCTGACTCCAGCTCCACACCAGTTCTGCATCTGACCACAACTTCAGTTCCATCTCTGACTACAGCTTCTCCTCCAACTCCAGCTCCACACCATCTCTGCCACTGACTTCAGCTGCGCCTTCAATTTCGGCACCACACCAAATCTGCCTCTGACTTCAGGTCCGCCTCTGACTTCAACTCCGCCTACAGCTCTAGCTCCGCCACCAACGCCTTTTCCATGATGACATATTTTCTTTGGTCCCACCGGGATTTGAACTCGGGTCGCTGGGGTGAGAGTCCAGAGCACTATCCACTATACCATGAAGACTTCACTAGTGTTGCAGGGAAGGAATGTACACTATATGGTTTAATGGAGCATTCTCTGACTCCACCACCAGCTCTGCCTCTGACTTCAGCTCCACCTCTGACTTCAGCACCGCCTCCAGCTCTGCCTCTGACTTCAGCTCCGCCTCCAGCTCTGCCTCTGACTTCAGCCCCACTTCCGCCTTCGACTCTGCCTCGAGCTCCAGACCTGCTCTGCCTCTGCCTTCAGCTCCACACCAGTCTCCGAATTCAGCTCCACCTCCAACCCTGACTTCAGCTCCACCTCTGACTCCAGCCCCACACCAGATTTGCATCTGACTCCAACTTCATTTCCGCCTCTGACTACAGTTCCACACCAGCTCTACCTCTGACTTCATTTCTGCCTCTGACTCCAGCTCTACACCATCTCTGCCTCTGAGTTCAGCCCCACTTCCGCCTCCATCTCCCCCGCCAGCTCCACACCAGTTTCTGACTTCAGCTCCGCCTCTGACTACAGTTCCACACCAGTTCTGCATCTGACTTCAACTTCAGTTCCATCCCACACTACAGCTCCTCCTCCAACTCCAGTTCCACATCATCTCTGCCACTGACTTCAGCTCCGCTTCCAATTCCGGCGCCACACCAAATCTGCCTCTGACTTCAGCTCCGCCTACAGCTCCAGCTCCGCCTCCAACACCTTTTCCATGATGACATATTTTCTTTGGTCCCACCGGGATTTGAACTCGGGTCGCTGGGGTGAGAGTCCAGAGCACTATCCACTATACCATGAAGACTTTACTAGTGTTGCAGGGAAGGAATGTACACTATATGGTTTAATGGAGCATTCTCTGACTCCACCACCAGCTCTGCCTCTGACTTCAGCTCCACCTCTGACTTCAGCTCCACCTCTGACTTCAGCTCCACACCAGCTCTGCCACTGACTTCAGCTCCGCTTCCAATTCCGGCGCCACACCAAATCTGCCTCTGACTTCAGCTCCGCCTACAGCTCCAGCTCCGCCTCCAACACCTTTTCCATGATGACATATTTTCTTTGGTCCCACCGGGATTTGAACTCGGGTCGCTGGGGTGAGAGTCCAGAGCACTATCCACTATACCATGAAGACTTTACTAGTGTTGCAGGGAAGGAATGTACACTATATGGTTTAATGGAGCATTCTCTGACTCCACCACCAGCTCTGCCTCTGACTTCAGCTCCATCTCTGACTTCAGCTCCACCTCTGACTTCAGCTCCACACCAGCTCTGCCTCCAACTCCAGCCCCACACCAGCTTTGCATCTGACTCCTACTTCATCTCCGCCTCTGACTTCAGCTCCACACCAGCTCTACCTCTGACTTCATTTCTGCTTCTGACTCCAGCTCTACACCATCTCTGCCTCTGACTTCAGCCGGGATTTGAACTGCTGGGGTGAGAGTCCAGAGCACTATCCACTATACCATGAAGACTTCACTAGTGTTGCAGGGAAGGAATGTACACTATATGGTTTAATGGAGCATTCTCTGACTCCACCACCAGCTCTGCCTCTGACTTCAGCGCCACCTCTGACTTCAGCACCGCCTCCAGCTCTGCCTCTGACTTCAGCTCCGCCTCCAGCTCTGCCTCTGACTTCAGCCCCACTTCCGCCTTTGACTGTGCCTACAGCTCCAGACCTGCTCTGCCTCTGCCTTCAGCTCCGCCTCCAGCTCCACACCAGTCTCTGACTTCAGCTCCACCTCCAACCCTGACTTCAACTTTACCTTTGACTCCAGCTCCACACCAGTCTCACTTCAGCTCCACCTCTGACTCCAGCTCCACACCAGCTCTGCCTCCAACTCCAGCCCCACACCAGGTTTGCATCTGACTCTAACTTCATCTCCGCCTCTGACTTCAGCTCCACACCAGCTCTACCTCTGACTTCATTTCTGCCTCTGACTCCAGCTCTACACCATCTCTGCCTCTGACTTCAGCCCCACTTCCGCCTCCAACTCCGCCGCCAGCTCCACACCAGTTTCTGACTTCAGCTCCGCCTCTGACTCCAGCTCCACACCAGTTCTGCATCTGACCACAACTTCAGTTCCATCTCTGACTACAGCTTCTCCTCCAACTCCAGCTCCACACCATCTCTGCCACTGACTTCAGCTCCGCCTTCAATTTCGGCACCACACCAAATCTGCCTCTGACTTCAGGTCCGCCTCTGACTTCAACTCCGCCTACAGCTCCAGCTCCGCCACCAACGCCTTTTCCATGATGACATATTTTCTTTGGTCCCACCGGGATTTGAACTCGGGTCGCTGGGGTGAGAGTCCAGAGCACTATCCACTATACCATGAAGACTTCACTAGTGTTGCAGGGAAGGAATGTACACTATATGGTTTAATGGAGCATTCTCTGACTCCACCACCAGCTCTGCCTCTGACTTCAGCTCCACCTCTGACTTCAGCACCGCCTCCAGCTCTGCCTCTGACTTCAGCTCCGCCTCCAGCTCTGCCTCTGACTTCAGCCCCACTTCCGCCTTTGACTCTGCCTCGAGCTCCAGACCTGCTCTGCCTCTGCCTTCAGGTCCACACCAGTCTCCGAATTCAGCTCCACCTCCAACCCTGACTTCAGCTCCACCTCTGACTCCAGCCCCACACCAGATTTGCATCTGACTCCAACTTCATTTCCGCCTCTGACTACAGTTCCACACCAGCTCTACCTCTGACTTCATTTCTGCCTCTGACTCCAGCTCTACACCATCTCTGCCTCTGAGTTCAGCCCCACTTCCGCCTCCATCTCCGCCGCCAGCTCCACACCAGTTTCTGACTTCAGCTCCGCCTCTGACTACAGCTCCACACCAGTTCTGCATCTGACCACAACTTCAGTTCCATCTCTGACTACAGCTTCTCCTCCAACTCCAGCTCCACACCATCTCTGCCACTGACTTCAGCTCCGCCTCCAATTTCGGCACCACACCAAATCTGCCTCTGACTTCAGCTCCGCCTCTGACTTCAGCTTCGCCTACAGCTCCAGCTCCGCCACCAACGCCTTTTCCATGATGACATATTTTCTTTGGTCCCACCGGGATTTGAACTCGGGTCGCTGGGGTGAGAGTCCAGAGCACTATCCACTATACCATGAAGACTTTAATAGTGTTGCAGGGAAGGAATGTACACTATATGGTTTAATGGAGCATTCTCTGACTCCACCACCAGCTCTGCCTCTGACTTCAGCTCCACCTCTGACTTCAGCTCCACACCAGCTCTGCCTCCAACTCCAGCCCCACACCAGCTTTGCATCTGACTCCTACTTCATCTCCGCCTCTGACTTCAGCTCCACACCAGCTCTACCTCTGACTTCATTTCTGCCTCTGACTCCAGCTCTACACCATCTCTGCCTCTGACTTCAGCCGGGATTTGAACTCGGGTCGCTGGGGTGAGAGTCCAGAGCACTATCCACTATACCATGAAGACTTCACTAGTGTTGCAGGGAAGGAATGTACACTATATGGTTTAATGGAGCATTCTCTGACTCCACCACCAGCTCTGCCTCTGACTCCAGCTCCACACCAGTTCTGCATCTGACTTCAACTTCAGTTCCATCCCACACTACAGCTCCTCCTCCAACTCCAGTTCCACACCATCTCTGCCACTGACTTCAGCTCCGCTTCCAATTCCGGCGCCACACCAAATCTGCCTCTGACTTCAGCTCCGCCTACAGCTCCAGCTCCGCCTCCAACACCTTTTCCATGATGACATATTTTCTTTGGTCCCACCGGGATTTGAACTCGGGTCGCTGGGGTGAGAGTCCAGAGCACTATCCACTATACCATGAAGACTTTACTAGTGTTGCAGGGAAGGAATGTACACTATATGGTTTAATGGAGCATTCTCTGACTCCACCACCAGCTCTGCCTCTGACTTCAGCTCCACCTCTGACTTCAGCTCCACCTCTGACTTCAGCTCCACACCAGCTCTGCCTCCAACTCCAGCCCCACACCATCTCTGCCACTGACTTCAGCTCCGCTTCCAATTCCGGCGCCACACCAAATCTGCCTCTGACTTCAGCTCCGCCTACAGCTCCAGCTCCGCCTCCAACACCTTTTCCATGATGACATATTTTCTTTGGTCCCACCGGGATTTGAACTCGGGTCGCTGGGGTGAGAGTCCAGAGCACTATCCACTATACCATGAAGACTTTACTAGTGTTGCAGGGAAGGAATGTACACTATATGGTTTAATGGAGCATTCTCTGACTCCACCACCAGCTCTGCCTCTGACTTCAGCTCCACCTCTGACTTCAGCTCCACCTCTGACTTCAGCTCCACACCAGCTCTGCCTCCAACTCCAGCCCCACACCAGCTTTGCATCTGACTCCTACTTCATCTCCGCCTCTGACTTCAGCTCCACACCAGCTCTACCTCTGACTTCATTTCTGCTTCTGACTCCAGCTCTACACCATCTCTGCCTCTGACTTCAGCCGGGATTTGAACTGCTGGGGTGAGAGTCCAGAGCACTATCCACTATACCATGAAGACTTCACTAGTGTTGCAGGGAAGGAATGTACACTATATGGTTTAATGGAGCATTCTCTGACTCCACCACCAGCTCTGCCTCTGACTTCAGCTCCACCTCTGACTTCAGCACCGCCTCCAGCTCTGCCTCTGACTTCAGCTCCGCCTCCAGCTCTGCCTCTGACTTCAGCCCCACTTCCGCCTTTGACTGTGCCTACAGCTCCAGACCTGCTCTGCCTCTGCCTTCAGCTCCGCCTCCAGCTCCACACCAGTCTCTGACTTCAGCTCCACCTCCAACCCTGACTTCAACTTTACCTCTGACTCCAGCTCCACACCAGTCTCACTTCAGCTCCACCTCTGACTCCAGCTCCACACCAGCTCTGCCTCCAACTCCAGCCCCACACCAGGTTTGCATCTGACTCTAACTTCATCTTCGCCTCTGACTTCAGCTCCACACCAGCTCTACCTCTGACTTCATTTCTGCCTCTGACTCCAGCTCTACACCATCTCTGCCTCTGACTTCAGCCCCACTTCCGCCTCCAACTCCGCCGCCAGCTCCACACCAGTTTCTGACTTCAGCTCCGCCTCTGACTCCAGCTCCACACCAGTTCTGCATCTGACCACAACTTCAGTTCCATCTCTGACTACAGCTTCTCCTCCAACTCCAGCTCCACACCATCTCTGCCACTGACTTCAGCTCCGCCTTCAATTTCGGCACCACACCAGCTCTGCCTCTGACTTCAGGTCCGCCTCTGACTTCAACTCCGCCTACAGCTCCAGCTCCGCCACCAACGCCTTTTCCATGATGACATATTTTCTTTGGTCCCACCGGGATTTGAACTCGGGTCGCTGGGGTGAGAGTCCAGAGCACTATCCACTATACCATGAAGACTTCACTAGTGTTGCAGGGAAGGAATGTACACTATATGGTTTAATGGAGCATTCTCTGACTCCACCACCAGCTCTGCCTCTGACTTCAGCTCCACCTCTGACTTCAGCACCGCCTCCAGCTCTGCCTCTGACTTCAGCTCCGCCTCCAGCTCTGCCTCTGACTTCAGCCCAACTTCCGCCTTTGACTCTGCCTCGAGCTCCAGACCTGCTCTGCCTCTGCCTTCAGCTCCACACCAGTCTCCGAATTCAGCTCCACCTCCAACCCTGACTTCAGCTCCACCTCTGACTCCAGCCCCACACCAGATTTGCATCTGACTCCAACTTCATTTCCGCCTCTGACTACAGTTCCACACCAGCTCTACCTCTGACTTCATTTCTGCCTCTGACTCCAGCTCTACACCATCTCTGCCTCTGAGTTCAGCCCCACTTCCGCCTCCATCTCCGCCGCCAGCTCCACACCAGTTTCTGACTTCAGCTCCGCCTCTGACTACAGCTCCACACCAGTTCTGCATCTGACCACAACTTCAGTTCCATCTCTGACTACAGCTTCTCCTCCAACTCCAGCTCCACACCATCTCTGCCACTGACTTCAGCTCCGCCTCCAATTTCGGCACCACACCAAATCTGCCTCTGACTTCAGCTTCGCCTCTGACTTCAGCTTCGCCTACAGCTCCAGCTCCGCCACCAACGCCTTTTCCATGATGACATATTTTCTTTGGTCCCACCGGGATTTGAACTCGGGTCGCTGGGGTGAGAGTCCAGAGCACTATCCACTATACCATGAAGACTTTAATAGTGTTGCAGGGAAGGAATGTACACTATATGGTTTAATGGAGCATTCTCTGACTCCACCACCAGCTCTGCCTCTGACTTCAGCTCCACCTCTGACTTCAGCTCCACACCAGCTCTGCCTCCAACTCCAGCCCCACACCAGCTTTGCATCTGACTCCTACTTCATCTCCGCCTCTGACTTCAGCTCCACACCAGCTCTACCTCTGACTTCATTTCTGCCTCTGACTCCAGCTCTACACAATCTCTGCCTCTGACTTCAGCCGGGATTTGAACTCGGGTCGCTGGGGTGAGAGTCCAGAGCACTATCCACTATACCATGAAGACTTCACTAGTGTTGCAGGGAAGGAATGTACACTATATGGTTTAATGGAGCATTCTCTGACTCCACCACCAGCTCTGCCTCTGACTCCAGCTCCACACCAGTTCTGCATCTGACTTCAACTTCAGTTCCATCCCACACTACAGCTCCTCCTCCAACTCCAGTTCCACACCATCTCTGCCACTGACTTCAGCTCCGCTTCCAATTCCGGCGCCACACCAAATCTGCCTCTGACTTCAGCTCCGCCTACAGCTCCAGCTCCGCCTCCAACACCTTTTCCATGATGACATATTTTCTTTGGTCCCACCGGGATTTGAACTCGGGTCGCTGGGGTGAGAGTTCAGAGCACTATCCACTATACCATGAAGACTTTACTAGTGTTGCAGGGAAGGAATGTACACTATATGGTTTAATGGAGCATTCTCTGACTCCACCACCAGCTCTGCCTCTGACTTCAGCTCCACCTCTGACTTCAGCTCCACACCAGCTCTGCCTCCAACTCCAGCCCCACACCATCTCTGCCACTGACTTCAGCTCCGCTTCCAATTCCGGCGCCACACCAAATCTGCCTCTGACTTCAGCTCCGCCTACAGCTCCAGCTCCGCCTCCAACACCTTTTCCATGATGACATATTTTCTTTGGTCCCACCGGGATTTGAACTCGGGTCGCTGGGGTGAGAGTCCAGAGCACTATCCACTATACCATGAAGACTTTACTAGTGTTGCAGGGAAGGAATGTACACTATATGGTTTAATGGAGCATTCTCTGACTCCACCACCAGCTCTGCCTCTGACTTCAGCTCCACCTCTGACTTCAGCTCCACCTCTGACTTCAGCTCCACACCAGTTCTGCCTCCAACTCCAGCCCCACACCAGCTTTGCATCTGACTCCTACTTCATCTCCGCCTCTGACTTCAGCTCCACACCAGCTCTACCTCTGACTTCATTTCTGCTTCTGACTCCAGCTCTACACCATCTCTGCCTCTGACTTCAGCCGGGATTTGAACTGCTGGGGTGAGAGTCCAGAGCACTATCCACTATACCATGAAGACTTCACTAGTGTTGCAGGGAAGGAATGTACACTATATGGTTTAATGGAGCATTCTCTGACTCCACCACCAGCTCTGCCTCTGACTTCAGCTCCACCTCTGACTTCAGCACCGCCTCCAGCTCTGCCTCTGACTTCAGCTCCGCCTCCAGCTCTGCCTCTGACTTCAGCCCCACTTCCGCCTTTGACTGTGCCTACAGCTCCAGACCTGCTCTGCCTCTGCCTTCAGCTCCGCCTCCAGCTCCACACCAGTCTCTGACTTCAGCTCCACCTCCAACCCTGACTTCAACTTTACCTCTGACTCCAGCTCCACACCAGTCTCACTTCAGCTCCACCTCTGACTCCAGCTCCACACCAGGTTTGCATCTGACTCTAACTTCATCTTCGCCTCTGACTTCAGCTCCACACCAGCTCTACCTCTGACTTCATTTCTGCCTCTGACTCCAGCTCTACACCATCTCTGCCTCTGACTTCAGCCCCACTTCCGCCTCCAACTCCGCCGCCAGCTCCACACCAGTTTCTGACTTCAGCTCCGCCTCTGACTCCAGCTCCACACCAGTTCTGCATCTGACCACAACTTCAGTTCCATCTCTGACTACAGCTTCTCCTCCAACTCCAGCTCCACACCATCTCTGCCACTGACTTCAGCTCCGCCTTCAATTTCGGCACCACACCAAATCTGCCTCTGACTTCAGGTCCGCCTCTGACTTCAACTCCGCCTACAGCTCTAGCTCCGCCACCAACGCCTTTTCCATGATGACATATTTTCTTTGGTCCCACCGGGATTTGAACTCGGGTCGCTGGGGTGAGAGTCCAGAGCACTATCCACTATACCATGAAGACTTCACTAGTGTTGCAGGGAAGGAATGTACACTATATGGTTTAATGGAGCATTCTCTGACTCCACCACCAGCTCTGCCTCTGACTTCAGCTCCACCTCTGACTTCAGCACCGCCTCCAGCTCTGCCTCTGACTTCAGCTCCGCCTCCAGCTCTGCCTCTGACTTCAGCCCCACTTCCGCCTTTGACTCTGCCTCGAGCTCCAGACCTGCTCTGCCTCTGCCTTTAGCTCCACACCAGTCTCCGAATTCAGCTCCACCTCCAACCCTGACTTCAGCTCCACCTCTGACTCCAGCCCCACACCAGATTTGCATCTGACTCCAACTTCATTTCCGCCTCTGACTACAGTTCCACACCAGCTCTACCTCTGACTTCATTTCTGCCTCTGACTCCAGCTCTACACCATCTCTGCCTCTGAGTTCAGCCCCACTTCCGCCTCCATCTCCCCCGCCAGCTCCACACCAGTTTCTGACTTCAGCTCCGCCTCTGACTACAGCTCCACACCAGTTCTGCATCTGACTTCAACTTCAGTTCCATCCCACACTACAGCTCCTCCTCCAACTCCAGTTCCACACCATCTCTGCCACTGACTTCAGCTCCGCTTCCAATTCCGGCGCCACACCAAATCTGCCTCTGACTTCAGCTCCGCCTACAGCTCCAGCTCCAACACGTTTTCCATGATGACATATTTTCTTTGGTCCCACCGGGATTTGAACTCGGGTCGCTGGGGTGAGAGTCCAGAGCACTATCCACTATACCATGAAGACTTTACTAGTGTTGCAGGGAAGGAATGTACACTATATGGTTTAATGGAGCATACTCTGACTCCACCACCAGCTCTGCCTCTGACTTCAGCTCCACCTCTGACTTCAGCTCCACCTCTGACTTCAGCTCCACACCAGCTCTGCCACTGACTTCAGCTCCGCTTCCAATTCCGGCGCCACACCAAATCTGCCTCTGACTTCAGCTCCGCCTACAGCTCCAGCTCCGCCTCCAACACCTTTTCCATGATGACATATTTTCTTTGGTCCCACCGGGATTTGAACTCGGGTCCCTGGGGTGAGAGTCCAGAGCACTATCCACTATACCATGAAGACTTTACTAGTGTTGCAGGGAAGGAATGTACACTATATGGTTTAATGGAGCATTCTCTGACTCCACCACCAGCTCTGCCTCTGACTTCAGCTCCACCTCTGACTTCAGCTCCACACCAGCTCTGCCTCCAACTCCAGCCCCACACCAGCTTTGCATCTGACTCCTACTTCATCTCCGCCTCTGACTTCAGCTCCACACCAGCTCTACCTCTGACTTCATTTCTGCTTCTGACTCCAGCTCTACACCATCTCTGCCTCTGACTTCAGCCGGGATTTGAACTGCTGGGGTGAGAGTCCAGAGCACTATCCACTATACCATGAAGACTTCACTAGTGTTGCAGGGAAGGAATGTACACTATATGGTTTAATGGAGCATTCTCTGACTCCACCACCAGCTCTGCCTCTGACTTCAGCTCCACCTCTGACTTCAGCACCGCCTCCAGCTCTGCCTCTGACTTCAGCTCCGCCTCCAGCTCTGCCTCTGACTTCAGCCCCACTTCCGCCTTTGACTGTGCCTACAGCTCCAGACCTGCTCTGCCTCTGCCTTCAGCTCCGCCTCCAGCTCCACACCAGTCTCTGACTTCAGCTCCACCTCCAACCCTGACTTCAACTTTACCTCTGACTCCAGCTCCACACCAGTCTCACTTCAGCTCCACCTCTGACTCCAGCTCCACACCAGGTTTGCATCTGACTCTAACTTCATCTTCGCCTCTGACTTCAGCTCCACACCAGCTCTACCTCTGACTTCATTTCTGCCTCTGACTCCAGCTCTACACCATCTCTGCCTCTGACTTCAGCCCCACTTCCGCCTCCAACTCCGCCGCCAGCTCCACACCAGTTTCTGACTTCAGCTCCGCCACTGACTCCAGCTCCACACCAGTTCTGCATCTGACCACAACTTCAGTTCCATCTCTGACTACAGCTTCTCCTCCAACTCCAGCTCCACACCATCTCTGCCACTGACTTCAGCTCCGCCTTCAATTTCGGCACCACACCAAATCTGCCTCTGACTTCAGGTCCGCCTCTGACTTCAACTCCGCCTACAGCTCTAGCTCCGCCACCAACGCCTTTTCCATGATGACATATTTTCTTTGGTCCCACCGGGATTTGAACTCGGGTCGCTGGGGTGAGAGTCCAGAGCACTATCCACTATACCATGAAGACTTCACTAGTGTTGCAGGGAAGGAATGTACACTATATGGTTTAATGGAGCATTCTCTGACTCCACCACCAGCTCTGCCTCTGACTTCAGCTCCACCTCTGACTTCAGCACCGCCTCCAGCTCTGCCTCTGACTTCAGCTCCGCCTTCAGCTCTGCCTCTGACTTCAGCCCCACTTCCGCCTTTGACTCTGCCTCGAGCTCCAGACCTGCTCTGCCTCTGCCTTCAGCTCCACACCAGTCTCCGAATTCAGCTCCACCTCCAACCCTGACTTCAGCTCCACCTCTGACTCCAGCCCCACACCAGATTTGCATCTGACTCCAACTTCATTTCCGCCTCTGACTACAGTTCCACACCAGCTCTACCTCTGACTTCATTTCTGCCTCTGACTCCAGCTCAACACCATCTCTGCCTCTGAGTTCAGCCCCACTTCCGCCTCCATCTCCCCCGCCAGCTCCACACCAGTTTCTGACTTCAGCTCCGCCTCTGACTACAGCTCCACACCAGTTCTGCATCTGACTTCAACTTCAGTTCCATCCCACACTACAGCTCCTCCTCCAACTCCAGTTCCACACCATCTCTGCCACTGACTTCAGCTCCGCTTCCAATTCCGGCGCCACACCAAATCTGCCTCTGACTTCAGCTCCGCCTACAGCTCCAGCTCCGCCTCCAACACCTTTTCCATGATGACATATTTTCTTTGGTCCCACCGGGATTTGAACTCGGGTCGCTGGGGTGAGAGTCCAGAGCACTATCCACTATACCATGAAGACTTTACTAGTGTTGCAGGGAAGGAATGTACACTATATGGTTTAATGGAGCATTCTCTGACTCCACCACCAGCTCTGCCTCTGACTTCAGCTCCACCTCTGACTTCAGCTCCACACCAGCTCTGCCACTGACTTCAGCTCCGCTTCCAATTCCGGCGCCACACCAAATCTGCCTCTGACTTCAGCTCCGCCTACAGCTCCAGCTCCGCCTCCAACACCTTTTCCATGATGACATATTTTCTTTGGTCCCACCGGGATTTGAACTCGGGTCGCTGGGGTGAGAGTCCAGAGCACTATCCACTATACCATGAAGACTTTACTAGTGTTGCAGGGAAGGAATGTACACTATATGGTTTAATGGAGCATTCTCTGACTCCACCACCAGCTCTGCCTCTGACTTCAGCTCCACCTCTGACTTCAGCTCCACCTCTGACTTCAGCTCCACACCAGCTCTGCCTCCAACTCCAGCCCCACACCAGCTTTGCATCTGACTCCTACTTCATCTCCGCCTCTGACTTCAGCTCCACACCAGCTCTACCTCTGACTTCATTTCTGCTTCTGACTCCAGCTCTACACCATCTCTGCCTCTGACTTCAGCCGGGATTTGAACTGCTGGGGTGAGAGTCCAGAGCACTATCCACTATACCATGAAGACTTCACTAGTGTTGCAGGGAAGGAATGTACACTATATGGTTTAATGGAGCATTCTCTGACTCCACCACCAGCTCTGCCTCTGACTTCAGCTCCACCTCTGACTTCAGCACCGCCTCCAGCTCTGCCTCTGACTTCAGCTCCGCCTCCAGCTCTGCCTCTGACTTCAGCCCCACTTCCGCCTTTGACTGTGCCTACAGCTCCAGACCTGCTCTGCCTCTGCCTTCAGCTCCGCCTCCAGCTCCACACCAGTCTCTGACTTCAGCTCCACCTCTGACTCCAGCTCCACACCAGCTCTGCCTCCAACTCCAGCCCCACACCAGGTTTGCATCTGACTCTAACTTCATCTCCGCCTCTGACTTCAGCTCCACACCAGCTCTACCTCTGACTTCATTTCTGCCTCTGACTCCAGCTCTACACCATCTCTGCCTCTGACTTCAGCCCCACTTCCGCCTCCAACTCCGCCGCCAGCTCCACACCAGTTTCTGACTTCAGCTCCGCCTCTGACTTCAGCTCCACACCAGTTCTGCATCTGACCACAACTTCAGTTCCATCTCTGACTACAGCTTCTCCTCCAACTCCAGCTCCACACCATCTCTGCCACTGACTTCAGCTCCGTCTTCAATTTCGGCACCACACCAAATCTGCCTCTGACTTCAGGTCCGACTCTGACTTCAACTCCGCCTACAGCTCCAGCTCCGCCACCAACGCCTTTTCCATGATGACATATTTTCTTTGGTCCCACCGGGATTTGAACTCGGGTCGCTGGGGTGAGAGTCCAGAGCACTATCCACTATACCATGAAGACTTCACTAGTGTTGCAGGGAAGGAATGTACACTATATGGTTTAATGGAGCATTCTCTGACTCCACCACCAGCTCTGCCTCTGACTTCAGCTCCACCTCTGACTTCAGCACCGCCTCCAGCTCTGCCTCTGACTTCAGCTCCGCCTCCAGCTCTGCCTCTGACTTCAGCCCCACTTCCGCCTTTGACTGTGCCTACAGCTCCAGACCTGCTCTGCCTCTGCCTTCAGCTCCGCCTCCAGCTCCACACCAGTCTCTGACTTCAGCTCCACCTCTGACTCCAGCTCCACACCAGCTCTGCCTCCAACTCCAGCCCCACACCAGGTTTGCATCTGACTCTAACTTCATCTCCGCCTCTGACTTCAGCTCCACACCAGCTCTACCTCTGACTTCATTTCTGCCTCTGACTCCAGCTCTACACCATCTCTGCCTCTGACTTCAGCCCCACTTCCGCCTCCAACTCCGCCGCCAGCTCCACACCAGTTTCTGACTTCAGCTCCGCCTCTGACTTCAGCTCCACACCAGTTCTGCATCTGACCACAACTTCAGTTCCATCTCTGACTACAGCTTCTCCTCCAACTCCAGCTCCACACCATCTCTGCCACTGACTTCAGCTCCGTCTTCAATTTCGGCACCACACCAAATCTGCCTCTGACTTCAGGTCCGACTCTGACTTCAACTCCGCCTACAGCTCCAGCTCCGCCACCAACGCCTTTTCCATGATGACATATTTTCTTTGGTCCCACCGGGATTTGAACTCGGGTCGCTGGGGTGAGAGTCCAGAGCACTATCCACTATACCATGAAGACTTCACTAGTGTTGCAGGGAAGGAATGTACACTATATGGTTTAATGGAGCATTCTCTGACTCCACCACCAGCTCTGCCTCTGACTTCAGCTCCACCTCTGACTTCAGCACCGCCTCCAGCTCTGCCTCTGACTTCAGCTCCGCCTCCAGCTCTGCCTCTGACTTCAGCCCCACTTCCGCCTTTGACTCTGCCTCGAGCTCCAGACCTGCTCTGCCTCTGCCTTCAGCTCCACACCAGTCTCCGAATTCAGCTCCACCTCCAACCCTGACTTCAGCTCCACCTCTGACTCCAGCCCCACACCAGATTTGCATCTGACTCCAACTTCATTTCCGCCTCTGACTACAGTTCCACACCAGCTCTACCTCTGACTTCATTTCTGCCTCTGACTCCAGCTCTACACCATCTCTGCCTCTGAGTTCAGCCCCACTTCCGCCTCCATCTCCGCCGCCAGCTCCACACCAGTTTCTGACTTCAGCTCCGCCTCTGACTACAGCTCCACACCAGTTCTGCATCTGACCACAACTTCAGTTCCATCTCTGACTACAGCTTCTCCTCCAACTCCAGCTCCACACCATCTCTGCCACTGACTTCAGCTCCGCCTCCAATTTCGGCACCACACCAAATCTGCCTCTGACTTCAGCTCCGCCTCTGACTTCAGCTCCGCCTACAGCTCCAGCTCCGCCTACAGCTCCAGCTCCGCCACCAACGCCTTTTCCATGATGACATATTTTCTTTGGTCCCACCGGGATTTGAACTCGGGTCGCTGGGGTGAGAGTCCAGAGCACTATCCACTATACCATGAAGACTTTAATAGTGTTGCAGGGAAGGAATGTACACTATATGGTTTAATGGAGCATTCTCTGACTCCACCACCAGCTCTGCCTCTGACTTCAGCTCCACCTCTGACTTCAGCTCCACACCAGCTCTGCCTCCAACTCCAGCCCCACACCAGCTTTGCATCTGACTCCTACTTCATCTCCGCCTCTGACTTCAGCTCCACACCAGCTCTACCTCTGACTTCATTTCTGCCTCTGACTCCAGCTCTACACCATCTCTGCCTCTGACTTCAGCCGGGATTTGAACTCGGGTCGCTGGGGTGAGAGTCCAGAGCACTATCCACTATACCATGAAGACTTCACTAGTGTTGCAGGGAAGGAATGTACACTATATGGTTTAATGGAGCATTCTCTGACTCCACCACCAGCTCTGCCTCTGACTCCAGCTCCACACCAGTTCTGCATCTGACTTCAACTTCAGTTCCATCCCACACTACAGCTCCTCCTCCAACTCCAGTTCCACACCATCTCTGCCACTGACTTCAGCTCCGCTTCCAATTCCGGCGCCACACCAAATCTGCCTCTGACTTCAGCTCCGCCTACAGCTCCAGCTCCGCCTCCAACACCTTTTCCATGATGACATATTTTCTTTGGTCCCACCGGGATTTGAACTCGGGTCGCTGGGGTGAGAGTCCAGAGCACTATCCACTATACCATGAAGACTTTACTAGTGTTGCAGGGAAGGAATGTACACTATATGGTTTAATGGAGCATTCTCTGACTCCACCACCAGCTCTGCCTCTGACTTCAGCTCCACCTCTGACTTCAGCTCCACCTCTGACTTCAGCTCCACACCAGCTCTGCCTCCAACTCCAGCCCCACACCAGCTTTGCATCTGACTCCTACTTCATCTCCGCCTCTGACTTCAGCTCCACACCAGCTCTACCTCTGACTTCATTTCTGCTTCTGACTCCAGCTCTACACCATCTCTGCCTCTGACTTCAGCCGGGATTTGAACTGCTGGGGTGAGAGTCCAGAGCACTATCCACTATACCATGAAGACTTCACTAGTGTTGCAGGGAAGGAATGTACACTATATGGTTTAATGGAGCATTCTCTGACTCCACCACCAGCTCTGCCTCTGACTTCAGCTCCACCTCTGACTTCAGCACCGCCTCCAGCTCTGCCTCTGACTTCAGCTCCGCCTCCAGCTCTGCCTCTGACTTCAGCCCCACTTCCGCCTTTGACTGTGCCTACAGCTCCAGACCTGCTCTGCCTCTGCCTTCAGCTCCGCCTCCAGCTCCACACCAGTCTCTGACTCAGCTTCACCTCCAACCCTGACTTCAACTTTACCTCTGACTCCAGCTCCACACCAGTCTCACTTCAGCTCCACCTCTGACTCCAGCTCCACACCAGCTCTGCCTCCAACTCCAGCCCCACACCAGGTTTGCATCTGACTCTAACTTCATCTCCGCCTCTGACTTCAGCTCCACACCAGCTCTACCTCTGACTTCATTTCTGCCTCTGACTCCAGCTCTACACCATCTCTGCCTCTGAGTTCAGCCCCATTTCCGCCTCCATCTCCGCCGTCAGCTCCACACCAGTGTCTGACTTCAGTTCCGCCTCTGACTACAGCTCCACACCAGTTCTGCATCTGACCACAACTTTAGTTCTATCTCTGACTACAGCTTCTCCTCCAACTCCAGCTCCACACCATCTCTGCCACTGACTTCAGCTCTGCCTCCAATTTCGGCACCACACCAAATCTGCCTCTGACTTCAGCTCCGCCTCTGACTTCAGCTCCGCCTACAGCTCCAGCTCCGCCACCAACGCCTTTTCCATGATGACATATTTTCTTTGGTCCCACCGGGATTTGAACTCGGGTCGCTGGGGTGAGAGTCCAGAGCACTATCCACTATACCATGAAGACTTTACTAGTGTTGCAGGGAAGGAATGTACACTATATGGTTTAATGGAGCATTCTCTGACTCCACCACCAGCTCTGCCTCTGACTTCAGCTCCACCTCTGACTTCAGCTCCACACCAGCTCTACCTCTGACTTCATTTCTGCCTCTGACTCCAGCTCTACACCATCTCTGCCTCTGACTTCAGCCGGGATTTGAACTCGGGTCGCTGGGGTGAGAGTCCAGAGCACTATCCACTATACCATGAAGACTTCACTAGTGTTGCAGGGAAGGAATGTACACTATATGGTTTAATGGAGCATTCTCTGACTCCACCACCAGCTCTGCCTCTGACTCCAGCTCCACACCAGTTCTGCATCTGACTTCAACTTCAGTTCCATCTCACACTACAGCTTCTCCTCCAACTCCAGTTCCACACCATCTCTGCCACTGACTTCAGCTCCGCTTCCAATTCCGGCGCCACACCAAATCTGCCTCTGACTTCAGGTCCGCCTCTGACTTCAGCTCCGCCTACAGCTCCAGCTCCGCCTCCAACACCTTTTCCATGATGACATATTTTCTTTGGTCCCACCGGGATTTGAACTCGGGTCGCTGGGGTGAGAGTCCAGAGCACTATCCACTATACCATTAACACTTCACTAGTGTTGCAGGGAAGGAATGTACACTATATGGTTTAATGGAGCATTCTCTGACTCCACCACCAGCTCTGCCTCTGACTTCAGCTCCACCTCTGACTTCAGCACCGCCTCCAGCTCTGCCTCTGACTTCAGCTCCGCCTCCAGCTCTGCCTCTGACTTCAGCCCCACTTCCGCCTTTGACTCTGCCTCCAGCTCCAGACCTGCTCTGCCTCTGCCTTCAGCTCCGCCTCTAGCTCCACACCAGTCTCTGACTCAGCTTCACCTCCAACCCTGACTTCAACTTTACCTCTGACTCCAGCTCCACACCAGTCTCACTTCAGCTCCACCTCTGACTCCAGCTCCACACCAGCTCTGCCTCCAACTCCAGCCCCACACCAGGTTTGCATCTGACTCTAACTTCATCTCCGCCTCTGACTTCAGCTCCACACCAGCTCTACCTCTGACTTCATTTCTGCCTCTGACTCCAGCTCTACACCATCTCTGCCTCTGAGTTCAGCCCCATTTCCGCCTCCATCTCCGCCGTCAGCTCCACACCAGTGTCTGACTTCAGTTCCGCCTCTGACTACAGCTCCACACCAGTTCTGCATCTGACCACAACTTTAGTTCTATCTCTGACTACAGCTTCTCCTCCAACTCCAGCTCCACACCATCTCTGCCACTGACTTCAGCTCTGCCTCCAATTTCGGCACCACACCAAATCTGCCTCTGACTTCAGCTCCGCCTCTGACTTCAGCTCCGCCTACAGCTCCAGCTCCGCCACCAACGCCTTTTCCATGATGACATATTTTCTTTGGTCCCACCGGGATTTGAACTCGGGTCGCTGGGGTGAGAGTCCAGAGCACTATCCACTATACCATGAAGACTTTACTAGTGTTGCAGGGAAGGAATGTACACTATATGGTTTAATGGAGCATTCTCTGACTCCACCACCAGCTCTGCCTCTGACTTCAGCTCCACCTCTGACTTCAGCTCCACACCAGCTCTACCTCTGACTTCATTTCTGCCTCTGACTCCAGCTCTACACCATCTCTGCCTCTGACTTCAGCCGGGATTTGAACTCGGGTCGCTGGGGTGAGAGTCCAGAGCACTATCCACTATACCATGAAGACTTCACTAGTGTTGCAGGGAAGGAATGTACACTATATGGTTTAATGGAGCATTCTCTGACTCCACCACCAGCTCTGCCTCTGACTCCAGCTCCACACCAGTTCTGCATCTGACTTCAACTTCAGTTCCATCTCACACTACAGCTTCTCCTCCAACTCCAGTTCCACACCATCTCTGCCACTGACTTCAGCTCCGCTTCCAATTCCGGCGCCACACCAAATCTGCCTCTGACTTCAGCTCCGCCTACAGCTCCAGCTCCGCCTCCAACACCTTTTCCATGATGACATATTTTCTTTGGTCCCACCGGGATTTGAACTCGGGTCGCTGGGGTGAGAGTCCAGAGCACTATCCACTATACCATTAACACTTCACTAGTGTTGCAGGGAAGGAATGTACACTATATGGTTTAATGGAGCATTCTCTGACTCCACCACCAGCTCTGCCTCTGACTTCAGCTCCACCTCTGACTTCAGCACCGCCTCCAGCTCTGCCTCTGACTTCAGCTCCGCCTCCAGCTCTGCCTCTGACTTCAGCCCCACTTCCGCCTTTGACTCTGCCTCCAGCTCCAGACCTGCTCTGCCTCTGCCTTCAGCTCCGCCTCCAGCTCCACACCAGTCTCTGACATCAGCTCCACCTCCAACCCTGACTTCAGCTCCACACCAGTCTCTGACTTCAGCTCCACCTCTGACTTCAGCTCCACACCAGCTCCACCTCTGACTCCAGCCCCACACCAGATTTGCATCTGACTCCTACTTCATTTCCGCCTCTGACTACAGCTCCACACCAGCTCTACCTCTGACTTCATTTCTGCCTCTGACTCCAGCTCTACACCATCTCTGCCTCTGACTTCAGCCCCACTTCCGCCTCCAACTCCGCCGCCAGCTCCACACCAGTTTCTGACTTCAGCTCCACCTCTGACTCCAGCTCCACACCAGTTCTGCATCTGACTTCAACTTCAGTTCCATCTCACACTACAGCTTCTCCTCCAACTCCAGTTCCACACCATCTCTGCCACTGACTTCAGCTCCGCCTCCAATTTCGGCACCACACCAAATCTGCCTCTGACTCCAGCTCCGCCTCTGACTTCAGCTCCGCCTACAGCTCCAGCTCCGCCACCAACGCCTTTTCCATGATGACATATTTTCTTTGGTCCCACCGGGATTTGAACTCGGGTCGCTGGGGTGAGAGTCCAGAGCACTATCCACTATACCATGAAGACTTTACTAGTGTTGCAGGGAAGGAATGTACACTATATGGTTTAATGGAGCATTCTCTGACTCCACCACCAGCTCTGCCTCTGACTTCAGCTCCACCTCTGACTTCAGCTCCACCTCTGACTTCAGCTCCACACCAGCTCTGCCTCCAACTCCAGCCCCACACCAGCTTTGCATCTGACTCCTACTTCATCTCCGCCTCTGACTTCAGCTCCACACCAGCTCTACCTCTGACTTCATTTCTGCTTCTGACTCCAGCTCTACACCATCTCTGCCTCTGACTTCAGCCGGGATTTGAACTGCTGGGGTGAGAGTCCAGAGCACTATCCACTATACCATGAAGACTTCACTAGTGTTGCAGGGAAGGAATGTACACTATATGGTTTAATGGAGCATTCTCTGACTCCACCACCAGCTCTGCCTCTGACTTCAGCTCCACCTCTGACTTCAGCACCGCCTCCAGCTCTGCCTCTGACTTCAGCTCCGCCTCCAACTCTGCCTCTGACTTCAGCCCCACTTCCGCCTTTGACTGTGCCTACAGCTCCAGACCTGCTCTGCCTCTGCCTTCAGCTCCACACCAGTCTCCGAATTCAGCTCCACCTCCAACCCTGACTTCAGCTCCACCTCTGACTCCAGCCCCACACCAGATTTGCATCTGACTCCAACTTCATTTCCGCCTCTGACTACAGTTCCACACCAGCTCTACCTCTGACTTCATTTCTGCCTCTGACTCCAGCTCTACACCATCTCTGCCTCTGAGTTCAGCCCCACTTCCGCCTCCATCTCCGCCGCCAGCTCCACACCAGTTTCTGACTTCAGCTCCGCCTCTGACTACAGCTCCACACCAGTTCTGCATCTGACCACAACTTCAGTTCCATCTCTGACTACAGCTTCTCCTCCAACTCCAGCTCCACACCATCTCTGCCACTGACTTCAGCTCCGCCTCCAATTTCGGCACCACACCAAATCTGCCTCTGACTTCAGCTCCGCCTCTGACTTCAGCTCCGCCTACAGCTCCAGCTCCGCCTACAGCTCCAGCTCCGCCACCAACGCCTTTTCCATGATGCCATATTTTCTTTGGTCCCACCGGGATTTGAACTCGGGTCGCTGGGGTGAGAGTCCAGAGCACTATCCACTATACCATGAAGACTTTAATAGTGTTGCAGGGAAGGAATGTACACTATATGGTTTAATGGAGCATTCTCTGACTCCACCACCAGCTCTGCCTCTGACTTCAGCTCCACCTCTGACTTCAGCTCCACACCAGCTCTGCCTCCAACTCCAGCCCCACACCAGCTTTGCATCTGACTCCTACTTCATCTCCGCCTCTGACTTCAGCTCCACACCAGCTCTACCTCTGACTTCATTTCTGCCTCTGACTCCAGCTCTACACCATCTCTGCCTCTGACTTCAGCCGGGATTTGAACTCGGGTCGCTGGGGTGAGAGTCCAGAGCACTATCCACTATACCATGAAGACTTCACTAGTGTTGCAGGGAAGGAATGTACACTATATGGTTTAATGGAGCATTCTCTGACTCCACCACCAGCTCTGCCTCTGACTCCAGCTCCACACCAGTTCTGCATCTGACTTCAACTTCAGTTCCATCCCACACTACAGCTCCTCCTCCAACTCCAGTTCCACACCATCTCTGCCACTGACTTCAGCTCCGCTTCCAATTCCGGCGCCACACCAAATCTGCCTCTGACTTCAGCTCCGCCTACAGCTCCAGCTCCGCCTCCAACACCTTTTCCATGATGACATATTTTCTTTGGTCCCACCGGGATTTGAACTCGGGTCGCTGGGGTGAGAGTCCAGAGCACTATCCACTATACCATGAAGACTTTACTAGTGTTGCAGGGAAGGAATGTACACTATATGGTTTAATGGAGCATTCTCTGACTCCACCACCAGCTCTGCCTCTGACTTCAGCTCCACCTCTGACTTCAGCTCCACCTCTGACTTCAGCTCCACACCAGCTCTGCCTCCAACTCCAGCCCCACACCAGCTTTGCATCTGACTCCTACTTCATCTCCGCCTCTGACTTCAGCTCCACACCAGCTCTACCTCTGACTTCATTTCTGCTTCTGACTCCAGCTCTACACCATCTCTGCCTCTGACTTCAGCCGGGATTTGAACTGCTGGGGTGAGAGTCCAGAGCACTATCCACTATACCATGAAGACTTCACTAGTGTTGCAGGGAAGGAATGTACACTATATGGTTTAATGGAGCATTCTCTGACTCCACCACCAGCTCTGCCTCTGACTTCAGCTCCACCTCTGACTTCAGCACCGCCTCCAGCTCTGCCTCTGACTTCAGCTCCGCCTCCAGCTCTGCCTCTGACTTCAGCCCCACTTCCGCCTTTGACTGTGCCTACAGCTCCAGACCTGCTCTGCCTCTGCCTTCAGCTCCGCCTCCAGCTCCACACCAGTCTCTGACTCAGCTTCACCTCCAACCCTGACTTCAACTTTACCTCTGACTCCAGCTCCACACCAGTCTCACTTCAGCTCCACCTCTGACTCCAGCTCCACACCAGCTCTGCCTCCAACTCCAGCCCCACACCAGGTTTGCATCTGACTCTAACTTCATCTCCGCCTCTGACTTCAGCTCCACACCAGCTCTACCTCTGACTTCATTTCTGCCTCTGACTCCAGCTCTACACCATCTCTGCCTCTGAGTTCAGCCCCATTTCCGCCTCCATCTCCGCCGTCAGCTCCACACCAGTGTCTGACTTCAGTTCCGCCTCTGACTACAGCTCCACACCAGTTCTGCATCTGACCACAACTTCAGTTCTATCTCTGACTACAGCTTCTCCTCCAACTCCAGCTCCACACCATCTCTGCCACTGACTTCAGCTCTGCCTTCAATTTCGGCACCACACCAAATCTGCCTCTGACTTCAGCTCCGCCTCTGACTTCAGCTCCGCCTACAGCTCCAGCTCCGCCACCAACGCCTTTTCCATGATGACATATTTTCTTTGGTCCCACCGGGATTTGAACTCGGGTCGCTGGGGTGAGAGTCCAGAGCACTATCCACTATACCATGAAGACTTTACTAGTGTTGCAGGGAAGGAATGTACACTATATGGTTTAATGGAGCATTCTCTGACTCCACCACCAGCTCTGCCTCTGACTTCAGCTCCACCTCTGACTTCAGCTCCACACCAGCTCTGCCTCCAACTCCAGCCCCACACCAGCTTTGCATCTGACTCCTACTTCATCTCCGCCTCTGACTTCAGCTCCACACCAGCTCTACCTCTGACTTCATTTCTGCCTCTGACTCCAGCTCTACACCATCTCTGCCTCTGACTTCAGCCGGGATTTGAACTCGGGTCGCTGGGGTGAGAGTCCAGAGCACTATCCACTATACCATGAAGACTTCACTAGTGTTGCAGGGAAGGAATGTACACTATATGGTTTAATGGAGCATTCTCTGACTCCACCACCAGCTCTGCCTCTGACTCCAGCTCCACACCAGTTCTGCATCTGACTTCAACTTCAGTTCCATCCCACACTACAGCTCCTCCTCCAACTCCAGTTCCACACCATCTCTGCCACTGACTTCAGCTCCGCTTCCAATTCCGGCGCCACACCAAATCTGCCTCTGACTTCAGCTCCGCCTACAGCTCCAGCTCCGCCTCCAACACCTTTTCCATGATGACATATTTTCTTTGGTCCCACCGGGATTTGAACTCGGGTCGCTGGGGTGAGAGTCCAGAGCACTATCCACTATACCATGAAGACTTTACTAGTGTTGCAGGGAAGGAATGTACACTATATGGTTTAATGGAGCATTCTCTGACTCCACCACCAGCTCTGCCTCTGACTTCAGCTCCACCTCTGACTTCAGCTCCACCTCTGACTTCAGCTCCACACCAGCTCTGCCTCCAACTCCAGCCCCACACCAGCTTTGCATCTGACTCCTACTTCATCTCCGCCTCTGACTTCAGCTCCACACCAGCTCTACCTCTGACTTCATTTCTGCTTCTGACTCCAGCTCTACACCATCTCTGCCTCTGACTTCAGCCGGGATTTGAACTGCTGGGGTGAGAGTCCAGAGCACTATCCACTATACCATGAAGACTTCACTAGTGTTGCAGGGAAGGAATGTACACTATATGGTTTAATGGAGCATTCTCTGACTCCACCACCAGCTCTGCCTCTGACTTCAGCTCCACCTCTGACTTCAGCACCGCCTCCAGCTCTGCCTCTGACTTCAGCTCCGCCTCCAGCTCCACACCAGTCTCTGACTCAGCTTCACCTCCAACCCTGACTTCAACTTTACCTCTGACTCCAGCTCCACACCAGTCTCACTTCAGCTCCACCTCTGACTCCAGCTCCACACCAGCTCTGCCTCCAACTCCAGCCCCACACCAGGTTTGCATCTGACTCTAACTTCATCTCCGCCTCTGACTTCAGCTCCACACCAGCTCTACCTCTGACTTCATTTCTGCCTCTGACTCCAGCTCTACACCATCTCTGCCTCTGAGTTCAGCCCCATTTCCGCCTCCATCTCCGCCGTCAGCTCCACACCAGTGTCTGACTTCAGTTCCGCCTCTGACTACAGCTCCACACCAGTTCTGCATCTGACCACAACTTCAGTTCTATCTCTGACTACAGCTTCTCCTCCAACTCCAGCTCCACACCATCTCTGCCACTGACTTCAGCTCTGCCTTCAATTTCGGCACCACACCAAATCTGCCTCTGACTTCAGCTCCGCCTCTGACTTCAGCTCCGCCTACAGCTCCAGCTCCGCCACCAACGCCTTTTCCATGATGACATATTTTCTTTGGTCCCACCGGGATTTGAACTCGGGTCGCTGGGGTGAGAGTCCAGAGCACTATCCACTATACCATGAAGACTTTACTAGTGTTGCAGGGAAGGAATGTACACTATATGGTTTAATGGAGCATTCTCTGACTCCACCACCAGCTCTGCCTCTGACTTCAGCTCCACCTCTGACTTCAGCTCCACACCAGCTCTGCCTCCAACTCCAGCCCCACACCAGCTTTGCATCTGACTCCTACTTCATCTCCGCCTCTGACTTCAGCTCCACACCAGCTCTACCTCTGACTTCATTTCTGCCTCTGACTCCAGCTCTACACCATCTCTGCCTCTGACTTCAGCCGGGATTTGAACTCGGGTCGCTGGGGTGAGAGTCCAGAGCACTATCCACTATACCATGAAGACTTCACTAGTGTTGCAGGGAAGGAATGTACACTATATGGTTTAATGGAGCATTCTCTGACTCCACCACCAGCTCTGCCTCTGACTCCAGCTCCACACCAGTTCTGCATCTGACTTCAACTTCAGTTCCATCCCACACTACAGCTCCTCCTCCAACTCCAGTTCCACACCATCTCTGCCACTGACTTCAGCTCCGCTTCCAATTCCGGCGCCACACCAAATCTGCCTCTGACTTCAGCTCCGCCTACAGCTCCAGCTCCGCCTCCAACACCTTTTCCATGATGACATATTTTCTTTGGTCCCACCGGGATTTGAACTCGGGTCGCTGGGGTGAGAGTCCAGAGCACTATCCACTATACCATGAAGACTTTACTAGTGTTGCAGGGAAGGAATGTACACTATATGGTTTAATGGAGCATTCTCTGACTCCACCACCAGCTCTGCCTCTGACTTCAGCTCCACCTCTGACTTCAGCTCCACCTCTGACTTCAGCTCCACACCAGCTCTGCCTCCAACTCCAGCCCCACACCAGCTTTGCATCTGACTCCTACTTCATCTCCGCCTCTGACTTCAGCTCCACACCAGCTCTACCTCTGACTTCATTTCTGCTTCTGACTCCAGCTCTACACCATCTCTGCCTCTGACTTCAGCCGGGATTTGAACTGCTGGGGTGAGAGTCCAGAGCACTATCCACTATACCATGAAGACTTCACTAGTGTTGCAGGGAAGGAATGTACACTATATGGTTTAATGGAGCATTCTCTGACTCCACCACCAGCTCTGCCTCTGACTTCAGCTCCACCTCTGACTTCAGCACCGCCTCCAGCTCTGCCTCTGACTTCAGCTCCGCCTCCAGCTCTGCCTCTGACTTCAGCCCCACTTCCGCCTTTGACTCTGCCTCCAGCTCCAGACCTGCTCTGCCTCTGCCTTCAGCTCCGCCTCCAGCTCCACACCAGTCTCTGACATCAGCTCCACCTCCAACCCTGACTTCAGCTCCACACCAGTCTCTGACTTCAGCTCCACCTCTGACTTCAGCTCCACACAAGCTCCACCTCTGACTCCAGCCCCACACCAGATTTGCATCTGACTCCTACTTCATTTCCGCCTCTGACTACAGCTCCACACCAGCTCTACCTCTGACTTCATTTCTGCCTCTGACTCCAGCTCTACACCATCTCTGCCTCTGACTTCAGCCCCACTTCCGCCTCCAACTCCGCCGCCAGCTCCACACCAGTTTCTGACTTCAGCTCCACCTCTGACTCCAGCTCCACACCAGTTCTGCATCTGACTTCAACTTCAGTTCCATCTCACACTACAGCTTCTCCTCCAACTCCAGTTCCACACCATCTCTGCCACTGACTTCAGCTCCGCCTCCAATTTCGGCACCACACCAAATCTGCCTCTGACTCCAGCTCCGCCTCTGACTTCAGCTCCGCCTACAGCTCCAGCTCCGCCACCAACGCCTTTTCCATGATGACATATTTTCTTTGGTCCCACCGGGATTTGAACTCGGGTCGCTGGGGTGAGAGTCCAGAGCACTATCCACTATACCATGAAGACTTCACTAGTGTTGCAGGGAAGGAATGTACACTATATGGTTTAATGGAGCATTCTCTGACTCCACCACCAGCTCTGCCTCTGACTTCAGCTCCACCTCTGACTTCAGCACCGCCTCCAGCTCTGCCTCTGACTTCAGCTCCGCCTCCAGCTCTGCCTCTGACTTCAGCCCCACTTCCGCCTTTGACTGTGCCTACAACTCCAGACCTGCTCTGCCTCTGCCTTCAGCTCCGCCTCCAGCTCCACACCAGTCTCTGACTTCAGCTCCACCTCCAACCCTGACTTCAGCTCTACCTCTGACTCCAGCTCCACACCAGTTTCTGACTCCAGCCCCACACCAGCTTTGCATCTGACTCCAACTTCATCTCCGCCTCTGACTTCAGCTCCACACCAGCTCTACCTCTGACTTCATTTCTGCCTCTGACTCCAGCTCTACACCATCTCTGCCTCTGACTTCAGCCCCACTTCCGCCTACAACTCCGGCGTCAGTTCCACACCAGTTTCTGACTTCAGCTCCGCCTCTGACTCCAGCTCCACACCAGTTCTGCATCTGACCACAACTTCAGTTCCATCTCTGACTACAGCTTCTCCTCCAACTCCAGCTCCACACCATCTCTGCCACTGACTTCAGCTCCGCCGCCAATTTCGGCACCACACCAAATCTGCCTCTGACTCCAGCTCCGCCTCTGACTTCAGCTCCGCCTACAGCTCCAGCTCCGCCACCAACGCCTTTTCCATGATGACATATTTTATTTGGTCCCACCGGGATTTGAACTCGGGTCGCTGGGGTGAGAGTCCAGAGCACTATCCACTATACCATGAAGACTTCACTAGTGTTGCAGGGAAGGAATGTACACTATATGGTTTAATGGAGCATTCTCTGACCACCACCAGCTCTGCCTCTGACTTCAGCTCCACCTCTGACTTCAGCACCGCCTCCAGCTCTGCCTCTGACTTCAGCTCCGCCTCCAGCTCTGCCTCTGACTTCAGCCCCACTTCCGCCTTTGACTCTGCCTCCAGCTCCAGACCTGCTCTGCCTCTGCCTTCAGCTCCGCCTCCAGCTCCACACCAGTCTCTGACATCAGCTCCACCTCCAACCCTGACTTCAGCTCCACACCAGTCTCTGACTTCAGCTCCACCTCTGACTTCAGCTCCACACCAGCTCCACCTCTGACTCCAGCCCCACACCAGATTTGCATCTGACTCCTACTTCATTTCCGCCTCTGACTACAGCTCCACACCAGCTCTACCTCTGACTTCATTTCTGCCTCTGACTCCAGCTCTACACCATCTCTGCCTCTGACTTCAGCCCCACTTCCGCCTCCAACTCCGCCGCCAGCTCCACACCAGTTTCCGACTTCAGCTCCACCTCTGACTCCAGCTCCACACCAGTTCTGCATCTGACTTCAACTTCAGTTCCATCTCACACTACAGCTTCTCCTCCAACTCCAGTTCCACACCATCTCTGCCACTGACTTCAGCTCCGCCTCCAATTTCGGCACCACACCAAATCTGCCTCTGACTCCAGCTCCGCCTCTGACTTCAGCTCCGCCTACAGCTCCAGCTCCGCCACCAACGCCTTTTCCATGATGACATATTTTCTTTGGTCCCACCGGGATTTGAACTCGGGTCGCTGGGGTGAGAGTCCAGAGCACTATCCACTATACCATGAAGACTTCACTAGTGTTGCAGGGAAGGAATGTACACTATATGGTTTAATGGAGCATTCTCTGACTCCACCACCAGCTCTGCCTCTGACTTCAGCTCCACCTCTGACTTCAGCACCGCCTCCAGCTCTGCCTCTGACTTCAGCTCCGCCTCCAGCTCTGCCTCTGACTTCAGCCCCACTTCCGCCTTTGACTCTGCCTCCAGCTCCAGAACTGCTCTGCCTCTGCCTTCAGCTCCGCCTCCAGCTCCACACCAGTCTCTGACTTCAGCTCCACCTCCAACCCTGACTTCAGCTCTACCTCTGACTCCAGCTCCACACCAGTCTCTGACTTCAGCTCCACCTCTGACTCCAGCCCCACACCAGATTTGCATCTGACTCCAACTTCATCTCCGCCTCTGACTTCAGCTCCACACCAGCTCTACCTCTGACTTCATTTCTGCCTCTGACTCCAGCTCTACATCATCTTTGCCGCTGACTTCAGCCCCACTTCCGCCTCCAACTCCGCCGCCAGCTCCACACCAGTTTCTGACTTCAGCTCCACCTCTGACTCTAGCTCCACACCAGTTTTGCATCTGACCTCAACTTCAGTTCCATCTCTGACTACAGCTCCTCCTCCAACTCCAGCTCCACACCATCTCTGCCACTGACTTAAGCTCCGCCTCCAATTCCGGCGCCACACCAAATCTGCCTCTGACTCCAGGTCCGCCTCTGACTTCAGCTCCGCCTACAGCTCCAGCTCCGCCTCCAACACCTTTTCCATGATGACATATTTTCTTTGGTCCCACCGGGATTTGAACTCGGGTCGCTGGGGTGAGAGTCCAGAGCACTATCCACTATACCATGAAGACTTCACTAGTGTTGCAGGGAAGGAATGTACACTATATGGTTTAATGGAACAGCCTCTGACTCCACTTCCACACCAGCTCTGCCTCTGACTTGAGCTCCGATTCCGACTGCAGCTCCACACCAGATCTGCCTCTGACTTCAGCTCTGCCTCTGACTCCGATACCAGCTCCGCCTCTGACTCCAGCTCCTCACCAGCGCTGCCTCTGACTTCAGCTCCACCCCCAACTCCAGCCCCACCTCAGCTTTGCATTTGACTCCAACTTCAGCTCCGCCTCTGACTTCAGGTCCACATCAGCTTCGCCTCCGACTTCAGCTCCACCTCCGATACCAGCCCCACACCAGCTTTGCATCTGACTCCTACTTCATCTCTGCCTCTGACTTCAGCTCCACACCAGCTCTACCTCTGACTTCATTTCTGCCTCTGACTCCATCTCTACACCATCTCTGCCTCTGACTTCAGCCGGGATTTGAACTCGGGTCGCTGGGGTGAGAGTCCAGAGCACCATCCACTATACCATGAAGACTTCACTAGTGTTGCAGGGAAGGAATGTACACTATATGGTTTAATGGAGCAGTCTCTGACTCCACCACCAGCTCTGCCTCTGACTTCAGCTCCACCTCTGACTTCAGCACAACCTCCAGCTCTGCCTCTGACTTCAGCTCTACCTCTGACTCCGACATCAGCTCCGCCTCTGACTCCAGCTCCTCACCAGCTCTGCCTCTGACTTCAGCTCCTCCTCCAACTCCAGCTCCACACCATCTCTGCCTCCGGTCCCGGCTCCACACCAGATCTGCCTCTGACTTCAGCTCCGCCTCTAACTTCCGTTCCGCCTCCAACTCCAGCTCCACACCAGCTCCGTCTCCAACGCCTTTTCCATGATGACATATTTTTTTTGGTCCCACCGGGATTTGAACTTGGGCCGCTGGGGTGAGAGTCCAGAGCACTATCCACTATACCATGAAGACTTCACTAGTGTTGCAGGGAAGGAATGTACACTATACTCCAACTTCAGCTCCGCCTCTGACTTCAGCACCACACTAGTTCTACCTCTGACTCCAGCTCTACACCATGTCTGCTTTTGACTTCAGCCCCACTTCCGCCTGCAGCTCCGCCTCCAGCTCCACACCAGTTTCTGACTTCAGCTCTACCTCCGACCCTGACTTCAGCTCCGCCTCTGATTCCAGCTCCACACCAGTTCTGCATCTGACTTCAACTTCAGCTCCACCTCTGACTACAGCTCCTCCAACTCCAGCTCCATACCATCTCTGTCACTGACTTCAGCTCCGCCTCCGATTCCGGCGCCATACCAAATCTGCCTCTGACTTCAGCTCCGCCTCCAGCTCCGCCTCTGACTCCAGCTCCACACAAGCTCCGCCTCCAACGCCTTTTCCATGATGACATATTTTCATTGGTCCCACCGGGATTTGAACTCGGGTCGCTGGGGTGAGAGTCCAGAGTACTATCCACTATACCATGAAGACTTCACTAGTGTTGCAGGGAAGGAATGTACACTATACTCCAACTTCAGCTCCGCCTCTGACTTCAGCTCCACACTAGTTCTACATCTGACTTTAGCTCTACACCATCTCTGCCTCTGACTTCAGCCCCACTTCCGCCTCCAGCTCCACACCAGTTTCTGACTTCAGCTCTACCTCCGACTCTGACTTCAGCTCCGCCTCTGATTCCAGCTCCACACCAGATCTGCCTCTGACTTCAGCTCTGCCGCTGACTTCAGCTCCGCCTCCAGCTCCGCCTCTGACTTCCGTTCCGCCCCCAAATCCAGCTCCACACCAGCTTCGCCTACAACGCCTTTTCCATGATGACAGTATTTTTTTGGTCCCACCGGGATTTGAACTCGGGTCGCTGGGGTGAGAGTCCAGAGCACTATCCACTATACCATTAAGACTTCACTAGTGTTGCAGGGAGAATGTACACTATATGGTTTAATGGAGCAGTCTCTGACTCCACCACCAGATCTGCCTCTGACTTCCGTTCCGCCTCCAACTCCAGCTCCACACCAGCTCCGTCTTCAACGCCTTTTCCATGATGACATATTTTTTTTGGTCCCACCGGCATTTGAACTCGGGCCGCTGGGGTGAGAGTCCAGAGCACTATCCACTATACCATGAAGACTTCACTAGTGTTGCAGGGAAGGAATGTACACTATACTCCAACTTCAGCTCCTCCTCCAACTCCAGCTCCACAACATCTCTGCCTCCGGTACCGGCTCCACACCAGATCTGCCTCTGACTTCAGCTCCGCCTCTGACTTCCGTTCCGCCTCCAACTCCAGCTCCACACCAGCTCCGTCTCCAACGCGTTTTTCATGATGACATATTTTTTTTGGTCCCACCGGGATTTGAATTCGGGCCGCTGGGGTGAGAGTCCAGAGCACTATCCACTATACCATGAAGACTTCACTAGTGTTGCAGGGAAGGAATGTACACTATACTCCAACGTCAGCTCCGCCTCTGACTTCAGCTCCACACTAGTTCTACCTCTGACTCCAGCTCTACACCATCTCTGCCTCTGACTTCAGCCCCACTTCCGCCTCCAGCTCCGTTTCCAGCTCCACACCAGTCTCTGACTTCAGCTCCACCTCCAACCCTGATTTCAGCTCCACCTCTGACTCCAGCTCCGCCTCCAACGCCTTTTCCATGATGACCTATTTTCTTTGGTCCCACCGGGATTTGAACTCGGGTCGCTTGGGTGAGAGTCCAGATCACTAATCACTATACCATGAAGACTTTACTAGTGTTGCAGGGAAGGAATGTACACTATATGGTTTAATGGAGCAGTCTCTGACTTCACTTCCACACCAGCTCTGCCTCTGACTTGAGCTCCGATTCCGACTCCAGCTCCACACCAGATCTGCCTCTGACTTCAGCTCTGCCTCTGACTCCGACACCAGCTCCGCCTCTGACTCCAGCTCCTCACCAGCGCTGCCTCTGACTTCAGCTCCACCCCCAACTCCAGCCCCACCTCAGCTTTGCATTTGACTCCAACTTCAGCTCCGCCTCTGACTTCAGGTCCACATCAGCTTCGCCTCCGACTTCAGCTCCACCTCCGATACCAGCCCCACACCAGCTTTGCATCTGACTTCTACTTCATCTCTGCCTCTGACTTCATCTCCACACCAGCTCTACCTCTGACTTCATTTCTGCCTCTGACTCCATCTCTACACCATCTCTGCCTCTGACTTCAGCCGGGATTTGAACTCGGGTCGCTGGGGTGAGAGTCCAGAGCACTATCCACTATACCATGAAGACTTCACTAGTGTTGCAGGGAAGGAATGTACACTATATGGTTTAATGGAGCATTCTCTGACTCCACCACCAGCTCTGCCTCTGACTTGAGCTCCACCTCTGACTTCAGCACCGCCTCCAGCTCTGCCTCTGACTTCAGCTCCGCCTCCAGCTCTGCCTCTGACTTCAGCCCCACTTCCGCCTTTGACTGTGCCACAACTTCAGTTCCATCTCTGACTACAGCTTCTCCTTTAGCTCCAGCTCCGCCACCAACACCTTTTCCATGATGACATATTTTCTTTGGTCCCACCGGGATTTGAACTCGGGTCGCTGGGGTGAGAGTCCAGAGCACTATCCACTATACCATGAAGACTTCACTAGTGTTGCAGGGAAGGAATGTACACTATATGGTTTAATGGAGCATTCTCTGACTCCACCACCAGCTCTGCCTCTGACTTCAGCTCCACCTCTGACTTCAGCACTGCCTCCAGCTCTGCCTCTGACTTCAGCCCCACTTCCGCCTTTGACTCTGCCTCCAGCTCCAGACTTGCTCTGCGTCTGCCTTCAGCTCCGCCTCCAGCTCCACACCAGTCTCCGACTTCAGCTCCACCTCCAATCCTGACTTCAGCTCTACCTCTGACTCCAGCTCCACACCAGTCTCACTTCAGCTCCACCTCTGACTCCAGCTCCACACCAGCTCTGCCTCCAACTCCAGCCCCACACCAGGTTTGCATCTGACTCTAACTTCATCTCCGCCTCTGACTTATGCTCCACACCAGCTCTACCTCTGACTTCATTTCTGCCTCTGACTCCAGCTCTACACCATCTCTGCCTCTGAGTTCAGCCCCACTTCCGCCTTCAACTCCGCCGCCAGCTCCACACCAGTTTCTGACTTCAGCTCCGCCTCTGACTCCAGCTCCACACCAGTTCTGCATCTGACCACAACTTCAGTTCCATCTCTGACTACAGCTTCTCCTCCAACTCCAGCTCCACACCATCTCTGCCACTGACTTCAGCTCCGCCTCCAATTTCGGCACCACACCAAATCTGCCTCTGACTTCAGCTCCGCCTCTGACTTCAGCTCCGCCTACAGCTCCAGCTCCGCCACCAACGCCTTTTCCATGATGACATATTTTCTTTGGTCCCACCGGGATTTGAACTCGGGTCGCTGGGGTGAGAGTCCAGAGCACTATCCACTATACCATGAAGACTTCACTAGTGTTGCAGGGAAGGAATGTACACTATATGGTTTAATGGAGCATTCTCTGACTCCACCACCAGCTCTGCCTCTGACTTCAGCTCCACCTCTGACTTCAGCACCGCCTCCAGCTCTGCCTCTGACTTCAGCTCCGCCTCCAGCTCTGCCTCTGACTTCAGCCCCACTTCCGCCTTTGACTGTGCCTACAGCTCCAGACCTGCTCTGCCTCTGCCTTCAGCTCCGCCTCCAGCTCCACACCAGTCTCTGACTTCAGCTCCACCTCCAACCCTGACTTCAACTTTACCTCTGACTCCAGCTCCACACCAGTCTCACTTCAGCTCCACCTCTGACTCCAGCTCCACACCAGCTCTGCCTCCAACTCCAGCCCCACACCAGGTTTGCATCTGACTCTAACTTCATCTCCGCCTCTGACTTCAGCTCCACACCAGCTCTACCTCTGACTTCATTTCTGCCTATGACTCCAGCTCTACACCATCTCTGCCTCTGACTTCAGCCCCACTTCCGCCTCCAACTCCGCCGCCAGCTCCACACCAGTTTCTGACTTCAGCTCCGCCTCTGACTCCAGCTCCACACCAGTTCTGCATCTGACCACAACTTCAGTTCCATCTCTGACTACAGCTTCTCCTCCAACTCCAGCTCCACACCATCTCTGCCACTGACTTCAGCTCCGCCTCCAATTTCGGCACCACACCAAATCTGCCTCTGACTTCAGCTCCGCCTCTGACTTCAGCTCCGCCTACAGCTCCAGCTCCGCCACCAACGCCTTTTCCATGATGACATATTTTCTTTGGTCCCACCGGGATTTGAACTCGGGTCGCTGGGGTGAGAGTCCAGAGCACTATCCACTATACCATGAAGACTTTACTAGTGTTGCAGGGAAGGAATGTACAATATATGGTTTAATGGAGCATTCTCTGACTCCACCACCAGCTCTGCCTCTGACTTCAGCTCCACCTCTGACTTCAGCTCCACCTCCAGCTCTGCCTCTGACTTCAGCTCCGCCTCCAGCTCTGCCTCTGACTTCAGCCCCACTTCCGCCTTTGACTCTGCCTCGAGCTCCAGACCTGCTCTGCCTCTGCCTTCAGCTCCACACCAGTCTCCGACTTCAGCTCCACCTCCAACCCTGACTTCAGCTCCACCTCTGACTCCAGCCCCACACCAGATTTGCATCTGACTCCAACTTCATTTCCGCCTCTGACTACAGTTCCACACCAGCTCTACCTCTGACTTCATTTCTGCCTCTGACTCCAGCTCTACACCATCTCTGCCTCTGAGTTCAGCCCCACTTCCGCCTCCATCTCCGCCGCCAGACCAGACTTCAGCACCGCCTCCAGCTCTGCCTCTGACTTCAGCTCCGCCTCCAGCTCTGCCTCTGACTTCAGCCCCACTTCCGCCTTTGACTGTGCCTACAACTCCAGACCTGCTCTGCCTCTGCCTTCAGCTCCGCCTCCAGCTCCACACCAGTCTCTGACTTCAGCTCCACCTCCAACCCTGACTTCAGCTCTACCTCTGACTCCAGCTCCACACCAGTCTCTGACTTCAGCTCCACCTCTGACTCCAGCCCCACACCAGCTTTGCATCTGACTCCAACTTCATCTCCGCCTCTGACTTCAGCTCCACACCAGCTCTACCTCTGACTTCATTTCTGCCTCTGACTCCAGCTTTACACCATCTCTGCCTCTGACTTCAGCCCCACTTCCGCCTACAACTCCGGCGCCAGCTCCACACCAGTTTCTGACTTCAGCTCCGCCTCTGACTCCAGCTCCACACCAGTTCTGCATCTGACCACAACTTCAGTTCCATCTCTGACTACAGCTTCTCCTCCAACTCCAGCTCCACACCATCTCTGCCACTGACTTCAGCTCCGCCGCCAATTTCGGCACCACACCAAATCTGCCTCTGACTCCAGCTCCGCCTCTGACTTCAGCTCCGCCTTTAGCTCCAGCTCCGCCACCAACGCCTTTTCCATGATGACATATTTTCTTTGGTCCCACCGGGATTTGAACTCGGGTCGCTGGGGTGAGAGTCCAGAGCACTATCCACTATACCATGAAGACTTCACTAGTGTTGCAGGGAAGGAATGTACACTATATGGTTTAATGGAGCATTCTCTGACTCCACCACCAGCTCTGCCTCTGACTTCAGCTCCACCTCTGACTTCAGCACCGCCTCCAGCTCTGCCTCTGACTTCAGCCCCACTTCCGCCTTTGACTCTGCCTCCAGCTCCAGACTTGCTCTGCGTCTGCCTTCAGCTCCGCCTCCAGCTCCACACCAGTCTCCGACTTCAGCTCCACCTCCAGCCCTGACTTCAGCTCTACCTCTGACTCCAGCTCCACACCAGTCTCACTTCAGCTCCACCTCTGACTCCAGCCCCACACCAGATTTGCATCTGACTCCAACTTCATCTCCGCCTCTGACTACAGTTCCACACCAGCTCTACCTCTGACTTCATTTCTGCCTCTGACTCCAGCTCTACACCATCTCTGCCTCTGACTTCAGCCCCACTTCCGCCTTCAACTCCGCCGCCAGCTCCACACCAGTTTCTGACTTCAGCTCCACCTCTGACTCCAGCTCCACACCAGTTCTGCATCTGACTTCAACTTCAGTTCCATCTCACACTACAGCTTCTCCTCCAACTCCAGTTCCACATCATCTCTGCCACTGACTTCAGCTCCGCTTCCAATTCTGGCGCCACACCAAATCTGCCTCTGACTTCAGGTCCGCCTCTGACTTCAGCTCCGCCTACAGCTCCAGCTCCGCCTCCAACACCTTTTCCATGATGACATATTTTCTTTGGTCCCACCGGGATTTGAACTCGGGTCGCTGGGGTGAGAGTCCAGAGCACTATCCACTATACCATTAACACTTCACTAGTGTTGCAGGGAAGGAATGTACACTATATGGTTTAATGGAGCATTCTCTGACTCCACCACCAGCTCTGCCTCTGACTTCAGCTCCACCTCTGACTTCAGCACCGCCTCCAGCTCTGCCTCTGACTTCAGCTCCGCCTCCAGCTCTGCCTCTGACTTCAGCCCCACTTCCGCCTTTGACTCTGCCTCCAGCTCCAGACCTGCTCTGCCTCTGCCTTCAGCTCCGCCTCCAGCTCCACACCAGTCTCTGACATCAGCTCCACCTCCAACCCTGACTTCAGCTCCACACCAGTCTCTGACTTCAGCTCCACCTCTGACTCCAGCCCCACACCAGCTTTGCATCTGACTCCAACTTCATCTCCGCCTCTGACTTCAGCTCCACACCAGCTCTACCTCTGACTTCATTTCTGCCTCTGACTCCAGCTCTTCACCATCTCTGCATCTGACTTCAGCCCCACTTCCGCCTCCAACTCCACCGCCAGCTCCACACCAGTTTCTGACTTCAGCTCCGCCTCTGACTCCAGCTCCACACCAGTTCTGCATCTGACCACAACTTCAGTTCCATCTCTGACTACAGCTTCTCCTCCAACTCCAGCTCCACACCATCTCTGCCACTGACTTCAGCTCCGCCTTCAATTTCGGCACCACACCAGCTCTGCCTCTGACTTCAGCTCCACCTCTGACTTCAGCACCGCCTCCAGCTCTGCCTCTGACTTCAGCCCCACTTCCGCCTTTGACTCTGCCTCCAGCTCCAGACTTGCTCTGCGTCTGCCTTCAGCTCCGCCTCCAGCTCCACACCAGTCTCCGACTTCAGCTCCACCTCCAGCCCTGACTTCAGCTCTACCTCTGACTCCAGCTCCACACCAGTCTCACTTCAGCTCCACCTCTGACTCCAGCCCCACACCAGATTTGCATCTGACTCCAACTTCATCTCCGCCTCTGACTACAGTTCCACACCAGCTCTACCTCTGACTTCATTTCTGCCTCTGACTCCAGCTCTACACCATCTCTGCCTCTGACTTCAGCCCCACTTCCGCCTTCAACTCCGCCGCCAGCTCCACACCAGTTTCTGACTTCAGCTCCACCTCTGACTCCAGCTCCACACCAGTTCTGCATCTGACTTCAACTTCAGTTCCATCTCACACTACAGCTTCTCCTCCAACTCCAGTTCCACATCATCTCTGCCACTGACTTCAG
The DNA here is from genome assembly GCF_054491065.1 of Syngnathus leptorhynchus. Classification (NCBI taxonomy): domain Eukaryota; kingdom Metazoa; phylum Chordata; class Actinopteri; order Syngnathiformes; family Syngnathidae; genus Syngnathus; species Syngnathus leptorhynchus. Next base: position 623,381 of record NW_028232002.1, read on the forward strand.
CTCCGCTTCCAATTCTGGCGCCACACCAAATCTGCCTCTGACTTCAGGTCCGCCTCTGACTTCAGCTCCGCCTACAGCTCCAGCTCCGCCTCCAACACCTTTTCCATGATGACATATTTTCTTTGGTCCCACCGGGTTTTGAACTCGGGTCGCTGGGGTGAGAGTCCAGAGCACTATCCACTATACCATTAACACTTCACTAGTGTTGCAGGGAAGGAATGTACACTATATGGTTTAATGGAGCATTCTCTGACTCCACCACCAGCTCTGCCTCTGACTTCAGCTCCACCTCTGACTTCAGCACCGCCTCCAGCTCTGCCTCTGACTTCAGCTCCGCCTCCAGCTCTGCCTCTGACTTCAGCCCCACTTCCGCCTTTGACTCTGCCTCCAGCTCCAGACCTGCTCTGCCTCTGCCTTCAGCTCCGCCTCCAGCTCCACACCAGTCTCTGACATCAGCTCCACCTCCAACCCTGACTTCAGCTCCACACCAGTCTCTGACTTCAGCTCCACCTCTGACTCCAGCCCCACACCAGCTTTGCATCTGACTCCAACTTCATCTCCGCCTCTGACTTCAGCTCCACACCAGCTCTACCTCTGACTTCATTTCTGCCTCTGACTCCAGCTCTTCACCATCTCTGCATCTGACTTCAGCCCCACTTCCGCCTCCAACTCCACCGCCAGCTCCACACCAGTTTCTGATTTCAGCTCCGCCTCTGACTCCAGCTCCACACCAGTTCTGCATCTGACCACAACTTCAGTTCCATCTCTGACTACAGCTTCTCCTCCAACTCCAGCTCCACACCATCTCTGCCACTGACTTCAGCTCCGCCTTCAATTTCGGCACCACACCAAATCTGCCTCTGACTTCAGCTCCGCCTCTGACTTCAGCTCCGCCTACAGCTCCAGCTCCGCCACCAACGCCTTTTCCATGATGACATATTTTCTTTGGTCCCACCGGGATTTGAACTCGGGTCGCTGGGGTGAGAGTCCAGAGCACTATCCACTATACCATGAAGACTTTACTAGTGTTGCAGGGAAGGAATGTACACTATATGGTTTAATGGAGCATTCTCTGACTCCACCACCAGCTCTGCCTCTGACTTCAGCTCCACCTCTGACTTCAGCACCGCCTCCAGCTCTGCCTCTGACTTCAGCTCCGCCTCCAGCTCTGCCTCTGACTTCAGCCCCACTTCCGCCTTTGACTCTGCCTCCAGCTCCAGACCTGCTCTGCCTCTGCCTTCAGCTCCGCCTCCAGCTCCACACCAGTCTCCGACTTCAGCTCCACCTCCAACCCTGACTTCAGCTCGACCTCTGACTCCAGCTCCACACCAGTCTCACTTCAGCTCCACCTCTGACTCCAGCCCCACACCAGCTTTGCATCTGACTCCAATTTAATCGCCTCTGACTTCAGCTTCACACCAGCTCTACCTCTGACTTCATTTCTGCCTCTGACTCCAGCTCTACACCATCTCTGCCTCTGACTTCAGCCGGGATTTGAACTCGGGTCGCTGGGGTGAGAGTCCAGAGCACTATCCACTATACCATGAAGACTTCACTAGTGTTGCAGGGAAGGAATGTACACTATATGGTTTAATGGAGCATTCTCTGACTCCACCACCAGCTCTGCCTCTGACTTCAGCTCCACCTCTGACTTCAGCACCGGCTCCAGCTCTGCCTCTGACTTCAGCTCCGCCTCCAGCTCTGCCTCTGACTTCAGCCCCACTTCGGCCTTTGACTGTGCCTCCAGCTCCAGACCTGCTCTGCCTCTGCCTTCAGCTCCGCCTCCAACCCTGACTTCAGCTCTACCTCTGACTCCAGCTCCACACCAGTCTCTGACTTCAGCTCCACCTCTGACTCCAGCCCCACACCAGCTTTGCATCTGACTCCAACTTCATCTCCGCCTCTGACTTCAGCTCCACACCAGCTCTACCTCTGACTTCATTTCTGCCTCTGACTCCAGCTCTACACCATCTCTGCCTCTGACTTCAGCCGGGATTTGAACTCGGGTCGCTGGGGTGAGAGTCCAGAGCACTATCCACTATACCATGAAGACTTCACTAGTGTTGCAGGGAAGGAATGTACACTATATGGTTTAATGGAGCATTCTCTGACTCCACCACCAGCTCTGCCTCTGACTTCAGCTCCACCTCTGACTTCAGCACCGGCTCCAGCTCTGCCTCTGACTTCAGCTCCGCCTCCAGCTCTGCCTCTGACTTCAGCCCCACTTCGGCCTTTGACTGTGCCTCCAGCTCCAGACCTGCTCTGCCTCTGCCTTCAGCTCCGCCTCCAGCTCCACACCAGTCTCTGACATCAGCTCCACCTCCAACCCTGACTTCAGCTCTACCTCTGACTCCAGCTCCACACCAGTCTCTGACTTCAGCTCCACCTCTGACTTCAGCTCCACACCAGCTCTGCCTTCAGGTCCGCCTCTGACTTCAGCTCCGCCTACAGCTCCAGCTCCGCCTCCAACACCTTTTCCATGATGACATATTTTCTTTGGTCCCACCGGGATTTGAACTCGGGTCGCTGGGGTGAGAGTCCAGAGCACTATCCACTATACCATTAACACTTCACTAGTGTTGCAGGGAAGGAATGTACACTATATGGTTTAATGGAGCATTCTCTGACTCCACCACCAGCTCTGCCTCTGACTTCAGCTCCACCTCTGACTTTAGCACCGCCTCCAGCTCTGCCTCTGACTTCAGCCCCACTTCCGCCTTTGACTCTGCCTCCAGCTCCAGACTTGCTCTGCCTCTGCCTTCAGCTCCACACCAGTCTCCGACTTCAGCTCCACCTCCAACCCTGACCAGCTCTACCTCTGACTTCAGCCCCACTTCCGCCTCCAACTCCGCCGCCAGCTCCACACCAGTTTCTGACTTCAGTTCCACCTCTGACTCCAGCTCCACACCAGTTTTGCATCTGACTTCAACTTCAGTTCCATCTCTGACTACAGTTCCTCCTCCAACTCCAGTTCCACACCATCTCTGCCACTGACTTCAGCTCCGCTTCCAATTCCGGCGCCACACCAAATCTGCCTCTGACTTCAGGTCCGCCTCTGACTTCAGCTCCGCCTACAGCTCCAGCTCCGCCTCCAACACCTTTTCCATGATGACATATTTTCTTTGGTCCCACCGGGATTTGAACTCGGGTCGCTGGGGTGAGAGTCCAGAGCACTATCCACTATACCATTAACACTTCACTAGTGTTGCACGGAAGGAATGTTCACTATTTGGTTTAATGGAGCATTCTCTGACTCCACCACCAGCTCTGCATCTGACTTCAGCACCGCCTCCAGCTCTGCCTCTGACTTCAGCTCCGCCTCCAGCTCTGCCTTTGACTTCAGCCCCACTTCCGCCTTTGACTCTGCCTCCAGCTCCAGACCTGCTCTGCCTCTGCCTTCAGCTCCGCCTCCAGCTCCACACCAGTCTCTGACATCAGCTCCACCTCCAACCCTAGCTCCACACCGGTCTCTGACTTCAGCTCCACCTCTGACTTCAGCTCCACACCAGCTCTGCCTCCAACTCCAGCCCCACACCAGCTTTGCATCTGACTCCTACTTCATCTCCGCCTCTGACTTCAGCTCCACACCAGCTCTACCTCTGACTTCATTTCTGCCTCTGACTCCAGCTTTACACCATCTCTGCCTCTGACTTCAGCCGGGATTTGAACTCGGGTCGCTGGGGTGAGAGTCCAGAGCACTATCCACTATACCATGGAGACTTCACTAGTGTTGCAGGGAAGGAATGTACACTATATGGTTTAATGGAGCATTCTCTGACTCCACCACCAGCTCTGCCTCTGACTTCAGCTCCACCTCTGACTTCAGCACCGCCTCCAGCTCTGCCTCTGACTTCAGCTCCGCCTCCAGCTCTGCCTCTGACTTCAGCCCCACTTCCGCCTTTGACTCTGCCTCCAGCTCCAGACCTGCTCTGCCTCTGCCTTTAGCTCCGCCTCCAGCTCCACACCAGTCTCTGACATCAGCTCTACCTCCAACCCTGACTTCAGCTCTACCTCTGACTCCAGCTCCACACCAGTCTCTGACTTCAGCTCCACCTCTGACTTCAGCTCCACACCAGCTCTGCCTCCAACTCCAGCCCCACACCAGCTTTGCATCTGACTCCTACTTCATCTCCGCCTCTGACTTCAGCTCCACACCAGCTCTACCTCTGACTTCATTTCTGCCTCTGACTCCAGCTCTACACCATCTCTGCCTCTGACTTCAGCCGGGATTTGAACTCGGGTCGCTGGGGTGAGAGTCCAGAGCACTATCCACTATACCATGAAGACTTCACTAGTGTTGCAGGGAAGGAATGTACACTATAAGGTTTAATGGAGCATTCTCTGACTCCACCACCAGCTCTGCCTCTGACTTCAGCTCCACCTCTGACTTCAGCACTGCGTCCAGCTCTGCCTCTGACTTCAGCTCTGCCTCCAGCTCTGCCTCTGACTTCAGCCCCACTTCGGCCTTTGACTGTGCCTCCAGCTCCAGACCTGCTCTGCCTCTGCCTTCAGCTCCGCCTCCAGCTCCACACCAGTCTCTGACTTCAGCTCCACCTCCAACCCTGACTTCAGCTCTACCTCTGACTCCAGCTCCACACCAGTCTCTGACTTCAGCTCCACCTCTGACTCCAGCCCCACACCAGCTTTGCATCTGACTCCAACTTCATCTCCGCCTCTGACTTCAGCTCCACACCAGCTCTACCTCTGACTTCATTTCTGCCTCTGACTCCAGCTCTACACCATCTCTGCCTCTGACTTCAGCCGGGATTTGAACTCGGGTCGCTGGGGTGAGAGTCCAGAGCACTATCCACTATACCATGAAGACTTCACTAGTGTTGCAGGGAAGGAATGTACACTATATGGTTTAATGGAGCATTCTCTGACTCCACCACCAGCTCTGCCTCTGACTTCAGCTCCACCTCTGACTTCAGCACCGGCTCCAGCTCTGCCTCTGACTTCATCTCCGCCTCCAGCTCTGCCTCTGACTTCAGCCCCACTTCGGCCTTTGACTGTGCCTCCAGCTCCAGACCTGCTCTGCCACTGCCTTCAGCTCCGCCTCCAGCTCCACACCAGTCTCTGACTTCAGCTCCACCTCCAACCCTGACTTCAGCTCTACCTCTGACTCCAGCTCCACACCAGTCTCTGACTTCAGCTCCACCTCTGACTCCAGCCCCACACCAGCTTTGCATCTGACTCCAACTTCATCTCCGCCTCTGACTTCAGCTCCACACCAGCTCTACCTCTGACTTCATTTCTGCCTCTGACTCCAGCTCTACACCATCTCTGCCTCTGACTTCAGCCGGGATTTGAACTCGGGTCGCTGGGGTGAGAGTCCAGAGCACTATCCACTATACCATGAAGACTTCACTAGTGTTGCAGGGAAGGAATGTACACTATATGGTTTAATGGAGCATTCTCTGACTCCACCACCAGCTCTGCCTCTGACTTCAGCTCCACCTCTGACTTCAGCACCGGCTCCAGCTCTGCCTCTGACTTCAGCTCCGCCTCCAGCTTCAGCCCCACTTCCGCCTTTGACTCTGCCTCCAGCTCCAGACCTGCTCTGCCTTCAGCTCCGCCTCCAGCTCCACACCAGTCTCTGACATCAGCTCCACCTCCAACCCTGACTTCAGCTCTACCTCTGACTCCAGCTCCACACCAGTCTCTGACTTCAGCTCCACCTCTGACTTCAGCTCCACACCAGCTCTGCCTTCAGGTCCGCCTCTGACTTCAGCTCCGCCTACAGCTCCAGCTCCGCCTCCAACACCTTTTCCATGATGACATATTTTCTTTGGTCCCACCGGGATTTGAACTCGGGTCGCTGGGGTGAGAGTCCAGAGCACTATCCACTATACCATTAACACTTCACTAGTGTTGCAGGGAAGGAATGTACACTATATGGTTTAATAGAGCATTCTCTGACTCCACCACCAGCTCTGCCTCTGACTTCAGCTCCACCTCTGACTTTAGCACCGCCTCCAGCTCTGCCTCTGACTTCAGCCCCACTTCCGCCTTTGACTCTGCCTCCAGCTCCAGACTTGCTCTGCCTCTGCCTTCAGCTCCGCCTCCAGCTCCACACCAGTCTCCGACTTCAGCTCCACCTCCAACCCTGACTTCAGCTCTACCTCTGACTCCAGCTCCACACCAGTCTCACTTCAGCTCCACCTCTGACTCCAGCCCCACACCAGATTTGCATCTGATTCCAACTTCATCTCCGCCTCTGACTTCAGCTCCACACCAGCTCTACCTATGACTTCATTTCTGCCTCTGACTCCAGCTCTACACCATCTCTGCCTCTGACTTCAGCCCCACTTCCGCCTCCAACTCCGCCGCCAGCTCCACACCAGTTTCTGACTTCAGTTCCACCTCTGACTCCAGCTCCACACCAGTTTTGCATCTGACTTCAATTTCAGTTCCATCTCTGACTACAGCTCCTCCTCCAACTCCAGTTCCACACCATCTCTGCCACTGACTTCAGCTCCGCTTCCAATTCCGGCGCCACACCAAATCTGCCTCTGACTTCAGGTCCGCCTCTGACTTCAGCTCCGCCTACAGCTCCAGTTCCGCCTCCAACACCTTTTCCATGATGACATATTTTCTTTGGTCCCACCGGGATTTGAACTCGGGTCGCTGGGGTGAGAGTCCAGAGCACTATCCACTATACCATTAAGACTTCACTAGTGTTGCAGGGAAGGAATGTACACTATATGGTTTAATGGAGCATTCTCTGACTCCACCACCAGCTCTGCCTCTGACTTCAGCTCCACCTCTGACTTCAGCACCGCCTCCAGCTCTGCCTCTGACTTCAGCTCCGCCTCCAGCTCTGCCTCTGACTTCAGCCCCACTTCCGCCTTTGACTCTGCCTCCAGCTCCAGACCTGCTCTGCCTCTGCCTTCAGCTCCGCCTCCAGCTCCACACCAGTCTCTGACATCAGCGCCACCTCCAACCCTGACTTCAGCTCTACCTCTGACTCCAGCTCCACACCAGTCTCTGACTTCAGCTCCACCTCTGACTTCAGCTCCACACCAGCTCTGCCTCCAACTCCAGCCCCACACCAGCTTTGCATCTGACTCCTACTTCATCTCCGCCTCTGACTTCAGCTCCACACCAGCTCTACCTCTGACTTCATTTCTGCCTCTGACTCCAGCTCTACACCATCTCTGCCTCTGACTTCAGCCGGGATTTGAACTCGGGTCGCTGGGGTGAGAGTCCAGAGCACTATCCACTATACCATGAAGACTTCACTAGTGTTGCAGGGAAGGAATGTACACTATATGGTTTAATGGAGCATTCTCTGACTCCACCACCAGCTCTGCCTCTGACTTCAGCTCCACCTCTGACTTCAGCACCGCGTCCAGCTCTGCCTCTGACTTCAGCTCCGCCTCCAGCTCTGCCTCTGACTTCAGCCCCACTTCGGCCTTTGACTGTGCCTCCAGCTCCAGACCTGCTCTACCTCTGCCTTCAGCTCCGCCTCCAGCTCCACACCAGTCTCTGACTTCAGCTCCACCTCCAACCCTGACTTCAGCTCTACCTCTGACTCCAGCTCCACACCAGTCTCTGACTTCAGCTCCACCTCTGACTCCAGCCCCACACCAGCTTTGCATCTGACTCCAACTTCATCTCCGCCTCTGACTTCAGCTCCACACCAGCTCTACCTCTGACTTCATGTCTGCCTCTGACTCCAGCTCTACACCATCTCTGCCTCTGACTTCAGCCGGGATTTGAACTCGGGTCGCTGGGGTGAGAGTCCAGAGCACTATCCACTATACCATGAAGACTTCACTAGTGTTGCAGGGAAGGAATGTACACTATATGGTTTAATGGAGCATTCTCTGACTCCACCACCAGCTCTGCCTCTGACTTCAGCTCCACCTCTGACTTCAGCACCGGCTCCAGCTCTGCCTCTGACTTCAGCTCCGCCTCCAGCTCTGCCTCTGACTTCAGCCCCACTTCCGCCTTTGACTCTGCCTCCAGCTCCAGACCTGCTCTGCCTCTGCCTTCAGCTCCGCCTCCAGCTCCACACCAGTCTCTGACATCAGCTCCACCTCCATCCCTGACTTCAGCTCTACCTCTGACTCCAGCTCCACACCAGTCTCTGACTTCAGCTCCACCTCTGACTTCAGCTCCACACCAGCTCTGCCTTCAGGTCCGCCTCTGACTTCAGCTCCGCCTACAGCTCCAGCTCCGCCTCCAACACCTTTTCCATGATGACATATTTTCTTTGGTCCCACCGGGATTTGAACTCGGGTCGCTGGGGTGAGAGTCCAGAGCACTATCCACTATACCATTAACACTTCACTAGTGTTGCAGGGAAGGAATGTACACTATATGGTTTAATGGAGCATTCTCTGACTCCACCACCAGCTCTGCATCTGACTTCAGCTCCACCTCTGACTTTAGCACCGCCTCCAGCTCTGCCTCTGACTTCAGCCCCACTTCCGCCTTTGACTCTGCCTCCAGCTCCAGACTTGCTCTGCCTCTGCCTTCAGCTCCGCCTCCAGCTCCACACCAGTCTCCGACTTCAGCTCCACCTCCAACCCTGACTTCAGCTCTACCTCTGACTCCAGCTCCACATCAGTCTCACTTCAGCTCCACCTCTGACTCCAGCCTCACACCAGATTTGCATCTAACTCCAACTTCATCTCCGCCTCTGACTTCAGCTCCACACCAGCTCTACCTATGACTTCATTTCTGCCTCTGACTCCAGCTCTACACCATCTCTGCCTCTGACTTCAGCCCCACTTCCGCCTCCAACTCCGCCGCCAGCTCCACACCAGTTTCTGACTTCAGTTCCACCTCTGACTCCAGCTCCACACCAGTTTTGCATCTGACTTCAACTTCAGTTCCATCTCTGACTACAGCTCCTCCTCCAACTCCAGTTCCACACCATCTCTGCCACTGACTTCAGCTCCGCTTCCAATTCCGGCGCCACACCAAATCTGCCTCTGACTTCAGGTCCGCCTCTGACTTCAGCTCCGCCTACAGCTCCAGCTCCGCCTCCAACACCTTTTCCATGATGACATATTTTCTTTGGTCCCACCGGGATTTGAACTCGGGTCGCTGGGGTGAGAGTCCAGAGCACTATCCACTATACCATTAAGACTTCACTAGTGTTGCAGGGAAGGAATGTACACTATATGGTTTAATGGAGCATTCTCTGACTCCACCACCAGCTCTGCCTCTGACTTCAGCTCCACCTCTGACTTCAGCACCGCCTCCAGCTCTGCCTCTGACTTCAGCTCCGCCTCCAGCTCTGCCTCTGACTTCAGCCCCACTTCCGCCTTTGACTCTGCCTCCAGCTCCAGACCTGCTCTGCCTCTGCCTTCAGCTCCACCTCCAGCTCCACACCAGTCTCTGACATCAGCTCCACCTCCAACCCTGACTTCAGCTCTACCTCTGACTCCAGCTCCACACCAGTCTCTGACTTCAGCTCCACCTCTGACTTCAGCTCCACACCAGCTCTGCCTCCAACTCCAGCCCCACACCAGCTTTGCATCTGACTCCTACTTCATCTCCGCCTCTGACTTCAGCTCCACACCAGCTCTACCTCTGACTTCATTTCTGCCTCTGACTCCAGCTCTACACCATCTCTCCCTCTGACTTCAGCCGGGATTTGAACTCGGGTCGCTGGGGTGAGAGTCCAGAGCACTATCCACTATACCATGAAGACTTCACTAGTGTTGCAGGGAAGGAATGTACACTATATGGTTTAATGGAGCATTCTCTGACTCCACCACCAGCTCTGCCTCTGACTTCAGCTCCACCTCTGACTTTAGCACCGCCTCCAGCTCTGCCTCTGACTTCAGCCCCACTTCCGCCTTTGACTCTGCCTCCAGCTCCAGACTTGCTCTGCCTCTGCCTTCAGCTCCGCCTCCAGCTCCACACCAGTCTCCGACTTCAGCTCCACCTCCAACCCTGACTTCAGCTCTACCTCTGACTCCAGCTCCACACCAGTCTCACTTCAGCTCCACCTCTGACTCCAGCCCCACACCAGATTTGCATCTGACTCCAACTTCATCTCCGCCTCTGACTTCAGCTCCACACCAGCTCTACCTCTGACTTCATTTCTGCCTCTGACTCCAGCTCTACACCATCTCTGCCTCTGACTTCAGCCCCACTTCCGCCTCCAACTCCGCTGCCAGCTCCACACCAGTTTCTGACTTCAGTTCCACCTCTGACTCCAGCTCCACACCAGTTTTGCATCTGACTTCAACTTCAGTTCCATCTCTGACTACAGCTCCTCCTCCAACTCCAGTTCCACACCATCTCTGCCACTGACTTCAGCTCCGCTTCCAATTCCGGCGCCACACCAAATCTGCCTCTGACTTCAGGTCCGCCTCTGACTTCAGCTCCGCCTACAGCTCCAGCTCCGCCTCCAACACCTTTTCCATGATGACATATTTTCTTTGGTCCCACCGGGATTTGAACTCGGGTCGCTGGGGTGAGAGTCCAGAGCACTATCCACTATACCATTAAGACTTCACTAGTGTTGCAGGGAAGGAATGTACACTATATGGTTTAATGGAGCATTCTCTGACTCCACCACCAGCTCTGCCTCTGACTTCAGCTCCACCTCTGACTTCAGCACCGCCTCCAGCTCTGCCTCTGACTTCAGCTCCGCCTCCAGCTCTGCCTCTGACTTCAGCCCCACTTCCGCCTTTGACTCTGCCTCCAGCTCCAGACCTGCTCTGCCTCTGCCTTCAGCTCCACCTCCAGCTCCACACCAGTCTCTGACATCAGCTCCACCTCCAACCCTGACTTCAGCTCTACCTCTGACTCCAGCTCCACACCAGTCTCTGACTTCAGCTCCACCTCTGACTTCAGCTCCACACCAGCTCTGCCTCCAACTCCAGCCCCACACCAGCTTTGCATCTGACTCCTACTTCATCTCCGCCTCTGACTTCAGCTCCACACCAGCTCTACCTCTGACTTCATTTCTGCCTCTGACTCCAGCTCTACACCATCTCTCCCTCTGACTTCAGCCGGGATTTGAACTCGGGTCGCTGGGGTGAGAGTCCAGAGCACTATCCACTATACCATGAAGACTTCACTAGTGTTGCAGGGAAGGAATGTACACTATATGGTTTAATGGAGCATTCTCTGACTCCACCACCAGCTCTGCCTCTGACTTCAGCTCCACCTCTGACTTTAGCACCGCCTCCAGCTCTGCCTCTGACTTCAGCCCCACTTCCGCCTTTGACTCTGCCTCCAGCTCCAGACTTGCTCTGCCTCTGCCTTCAGCTCCGCCTCCAGCTCCACACCAGTCTCCGACTTCAGCTCCACCTCCAACCCTGACTTCAGCTCTACCTCTGACTCCAGCTCCACACCAGTCTCACTTCAGCTCCACCTCTGACTCCAGCCCCACACCAGATTTGCATCTGACTCCAACTTCATCTCCGCCTCTGACTTCAGCTCCACACCAGCTCTACCTCTGACTTCATTTCTGCCTCTGACTCCAGCTCTACACCATCTCTGCCTCTGACTTCAGCCCCACTTCCGCCTCCAACTCCGCTGCCAGCTCCACACCAGTTTCTGACTTCAGTTCCACCTCTGACTCCAGCTCCACACCAGTTTTGCATCTGACTTCAACTTCAGTTCCATCTCTGACTACAGCTCCTCCTCCAACTCCAGTTCCACACCATCTCTGCCACTGACTTCAGCTCCGCTTCCAATTCCGGCGCCACACCAAATCTGCCTCTGACTTCAGGTCCGCCTCTGACTTCAGCTCCGCCTACAGCTCCAGCTCCGCCTCCAACACCTTTTCCATGATGACATATTTTCTTTGGTCCCACCGGGATTTGAACTCGGGTCGCTGGGGTGAGAGTCCAGAGCACTATCCACTATACCATTAAGACTTCACTAGTGTTGCAGGGAAGGAATGTACACTATATGGTTTAATGGAGCATTCTCTGACTCCACCACCAGCTCCACCTCTGACTTCAGCACCGCGTCCAGCTCTGCCTCTGACTTCAGCTCCGCCTCCAGCTCTGCCTCTGACTTCAGCCCCACTTCGGCCTTTAACTGTGCCTCCAGCTCCAGACCTGCTCTACCTCTGCCTTCAGCTCCGCCTCCAGCTCCACACCAGTCTCTGACTTCAGCTCCACCTCCAACCCTGACTTCAGCTCTACCTCTGACTCCAGCTCCACACCAGTCTCTGACTTCAGCTCCACCTCTGACTCCAGCCCCACACCAGCTTTGCATCTGACTCCAACTTCATCTCCGCCTCTGACTTCAGCTCCACACCAGCTCTACCTCTGACTTCATTTCTGCCTCTGACTCCAGCTCTACACCATCTCTGCCTCTGACTTCAGCCGGGATTTGAACTCGGGTCGCTGGGGTGAGAGTCCAGAGCACTATCCACTATACCATGAAGACTTCACTAGTGTTGCAGGGAAGGAATGTACACTATATGGTTTAATGGAGCATTCTCTGACTCCACCACCAGCTCTGCCTCTGACTTCAGCTCCACCTCTGACTTCAGCACCGGCTCCAGCTCTGCCTCTGACTTCAGCTCCGCCTCCAGCTCTGCCTCTGACTTCAGCCCCACTTCCGCCTTTGACTCTGCCTCCAGCTCCAGACCTGCTCTGCCTCTGCCTTCAGCTCCGCCTCCAGCTCCACACCAGTCTCTGACATCAGCTCCACCTCCATCCCTGACTTCAGCTCTACCTCTGACTCCAGCTCCACACCAGTCTCTGACTTCAGCTCCACCTCTGACTTCAGCTCCACACCAGCTCTGCCTTCAGGTCCGCCTCTGACTTCAGCTCCGCCTACAGCTCCAGCTCCGCCTCCAACACCTTTTCCATGATGACATATTTTCTTTGGTCCCACCGGGATTTGAACTCGGGTCGCTGGGGTGAGAGTCCAGAGCACTATCCACTATACCATTAACACTTCACTAGTGTTGCAGGGAAGGAATGTACACTATATGGTTTAATGGAGCATTCTCTGACTCCACCACCAGCTCTGCCTCTGACTTCAGCTCCACCTCTGACTTTAGCACCGCCTCCAGCTCTGCCTCTGACTTCAGCCCCACTTCCGCCTTTGACTCTGCCTCCAGCTCCAGACTTGCTCTGCCTCTGCCTTCAGCTCCGCCTCCAGCTCCACACCAGTCTCCGACTTCAGCTCCACCTCCAACCCTGACTTCAACTCTACCTCTGACTCCAGCTCCACACCAGTCTCACTTCAGCTCCACCTCTGACTCCAGCCCCACACCAGCTTTGCATCTGACTCCAACTTCATCTCCGCCTCTGACTTCAGCTCCACACCAGCTCTACCTCTGACTCCAGCTCTACACCATCTCTGCCTCTGACTTCAGCCCCACTTCCGCCTCCAACTCCGCCACCAGCTCCACACCAGTTTCTGACTTCAGCTCCACCTCTGACTCCAGCTCCACACCAGTTCTGCATCTGACTTCAACTTCAGTTCCATCTCACACTACAGCTCCTCCTCCAACTCCAGCTCCACACCATCTCTGCCACTTACTTCAGCTCCGCTTCCAATTCCGGCGCCACACCAAATCTGCCTCTGACTTCAGGTCCGCCTACAGCTCCAGCTCCGCATCCAACACCTTTTCCATGATGACATATTTTCTTTGGTCCCACCGGGATTTGAACTCGGGTCGCTGGGGTGAGAGTCCAGAGCACTATCCACTATACCATGAAGACTTCACTAGTGTTGCAGGGAAGGAATGTACACTATATGGTTTAATGGAGCATTCTCTGACTCCACCACCAGCTCTGCCTCTGACTTCAGCACCGCCTCCAGCTCTGCCTCTGACTTCAGCTCCGCCTCCAGCTCTGCCTCTGACTTCAGCCCCACTTCCGCCTTTGACTGTGCCTCCAGCTCCAGACCTGCTCTGCCTCTGCCTTCAGCTCCGCCTCCAGCTCCACACCAGTCTCCGACTTCAGCTCCACCTCCAACCCTGACTTCAGCTCTACCTCTGACTCCAGCTCCACACCAGTCTCACTTCAGCTCCACCTCTGACTCCAGCCCCACACCAGATTTGCATCTGACTCCAACTTCATCTCCGCCTCTGACTTCAGCTCCATACCAGCTCTACCTCTGACTTCATTTCTGCCTCTGACTCCAGCTCTACACCATCTCTGCCTCTGACTTCAGCCCCACTTCCGCCTCCAACTCCGCCGCCAGCTCCACACCAGTTTCTGACTTCAGTTCCGCCTCTGACTCCAGCTCCACACCAGTTCTGCATCTGACCACAACTTCAGTTCCATCTCTGACTACAGCTTCTCCTCCAAATCCAGCTCCACACCATCTCTGCCACTGACTTCAGCTCCGCCTCCAATTTCGGCACCACACCAAATCTGCCTCTGACTCCAGCTCCGCCTCTGACTTCAGCTCCGCCTACAGCTCCAGCTCCGCCACCAACGCCTTTTCCATGATGACATATTTTCTTTGGTCCCACCGGGATTTTAATTCGGGTCGCTGGGGTGAGAGTCCAGAGCACTATCCACTATACCATGAAGACTTCACTAGTGTTGCAGGGAAGGAATGTACACTATATGGTTTAATGGAGCATTCTCTGACTCCACCACCAGCTCTGCCTCTGACTTCAGCTCCACCTCTGACTTCAGCACCGCCTCCAGCTCTGCCTCTGACTTCATCTCCGCCTCCAGCTCTGCCTCTGACTTCAGCCCCACTTCCGCCTTTGACTCTGCCTCCAGCTCCAGACCTGCTCTACCTCTGCCTTCAGCTCCGCCTCCAGCTCCACACCATTCTCTGACATCAGCTCCACCTCCAACCCTGACTTCAGCTCTACCTCTGACTCCAGCTCCACAGCAGTCTCTGACTTCAGCTCCACCTCTGACTTCAGCTCCACACCAGCCCTGCCTCCAACTCCAGCCCCACACCAGCTTTGCATCTGACTCCTACTTCATCTCCGCCTCTGACTTCAGCTCCACACCAGCTCTACCTCTGACTTCATTTCTGCCTCTGACTCCAGCTCTACACCATCTCTGCCTCTGACTTCAGCCCCACTTCCGCCTCCAACTCCGCCGCCAGCTCCACACCAGTTTCTGACTTCAGCTCCGCCTCTGACTCCAGCTCCACACCAGTTCTGCATCTGACCACAACTTCAGTTCCATCTCTGACTACAGCTTCTCCTCCAACTCCAGCTCCACACCATCTCTGCCACTGACTTCAGCTCCGCCTCCAATTTCGGCACCACACCAAATCTGCCTCTGACTCCAGCTCCGCCTCTGACTTCAGCTCCGCCTACAGCTCCAGCTCCGCCACCAACGCCTTTTCCATGATGACATATTTTCTTTGGTCCCACCGGGATTTGAACTCGGGTCGCTGGGGTGAGAGTCCAGAGCACTATCCACTATACCATGAAGACTTCACTAGTGTTGCAGGGAAGGAATGTACACTATATGGTTTAATGGAGCATTCTCTGACTCCACCACCAGCTCTGCCTCTGACTTCAGCTCCACCTCTGACTTCAGCACCGCCTCCAGCTCTGCCTCTGACTTCAGCTCCGCCTTCAGCTCTGCCACTGACTTCAGCCCCACTTCCGCCTTTGACTCTGCCTCCAGCTCCAGACCTGCTCTGCCTCTGCCTTCAGCTCCGCCTCCAGCTCCACACCAGTCTCTGACATCAGCTCCATCTCCAACCCTTACTTCAGCTCTACCTCTAACTCCAGCTCCACACCAGTCTCTGACTTCAGCTCCACCTCTGATTTCAGTTCCACCCCAGCTCTGCCTCCAACTCCAGCCCCACACCAGCTTTGCATCTGACTCCTACTTCATCTCCGCCTCTGACTTCAGCTCCACACCAGCTCTAACTCTGACTTCATTTCTGCCTCTGACTCCAGCTCTACACCATCTCTGCCTCTGACTTCAGCCGGGATTTGAACTCGGGTCGCTGGGGTGAGAGTCCAGAGCACTATCCACTATACCATGAAGACTTCACTAGTGTTGCAGGGAAGGAATGTACACTATATGGTTTAATGGAGCATTTTCTGACTCCACCACCAGCTCTGCCTCTGACTTCAGCTCCATCTCTGACTTCAGCACCGCCTCCAGCTCTGCCTCTGACTTCAGCTCCGCCTCCAGCTCTGCCTCTGACTTCAGCCCCACTTCCGCCTTTGACTGTGCCTACAGCTCCAGACCTGCTCTGCCTCTGCCTTCAGCTCCGCCTCCAGCTCCACACCAGTCTCTGACTTCAGCTCCACCTCCAACCCTGACTTCAGCTCTACCTCTGACTCCAGCTCCACACCAGTCTCTGACTTCAGCTCCACCTCTCACTCCAGCCCCACACCAGCTTTGCATCTGACTCCAACTTCATCTCCGCCTCTGACTTCAGCTCCACACCAGCTCTACCTCTGACTTCATTTCTGCCTCTGACTTCAGCTCTACACCATCTCTGCCTCTGACATCAGCCCCACTTCCGCCTCCAACTCCGCCGCCAGCTCCACACCAGTTTCTGACTTCAGCTCCGCCTCTGACTCCAGCTCCACACCAGTTCTGCATCTGACCACAACTTCAGTTCCATCTCTGACTACAGCTTCTCCTCCAACTCCAGCTCCACACCATCTCTGCCACTGACTTCAGCTCCGCCTCCAATTTCGGCACCACACCAAATCTGCCTCTCACTCCAGCTCCGCCTCTGACTTCAGCTCCGCCTACAGCTCCAGCTCCGCCACCAACGCCTTTTCCATGATGACATATTTTCTTTGGTCCCACCGGGATTTGAACTCGGGTCGCTGGGGTGAGAGTCCAGAGCACTATCCACGATACCATGAAGACTTCACTAGTGTTGCAGGGAAGGAATGTACACTATATGGTTTAATGAAGCATTCTCTGACTCCACCACCAGCTCTGCCTCTGACTTCAGCTCCACCTCTAACTTCAGCACCGCCTCCAGCTCTGCCTCTGACTTCAGCTCCGCCTCCAGCTCTGCCTCTGACTTCAGCCCCACTTCCGCCTTTGACTCTGCCTCCAGCTCCGCCTCCAGCTCCACACCAGTCTCTGACATCAGCTCCACCTCCAACCCTGACTTCAGCTCTACCTCTGACTCCAGCTCCACACCAGTCTCTGACTTCAGCTCCACCTCTGACTCCAGCCCCACACCAGATTTGCATCTGACTCCAACTTCATCTCCGCCTCTGACTTCAGCTCCACACCAGCCCTACCTCTGACTTCATTTCTGCCTCTGACTCCAGCTCTACACCATCTCTGCCTGTGACTTCAGCCCCACTTCCGCCTCCAACTCCGCCGCCAGCTCCACACCAGTTTCTGACTTCAGCTCCACCTCTGACTCCAGCTCCACACCAGTTTTGCATCTGACTTCAACTTCAGTTCCATCTCTGACTACAACTCCTCCTCCAACTCCAGTTCCACACCATCTCTGCCACTGACTTCAGCTCAGCTTCCAATTCCGGCGCCACACCAAATCTGCCTCTGACTTCAGGTCCGCCTCTGACTTCAGCTCCGCCTACAGCTCCAGCTCCGCATCCAACACCTTTTCCATGATGACATATTTTCTTTGGTCCCACCGGGATTTGAACTCGGGTCGCTGGGGTGAGAGTCCAGAGCACTATCCACTATACCATTAAGACTTCACTAGTGTTGCAGGGAAGGAATGTACACTATATGGTTTAATGGAGCATTCTCTGACTCCACCACCAGCTCTGCCTCTGACTTCAGCTCCACCTCTGACTTCAGCACCGCCTCCAGCTCTGCCTCTGACTTCAGCCCCACTTCCGCCTTTGACTTTGCCTCCAGCTCCAGACCTGCTCTGCCTCTGCCTTCAGCTCCGCCTCCAGCTCCACACCAGTCTCTGACTTCAGCTCCACCTCCAACCCTGACTTCAGCTCTACCTCTGACTCCAGCTCCACACCAGTCTCACTTCAGCTCCACCTCTGACTCCAGCCCCACACCAGATTTGCATCTGACTCCAACTTCATCTCCGCCTCTGACTTCAGCTCCACACCAGCTCTACCTCTGACTTCATTTCTGCCTCTGACTGCAGCTCTACATCATCTCTGCCTCTGACTTCAGCCCCACTTCCGCCTCCAACTCCGCCGCCATCTCCACACCAGTTTCTGCCTTCAGCTCCACCTCTGACTCTAGCTCCACACCAGTTTTGCATCTGACTTCAACTTCAGTTCCATCTCTGACTACAGCTCCTCCTCCAACTCCAGTTCCACACCATCTCTGCCACTGACTTCAGCTCCGCTTCCAATTCCGGCGCCACACCAAATCTGCCTCTGACTCCAGCTCCGCCTCTGACTTCAGCTCCGCCTACAGCTCCAGCTCCGCCTCCAACACCTTTTCCATGATGACATATTTTCTTTGGTCCCACCGGGATTTGAACTCGGGTCGCTGGGGTGAGAGTCCAGAGCACTATCCACTATACCATTAAGACTTCACTAGTGTTGCAGGGAAGGAATGTACACTATATGGTTTAATGGAGCATTCTCTGACTCCACCACCAGCTCTGCCTCTGACTTCAGCTCCACCTCTGACTTCAGCACCGCCTCCAGCTCTGCCTCTGACTTCAGCCCCACTTCCGCCTTTGACTCTGCCTCCAGCTCCAGACCTGCTCTGCCTCTGCCTTCAGCTCCGCCTCCAGCTCCACACCAGTCTCTGACATCAGCTCCACCTCCAACCGTGACTTCAGCTCTACCTCTGACTCCAGCTCCACACCAGTCTCTGACTTCAGCTCCACCTCTGACTTCAGCTCCACACCAGCTCTGCCTCCAACTCCAGCCCCACACCAGCTTTGCATCTGACTCCTACTTCATCTCCGCCTCTGACTTCAGCTCCACACCAGCTCTACCTCTGACTTCATTTCTGCCTCTGACTCCAGCTCTACACCATCTCTGCCTCTGACTTCAGCCCCACTTCCGCCTCCAACTCCGCCGCCAGCTCCACACCAGTTTCTGACTTCAGCTCCGCCTGTGACTCCAGCTCCACACCAGTTCTGCATCTGACCACAACTTCAGTTCCATCTCTGACTACAGCTTCTCCTCCAACTCCAGCTCCACACCATCTCTGCCACTGACTTCAGCTCCGCCTCCAATTTCGGCACCACACCAAATCTGCCTCTGACTCCAGCTCCGCCTCTGACTTCAGCTCCGCCTACAGCTCCAGCTCCGCCACCAACGCCTTTTCCATGATGACATATTTTCTTTGGTCCCACCGGGATTTGAACTCGGGTCGCTGGGGTGAGAGTCCAGAGCACTATCCACTATACCATGAAGACTTCACTAGTGTTGCAGGGAAGGAATGTACACTATATGGTTTAATGGAGCATTCTCTGACTCCACCACCAGCTCTGCCTCTGACTTCAGCTCCACCTCTGACTTCAGCACCGCCTCCAGCTCTGCCTCTGACTTCAGCTCCGCCTTCAGCTCTGCCTCTGACTTCAGCCCCACTTCCGCCTTTGACTCTGCCTCCAGCTCCAGACCTGCTCTGCCTCTGCCTTCAGCTCCGCCTCCAGCTCCACAACAGTCTCTGACATCAGCTCCACCTCCAACCCTAACTTCAGCTCTACCTCTGACTCCAGCTCCACACCAGTCTCTGACTTCAGCTCCACCTCTGACTTCAGCTCCACACCAGCTCTGCCTCCAACTCCAGCCCCACACCAGCTTTGCATCTGACTCCTACTTCATCTCCGCCTCTGACTTCAGCTCCACACCAGCTCTACCTCTGACTTCATTTCTGCCTCTGACTCCAGCTCTACACCATCTCTGCCTCTGACTTCAGCCGGGATTTGAACTCGGGTCGCTGGGGTGAGAGTCCAGAGCACTATCCACTATACCATGAAGACTTCACTAGTGTTGCAGGGAAGGAATGTACACTATATGGTTTAATGAAGCATTCTCTGACTCCACCACCAGCTCTGCCTCTGACTTCAGCTCCATCTCTGACTTCAGCACCGCCTCCAGCTCTGCCTCTGACTTCAGCTCCGCCTCCAGCTCTGCCTCTGACTTCAGCCCCACTTCCGCCTTTGACTGTGCCTACAGCTCCAGACCTGCTCTGCCTCTGCCTTCAGCTCCGCCTCCAGCTCCACACCAGTCTCTGACTTCAGCTCCACCTCCAACCCTGACTTCAGCTCTACCTCTGACTCCAGCTCCACACCAGTCTCTGACTTCAGCTCCACCTCTCACTCCAGCCCCACACCAGCTTTGCATCTGACTCCAACTTCATCTCCGCCTCTGACTTCAGCTCCACACCAGCTCTACCTCTGACTTCATTTCTGCCTCTGACTTCAGCTCTACACCATCTCTGCCTCTGACATCAGCCCCACTTCCGCCGCCAGCTCCACTCCAGTTTCTGACTTCAACTCCGCCTCTGACTCCAGCTCCACACCAGTTCTGCATCTGACCACAACTTCAGTTCCATCTCTGAGTACAGCTTCTCCTCCAACTCCAGCTCCACACCATCTCTGCCACTGACTTCAGCTCCGCCTCCAATTTCGGCACCACACCAAATCTGCCTCTGACTCCAGCTCCGCCTCTGACTTGAGCTCCGCCTACAGCTCCAGCTCCGCCACCAACGCCTTTTCCATGATGACATATTTTCTTTGGTCCCACCGGGATTTGAACTCGGGTCGCTGGGGTGAGAGTCCAGAGCACTATCCACGATACCATGAAGACTTCACTAGTGTTGCAGGGAAGGAATGTACACTATATGGTTTAATGAAGCATTCTCTGACTCCACCACCAGCTCTGCCTCTGACTTCAGCTCCACCTCTGACTTCAGCACCGCCTCCAGCTCTGCCTCTGACTTCAGCTCCGCCTCCAGCTCTGCCTCTGACTTCAGCCCCACTTCCGCCTTTGACTCTGCCTCCAGCTCCGCCTCCAGCTCCACACCAGTCTCTGACATCAGCTCCACCTCCAACCCTGACTTCAGCTCTACCTCTGACTCCAGCTCCACACCAGTCTCTGACTTCAGCTCCACCTCTGACTCCAGCCCCACACCAGATTTGCATCTGACTCCAACTTCATCTCCGCCTCTGACTTCAGCTCCACACCAGCCCTACCTCTGACTTCATTTCTGCCTCTGACTCCAGCTCTACACCATCTTTGCCTGTGACTTCAGCCCCACTTCCGCCTCCAACTCCGCCGCCAGCTCCACACCAGTTTCTGACTTCAGCTCCACCTCTGACTCCAGCTCCACACCAGTTTTGCATCTGACTTCAACTTCAGTTCCATCTCTGACTACAACTCCTCCTCCAACTCCAGTTCCACACCATCTCTGCCACTGACTTCAGCTCAGCTTCCAATTCCGGCGCCACACCAAATCTGCCTCTGACTTCAGGTCTGCCTCTGACTTCAGCTCCGCCTACAGCTCCAGCTCCGCATCCAACACCTTTTCCATGATGACATATTTTCTTTGGTCCCACCGGGATTTGAACTCGGGTCGCTGGGGTGAGAGTCCAGAGCACTATCCACTATACCATGAAGACTTCACTAGTGTTGCAGGGAAGGAATGTACACTATATGGTTTAATGGAGCATTCTCTGACTCCACCACCAGCTCTGCCTCTGACTTCAGCACCGCCTCCAGCTCTGCCTCTGACTTCAGCTCCGCCTCCAGCTCTGCCTCTGACTTCAGCCCCACTTCCGCCTTTGACTGTGCCTCCAGCTCCAGACCTGCTCTGCCTCTGCCTTCAGCTCCGCCTCCAGCTCCACACCAGTCTCCGACTTCAGCTCCACCTCCAACCCTGACTTCAGCTCTACCTCTGACTCCAGCTCCACACCAGTCTCACTTCAGCTCCACCTCTGACTCCAGCCCCACACCAGATTTGCATCTGACTCCAACTTCATCTCCGCCTCTGACTTCAGCTCCATACCAGCTCTACCTCTGACTTCATTTCTGCCTCTGACTCCAGCTCTACACCATCTCTGCCTCTGACTTCAGCCCCACTTCCGCCTCCAACTCCGCCGCCAGCTCCACACCAGTTTCTGACTTCAGCTCCGCATCTGACTCCAGCTCCACACCAGTTCTGCATCTGACCACAACTTCAGTTCCATCTCTGACTACAGCTTCTCCTCCAAATCCAGCTCCACACCATCTCTGCCACTGACTTCAGCTCCGCCTCCAATTTCGGCACCACACCAAATCTGCCTCTGACTCCAGCTCCACCTCTGACTTCAGCTCCGCCTACAGCTCCAGCTCCGCCACCAACGCCTTTTCCATGATGACATATTTTCTTTGGTCCCACCGGGATTTTAATTCGGGTCGCTGGGGTGAGAGTCCAGAGCACTATCCACTATACCATGAAGACTTCACTAGTGTTGCAGGGAAGGAATGTACACTATATGGTTTAATGGAGCATTCTCTGACTCCACCACCAGCTCTGCCTCTGACTTCAGCACCGCCTCCAGCTCTGCCTCTGACTTCAGCTCCGCCTCCAGCTCTGCCTCTGACTTCAGCCCCACTTCCGCCTTTGACTCTGCCTCCAGCTCCAGACCTGCTCTGCCTCTGCCTTCAGCTCCGCCTCCAGCTCCACACCAGTCTCTGACATCAGCTCCACCTCCAACCCTGACTTCAGCTGTACCTCTGACTCCAGCTCCACACCAGTCTCTGACTTCAGCTCCACACCAGCTCTGCCTCCAACTCCAGCCCCACACCAGCTTTGCATCTGACTCCTACTTCATCTCCGCCTCTGACTTCAGCTCCACACCAGCTCTACCTCTGACTTCATTTCTGCCTCTGACTCCAGCTCTACACAATCTCTGCCTCTGACTTCAGCCGGGATTTGAACTCGGGTCGCTGGGGTGAGAGTCCAGAGCACTATCCACTATACCATGAAGACTTCACTAGTGTTGCAGGGAAGGAATGTACACTATATGGTTTAATGAAGCATTCTCTGACTCCACCACCAGCTCTGCCTCTGACTTCAGCTCCATCTCTGACTTCAGCACCGCCTCCAGCTCTGCCTCTGACTTCAGCTCCGCCTCCAGCTCTGCCTCTGACTTCAGCCCCACTTCCGCCTTTGACTGTGCCTACAGCTCCAGACCTGCTCTGCCTCTGCCTTCAGCTCCGCCTCCAGCTCCACACCAGTCTCTGACTTCAGCTCCACCTCCAACCCTGACTTCAGCTCTACCTCTGACTCCAGCTCCACACCAGTCTCTGACTTCAGCTCCACCTCTCACTCCAGCCCCACACCAGCTTTGCATCTGACTCCAACTTCATCTCCGCCTCTGACTTCAGCTCCACACCAGCTCTACCTCTGACTTCATTTCTGCCTCTGACTTCAGCTCTACACCATCTCTGCCTCTGACATCAGCCCCACTTCCGCCGCCAGCTCCACTCCAGTTTCTGACTTCAACTCCGCCTCTGACTCCAGCTCCACACCAGTTCTGCATCTGACCACAACTTCAGTTCCATCTCTGAGTACAGCTTCTCCTCCAACTCCAGCTCCACACCATCTCTGCCACTGACTTCAGCTCCGCCTCCAATTTCGGCACCACACCAAATCTGCCTCTGACTCCAGCTCCGCCTCTGACTTGAGCTCCGCCTACAGCTCCAGCTCCGCCACCAACGCCTTTTCCATGATGACATATTTTCTTTGGTCCCACCGGGATTTGAACTCGGGTCGCTGGGGTGAGAGTCCAGAGCACTATCCACGATACCATGAAGACTTCACTAGTGTTGCAGGGAAGGAATGTACACTATATGGTTTAATGAAGCATTCTCTGACTCCACCACCAGCTCTGCCTCTGACTTCAGCTCCACCTCTGACTTCAGCACCGCCTCCAGCTCTGCCTCTGACTTCAGCTCCGCCTCCAGCTCTGCCTCTGACTTCAGCCCCACTTCCGCCTTTGACTCTGCCTCCAGCTCCGCCTCCAGCTCCACACCAGTCTCTGACATCAGCTCCACCTCCAACCCTGACTTCAGCTCTACCTCTGACTCCAGCTCCACACCAGTCTCTGACTTCAGCTCCACCTCTGACTCCAGCCCCACACCAGATTTGCATCTGACTCCAACTTCATCTCCGCCTCTGACTTCAGCTCCACACCAGCCCTACCTCTGACTTCATTTCTGCCTCTGACTCCAGCTCTACACCATCTTTGCCTGTGACTTCAGCCCCACTTCCGCCTCCAACTCCGCCGCCAGCTCCACACCAGTTTCTGACTTCAGCTCCACCTCTGACTCCAGCTCCACACCAGTTTTGCATCTGACTTCAACTTCAGTTCCATCTCTGACTACAACTCCTCCTCCAACTCCAGTTCCACACCATCTCTGCCACTGACTTCAGCTCAGCTTCCAATTCCGGCGCCACACCAAATCTGCCTCTGACTTCAGGTCTGCCTCTGACTTCAGCTCCGCCTACAGCTCCAGCTCCGCATCCAACACCTTTTCCATGATGACATATTTTCTTTGGTCCCACCGGGATTTGAACTCGGGTCGCTGGGGTGAGAGTCCAGAGCACTATCCACTATACCATGAAGACTTCACTAGTGTTGCAGGGAAGGAATGTACACTATATGGTTTAATGGAGCATTCTCTGACTCCACCACCAGCTCTGCCTCTGACTTCAGCACCGCCTCCAGCTCTGCCTCTGACTTCAGCTCCGCCTCCAGCTCTGCCTCTGACTTCAGCCCCACTTCCGCCTTTGACTGTGCCTCCAGCTCCAGACCTGCTCTGCCTCTGCCTTCAGCTCCGCCTCCAGCTCCACACCAGTCTCCGACTTCAGCTCCACCTCCAACCCTGACTTCAGCTCTACCTCTGACTCCAGCTCCACACCAGTCTCACTTCAGCTCCACCTCTGACTCCAGCCCCACACCAGATTTGCATCTGACTCCAACTTCATCTCCGCCTCTGACTTCAGCTCCATACCAGCTCTACCTCTGACTTCATTTCTGCCTCTGACTCCAGCTCTACACCATCTCTGCCTCTGACTTCAGCCCCACTTCCGCCTCCAACTCCGCCGCCAGCTCCACACCAGTTTCTGACTTCAGCTCCGCATCTGACTCCAGCTCCACACCAGTTCTGCATCTGACCACAACTTCAGTTCCATCTCTGACTACAGCTTCTCCTCCAAATCCAGCTCCACACCATCTCTGCCACTGACTTCAGCTCCGCCTCCAATTTCGGCACCACACCAAATCTGCCTCTGACTCCAGCTCCACCTCTGACTTCAGCTCCGCCTACAGCTCCAGCTCCGCCACCAACGCCTTTTCCATGATGACATATTTTCTTTGGTCCCACCGGGATTTTAATTCGGGTCGCTGGGGTGAGAGTCCAGAGCACTATCCACTATACCATGAAGACTTCACTAGTGTTGCAGGGAAGGAATGTACACTATATGGTTTAATGGAGCATTCTCTGACTCCACCACCAGCTCTGCCTCTGACTTCAGCACCGCCTCCAGCTCTGCCTCTGACTTCAGCTCCGCCTCCAGCTCTGCCTCTGACTTCAGCCCCACTTCCGCCTTTGACTCTGCCTCCAGCTCCAGACCTGCTCTGCCTCTGCCTTCAGCTCCGCCTCCAGCTCCACACCAGTCTCTGACATCAGCTCCACCTCCAACCCTGACTTCAGCTGTACCTCTGACTCCAGCTCCACACCAGTCTCTGACTTCAGCTCCACACCAGCTCTGCCTCCAACTCCAGCCCCACACCAGCTTTGCATCTGACTCCTACTTCATCTCCGCCTCTGACTTCAGCTCCACACCAGCTCTACCTCTGACTTCATTTCTGCCTCTGACTCCAGCTCTACACAATCTCTGCCTCTGACTTCAGCCGGGATTTGAACTCGGGTCGCTGGGGTGAGAGTCCAGAGCACTATCCACTATACCATGAAGACGTCACTAGTGTTGCAGGGAAGGAATGTACACTATATGGTTTAATGGAGCATTCTCTGACTCCACCACCAGCTCTGCCTCTGACTTCAGCTCCACATCTGACTTCAGCACCGCCTCCGGCTCTGCCTCTGACTTCAGCTCCGCCTCCAGCTCTGCCTCTGACTTCAGCCCCACTTCCGCCTTTGACTGTGCCTCCAGCTCCAGACCTCCTCTGCCTCTGCCTTCAGCTCCGCCTCCAGCTCCACACCAGTCTCTGACTTCAGCTCCACCTCCAACCCTGACTTCAGCTCTACACCAGTCTCTGACTTCAGCTCCACTTCTGACTCCAGCCCCACATCTGACTCCAACTTCATCTCCACCTCTGACTTCAGCTCCACACCAGCTGTACCTCTGACTTCATTTCTGCCTCTGACTCCAGCTCTTCACCATCTCTGCCTCTGACTTCAGCCCCACTTTCGCCTCCAACTCCGCCGCCAGCTCCACACCAGTTTGTGACTTCAGCTCCGCCTCTGACTCCAGCTCCACACCAGTTCTGCATCAGACCACAACTTCAGTTCCATCTCTGACCACAGCTTCTCCTCCAACTCCAGCTCCACACCATCTCTGCCACTGACTTCAGCTCCGCCTTCAATTTCGGCACCACACCAAATCTGCCTCTGACTTCAGCTCCGCCTCTGACTTCAGCTCCGCCTACAGCTCCAGCTCCGCCACCAACGCCTTTTCCATGATGACATATTTTTTTTGGTCCCACCGGGATTTGAACTCGGGTCGCTGGGGTGAGAGTCCAGAGCACTATCCACTATACCATGAAGACTTCACTAGTGTTGCAGGGAAGGAATGTACACTATATGGTTTAATGGAGCATTCTCTGACTCCACCACCAGCTCTGCCTCTGACTTCAGCTCCACCTCTGACTTCAGCACCGCCTCCAGCTCTGCCTCTGACTTCAGCTCCGCCTCCAGCTCTGCCTCTGACTTCAGCCCCACTTCCGCCTTTGACTGTGCCTCCAGCTCCAGACCTGCTCTGCCTCTGCCTTCACCTCCGCCGCTCACCTCCACACCAGTCTCTGACTTCAGCTCCACCTCCAACCCTGACTTCAGCTCTACCTCTGACTCCAGATCTACACCAGTCTCTGACTTCAGCTCCACCTCTGACTCCAGCCCCACACCAGCTTTGCATCTGACTCCAACTTCATCTCCTTCTCTGACTTCAGCTCCACACCAGCTCTACCTCTGACTTCATTTCTGCCTCTGACTCCAGCTCTACACCATCTCTGCCTCTGACTTCAGCCCCACTTCCGCCTCACACTCCGCCGCCAGCTCCACACCAGTTTCTGACTTCAGCTCCACCTCTGACTCCAGCTCCACACCAGTTCTGCATCTGACTTCAACTTCAGTTCCATCTCACACTACAGCTCCTCCTCCAACTCCAGTTCCACACCATCTCTGCCACTGACTTCAGCTCCGCTTCCAATTCCGGCGCCACATTAAATCTGCCTCTGACTTCAGCTCTGCCTACAGCTCCAGCTCCGCCTCCAACACCTTTTCCATGATGACATATTTTCTTTGGTCCCACCGGGATTTGAACTCGGGTCGCTGGGGTGAGAGTCCAGAGCACTATCCACTATACCATTAAGACTTCACTAGTGTTGCAGGGAAGGAATGTACACTATATGTTTTAATGGAGCATTCTCTGACTCCACCACCAGCTCTGCCTCTGACTTCAGCTCCACCTCTGACTTCAGCACCGCCTCCAGTTCTGCCTCTGACTTCAGCTCCGCCTCCAGCTCTGCCTCTGACTTCAGCCCCACTTCCGCCTTTGACTCTGCCTCAAGCTCCAGACCTGCTCTGCCTCTGCCTTCAGCTCCGCCTCCAGCTCCACACCAGTCTCTGACATCAGCTCCACCTCCAACCCTGACTTCACTGTACCTCTGACTCCAGCTCCACACCAGTCTCTGACTTCAGCTCCACCTCTGACTTCAGCTCCACACCAGCTCTGCCTCCAACTCCAGCCCCACACCAGCTTTGCATCTGACTCCTACTTCATCTCCGCCTCTGACTTCAGCTCCACACCAGCTCTAACTCTGACTTCATTTCTGCCTCTGACTCCAGCTCTACACCATCTCTGCCTCTGACTTCACCCGGGATTTGAACTCGGGTCGCTGGGGTGAGAGTCCAGAGCACTATCCACTATACCATGAAGACTTCACTAGTGTTGCAGGGAAGGAATGTACACTATATGGTTTAATGGAGCATTCTCTGACTCCACCACCAGCTCTGCCTCTGACTTCAGCTCCACCTCTGACTTCAGCACCGCCTCCAGCTCTGCCTCTGACTTCAGCTCCGCCTCCAGCTCTGCCTCTGACTTCAGCCCCAATTCCGCCTTTGACTGTGCCTCCAGCTCCAGACCTGCTCTGCCTCTGCCTTCAGCTCCGCCTCCAGCTCCACACCAGTCTCTGACTTCAGCTCCATCTCCAACCCTGACTTCAGCTCTACCTCTGACTCCAGCTCCACACCAGTCTCTGACTTCAGCTCCACCTCTTACTCCAGCCCCACACCAGCTTTGCATCTGACTCCAACTTCATCTCCGCCTCTGACTTCAGCTCCACACCAGCTCTACCTCTGACTCCAGCTCTACACCATCTCTGCCTCTGACTTCAGCCCCACTTCCGCCTCCAACTCCGCCGCCAGCTCCACATCAGTTTCTGACTTCAGCTCCACCTCTGACTCCAGCTCCACACCAGTTCTGCATCTGACTTCAACTTCAGTTCCATCTCACACTACAGCTCCTCCTCCAACTCCAGTTCCACACCATCTCTGCCACTTACTTCAGCCGCTTCCAATTCCGGCGCCACACCAAATCTGCCTCTGACTTCAGGTCCGCCTCTGACTTCAGCTCCGCCTACAGCTCCAGCTCCGCCTCCAACACCTTTTCCGTGATGACATATTTTCTTTGGTCCCACCGGGATTTGAACTCGGGTCGCTGGGGTGAGAGTCCAGAGCACTATCCACTATACCATTAAGACTTCACTAGTGTTGCAGGGAAGGAATGTACACTATATGGTTTAATGGAGCATTCTCTGACTCCACCACCAGCTCTGCCTCTGACTTCAGCTCCACCTCTGACTTCAGCACCGCCTCCAGCTCTGCCTCTGACTTCAGCTCCGCCTCCAGCTCTGACTTCAGCCCCACTTCCGCCTTTGACTCTGCCTCCAGCTCCAGACCTGCTCTGCCTCTGTCTTCAGCTCCGCCTCCAGCTCCACACCAGTCTCTGACATCAGCTCCACCTCCAACCCTGACTTCAGTTCTACCTCTGACTCCAACTCCACACCAGTCCCTGACTTCAGCTCCACCTCTGACTTCAGCTCCACACCAGCTCTGCCTCCAACTCCAGCCCCACACCAGCTTTGCATCTGACTCCCACTTCATCTCCGCCTCTGACTTCAGCTCCACACCAGCTCTACCTCTGACTTCATTTCTGCCTCTGACTCCAGCTCTACACCATCTCTGCCTCTGACTTCAGCCGGGATTTGAACTCGGGTCGCTGGGGTGAAAGTCCAGAGCACTATCCACTATACCATGAAGACTTCACTAGTGTTGCAGGGAAGGAATGTACACTATATGGTTTAATGGAGCATTCTCTGACTCCACCACCAGCTCTGCCTCTGACTTCAGCTCT
This sequence comes from Syngnathus leptorhynchus, assembly GCF_054491065.1. NCBI lineage: Eukaryota > Metazoa > Chordata > Actinopteri > Syngnathiformes > Syngnathidae > Syngnathus > Syngnathus leptorhynchus. The sequence goes on from NW_028232002.1 coordinate 652,831, forward strand.
CCCTCTGACTTCAGCCCCACTTCCGCCTTTGACTGTGCCTCCAGCTCCAGACCTGCTCTGCCTCTGCCTTAAGCTCCGCCTCCAGCTCCACACCAGTCTCTGACTTCAGCTCCACCTCCAACCCTGACTTCAGCTCTACCTCTGACTCCAGCTCCACACCAGTCTCTGACTTGAGCTCCACACCAGCTTTGCATCTGACTTCAACTTCATCTCCACACCAGCTCTACCTCTGACTTCAGTTCCGCCTCCAGCTCTGCCTCTGACTTCAGCCCCACTTCCGCCTTTGACTCTGCCTCCAGCTCCAGACCTGTTCTGCCTCTGCCTTCAGCTCCGCCTCCAGCTCCACACCAGTCTCCGACTTCAGCTCCACCTCCAACCCTGACTTCAGCTCTACCTCTGACTCCAGCTCCACAACAGTCCCTGACTTCAGCTCCACCTCTGACTTCAGCTCCACACCAGCTCTGCCTCCAACTCCAGCCCCACACCAGCTTTGCATCTGACTCCTACTTCATCTCCGCCTCTGACTTCAGCTCCACACCAGCTCTACCTCTGACTTCATTTCTGCCTCTGACTCCAGCTCTACACCATCTCTGCCTCTGACTTCAGCCGGGATTTGAACTCGGGTCGCTGGGGTGAGAGTCCAGAGCACTATCCACTATACCATGAAGACTTCACTAGTGTTGCAGGGAAGGAATGTACACTATATGGTTTAATGGAGCATTCTCTGACTCCACCACCAGCTCTGCCTCTGACTTCAGCTCCACCTCTGACTTCAGCACCGCCTCCAGCTCTGCCTCTGACTTCAGCTCCGCCTCCAGCTCTGCCTCTGACTTCAGCCCCACTTCCGCCTTTGACTCTGCCTCCAGCTCCAGACCTGCTCTGCCTTCAGCTCCGCCTTCAGCTCCACACTAGTCTCTGACTTCAGCTCCACCTCCAACCCTGACTTCAGCTGTACCTCTGACTCCAGCTCCACACCAGTCTCTGACTTCAGCTCCACCTCTGACTTCAGCTCCACACCAGCTCTGCCTCCAACTCCAGCCCCACACCAGCTTTGCATCTGACTCCTACTTCACACCAGCTCTACCTCTGACTGCATTCTCTGACTCCACCACCAGCTCTGCCTCTGACTTCAGCTCCACCTCTGACTTCAGCACCGCCTCCAGCTCTGCCTCTGACTTCAGCTCCGCCTCCAGCTCTGCCTCTGACTTCAGCCCCACTTCCGCCTTTGACTCTGCCTCCAGCTCCAGACCTGCTCTGCCTCTGACTTCAGCTCCGCCTCCAGCTCCACACTAGTCTCTGACTTCAGCTCCACCTCCAACCCTGACTTCAGCTCTACCTCTGACTCCAGCTCCACACCAGTCTCTGACTTCAGCTCCACCTCTGACTCCAGCCCCACACCAGCTTTGCATCTGACTCCAACTTCATCTCCGCCTCTGACTTCAGCTCCACACCAGCTCTACCTATGACTTCATTTCTGCCTCTGACTCCAGCTCTACACCATCTCTGCCTCTGACTTCAGCCCCACTTCCGCCTCCAACTCCGACGCCAGCTCCACACCAGTTTCTGACTTCAGCTCCGCCTCTGACTCCAGCTCCACACCAGTTCTGCATCTGACCACAACTTCAGTTCCATCTCTTATTACAGCTTCTCCTCCAACTCCAGCTCCACAACATCTCTGCCACTGACTTCAGCTCCGCCTTCAATTTCGGCACCACACCAAATCTGCCTCTGACTTCAGCTCCGCCTCTGACTTCAGCTCCGCCTACAGCTCCAGCTCGGCCACCAACGCCTTTTCCATGATGATATATATTCTTTGGTCCCACCGGGATTTGAACTCGGGTCGCTGGGGTGAGAGTCCAGAGCACTATCCACTATACCATGAAGACTTCACTAGTGTTGCAGGGAAGGAATGTACACTATATGGTTTAATGGAGCATTCTCTGACTCCACCACCAGCTCTGCCTCTGACTTCAGCTCCACCTCTGACTTCAGTCCCGCCTCCAGCTCTGCCTCTGACTTCAGCTCCGCCTCCAGCTCTGCCTCTGACTTCAGCCCCACTTCCGCCTTTGACTCTGCTTCCAGCTCCAGACCTGCTCTGCCTCTGCCTTCAGCTCCGCCTCCAGCTCCACACCAATATCCGACTTCAGCTCCACCTCCAACCCTGACTTCAGCTCTACCTCTGACTCCAGCTCCACACCAGTCTCTGACTTCAGCTCCACCTCTGACTCCAGCCCCACACCAGCTTTGCATTTGACTCCAACTTCATCTCTGCCTCTGACTTCAGCTTCACACCAGCTCTACCTCTGACTTCATTTCTGCCTCTGACTTCAGCTCTACACCATCTCTGCCTCTGACTTCAGCCCCACTTCCGCCTCCAACTCCGCCGCCAACTCCACACCAGTTTCTGACTCCAGCTCCACCTCTGACTCCAGCTCCACACCAGTTCTGCATCTGACTTCAACTTCAGTTCCATCTCTGACTACAGCTTCTCCTCCAACTCCAGCTCCACACCATCTCTGCCACTGACTTCAGCTCCGCCTTCAATTTCGGCACCACACCAAATCTGCCTCTGACTTCAGCTCCGCCTCTGACTTCAGCTCCGCCTACAGCTCCAGCTCCGCCACCAACGCCTTTTCCATGATGACATATTTTCTTTGGTCCCACCGGGATTTGAACTCGGGTCGCTGGGGTGAGAGTCCAGAGCACTACCCACTATACCATGAAGACTTCACTAGTGTTGCAGGGAAGGAATGTACACTTTATAGTTTAATGGAGCATTCTCTGACTCCACCACCAGCTCTGCCTCTGACTTCAGCTCCACCTCTGACTTCAGCACCGCCTCCAGCTCTGCCTCTGACTTCAGCTCCGCCTCCAGCTCTGGCTCTGACTTCAGCCCCACTTCCGCCTTTGACTCTGCCTCCAGCTCCAGACCAACTCTGCCTCTGCCTTCAGCTCCGCCTCCAGCTCCACACCAGTCTCCGACTTCAGCTCCACCTCCAACCCTGACTTCAGCTCTACCTCTGACTCCAGCTCCACACCAGTCTCACTTCAGCTCCACCTCTGACTCCAGCCCCACACCAGCTTTGCATCTGACTCCAATTTCATCTCCGCCTCTGACTTCAGCTCCACACCAGCTCTACCTCTGACTTCATTTCTGCCTCTGACTCCAGCTCTACACCATCTCTGCCTCTGACTTCAGCCCCACTTCCGCCTCACACTCCGCCGCTAGTTCCACACCAGTTTCTGACTTCAGCTCCACCTTTGACTCCAGCTCCACACCAGTTCTGCATCTGACTTCAACTTCAGTTCCATCTCACACTACAGCTCCTCCTCCAACTCCAGTTCCACACCATCTCTGCCACTGACTTCAGCTCCGCTTCCAATTCCGGCGCCACACCAAATCTGCCTCTGACTTCAGGTCCGCCTCTGACTTCAGCTCCGCCTACAGCTCCAGCTCCGCCTCCAACACCTTTTCCATGATGACATATTTTCTTTGGTCCCACCGGGATTTGAACTCGGGTCGCTGGGGTGAGAGTCCAGAGCACTATCCACTATAACATTAAGACTTCACTAGTGTTGCAGGGAAGGAATGTACACTATATGGTTTAATGGAGCATTCTCTGACTCCACCACCAGCTCTGCCTCTGACTTCAGCTTCACCTCTGACTTCAGCACCGCCTCCAGCTCTGCCTCTGACTTCAGCTCCGCCTCCAGCTCTGCCTCTGACTTCAGCCCCACTTCCGCCTTTGACTCTGCCTCCAGCTCCAGACCTGCTCTGACATCAGCTCCACCTCCAACCCTGACTTCAGTTCTACCTCTGACTCCAACTCCACACCAGTCCCTGACTTCAGCTCCACCTCTGACTTCAGCTCCACACCAGCTCTGCCTCTAACTCCAGCCCCACACCAGCTTTGCATCTGACTCCCACTTCATCTCCGCCTCTGACTTCAGCTCCACACCAGCTCTACCTCTGACTTCATTTCTGCCTCTGACTCCAGCTCTACACCATCTCTGCCTCTGACTTCAGCCGGGATTTGAACTCGGGTCGCTGGGGTGAAAGTCCAGAGCACTATCCACTATACCATGAAGACTTCACTAGTGTTGCAGGGAAGGAATGTACACTATATGGTTTAATGGAGCATTCTCTGACTCCACCACCAGCTCTGCCTCTGACTTCAGCTCTCCCTCTGACTTCAGCCCCACTTCCGCCTTTGACTGTGCCTCCAGCTCCAGACCTGCTCTGCCTCTGCCTTCAGCTCCGCCTCCAGCTCCACACCAGTCTCTGACTTCAGCTCCACCTCCAACCCTGACTTCAGCTCTACCTCTGACTCCAGCTCCACACCAGTCTCTGACTTGAGCTCCACACCAGCTTTGCATCTGACTTCAACTTCATCTCCACACCAGCTCTACCTCTGACTTCAGTTCCGCCTCCAGCTCTGCCTCTGACTTCAGCCCCACTTCCGCCTTTGACTCTGCCTCCAGCTCCAGACCTGTTCTGCCTCTGCCTTCAGCTCCGCCTCCAGCTCCACACCAGTCTCCGACTTCAGCTCCACCTCCAACCCTGACTTCAGCTCTACCTCTGACTCCAGCTCCATAACAGTCCCTGACTTCAGCTACACCTCTGACTTCAGCTCCACACCAGCTCTGCCTCCAACTCCAGCCCCACACCAGCTTTGCATCTGACTCCTACTTCATCTCCGCCTCTGACTTCAGCTCCACACCAGCTCTACCTCTGACTTCATTTCTGCCTCTGAATCCAGCTCTACACCATCTCTGCCTCTGACTTCAGCCGGGATTTGAACTCGGGTCGCTGGGGTGAGAGTCCAGAGCACTATCCACTATACCATGAAGACTTCACTAGTGTTGCAGGGAAGGAATGTACACTATATGGTTTAATGGAGCATTCTCTGACTCCACCACCAGCTCTGCCTCTGACTTCAGCTCCACCTCTGACTTCAGCACCGCCTCCAGCTCTGCCTCTGACTTCAGCTCCACCTCCAGCTCTGCCTCTGACTTCAGCCCCACTTCCGCCTTTGACTGTGCCTCCAGCTCCAGACCTGCTCTGCCTCTGCCTTCAGCTCCGCCTCCAGCTCCACACCAGTCTCTGACTTCAGCTCCATCTCCAACCCTGACTTCAGCTCTACCTCTGACTCCAGCTCCACAACAGTCTCTGACTTCAGCTCCACCTCTTACTCCAGCCCCACACCAGCTTTGCATCTGACTCCAACTTCATCTCCGCCTCTGACTTCAGCTCCACACCAGCTCTACCTCTGACTTCATTTCTGCCTCTGACTCCAGCTCTACACCATCTCTGCCTCTGACTTCAGCCCCACTTCCGCCTCCAACTCCGCCGCCAGCTCCACACCAGTTTCTGACTTCAGCTCCGCCTCTGACTCCAGCTCCACCCCAGTTCTGCATCTGACCACAACTTCAGTTTCATCTCTGACTACAGCTTCTCCTCCAACTCCAGCTCCACACCATCTCTGCCACTGACTTCAGCTCCGCCTTCAATTTCGGCACCACACCAAATCTGCCTCTGACTTCAGCTCCGCCTAAAGCTCCAGCTCCGCCACCAACGCCTTTTCCATGATGACATATTTTCTTTGATCCCACCGGGATTTGAACTCGGGTCGCTGGGGTGAGAGTCCAGAGCACTACCCACTATACCATGAAGACTTCACTAGTGTTGCAGGGAAGGAATGTACACTATATGGTTTAATGGAGCATTCTCTGACTCCACCACCAGCTCTGCCTCTGACTTCAGCTCCACCTCTGACTTCAGCACCGCCTCCAGCTCTGCCTCTGACTTCAGCTCCGCCTCCAGCTCTGCCTCTGACTTCAGCCCCACTTCCGCCTTTGACTCTGCCTCCAGCTCCAGACCTGCTCTGCCTCTGCCTTCAGCTCCGCCTCCAGCTCCACACCAGTCTCTGACATCAACTCCACCTCCAACCCTGACTTCACTGTACCTCTGACTCCAGCTCCACACCAGTCTCTGACTTCAGCTCCACCTCTGACTTCAGCTCCACACCAGCTCTGCCTCCAACTCCAGCCCCACACCAGCTTTGCATCTGACTCCTACTTCATCTCCGCCTCTGACTTCAGCTCCACACCAGCTCTAACTCTGACTTCATTTCTGCCTCTGACTCCAGCTCTACACCATCTCTGCCTCTGACTTCAGCCGGGATTTGAACTCGGGTCGCTGGGGTGAGAGTCCAGAGCACTATCCACTATACCATGAAGACTTCACTAGTGTTGCAGGGAAGGAATGTACACTATATGGTTTAATGGAGCATTCTCTGACTCCACCACCAGCTCTGCCTCTGACTTCAGCTCTCCCTCTGACTTCAGCCCCACTTCCGCCTTTGACTGTGCCTCCAGCTCCAGACCTGCTCTGCCTCTGCCTTCAGCTCCGCCTCCAGCTCCACACCAGTCTCTGACTTCAGCTCCACCTCCAACCCTGACTTCAGCTCTACCTCTGACTCCAGCTCCACACCAGTCTCTGACTTGAGCTCCACACCAGCTTTGCATCTGACTTCAACTTCATCTCCACACCAGCTCTACCTCTGACTTCAGTTCCGCCTCCAGCTCTGCCTCTGACTTCAGCCCCACTTCCGCCTTTGACTCTGCCTCCAGCTCCAGACCTGTTCTGCCTCTGCCTTCAGCTCCGCCTCCAGCTCCACACCAGTCTCCGACTTCAGCTCCACCTCCAACCCTGACTTCAGCTCTACCTCTGACTCCAGCTCCACAACAGTCCCTGACTTCAGCTCCACCTCTGACTTCAGCTCCACACCAGCTCTGCCTCCAACTCCAGCCCCACACCAGCTTTGCATCTGACTCCTACTTCATCTCCACCTCTGACTTCAGCTCCACACCAGCTCTACCTCTGACTTCATTTCTGCCTCTGACTCCAGCTCTACACCATCTCTGCCTCTGACTTCAGCCGGGATTTGAACTCGGGTCGCTGGGGTGAGAGTCCAGAGCACTATCCACTATACCATGAAGACTTCACTAGTGTTGCAGGGAAGGAATGTACACTATATGGTTTAATGGAGCATTCTCTGACTCCACCACCAGCTCTGCCTCTGACTTCAGCTCCACCTCTGACTTCAGCACCGCCTCCAGCTCTGCCTCTGACTTCAGCTCCGCCTCCAGCTCTGCCTCTGACTTCAGCCCCACTTCCACCTTTGACTGTGCCTCCAGCTCCAGACCTGCTCTGCCTCTGCCTTCAGCTCCGCCTCCAGCTCCACACCAGTCTCTGACTTCAGCTCCATCTCCAACCCTGACTTCAGCTCTACCTCTGAATCCAGCTCCACAACAGTCTCTGACTTCAGCTCCACCTCTTACTCCAGCCCCACACCAGCTTTGCATCTGACTCCAACTTCATCTCCACCTCTGACTTCAGCTCCACACCAGCTCTACCTCTGACTTCATTTCTGCCTCTGACTCCAGCTCTACACCATCTCTGCCTCTGACTTCAGCCCCACTTCCGCCTCCAACTCCGCCGCCAGCTCCACACCAGTTTCTGACTTCAGCTCCGCCTCTGACTCCAGCTCCACACCAGTTCTGCATCTGACCACAACTTCAGTTCCATCTCTGACTACAGCTTCTCCTCCAACTCCAGCTCCACACCATCTCTGCCACTGACTTCAGCTCCGCCTTCAATTTCGGCACCACACCAAATCTGCCTCTGACTTCAGCTCCGCCTCTGACTTCAGCTCCGCCTACAGCTCCAGCTCCGCCACCAACGCCTTTTCCATGATGACATATTTTCTTTGGTCCCACCGGGATTTGAACTCGGGTCGCTGGGGTGAGAGTCCAGAGCACTACCCACTATACCATGAAGACTTCACTAGTGTTGCAGGGAAGGAATGTACACTATATGGTTTAATGGAGCATTCTCTGACTCCACCACCAGCTCTGCCTCTGACTTCACCTCCTCCTCTGACTTCAGCACCGCCTCCAGCTCTGCCTCTGACTTCAGCTCCGCCTCCAGCTTTGCCTCTGACTTCAGCCCCACTTCCGCCTTTGACTCTGCCTCCAGCTCCAGACCTGCTCTGCCTCTGCCTTCAGCTCCGCCTACAGCTCCACACCAGTCTCTGACATCAGCTCCACCTCCAACCCTGACTTCAGCTCCACACCAGTCTCTGACTTCAGCTCCACCTCTGACTTTAGCTCCACACCAGCTCCACCTCTGACTCCAGCCCCACACCAGATTTGCATCTGACTCCTACTTCATTTCCGCCTCTGACTACAGCTCCACACCAGCTCTACCTCTGACTTCATTTCTGCCTCTGACTCCAGCTCTACACCATCTCTGCCTCTGACTTCAGCCCCACTTCCGCCTCCAACTCCGCCGCCAGCTCCACACCAGTTTCTGACTTCAGCTCCACCTCTGACTCCAGCTCCACACCAGTTCTGCATCTGACTTCAACTTCAGTTCCATCTCACACTACAGCTTCTCCTCCAACTCCAGTTCCACACCATCTCTGCCACTGACTTCAGCTCCGCCTCCAATTTCGGCACCACACCAAATCTGCCTCTGACTCCAGCTCCGCCTCTGACTTCAGCTCCGCCTACAGCTCCAGCTCCGCCACCAACGCCTTTTCCATGATGACATATTTTCTTTGGTCCCACCGGGATTTGAACTCGGGTCGCTGGGGTGAGAGTCCAGAGCACTATCCACTATACCATGAAGACTTCACTAGTGTTGCAGGGAAGGAATGTACACTATATGGTTTAATGGAGCATTGTCTGACTCCACCACCAGCTCTGCCTCTGACTTGAGCTGCATCTCTGACTTCAGCACCGCCTCCAGCTCTGCCTCTGACTTCAGCTCCGCCTCCAGCTCTGCCTCTGACTTCAGCCCCACTTCCGCCTTTGACTGTGCCTCCAGCTCCAGACCTGCTCTGCCTCTGCCTTCAGCTCCGCCTCCAGCTCCACACCAGTCTCTGACTTCAGCTCCACCTCCAACCCTGACTTCAGCTCTACCTCTGACTCCAGCTCCACACCAGTCTCTGACTTCAGCTCCACCTCTGACTCCAGCCCCACACCAGCTTTGCATCTGACTCCAACTTCATCTCCGCCTCTGACTTCAGCTCCACACCAGCTCTACCTCTGACTTCATTTCTGCCTCTGACTCCAGCTCTACACCATCTCTGCCTCTGACTTCAGCCGGGATTTGAACTCGGGTCGCTGGGGTGAGAGTCCAGAGCACTATCCACTATACCATGAAGACTTCACTAGTGTTGCAGGGAAGGAATGTACACTATATGGTTTAATGGAGCATTCTCTGACTCCACCACCAGCTCTGCCTCTGACTTGAGCTGCATCTCTGACTTCAGCACCGCCTCCAGCTCTGCCTCTGACTTCAGCTCCGCCTCCAGCTCTGCCTCTGACTTCAGCCCCACTTCCGCCTTTGACTGTGCCTCCAGCTCCAGACCTGCTCTGCCTCTGCCTTCAGCTCCGCCTCCAGCTCCACACCAGTCTCTGACTTCAGCTCCACCTCCAACCCTGACTTCAGCTCTACCTCTGACTCCAGCTCCACACCAGTCTCTGACTTCAGCTCCACCTCTGACTCCAGCCCCACACCAGCTTTGCATCTGACTCCAACTTCATCTCCGCCTCTGACTTCAGCTCCACACCAGCTCTACCTCTGACTTCATTTCTGCCTCTGACTCCAGCTCTACACCATCTCTGCCTCTGACTTCAGCCCCACTTCCGCCTCCAACTCCGCCGCCAGCTCCATACCAGTTTCTGACTTCAGCTCCGCCTCTGACTCCAGCTCCACAACAGTTCTGCATCTGACCACAACTTCAGTTCCATCTCTGACTACAGCTTCTCCTCCAACTCCAGCTCCACACCATCTCTGCCACTGACTTCAGCTCCGCCTTCAATTTCGGCACCACACCAAATCTAACTCTGACTTCAGCTCCGCCTCTGACTTCAGCTCCGCCTACAGCTCCAGCTCCGCCACCAACGCCTTTTCCATGATGACATATTTTCTTTGGTCCCACCGGGATTTGAACTCGGGTCGCTGGGGTGAGAGTCCAGAGCACTACCCACTATACCATGAAGACTTCACTAGTGTTGCAGGGAAGGAATGTACACTATATGGTTTAATGGAGCATTCTCTGACTCCACCACCAGCTCTGCCTCTGACTTCACCTCCTCCTCTGACTTCAGCACCGCCTCCAGCTCTGCCTCTGACTTCAGCTCCGCCTCCAGCTCTGCCTCTGACTTCAGCCCCACTTCCGCCTTTGACTCTGCCTCCAGCTCCAGACCTGCTCTGCCTCTGCTTTCAGCTCCGCCTCCAGCTCCACACCAGTCTCTGACATCAGCTCCACCTCCAACCCTGACTTCAGCTCCACACCAGTCTCTGACTTCAGCTCCACCTCTGACTTCAGCTCCACACCAGCTCCACCTCTGACTCCAGCCCCACACCAGATTTGCATCTGACTCCTACTTCATTTCCGCCTCTGACTACAGCTCCACACCAGCTCTACCTCTGACTTCATTTCTGCCTCTGACTCCAGTTCTACACCATCTCTGCCTCTGACTTCAGCCCCACTTCCGCCTCCAACTCCGCCGCCAGCTCCACACCAGTTTCTGACTTCAGCTCCACCTCTGACTCCAGCTCCACACCAGTTCTGCATCTGACTTCAACTTCAGTTCCATCTCACACTACAGCTTCTCCTCCAACTCCAGTTCCACACCATCTCTGCCACTGACTTCAGCTCCGCCTCCAATTTCGGCACCACACCAAATCTGCCTCTGACTCCAGCTCCGCCTACAGCTCCAGCTCCGCCACCAACGCCTTTTCCATGATGACATATTTTCTTTGGTCCCACCGGGATTTGAACTCGGGTCGCTGGGGTGAGAGTCCAGAGCACTATCCACTATACCATGAAGACTTCACTAGTGTTGCAGGGAAGGAATGTACACTATATGGTTTAATGGAGCATTCTCTGACTCCACCACCAGCTCTGCCTCTGACTTCAGCTCCACCTCTGACTTCAGCACCGCCTCCAGCTCTGCCTCTGACTTCAGCTCCGCCTCCAGCTCTGCCTCTGACTTCAGCCCCACTTCCGCCTTTGACTGTGCCTACAACTCCAGACCTGCTCTGCCTCTGCCTTCAGCTCCGCCTCCAGCTCCACACCAGTCTCTGACTTCAGCTCCACCTCCAACCCTGACTTCAGCTCTACCTCTGACTCCAGCTCCACACCAGTCTCTGACTCCAGCCCCACACCAGCTTTGCATCTGACTCCAACTTCATCTCCGCCTCTGACTTCAGCTCCACACCAGCTCTACCTCTGACTTCATTTCTGCCTCTGACTCCAGCTCTACACCATCTCTGCCTCTGACTTCAGCCCCACTTCCGCCTACAACTCCGGCGCCAGCTCCACACCAGTTTCTGACTTCAGCTCCGCCTCTGACTCCAGCTCCACACCAGTTCTGCATCTGACCACAACTTCAGTTCCATCTCTGACTACAGCTTCTCCTCCAACTCCAGCTCCACACCATCTCTGCCACTGACTTCAGCTCCGCCGCCAATTTCGGCACCACACCAAATCTGCCTCTGACTCCAGCTCCGCCTCTGACTTCAGCTCCGCCTTTAGCTCCAGCTCCGCCACCAACGCCTTTTCCATGATGACATATTTTCTTTGGTCCCACCGGGATTTGAACTCGGGTCGCTGGGGTGAGAGTCCAGAGCACTATCCACTATACCATGAAGACTTCACTAGTGTTGCAGGGAAGGAATGTACACTATATGGTTTAATGGAGCATTGTCTGACTCCACCACCAGCTCTGCCTCTGACTTGAGCTGCATCTCTGACTTCAGCACCGCCTCCAGCTCTGCCTCTGACTTCAGCTCCGCCTCCAGCTCTGCCTCTGACTTCAGCCCCACTTCCGCCTTTGACTGTGCCTCCAGCTCCAGACCTGCTCTGCCTCTGCCTTCAGCTCCGCCTCCAGCTCCACACCAGTCTCTGACTTCAGCTCCACCTCCAACCCTGACTTCAGCTCTACCTCTGACTCCAGCTCCACACCAGTCTCTGACTTCAGCTCCACCTCTGACTCCAGCCCCACACCAGCTTTGCATCTGACTCCAACTTCATCTCCGCCTCTGACTTCAGCTCCACACCAGCTCTACCTCTGACTTCATTTCTGCCTCTGACTCCAGCTCTACACCATCTATGCCTCTGACTTCAGCCCCACTTCCGCCTCCATCTCCGCCGCCAGCTCCACACCAGTTTCTGACTTCAGCTCCGCCTCTGACTACAGCTCCACACCAGTTCTGCATCTGACCACAACTTCAGTTCCATCTCTGACTACAGCTTCTCCTCCAACTCCAGCTCCACACCATCTCTGCCACTGACTTCAGCTCCGCCTCCAATTACGGCACCACACCAAATCTGCCTCTGACTTCAGCTCCGCCTCTGACTTCAGCTCCGCCTACAGCTCCAGCTCCGCCACCAACGCCTTTTCCATGATGACATATTTTCTTTGGTCCCACCGGGATTTGAACTCGGGTCGCTGGGGTGAGAGTCCAGAGCACTATCCACTATACCATGAAGACTTTACTAGTGTTGCAGGGAAGGAATGTACACTATATGGTTTAATGGAGCATTCTCTGACTCCACCACCAGCTCTGCCTCTGACTTCAGCTCCACCTCTGACTTCAGCTCCACACCAGATCTGCCTCCAACTCCAGCCCCACACCAGCTTTGCATCTGACTCCTACTTCATCTCCGCCTCTGACTTCAGCTCCACACCAGCTCTACCTCTGACTTCATTTCTGCCTCTGACTCCAGCTCTACACCATCTCTGCCTCTGACTTCAGCCGGGATTTGAACTCGGGTCGCTGGGGTGAGAGTCCAGAGCACTATCCACTATACCATGAAGACTTCACTAGTGTTGCAGGGAAGGAATGTACACTATATGGTTTAATGGAGCATTCTCTGACTCCACCACCAGCACTGCCTCTGACTTGAGCTGCATCTCTGACTTCAGCACCGCCTCCAGCTCTGCCTCTGACTTCAGCTCCGCCTCCAGCTCTGCCTCTGACTTCAGCCCCACTTCCGCCTTTGACTGTGCCTCCAGCTCCAGACCTGCTCTGCCTCTGCCTTCAGCTCCGCCTCCAGCTCCACACCAGTCTCTGACTTCAGCTCCACCTCCAACCCTGACTTCAGCTCTACCTCTGACTCCAGCTCCACACCAGTCTCTGACTTCAGCTCCACCTCTGACTCCAGCCCCACACCAGCTTTGCATCTGACTCCAACTTCATCTCCGCCTCTGACTTCAGCTCCACACCAGCTCTACCTCTGACTTCATTTCTGCCTCTGACTCCAGCTCTACACCATCTCTGCCTCTGACTTCAGCCCCACTTCCGCCTCCAACTCCGCCGCCAGCTCCACACCAGTTTCTGACTTCAGCTCCGCCTCTGACTCCAGCTCCACACCAGTTCTGCATCTGACCACAACTTCAGTTCCATCTCTGACTACAGCTTCTTCTCCAACTCCAGCTCCACACCATCTCTGCCACTGACTTCAGCTCCGCCTTCAATTTCGGCACCACACCAAATCTGCCTCTGACTTCAGCTCCGCCTCTGACTTCAGCTCCGCCTACAACTCCAGCTCCGCCACCAACGCCTTTTCCATGATGACATATTTTCTTTGGTCCCACCGGGATTTGAACTCGGGTCGCTGGGGTGAGAGTCCAGAGCACTACCCACTATACCATGAAGACTTCACTAGTGTTGCAGGGAAGGAATGTACACTATATGGTTTAATGGAGCATTCTCTGACTCCACCACCAGCTCTGCCTCTGACTTCACCTCCTCCTCTGACTTCAGCACCGCCTCCAGCTCTGCCTCTGACTTCAGCTCCGCCTCCAGCTTTGCCTCTGACTTCAGCCCCACTTCCGCCTTTGACTCTGCCTCCAGCTCCAGACCTGCTCTGCCTCTGCCTTCAGCTCCGCCTACAGCTCCACACCAGTCTCTGACATCAGCTCCACCTCCAACCCTGACTTCAGCTCCACACCAGTCTCTGACTTCAGCTCCACCTCTGACTTCAGCTCCACACCAGCTCCACCTCTGACTCCAGCCCCACACCAGATTTGCATCTGACTCCTACTTCATTTCCGCCTCTGACTACAGCTCCACACCAGCTCTACCTCTGACTTCATTTCTGCCTCTGACTCCAGCTCTACACCATCTCTGCCTCTGACTTCAGCCCCACTTCCGCCTCCAACTCCGCCGCCAGCTCCACACCAGTTTCTGACTTCAGCTCCACCTCTGACTCCAGCTCCACACCAGTTCTGCATCTGACTTCAACTTCAGTTCCATCTCACACTACAGCTTCTCCTCCAACTCCAGTTCCACACCATCTCTGCCACTGACTTCAGCTCCGCCTCCAATTTCGGCACCACACCAAATCTGCCTCTGACTCCAGCTCCGCCTCTGACTTCAGCTCCGCCTACAGCTCCAGCTCCGCCACCAACGCCTTTTCCATGATGACATATTTTCTTTGGTCCCACCGGGATTTGAACTCGGGTCGCTGGGGTGAGAGTCCAGAGCACTATCCACTATACCATGAAGACTTCACTAGTGTTGCAGGGAAGGAATGTACACTATATGGTTTAATGGAGCATTCTCTGACTCCACCACCAGCTCTGCCTCTGACTTCAGCTCCACCTCTGACTTCAGCACCGCCTCCAGCTCTGCCTCTGACTTCAGCTCCGCCTCCAGCTCTGCCTCTGACTTCAGCCCCACTTCCGCCTTTGACTGTGCCTACAACTCCAGACCTGCTCTGCCTCTGCCTTCAGCTCCGCCTCCAGCTCCACACCAGTCTCTGACTTCAGCTCCACCTCCAACCCTGACTTCAGCTCTACCTCTGACTCCAGCTCCACACCAGTCTCTGACTTCAGCTCCACCTCTGACTCCAGCCCCACACCAGCTTTGCATCTGACTCCAACTTCATCTCCGCCTCTGACTTCAGCTCCACACCAGCTCTACCTCTGACTTCATTTCTGCCTCTGACTCCAGTTCTACACCATCTCTGCCTCTGACTTCAGCCCCACTTCCGCCTCCAACTCCGCCGCCAGCTCCACACCAGTTTCTGACTTCAGCTCCGCCTCTGACTCCAGCTCCACACCAGTTCTGCATCTGACCACAACTTCAGTTCCATCTCTGACTACAGCTTCTCCTCCAACTCCAGCTCCACACCATCTCTGCCACTGACTTCAGCTCCGCCTTCAATTTCGGCACCACACCAAATCTGCCTCTGACTTCAGCTCCGCCTCTGACTTCAGCTCCGCCTACAGCTCCAGCTCCGCCACCAACGCCTTTTCCATGATGACATATTTTCTTTGGTCCCACCGGGATTTGAACTCGGGTCGCTGGGGTGAGAGTCCAGAGCACTATCCACTATACCATGAAGACTTCACTAGTGTTGCAGGGAAGGAATGTACACTATATGGTTTAATGGAGCATTCTCTGACTCCACCACCAGCTCTGCCTCTGACTCCAGCTCCACACCAGTTCTGCATCTGACTTCAACTTCAGTTCCATCCCACACTACAGCTCCTCCTCCAACTCCAGTTCCACACCATCTCTGCCACTGACTTCAGCTCCGCTTCCAATTCCGGCGCCACACCAAATCTGCCTCTGACTTCAGCTCCGCCTACAGCTCCAGCTCCGCCTCCAACACCTTTTCCATGATGACATATTTTCTTTGGTCCCACCGGGATTTGAACTCGGGTCGCTGGGGTGAGAGTCCAGAGCACTATCCACTATACCATGAAGACTTTACTAGTGTTGCAGGGAAGGAATGTACACTATATGGTTTAATGGAGCATTCTCTGACTCCACCACCAGCTCTGCCTCTGACTTCAGCTCCACCTCTGACTTCAGCTCCACCTCTGACTTCAGCTCCACACCAGCTCTGCCTCCAACTCCAGCCCCACACCAGCTTTGCATCTGACTCCTACTTCATCTCCGCCTCTGACTTCAGCTCCACACCAGCTCTACCTCTGACTTCATTTCTGCTTCTGACTCCAGCTCTACACCATCTCTGCCTCTGACTTCAGCCGGGATTTGAACTGCTGGGGTGAGAGTCCAGAGCACTATCCACTATACCATGAAGACTTCACTAGTGTTGCAGGGAAGGAATGTACACTATATGGTTTAATGGAGCATTCTCTGACTCCACCACCAGCTCTGCCTCTGACTTCAGCTCCACCTCTGACTTCAGCACCGCCTCCAGCTCTGCCTCTGACTTCAGCTCCGCCTCCAGCTCTGCCTCTGACTTCAGCCCCACTTCCGCCTTTGACTGTGCCTACAGCTCCAGACCTGCTCTGCCTCTGCCTTCAGCTCCGCCTCCAGCTCCACACCAGTCTCTGACTTCAGCTCCACCTCCAACCCTGACTTCAACTTTACCTCTGACTCCAGCTCCACACCAGTCTCACTTCAGCCTCCAGCTCCACACCAGCTCTGCCACCAACTCCAGCCCCACACCAGGTTTGCATCTGACACTAACTTCATCTCCGCCTCTGACTTCAGCTCCACACCAGCTCTACCTCTGACTTCATTTCTGCCTCTGACTCCAGCTCTACACCATCTCTGCCTCTGACTTCAGCCCCACTTCCGCCGCCAACTCCGCCGCCAGCTCCACACCAGTTTCTGACTTCAGCTCCGCCTCTGACTCCAGCTCCACACCAGTTCTGCATCTGACCACAACTTCAGTTCCATCTCTGACAACAGCTTCTCCTCCAACTCCAGCTCCACACCATCTCTGCCACTGACTTCAGCTCCGCCTTCAATTTCGGCACCACACCAAATCTGCCTCTGACTTCAGGTCCGCCTCTGACTTCAACTCCGCCTACAGCTCCAGCTCCGCCACCAACGCCTTTTCCATGATGACATATTTTCTTTGGTCCCACCGGGATTTGAACTCGGGTCGCTGGGGTGAGAGTCCAGAGCACTATCCACTATACCATGAAGACTTCACTAGTGTTGCAGGGAAGGAATGTACACTATATGGTTTAATGGAGCATTCTCTGACTCCACCACCAGCTCTGCCTCTGACTTCAGCTCCACCTCTGACTTCAGCACCGCCTCCAGCTCTGCCTCTGACTTCAGCTCCGCCTCCAGCTCTGCCTCTGACTTCAGCCCCACTTCCGCCTTTGACTCTGCCTCGAGCTCCAGACCTGCTCTGCCTCTGCCTTCAGCTCCACACCAGTCTCCGACTTCAGCTCCACCTCCAACCCTGACTTCAGCTCCACCTCTGACTCCAGCCCCACACCAGATTTGCATCTGACTCCAACTTCATTTCCGCCTCTGACTACAGTTCCACACCAGCTCTACCTCTGACTTCATTTCTGCCTCTGACTCCAGCTCTACACCATCTCTGCCTCTGAGTTCAGCCCCACTTCCGCCTCCATCTCCGCCGCCAGCTCCACACCAGTTTCTGACTTCAGCTCCGCCTCTTACTACAGCTCCACACCAGTTCTGCATCTGACCACAACTTCAGTTCCATCTCTGACTACAGCTTCTCCTCCAACTCCAGCTCCACACCATCTCTGCCACTGACTTCAGCTCCGCCTCCAATTTCGGCACCACACCAAATCTGCCTCTGACTTCAGCTCCGCCTCTGACTTCAGCTCCGCCTACAGCTCCAGCTCCGCCACCAACGCCTTTTCCATGATGACATATTTTCTTTGGTCCCACCGGGATTTGAACTCGGGTCGCTGGGGTGAGAGTCCAGAGCACTATCCACTATACCATGAAGACTTTAGTAGTGTTGCAGGGAAGGAATGTACACTATATGGTTTAATAGAGCATTCTCTGACTCCACCACCAGCTCTGCCTCTGACTTCAGCTCCACCTCTGACTTCAGCTCCACACCAGCTCTGCCTCCAACTCCAGCCCCACACCAGCTTTGCATCTGACTCCTACTTCATCTCCGCCTCTGACTTCAGCTCCACACCAGCTCTACCTCTGACTTCATTTCTGCCTCTGACTCCAGCTCTACACCATCTCTGCCTCTGACTTCAGCCGGGATTTGAACTCGGGTCGCTGGGGTGAGAGTCCAGAGCACTATCCACTATACCATGAAGACTTCACTAGTGTTGCAGGGAAGGAATGTACACTATATGGTTTAATGGAGCATTCTCTGACTCCACCACCAGCTCTGCCTCTGACTCCAGCTCCACACCAGTTCTGCATCTGACTTCAACTTCAGTTCCATCCCACACTACAGCTCCTCCTCCAACTCCAGTTCCACACCATCTCTGCCACTGACTTCAGCTCCGCTTCCAATTCCGGCGCCACACCAAATCTGCCTCTGACTTCAGCTCCGCCTACAGCTCCAGCTCCGCCTCCAACACCTTTTCCATGATGACATATTTTCTTTGGTCCCACCGGGATTTGAACTCGGGTCGCTGGGGTGAGAGTCCAGAGCACTATCCACTATACCATGAAGACTTTACTAGTGTTGCAGGGAAGGAATGTACACTATATGGTTTAATGGAGCATTCTCTGACTCCACCACCAGCTCTGCCTCTGACTTCAGCTCCACCTCTGACTTCAGCTCCACACCAGCTCTGCCTCCAACTCCAGCCCCACACCAGCTTTGCATCTGACTCCTACTTCATCTCCGCCTCTGACTTCAGCTCCACACCAGCTCTACCTCTGACTTCATTTCTGCTTCTGACTCCAGCTCTACACCATCTCTGCCTCTGACTTCAGCCGGGATTTGAACTGCTGGGGTGAGAGTCCAGAGCACTATCCACTATACCATGAAGACTTCACTAGTGTTGCAGGGAAGGAATGTACACTATATGGTTTAATGGAGCATTCTCTGACTCCACCACCAGCTCTGCCTCTGACTTCAGCTCCACCTCTGACTTCAGCACCGCCTCCAGCTCTGCCTCTGACTTCAGCTCCGCCTCCAGCTCTGCCTCTGACTTCAGCCCCACTTCCGCCTTTGACTGTGCCTACAGCTCCAGACCTGCTCTGCCTCTGCCTTCAGCTCCGCCTCCAGCTCCACACCAGTCTCTGACTTCAGCTCCACCTCCAACCCTGACTTCAACTTTACCTCTGACTCCAGCTCCACACCAGTCTCACTTCAGCTCCACCTCTGACTCCAGCTCCACACCAGCTCTGCCTCCAACTCCAGCCCCACACCAGCTTTGCATCTGACTCCTACTTCATCTCCGCCTTTGACTTCAGCTCCACACCAGCTCTACCTCTGACTTCATTTCTGCTTCTGACTCCAGCTCTACACCATCTCTGCCTCTGACTTCAGCCGGGATTTGAACTGCTGGGGTGAGAGTCCAGAGCACTATCCACTATACCATGAAGACTTTACTAGTGTTGCAGGGAAGGAATGTACACTATATGGTTTAATGGAGCATTCTCTGACTCCACCACCAGCTCTGCCTCTGACTTCAGCTCCACCTCTGACTTCAGCACCGCCTCCAGCTCTGCCTCTGACTTCAGCTCCGCCTCCAGCTCTGCCTCTGACTTCAGCCCCACTTCCGCCTTTGACTGTGCCTACAGCTCCAGACCTGCTCTGCCTCTGCCTTCAGCTCCGCCTCCAGCTCCACACCAGTCTCTGACTTCAGCTTCACCTCCAACCCTGACTTCAACTTTACCTCTGACTCCAGCTCCACACCAGTCTCACTTCAGCTCCACCTCTGACTCCAGCTCCACACCAGCTCTGCCTCCAACTCCAGCCCCACACCAGGTTTGCATCTGACTCTAACTTCATCTCCGCCTCTGACTTCAGCTCCACACCAGCTCTACCTCTGACTTCATTTCTGCCTCTGACTCCAGCTCTACACCATCTCTGCCTCTGAGTTCAGCCCCACTTCCGCCTCCATCTCTGCCGCCAGCTCCACACCAGTTTCTGACTTCAGCTCCGCCTCTTACTACAGCTCCACACCAGTTCTGCATCTGACCACAACTTCAGTTCCATCTCTGACTACAGCTTCTCCTCCAACTCCAGCTCCACACCATCTCTGCCACTGACTTCAGCTCCGCCTCCAATTTCGGCACCACACCAAATCTGCCTCTGACTTCAGCTCCGCCTCTGACTTCAGCTCCGCCTACAGCTCCAGCTCCGCCACCAACGCCTTTTCCATGATGACATATTTTCTTTGGTCCCACCGGGATTTGAACTCGGGTCGCTGGGGTGAGAGTCCAGAGCACTATCCACTATACCATGAAGACTTTACTAGTGTTGCAGGGAAGGAATGTACACTATATGGTTTAATGGAGCATTCTCTGACTCCACCACCAGCTCTGCCTCTGACTTCAGCTCCACCTCTGACTTCAGCTCCACACCAGCTCTGCCTCCAACTCCAGCCCCACACCAGCTTTGCATCTGACTCCTACTTCATCTCCGCCTCTGACTTCAGCTCCACACCAGCTCTACCTCTGACTTCATTTCTGCCTCTGACTCCAGCTCTACACCATCTCTGCCTCTGACTTCAGCCGGGATTTGAACTCGGGTCGCTGGGGTGAGAGTCCAGAGCACTATCCACTATACCATGAAGACTTCACTAGTGTTGCAGGGAAGGAATGTACACTATATGGTTTAATGGAGCATTCTCTGACTCCACCACCAGCTCTGCCTCTGACTCCAGCTCCACACCAGTTCTGCATCTGACTTCAACTTCAGTTCCATCCCACACTACAGCTCCTCCTCCAACTCCAGTTCCACACCATCTCTGCCACTGACTTCAGCTCCGCTTCCAATTCCGGCGCCACACCAAATCTGCCTCTGACTTCAGCTCCGCCTACAGCTCCAGCTCCGCCTCCAACACCTTTTCCATGATGACATATTTTCTTTGGTCCCACCGGGATTTGAACTCGGGTCGCTGGGGTGAGAGTCCAGAGCACTATCCACTATACCATGAAGACTTTACTAGTGTTGCAGGGAAGGAATGTACACTATATGGTTTAATGGAGCATTCTCTGACTCCACCACCAGCTCTGCCTCTGACTTCAGCTCCACCTCTGACTTCAGCTCCACACCAGCTCTGCCTCCAACTCCAGCCCCACACCAGCTTTGCATCTGACTCCTACTTCATCTCCGCCTCTGACTTCAGCTCCACACCAGCTCTACCTCTGACTTCATTTCTGCTTCTGACTCCAGCTCTACACCATCTCTGCCTCTGACTTCAGCCGGGATTTGAACTGCTGGGGTGAGAGTCCAGAGCACTATCCACTATACCATGAAGACTTCACTAGTGTTGCAGGGAAGGAATGTACACTATATGGTTTAATGGAGCATTCTCTGACTCCACCACCAGCTCTGCCTCTGACTTCAGCTCCACCTCTGACTTCAGCACCGCCTCCAGCTCTGCCTCTGACTTCAGCTCCGCCTCCAGCTCTGCCTCTGACTTCAGCCCCACTTCCGCCTTTGACTGTGCCTACAGCTCCAGACCTGCTCTGCCTCTGCCTTCAGCTCCGCCTCCAGCTCCACACCAGTCTCTGACTTCAGCTCCACCTCCAACCCTGACTTCAACTTTACCTCTGACTCCAGCTCCACACCAGTCTCACTTCAGCTCCACCTCTGACTCCAGCTCCACACCAGCTCTGCCTCCAACTCCAGCCCCACACCAGCTTTGCATCTGACTCCTACTTCATCTCCGCCTTTGACTTCAGCTCCACACCAGCTCTACCTCTGACTTCATTTCTGCTTCTGACTCCAGCTCTACACCATCTCTGCCTCTGACTTCAGCCGGGATTTGAACTGCTGGGGTGAGAGTCCAGAGCACTATCCACTATACCATGAAGACTTTACTAGTGTTGCAGGGAAGGAATGTACACTATATGGTTTAATGGAGCATTCTCTGACTCCACCACCAGCTCTGCCTCTGACTTCAGCTCCACCTCTGACTTCAGCACCGCCTCCAGCTCTGCCTCTGACTTCAGCTCCGCCTCCAGCTCTGCCTCTGACTTCAGCCCCACTTCCGCCTTTGACTGTGCCTACAGCTCCAGACCTGCTCTGCCTCTGCCTTCAGCTCCGCCTCCAGCTCCACACCAGTCTCTGACTTCAGCTTCACCTCCAACCCTGACTTCAACTTTACCTCTGACTCCAGCTCCACACCAGTCTCACTTCAGCTCCACCTCTGACTCCAGCTCCACACCAGCTCTGCCTCCAACTCCAGCCCCACACCAGGTTTGCATCTGACTCTAACTTCATCTCCGCCTCTGACTTCAGCTCCACACCAGCTCTACCTCTGACTTCATTTCTGCCTCTGACTCCAGCTCTACACCATCTCTGCCTCTGAGTTCAGCCCCACTTCCGCCTCCATCTCCGCCGCCAGCTCCACACCAGTTTCTGACTTCAGCTCCGCCTCTGACTACAGCTCCACACCAGTTCTGCATCTGACCACAACTTCAGTTCCATCTCTGACTACAGCTTCTCCTCCAACTCCAGCTCCACACCATCTCTGCCACTGACTTCAGCTCCGCCTCCAATTTCGGCACCACACCAAATCTGCCTCTGACTTCAGCTCCGCCTCTGACTTCAGCTCCGCCTACAGCTCCAGCTCCGCCACCAACGCCTTTTCCATGATGACATATTTTCTTTGGTCCCACCGGGATTTGAACTCGGGTCGCTGGGGTGAGAGTCCAGAGCACTATCCACTATACCATGAAGACTTTACTAGTGTTGCAGGGAAGGAAGGTACACTATATGGTTTAATGGAGCATTCTCTGACTCC
Source organism: Syngnathus leptorhynchus (assembly GCF_054491065.1). Taxonomy (NCBI): domain Eukaryota; kingdom Metazoa; phylum Chordata; class Actinopteri; order Syngnathiformes; family Syngnathidae; genus Syngnathus; species Syngnathus leptorhynchus. Next base: position 675,562 of record NW_028232002.1, read on the forward strand.
ACCACCAGCTCTGCCTCTGACTTCAGCTCCACCTCTGACTTCAGCTCCACACCAGCTCTGCCTCCAACTCCAGCCCCACACCAGCTTTGCATCTGACTCCTACTTCATCTCCGCCTCTGACTTCAGCTCCACACCAGCTCTACCTCTGACTTCATTTCTGCCTCTGACTCCAGCTCTACACCATCTCTGCCTCTGACTTCAGCCGGGATTTGAACTCGGGTCGCTGGGGTGAGAGTCCAGAGCACTATCCACTATACCATGAAGACTTCACTAGTGTTGCAGGGAAGGAATGTACACTATATGGTTTAATGGAGCATTCTCTGACTCCACCACCAGCTCTGCCTCTGACTTGAGCTGCACCTCTGACTTCAGCACCGCCTCCAGCTCTGCCTCTGACTTCAGCTCCGCCTCCAGCTCTGCCTCTGACTTCAGCCTCACTTCCGCCTTTGACTGTGCCTACAGCTCCAGACCTGCTCTGCCTCTGCCTTCAGCTCCGCCTCCAGCTCCACACCAGTCTCTGACTTCAGCTCCACCTCCAACCCTGACTTCAGCTCTACCTCTGACTCCAGCTCCACACCAGTCTCTGACTTCAGCTCCACCTCTGACTCCAGCCCCACACCAGCTTTGCATCTGACTACAACTTCATCTCCACCTCTGACTTCAGTTCCACACCAGCTCTACCTCTGACTTCATTTCTGCCTCTGACTCCAGCTCTTCACCATCTCTGCCTCTGACTTCAGCCCCACTTCCGCCTCCAACTCCGCCGCCAGCTCCACACCAGTTTCTGACTTCAGCTCCGCCTCTGACTCCAGCTCCACACCAGTTCTGCATCTGACCACAACTTCAGTTCCATCTCTGACCACAGCTTCTCCTCCAACTCCAGCTCCACACCATCTCTGCCACTGACTTCAGCTTCGCCTTTAATTTCGGCACCACACCAAATCTGCCTCTGACTTCAGCTCCGCCTCTGACTTCAGCTCCGCCTACAGCTCCAGCTCCGCCACCAACACCTTTTCCATGATGACATATTTTCTTTGGTCCCACCGGGATTTGAACTCGGGTCGCTGGGGTGAGAGTCCAGAGCACTACCCACTATACCATGAAGACTTCACTAGTGTTGCAGGAAGGAATGTACACTATATGGTTTAATGGAGCATTCTCTGACTCCACCACCAGCTCTGCCTCTGACTTCAGCTCCACCTCTGACTTCAGCACCGCCTCCTGCTCTGCCTCTGACTTCAGCCCCACTTTCGCCTTTGACTCTGCCTCCAGCTCCACACCAGTCTCCGACTTCAGCTCCACCTCAAACCCTGACTTCAGCTCTACCTCTGACTCCAGCTCCACACCAGTTTCACTTCAGCTCCACCTCTGACTCCAGCCCCACACCAGCTTTGCATCTGACTCCAATTTCATCTCCACCTCTGACTTTAGCTCCACACCAGCTCAACCTCTGTCTTCATTTCTGCCTCTGACTCCAGCTCCACACCAGTCTCTGACTTCAGCTCCACCTCTGACTTCAGCTCCACACCAGCTCTGCCTCCAACTCCAGCCCCACACCAGCTTTGCATCTGACTCCTACTTCATCTCCGCCTCTGACTTCAGCTCCACACCAGCTCTACCTCTGACTTCATTTCTGCCTCTGACTCCAGCTCTACACCATCTCTGCCTCTGACTTCAGCCGGGATTTGAACTCGGGTCGCTGGGGTGAGAGTCCAGAGCACTATCCACTATACCATGAAGACTTCACTAGTGTTGCAGGGAAGGAATGTACACTATATGGTTTAATGGAGCATTCTCTGACTCCACCACCAGCTCTGCCTCTGACTTGAGCTGCATCTCTGACTTCAGCACCGCCTCCAGCTCTGCCTCTGACTTCAGCTCCGCCTCCAGCTCTGCCTCTGACTTCAGCCCCACTTCCGCCTTTGACTGTGCCTCCAGCTCCAGACCTGCTCTGCCTCTGCCTTCAGCTCCGCCTCCAGCTCCACACCAGTCTCTGACTTCAGCTCCACCTCCAACCCTGACTTCAGCTCTACCTCTACCTCTGACTCCAGCTCCACACCAGTCTCTGACTTCAGCTCCACCTCTGACTCCAGCCCCACACCAGCTTTGCATCTGACTCCAACTTCATCTCCGCCTCTGACTTCAGCTCCACACCAGCTCTACCTCTGACTTCATTTCTGCCTCTGACTCCAGCTCTACACCATCTCTGCCTCTGACTTCAGCCCCACTTCCGCCTCCAACTCCGCCGCCAGCTCCACACCAGTTTCTGACTTCAGCTCCGCCTCTGACTCCAGCTCCACACCAGTTCTGCATCTGACCACAACTTCAGTTCCATCTCTGACTACAGCTTCTCCTCCAACTCCAGCTCCACACCATCTCTGCCACTGACTTCAGCTCCGCCTTCAATTTCGGCACCACACCAAATCTGCCTCTGACTTCAGCTCCGCCTCTGACTTCAGCTCCGCCTACAGCTCCAGCTCCGCCACCAACGCCTTTTCCATGATGACATATTTTCTTTGGTCCCACCGGGATTTGAACTCGGGTCGCTGGGGTGAGAGTCCAGAGCACTACCCACTATACCATGAAGACTTCACTAGTGTTGCAGGGAAGGAATGTACACTATATGGTTTAATGGAGCATTCTCTGACTCCACCACCAGCTCTGCCTCTGACTTCAGCTCCTCCTCTGACTTCAGCACCGCCTCCAGCTCTGCCTCTGACTTCAGCTCCGCCTCCAGCTCTGCCTCTGACTTCAGCCCCACTTCCGCCTTTGACTGTGCCTCCAGCTCCAGACCTGCTCTGCCTCTGCCTTCAGCTCCGCCTCCAGCTCCACACCAGTCTCTGACTTCAGCTCCACCTCCAACCCTGACTTCAGCTCTACCTCTGACTCCAGCTCCACACCAGTCTCTGACTTCAGCTCCACCTCTGACTTCAGCTCCACACAAGCTCTGCCTCCAACTCCAGCCCCACACCAGCTTTGCATCTGACTCCTACTTCATCTCCGCCTCTGACTTCAGCTCCACACCAGCTCTACCTCTGACTTCATTTCTGCCTCTGACTCCAGCTCTACACCATCTCTGCCTCTGACTTCAGCCGGGATTTGAACTCGGGTCGCTGGGGTGAGAGTCCAGAGCACTATCCACTATACCATGAAGACTTCACTAGTGTTGCAGGGAAGGAATGTACACTATATGGTTTAATGGAGCATTCTCTGACTCCACCACCAGCTCTGCCTCTGACTTGAGCTGCACCTCTGACTTCAGCACCGCCTCCAGCTCTGCCTCTGACTTCAGCTCCGCCTCCAGCTCTGCCTCTGACTTCAGCCCCACTTCCGCCTTTGATTGTGCCTACAGCTCCAGACCTGCTCTGCCTCTGCCTTCAGCTCCGCCTCCAGCTCCACACCAGTCTCCGACTTCAGCTCCACCTCCAACCCTGACTTCAGCTCTACCTCTGACTCCAGCTCCACACCAGTCTCACTTCAGCTCCACCTCTGACTCCAGCCCCACACCAGATTTGCATCTGACTCCAAATTCATCTCCGCCTCTGACTTCAGCTCCACACCAGCTCTACCTCTGACTTCATGTCTGCCTCTGACTCCAGCTCTACACCATCTCTGCCTCTGACTTCAGCCCCACTTCCGCCTCACACTCCGCCGCCAGCTCCACACCAATTTCTGACTTCAGCTCTACCTCTGACTCCAGCTCCACACCAGTTCTGCATCTGACTTCAATTTCAGTTCCATCTCACACTACAGCTCCTCCTCCAACTCCAGTTCCACACCATCTCTGCCACTGACTTCAGCTCCGCTTCCAATTCTGGCGCCACACCAAATCTGCCTCTGACTTCAGGTCCGCCTCTGACTTCAGCTCCGCCTACAGCTCCAGCTCCGCCTCCAACACCTTTTCCATGATGACATATTTTCTTTGGTCCCACCGGGATTTGAACTCGGGTCGCTGGGGTGAGAGTCCAGAGCACTATCCACTATACCATTAAGACTTCACTAGTGTTGCAGGGAAGGAATGTACACTATATGGTTTAATGGAGCATTCTCTGACTCCACCACCAGTTCTGCCTCTGACTTCAGCTCCACCTCTGACTTCAGCACCGCCTCCAGCTCTGCCTCTGACTTCAGCCCCACTTGCCTTTGACTCTGCCTCCAGCTCCAGACCTGCTCTGCCTCTGCCTTCAGCTCCGCCTCCAGCTCCACACCAGTCTCTGACATCAGCTCCACCTCCAACCCTGACTTCAGCTGTACCTCTGACTCCAGCTCCACACCAGTCTCTGACTTCAGCTCCACCTCTGACTTCAGCTCCACACAAGCTCTGCCTCCAACTCCAGCCCCACACCAGCTTTGCATCTGACTCCTATTTCATCTCCGCCTCTGACTTCAGCTCCACACCAGCTCTACCTCTGACTTCATTTCTGCCTCTGACTCCAGCTCTACACCATCTCTGCCTCTGACTTCAGCCGGGATTTGAACTCGGGTCGCTGGGGTGAGAGTCCAGAGCACTATCCACTATACCATGAAGACTTCACTAGTGTTGCAGGGAAGGAATGTACACTATATGGTTTAATGGAGCATTCTCTGACTCCACCACCAGCTCTGCCTCTGACTTCAGCTCCACCTCTGACTTCAGCACCGCCTCCAGCTCTGCCTCTGACTTCAGCTCCGCCTCCAGCTCTGCCTCTGACTTCAGCCCCACTTCCGCCTTTGACTCTGCCTCCAGCTCCAGACCTGCTCTGCCTCTGCCTTCAGCTCCGCCTCCAGCTCCACACCAGTCTCCGACTTCAGCTCCACCTCCAACCCTGACTTCAGCTCTACCTCTGACTCCAGCTCCACACCAGTCTCTGACTTCAGCTCCACCTCTGACTTCAGCTCCACACCAGCTCTGCCTCCAACTCCAGCCCCACACCAGCTTTGCATCTGACTCCTACTTCATCTCCGCCTCTGACTTCAGCTCCACACCAGCTCTACCTCTGACTTCATTTCTGCCTCTGACTCCAGCTCTACACCATCTCTGCCTCTGACTTCAGCCGGGATTTGAACTGCTGGGGTGAGAGTCCAGAGCACTATCCACTATACCATGAAGACTTTACTAGTGTTGCAGGGAAGGAATGTACACTATATGGTTTAATGGAGCATTCTCTGACTCCACCACCAGCTCTGCCTCTGACTTCAGCTCCACCTCTGACTTCAGCACCGCCTCCAGCTCTGCCTCTGACTTCAGCTCCGCCTCCAGCTCTGCCTCTGACTTCAGCCCCACTTCCGCCTTTGACTGTGCCTACAGCTCCAGACCTGCTCTGCCTCTGCCTTCAGCTCCGCCTCCAGCTCCACACCAGTCTCTGACTTCAGCTTCACCTCCAACCCTGACTTCAACTTTACCTCTGACTCCAGCTCCACACCAGTCTCACTTCAGCTCCACCTCTGACTCCAGCTCCACACCAGCTCTGCCTCCAACTCCAGCCCCACACCAGGTTTGCATCTGACTCTAACTTCATCTCCGCCTCTGACTTCAGCTCCACACCAGCTCTACCTCTGACTTCATTTCTGCCTCTGACTCCAGCTCTACACCATCTCTGCCTCTGAGTTCAGCCCCACTTCCGCCTCCATCTCTGCCGCCAGCTCCACACCAGTGTCTGACTTCAGCTCCGCCTCTGACTACAGCTCCACACCAGTTCTGCATCTGACCACAACTTCAGTTCCATCTCTGACTACAGCTTCTCCTCCAACTCCAGCTCCAAACCATCTCTGCCACTGACTTCAGCTCCGCCACCAATTTCGGCACCACACCAAATCTGCCTCTGACTTCAGCTCCGCCTCTGACTTCAGCTCCGCCTACAGCTCCAGCTCCGCCACCAACGCCTTTTCCATGATGACATATTTTCTTTGGTCCCACCGGGATTTGAACTCGGGTCGCTGGGGTGAGAGTCCAGAGCACTATCCACTATACCATGAAGACTTTACTAGTGTTGCAGGGAAGGAATGTACACTATATGGTTTAATGGAGCATTCTCTGACTCCACCACCAGCTCTGCCTCTGACTTCAGCTCCACCTCTGACTTCAGCTCCACACCAGCTCTGCCTCCAACTCCAGCCCCACACCAGCTTTGCATCTGACTCCTACTTCATCTCCGCCTCTGACTTCAGCTCCACACCAGCTCTACCTCTGACTTCATTTCTGCCTCTGACTCCAGCTCTACACCATCTCTGCCTCTGACTTCAGCCGGGATTTGAACTCGGGTCGCTGGGGTGAGAGTCCAGAGCACTATCCACTATACCATGAAGACTTCACTAGTGTTGCAGGGAAGGAATGTACACTATATGGTTTAATGGAGCATTCTCTGACTCCACCACCAGCTCTGCCTCTGACTCCAGCTCCACACCAGTTCTGCATCTGACTTCAACTTCAGTTCCATCCCACACTACAGCTCCTCCTCCAACTCCAGTTCCACACCATCTCTGCCACTGACTTCAGCTCCGCTTCCAATTCCGGCGCCACACCAAATCTGCCTCTGACTTCAGCTCCGCCTACAGCTCCAGCTCCGCCTCCAACACCTTTTCCATGATGACATATTTTCTTTGGTCCCACCGGGATTTGAACTCGGGTCGCTGGGGTGAGAGTCCAGAGCACTATCCACTATACCATGAAGACTTTACTAGTGTTGCAGGGAAGGAATGTACACTATATGGTTTAATGGAGCATTCTCTGACTCCACCACCAGCTCTGCCTCTGACTTCAGCTCCACCTCTGACTTCAGCTCCACCTCTGACTTCAGATCCACACCAGCTCTGCCTCCAACTCCAGCCCCACACCAGCTCCAGACCTGCTCTGCCTCTGCCTTCAGCTCCGCCTCCAGCTCCACACCAGTCTCTGACATCAGCTCCACCTCCAACCCTGACTTCAGCTCTACCTCTGACTCCAGCTCCACACCAGTCTCTGACTTCAGCTCCACCTCTGACTTCAGCTCCACAACAGCTCTGCCTCCAACTCCAGCCCCACACCAGCTTTGCATCTGACTCCTACTTCATCTCCGCCTCTGACTTCAGCTCCACACCAGCTCTACCTCTGACTTCATTTCTGCCTCTGACTCCAGCTCTACACCATCTCTGCCTCTGACTTCAGCCGGGATTTGAACTCGGGTCGCTGGGGTGAGAGTCCAGAGCACTATCCACTATACCATGAAGACTTCACTAGTGTTGCAGGGAAGGAATGTACACTATATGGTTTAATGGAGCATTCTCTGACTCCACCACCAGCTCTGCCTCTGACTTGAGCTGCACCTCTGACTTCAGCACCGCCTCCAGCTCTGCCTCTGACTTCAGCTCCGCCTCCAGCTCTGCCTCTGACTTCAGCCTCACTTCCGCCTTTGACTGTGCCTACAGCTCCAGACCTGCTCTGCCTCTGCCTTCAGCTCCGCCTCCAGCTCCACACCAGTCTCTGACTTCAGCTCCACCTCCAACCCTGACTTCAGCTCTACCTCTGACTCCAGCTCCACACCAGTCTCTGACTTCAGCTCCACCTCTGACTCCAGCCCCACACCAGCTTTGCATCTGACTACAACTTCATCTCCACCTCTGACTTCAGTTCCACACCAGCTCTACCTCTGACTTCATTTCTGCCTCTGACTCCAGCTCTTCACCATCTCTGCCTCTGACTTCAGCCCCACTTCCGCCTCCAACTCCGCCGCCAGCTCCACACCAGTTTCTGACTTCAGCTCCGCCTCTGACTCCAGCTCCACACCAGTTCTGCATCTGACCACAACTTCAGTTCCATCTCTGACCACAGCTTCTCCTCCAACTCCAGCTCCACACCATCTCTGCCACTGACTTCAGCTTCGCCTTTAATTTCGGCACCACACCAAATCTGCCTCTGACTTCAGCTCCGCCTCTGACTTCAGCTCCGCCTACAGCTCCAGCTCCGCCACCAACACCTTTTCCATGATGACATATTTTCTTTGGTCCCACCGGGATTTGAACTCGGGTCGCTGGGGTGAGAGTCCAGAGCACTACCCACTATACCATGAAGACTTCACTAGTGTTGCAGGAAGGAATGTACACTATATGGTTTAATGGAGCATTCTCTGACTCCACCACCAGCTCTGCCTCTGACTTCAGCTCCACCTCTGACTTCAGCACCGCCTCCTGCTCTGCCTCTGACTTCAGCCCCACTTTCGCCTTTGACTCTGCCTCCAGCTCCACACCATTCTCCGACTTCAGCTCCACCTCAAACCCTGACTTCAGCTCTACCTCTGACTCCAGCTCCACACCAGTTTCACTTCAGCTCCACCTCTGACTCCAGCCCCACACCAGCTTTGCATCTGACTCCAATTTCATCTCCACCTCTGACTTTAGCTCCACACCAGCTCAACCTCTGACTTCATTTCTGCCTCTGACTCCAGCTCCACACCAGTCTCTGACTTCAGCTCCACCTCTGACTTCAGCTCCACACCAGCTCTGCCTCCAACTCCAGCCCCACACCAGCTTTGCATCTGACTCCTACTTCATCTCCGCCTCTGACTTCAGCTCCACACCAGCTCTACCTCTGACTTCATTTCTGCCTCTGACTCCAGCTCTACACCATCTCTGCCTCTGACTTAGCCGGGATTTGAACTCGGGTCGCTGGGGTGAGAGTCCAGAGCACTATCCACTATACCATGAAGACTTCACTAGTGTTGCAGGGAAGGAATGTACACTATATGGTTTAATGGAGCATTCTCTGACTCCACCACCAGCTCTGCCTCTGACTTGAGCTGCATCTCTGACTTCAGCACCGCCTCCAGCTCTGCCTCTGACTTCAGCTCCGCCTCCAGCTCTGCCTCTGACTTCAGCCCCACTTCCGCCTTTGACTGTGCCTCCAGCTCCAGACCTGCTCTGCCTCTGCCTTCAGCTCCGCCTCCAGCTCCACACCAGTCTCTGACTTCAGCTCCACCTCCAACCCTGACTTCAGCTCTACCTCTACCTCTGACTCCAGCTCCACACCAGTCTCTGACTTCAGCTCCACCTCTGACTCCAGCCCCACACCAGCTTTGCATCTGACTCCAACTTCATCTCCGCCTCTGACTTCAGCTCCACACCAGCTCTACCTCTGACTTCATTTCTGCCTCTGACTCCAGCTCTACACCATCTCTGCCTCTGACTTCAGCCCCACTTCCGCCTCCAACTCCGCCGCCAGCTCCACACCAGTTTCTGACTTCAGCTCCGCCTCTGACTCCAGCTCCACACCAGTTCTGCATCTGACCACAACTTCAGTTCCATCTCTGACTACAGCTTCTCCTCCAACTCCAGCTCCACACCATCTCTGCCACTGACTTCAGCTCCGCCTTCAATTTCGGCACCACACCAAATCTGCCTCTGACTTCAGCTCCGCCTCTGACTTCAGCTCCGCCTACAGCTCCAGCTCCGCCACCAACGCCTTTTCCATGATGACATATTTTCTTTGGTCCCACCGGGATTTGAACTCGGGTCGCTGGGGTGAGAGTCCAGAGCACTACCCACTATACCATGAAGACTTCACTAGTGTTGCAGGGAAGGAATGTACACTATATGGTTTAATGGAGCATTCTCTGACTCCACCACCAGCTCTGCCTCTGACTTCAGCTCCTCCTCTGACTTCAGCACCGCCTCCAGCTCTGCCTCTGACTTCAGCTCCGCCTCCAGCTCTGCCTCTGACTTCAGCCCCACTTCCGCCTTTGACTGTGCCTCCAGCTCCAGACCTGCTCTGCCTCTGCCTTCAGCTCCGCCTCCAGCTCCACACCAGTCTCTGACTTCAGCTCCACCTCCAACCCTGACTTCAGCTCTACCTCTGACTCCAGCTCCACACCAGTCTCTGACTTCAGCTCCACCTCTGACTCCAGCCCCACACCAGCTTTGCATCTGACTACAACTTCATCTCCGCCTCTGACTTCAGCTCCACACCAGCTCTACCTCTGACTTCATTTCTGCCTCTGACTCCAGCTCTACACCATCTCTGCCTCTGACTTCAGCCGGGATTTGAACTCGGGTCGCTGGGGTGAGAGTCCAGAGCACTATCCACTATACCATGAAGACTTCACTAGTGTTGCAGGGAAGGAATGTACACTATATGGTTTAATGGAGCATTCTCTGACTCCACCACCAGCTCTGCCTCTGACTCCAGCTCCACACCAGTTCTGCATCTGACTTCAACTTCAGTTCCATCCCACACTACAGCTCCTCCTCCAACTCCAGTTCCACACCATCTCTGCCACTGACTTCAGCTCCGCTTCCAATTCCGGCGCCACACCAAATCTGCCTCTGACTTCAGCTCCGCCTACAGCTCCAGCTCCGCCTCCAACACCTTTTCCATGATGACATATTTTCTTTGGTCCCACCGGGATTTGAACTCGGGTCGCTGGGGTGAGAGTCCAGAGCACTATCCACTATACCATGAAGACTTTACTAGTGTTGCAGGGAAGGAATGTACACTATATGGTTTAATGGAGCATTCTCTGACTCCACCACCAGCTCTGCCTCTGACTTCAGCTCCACCTCTGACTTCAGCTCCACCTCTGACTTCAGATCCACACCAGCTCTGCCTCCAACTCCAGCCCCACACCAGCTCCAGACCTGCTCTGCCTCTGCCTTCAGCTCCGCCTCCAGCTCCACACCAGTCTCTGACATCAGCTCCACCTCCAACCCTGACTTCAGCTCTACCTCTGACTCCAGCTCCACACCAGTCTCTGACTTCAGCTCCACCTCTGACTTCAGCTCCACAACAGCTCTGCCTCCAACTCCAGCCCCACACCAGCTTTGCATCTGACTCCTACTTCATCTCCGCCTCTGACTTCAGCTCCACACCAGCTCTACCTCTGACTTCATTTCTGCCTCTGACTCCAGCTCTACACCATCTCTGCCTCTGACTTCAGCCGGGATTTGAACTCGGGTCGCTGGGGTGAGAGTCCAGAGCACTATCCACTATACCATGAAGACTTCACTAGTGTTGCAGGGAAGGAATGTACACTATATGGTTTAATGGAGCATTCTCTGACTCCACCACCAGCTCTGCCTCTGACTTGAGCTGCACCTCTGACTTCAGCACCGCCTCCAGCTCTGCCTCTGACTTCAGCTCCGCCTCCAGCTCTGCCTCTGACTTCAGCCTCACTTCCGCCTTTGACTGTGCCTACAGCTCCAGACCTGCTCTGCCTCTGCCTTCAGCTCCGCCTCCAGCTCCACACCAGTCTCTGACTTCAGCTCCACCTCCAACCCTGACTTCAGCTCTACCTCTGACTCCAGCTCCACACCAGTCTCTGACTTCAGCTCCACCTCTGACTCCAGCCCCACACCAGCTTTGCATCTGACTACAACTTCATCTCCACCTCTGACTTCAGTTCCACACCAGCTCTACCTCTGACTTCATTTCTGCCTCTGACTCCAGCTCTTCACCATCTCTGCCTCTGACTTCAGCCCCACTTCCGCCTCCAACTCCGCCGCCAGCTCCACACCAGTTTCTGACTTCAGCTCCGCCTCTGACTCCAGCTCCACACCAGTTCTGCATCTGACCACAACTTCAGTTCCATCTCTGACCACAGCTTCTCCTCCAACTCCAGCTCCACACCATCTCTGCCACTGACTTCAGCTTCGCCTTTAATTTCGGCACCACACCAAATCTGCCTCTGACTTCAGCTCCGCCTCTGACTTCAGCTCCGCCTACAGCTCCAGCTCCGCCACCAACACCTTTTCCATGATGACATATTTTCTTTGGTCCCACCGGGATTTGAACTCGGGTCGCTGGGGTGAGAGTCCAGAGCACTACCCACTATACCATGAAGACTTCACTAGTGTTGCAGGAAGGAATGTACACTATATGGTTTAATGGAGCATTCTCTGACTCCACCACCAGCTCTGCCTCTGACTTCAGCTCCACCTCTGACTTCAGCACCGCCTCCTGCTCTGCCTCTGACTTCAGCCCCACTTTCGCCTTTGACTCTGCCTCCAGCTCCACACCATTCTCCGACTTCAGCTCCACCTCAAACCCTGACTTCAGCTCTACCTCTGACTCCAGCTCCACACCAGTTTCACTTCAGCTCCACCTCTGACTCCAGCCCCACACCAGCTTTGCATCTGACTCCAATTTCATCTCCACCTCTGACTTTAGCTCCACACCAGCTCAACCTCTGACTTCATTTCTGCCTCTGACTCCAGCTCCACACCAGTCTCTGACTTCAGCTCCACCTCTGACTTCAGCTCCACACCAGCTCTGCCTCCAACTCCAGCCCCACACCAGCTTTGCATCTGACTCCTACTTCATCTCCGCCTCTGACTTCAGCTCCACACCAGCTCTACCTCTGACTTCATTTCTGCCTCTGACTCCAGCTCTACACCATCTCTGCCTCTGACTTAGCCGGGATTTGAACTCGGGTCGCTGGGGTGAGAGTCCAGAGCACTATCCACTATACCATGAAGACTTCACTAGTGTTGCAGGGAAGGAATGTACACTATATGGTTTAATGGAGCATTCTCTGACTCCACCACCAGCTCTGCCTCTGACTTGAGCTGCATCTCTGACTTCAGCACCGCCTCCAGCTCTGCCTCTGACTTCAGCTCCGCCTCCAGCTCTGCCTCTGACTTCAGCCCCACTTCCGCCTTTGACTGTGCCTCCAGCTCCAGACCTGCTCTGCCTCTGCCTTCAGCTCCGCCTCCAGCTCCACACCAGTCTCTGACTTCAGCTCCACCTCCAACCCTGACTTCAGCTCTACCTCTACCTCTGACTCCAGCTCCACACCAGTCTCTGACTTCAGCTCCACCTCTGACTCCAGCCCCACACCAGCTTTGCATCTGACTCCAACTTCATCTCCGCCTCTGACTTCAGCTCCACACCAGCTCTACCTCTGACTTCATTTCTGCCTCTGACTCCAGCTCTACACCATCTCTGCCTCTGACTTCAGCCCCACTTCCGCCTCCAACTCCGCCGCCAGCTCCACACCAGTTTCTGACTTCAGCTCCGCCTCTGACTCCAGCTCCACACCAGTTCTGCATCTGACCACAACTTCAGTTCCATCTCTGACTACAGCTTCTCCTCCAACTCCAGCTCCACACCATCTCTGCCACTGACTTCAGCTCCGCCTTCAATTTCGGCACCACACCAACTGACTTCATTTCTGCCTCTGACTCCAGCTCTACACCATCTCTGCCTCTGACTTTAGCCCCACTAAAGTCCAACTCCAACTTGGAGTTCAGCTTCAGCTCCACCTCTGACTCCAGCCCCACACCAGCTTTGCATCTGACTCCAACTTCATCTCCGCCACTGACTTCAGCTCCACACCAGCTCTACCTCTGACTTCATTTCTGCCTCTGACTCCAGCTCTACACCATCTCTGCCTCTGACTTTAGCCCCACTTCCGCCTCCAACTCCTCCGCCAGCTTCACACCAGTTTCTGACTTCAGCTCCACCTCTGACTCCAGCTACCTCTGACTTCATTTCTGCCTCTGACTCCAGCTCTACACCATCTCTGCCTCTGACTTCAGCCGGGATTTGAACTCGGGTCGCTGGGGTGAGAGTCCAGAGCACTATCCACTATACCATGAAGACTTCACTAGTGTTGCAGGGAAGGAATGTACACTATATGTTTTAATGGAGCATTCTCTGACTCCACCACCAGCTCTGCCTCTGACTTGAGCTCCACCTCTGACTTCAGCACCGCCTCCAGCTCTGCCTCTGACTTCAGCTCCGCCTCCAGCTCTGCCTCTGACTTCAGCCCCACTTCCGCCTTTGACTCTGCCTCCAGCTCCATACCTGCTCTGCCTCTGCCTTCAGCTCCGCCTCCAGCTCCACACCAGTCTCCGACTTCAGCTCCACCTCCAACCCTGACTTCAGCTCTACCTCTGACTCCAGCTCCACACCAGTCTCACTTCAGCTCCACCTCTGACACCAGCCCCACACCAGATTTGCATCTGACTCCAACTTCATCTCCGCCTCTGACCTCAGCTCCACACCAGCTCTACCTCTGACTTCATGTCTGCCTCTGACTCCAGCTCTACACCATCTCTGCCTCTGACTTCAGCCCCACTTCCGCCTCCAACTCCGCCGCCAGCTCCACACCAGTTTCTGACTTCAGCTCCGCCTCTGACTCCAGCTCCACACCAGTTCTGCATCTGACCACAACTTCAGTTCCATCTCACACTACAGCTCCTCCTCCAGTTCCACACCATCTCTGCCACTTACTTCAGCTCCGCTTCCAATTCCGGCGCCACACCAAATCTGCCTCTGACTTCAGCTCCGCCTACAGCTCCAGCTCCGCCTCCAACACCTTTTCCATGATGACATATTTTCTTTGGTCCCACCGGGATTTGAACTCGGGTCGCTGGGGTGAGAGTCCAGAGCACTATCCACTATACCATTAAGACTTCACTAGTGTTGCAGGGAAGGAATGTACACTATATGGTTTAATGGAGCATTCTCTGACTCCACCACCAACTCTGCCTCTGACTTCAGCTCCACCTCTGACTTCAGCACCGCCTCCAGCTCTGCCTCTGACTTCAGCTCCGCCTCCAGCTCTGCCTCTGACTTCAGCCCCACTTCCGCCTTTGACTCTGCCTCCAGCTCCAGACTTGCTCTGCCTCTGCCTTCAGCTCCGCCTCCAGCTCCACACCAGTCTCTGACATCAGTTCCACCTCCAACCCTGACTTCAGCTCTACCTCTGACTCCAGCTCCACACCAATCTCACTTCAGCTCCACCTCTGACTCCAGCCCCACACCAGCTTTGCATCTGACTCCAACTTCATCTCCGCCACTGACTTCAGCTCCACACCAGCTCTACCTCTGACTTCATTTCTGCCTCTGACTCCAGCTCTACACCATCTCTGCCTCTGACTTCAGCCGGGATTTGAACTCGGGTCGCTGGGGTGAGAGTCCAGAGCACTATCCACTATACCATGAAGACGTCACTTGTGTTGCAGGGAAGGAATGTACACTATATGGTTTAATGGAGCATTCTCTGACTCCACCACCAGCTCTGCCTCTGACTTGAGCTGCACCTCTGACTTAAGCTCCGCCTCCAGCTCTGCCTCTGACTTCAGCCCCACTTCCGCCTTTGACTGTGCCTCCAGCTCAAGACCTGCTCTGCCTCTGCCTTCAGCTCCACCTCCAGCTCCACACCAGTCTCTGACTTCAGCTCCACCTCCAACCCTGACTTCAGCTCTACCTCTACCTCTGACTCCAGCTCCACACCAGTCTCTGACTCCAGCTCCACCTCTGACTCCAGCCCCACACCAGCTTTGCATCTGACTCCAACTTCATCTCCGCCTCTGACTTCAGCTCCACACCAGCTCTACCTCTGACTTCATTTCTGCCTCTGACTCCAGCTCTACACCATCTCTGCCTCTGACTTCAGCCGGGATTTGAACTCGGGTCGCTGGGGTGAGAGTCCAGAGCACTATCCACTATACCATGAAGACTTCACTAGTGTTGCAGGGAAGGAATGTACACTATATGGTTTAATGGAGCATTCTCTGACTCCACCACCAGCTCTGCCTCTGACTTGAGCTCCACCTCTGACTTCAGCACCGCCTCCAGCTCTGCCTCTGACTTCAGCTCCGCCTCCAGCTCTGCCTCTGACTTCAGCCCCACTTCCGCCTTTGACTCTGCCTCCAGCTCCAGACCTGCTCTGCCTCTGCCTTCAGCTCCGCCTCCAGCTCCACACCAGTCTCCGACTTCAGCTCCACCTCCAACCCTGACTTCAGCTCTGACTCCAGCTCCACACCAGTCTCACTTCAGCTCCACCTCTGACACCAGCCCCACACCAGATTTGCATCTGACTCCAACTTCATCTCCGCCTCTGACCTCAGCTCCACACCAGCTCTACCTCTGACTTCATGTCTGCCTCTGACTCCAGCTCTACACCATCTCTGCCTCTGACTTCAGCCCCACTTCCGCCTCCAACTCCGCCGCCAGCTCCACACCAGTTTCTGACTTCAGCTCCTCCTCTGACTCCAGCTCCACACCAGTTCTGCATCTGACCACAAATTCAGTTCCATCTCACACTACAGCGCCTCCTCCAACTCCAGTTCCACACCATCTCTGCCACTTACTTCACCTCCGCTTCCAATTCCGGCGCCACACCAAATCTGCCTCTGACTTCAGGTCCGCCTCTGACTTCAGCTCCGCCTACAGCTCCAGCTTCGCCTCCAACACCTTTTCCATGATGACATATTTTCTTTGGTCCCACCGGGATTTGAACTCGGGTCGCTGGGGTGAGAGTCCAGAGCACTATCCACTATACCATTAAGACTTCACTAGTGTTGCAGGGAAGGAATGTACACTATATGGTTTAATGGAGCATTCTCTGACTCCACCACCAACTCTGCCTCTGACTTCAGCTCCACCTCTGACTTCAGCACCGCCTCCAGCTCTGCCTCTGACTTCAGCTCCGCCTCCAGCTCTTTCTCTGACTTCAGCCCCACTTCCGCCTTTGACTCTGCCTCCAGCTCCAGACTTGCTCTGCCTCTGCCTTCAGCTCCGCCTCCAGCTCCACACCAGTCTCTGACATCAGTTCCACCTCCAACCCTGACTTCAGCTCTACCTCTGACTCCAGCTCCACACCAGTCTCACTTCAGCTCCACCTCTGACTCCAGCCCCACACCAGCTTTGCATCTGACTCCAACCCCACACCAGCTTTGCATCTGACTCCTACTTCATCTCCGCCTCTGACTTCAGCTCCACACCAGCTCTACTTCTGACTTAATTTCTGCCTCTGACTCCAGCTCTACACCATCTCTGCCTCTGACTTCAGCCGGGATTTGAACTCTGGTCGCTGGGGTGAGAGTCCAGAGCACTATCCACTATACCATGAAGACTTCACTTGTGTTGCAGGGAAGGAATGTACACTATATGGTTTAATGGAGCATTCTCTGACTCCACCACCAGCTCTGCCTCTGACTTGAGCTGCACCTCTGACTTCAGCACCGCCTCCAGCTCTGCCTCTGACTTCAGCTCCGCCTCCAGCTCTGCCTCTGACTTCAGCCCCACTTCCGCCTTTGACTGTGCCTCCAGCTCAAGACCTGCTCTGCCTCTGCCTTCAGCTCCGCCTCCAGCTCCACACCTGTCTCTGACTTCAGCTCCACCTCCAACCCTGACTTCAGCTCTACCTCTACCTCTGACTCCAGCTCCACACCAGTCTCTGACTCCAGCTCCACCTCTGACTCCAGCCCCACACCAGCTTTGCATCTGACTCCAACTTCATCTCCGCCTCTGACTTCAGCTCCACACCAGCTCTACCTCTGACTTCATTTCTGCCTCTGACTCCAGCTCTACACCATCTCTGCCTCTGACTTCAGCCCCACTTCCGCCTCCAACTCCGCCGCCAGCTCCACACCAGTTTCTGACTTCAGCTCCGCCTCTGACTCCAGCTCCACACCAGTTCTGCATCTGACCACAACTTCAGTTCCATCTCTGACTACAGCTTCTCCTCCAACTCCAGCTCCACACCATCTCTGCCACTGACTTCAGCTCCGCCTTCAATTTCGGCACCACACCAAATCTGCCTCTGACTTCAGCTCCGCCTCTGACTTGAGCTCCGCCTACAGCTCCAGCTCCGCCACCAACGCCTTTTCCATGATGACATATTTTCTTTGGTCCCACCGGGATTTGAACTCGGGTCGCTGGGGTGAGAGTCCAGAGCACTACCCACTATACCATGAAGACTTCACTAGTGTTGCAGGGAAGGAATGTACACTATATGGTTTAATGGAGCATTCTCTGACTCCACCACCAGCTCTGCCTCTGACTTCAGCTCCACCTCTGACTTCAGCACCGCCTCCAGCTCTGCCTCTGACTTCAGCTCCGCCTCCAGCTCTGCCTCTGACTTCAGCCCCACTTCCGCCTTTGACTCTGCCTCCAGCTCCAGACCTGCTCTGCCTCTGCCTTCAGCTCCGCCTCCAGCTCCACACCAGTCTCTGACATCAGCTCCACCTCCAACCCTGACTTCAGCTCTACCTCTGACTCCAGCTCCACACCAGTCTCTGACTTCAGCTCCACCTCTGACTTCAGCTCCACACCAGCTCTGCCTCCAACTCCAGCCCCACACCAGCTTTGCATCTGACTCCTACTTCATCGCCTCTGACTTCAGCTCCACACCAGCTCTACCTCTGACTTCATTTCTGCCTCTGACTCCAGCTCTACACCATCTCTGCCTCTGACTTCAGCCGGGATTTGAACTCGGGTCGCTGGGGTGAGAGTCCAGAGCACTATCCACTATACCATGAAGACTTCACTAGTGTTGCAGGGAAGGAATGTACACTATATGGTTTAATGGAGCATTCTCTGACTCCACCACCAGCTCTGCCTCTGACTTGAGCTGCATCTCTGACTTCAGCACCGCCTCCAGCTCTGCCTCTGACTTCAGCTCCGCCTCCAGCTCTGCCTCTGACTTCAGCCCCACTTCCGCCTTTGACTGTGCCACAACTTCAGTTCCATCTCTGACTACAGCTTCTCCTTTAGCTCCAGCTCCGCCACCAACGCCTTTTCCATGATGACATATTTTCTTTGGTCCCACCGGGATTTGAACTCGGGTCGCTGGGGTGAGAGTCCAGAGCACTATCCACTATACCATGAAGACTTCACTAGTGTTGCAGGGAAGGAATGTACACTATATGGTTTAATGGAGCATTCTCTGACTCCACCACCAGCTCTGCCTCTGACTTCAGCTCCACCTCTGACTTCAGCACTGCCTCCAGCTCTGCCTCTGACTTCAGCCCCACTTCCGCCTTTGACTCTGCCTCCAGCTCCAGACTTGCTCTGCGTCTGCCTTCAGCTCCGCCTCCAGCTCCACACCAGTCTCCGACTTCAGCTCCACCTCCAATCCTGACTTCAGCTCTACCTCTGACTCCAGCTCCACACCAGTCTCACTTCAGCTCCACCTCTGACTCCAGCCCCACACCAGATTTGCATCTGACTCCAACTTCATCTCCGCCTCTGACTACAGTTCCACACCAGCTCTACCTCTGACTTCATTTCTGCCTCTGACTCCAGCTCTACACCATCTCTGCCTCTGACTTCAGCCCCACTTCCGCCTTCAACTCCGCCGCCAGCTCCACACCAGTTTCTGACTTCAGCTCCACCTCTGACTCCAGCTCCACACCAGTTTCTGACTTCAGCTCCACCTCTGACTCCAGCTCCACACCAGTTCTGCATCTGACTTCAACTTCAGTTCCATCTCACACTACAGCTTCTCCTCCAACTCCAGTTCCACACCATCTCTGCCACTGACTTCAGCTCCGCTTCCAATTCCGGCGCCACACCAAATCTGCCTCTGACTTCAGGTCCGCCTCTGACTTCAGCTCCGCCTACAGCTCCAGCTCCGCCTCCAACACCTTTTCCATGATGACATATTTTCTTTGGTCCCACCGGGATTTGAACTCGGGTCGCTGGGGTGAGAGTCCAGAGCACTATCCACTATACCATTAACACTTCACTAGTGTTGCAGGGAAGGAATGTACACTATATGGTTTAATGGAGCATTCTCTGACTCCACCACCAGCTCTGCCTCTGACTTCAGCTCCACCTCTGACTTCAGCACCGCCTCCAGCTCTGCCTCTGACTTCAGCTCCGCCTCCAGCTCTGCCTCTGACTTCAGCCCCACTTCCGCCTTTGACTCTGCCTCCAGCTCCAGACCTGCTCTGCCTCTGCCTTCAGCTCCGCCTCCAGCTCCACACCAGTCTCTGACATCAGCTCCACCTCCAACCCTGACTTCAGCTCTACCTCTGACTCCAGCTCCACACCAGTCTCTGACTTCAGCTCCACCTCTGACTTCAGCTCCACAACAGCTCTGCCTCCAACTCCAGCCCCACACCAGCTTTGCATCTGACTCCTACTTCATCTCCGCCTCTGACTTCAGCTCCACA
The DNA here is from genome assembly GCF_054491065.1 of Syngnathus leptorhynchus. NCBI lineage: Eukaryota > Metazoa > Chordata > Actinopteri > Syngnathiformes > Syngnathidae > Syngnathus > Syngnathus leptorhynchus. Next base: position 695,416 of record NW_028232002.1, read on the forward strand.
CCAGCTCTACCTCTGACTTCATTTCTGCCTCTGACTCCAGCTCTACACCATCTCTGCCTCTGACTTCAGCCGGGATTTGAACTCGGGTCGCTGGGGTGAGAGTCCAGAGCACTATCCACTATACCATGAAGACTTCACTAGTGTTGCAGGGAAGGAATGTACACTATATGGTTTAATGGAGCATTCTCTGACTCCACCACCAGCTCTGCCTCTGACTTCAGCTCCACTTCTGACTTCAGCACCGCCTCCAGCTCTGCCTCTGACTTCAGCTCCGCCTCCAGCTCTGCCTCTGACTTCAGCCCCACTTCCGCCTTTGACTCTGCCTCCAGCTCCAGACCTGCTCTGCCTCTGCCTTCAGCTCCGCCTCCAGCTCCACACCAGTCTCTGACATCAGTCTCTGACATCAGCTCCACCTCCAACCCTGACTTCAGCTCTACCTCTGACTCCAGCTCCACACCAGTCTCTGACTTCAGCTCCACCTCTGACTTCAGCTCCACACCAGCTCTGCCTCCAACTCCAGCCCCACACCAGCTTTGCATCTGACTCCTACTTCATCGCCTCTGACTTCAGCTCCACACCAGCTCTACCTCTGACTTCATTTCTGCCTCTGACTCCAGCTCTACACCATCTCTGCCTCTGACTTCAGCCGGGATTTGAACTCGGGTCGCTGGGGTGAGAGTCCAGAGCACTATCCACTATACCATGAAGACTTCACTAGTGTTGCAGGGAAGGAATGTACACTATATGGTTTAATGGAGCATTCTCTGACTCCACCACCAGCTCTGCCTCTGACTTGAGCTGCATCTCTGACTTCAGCACCGCCTCCAGCTCTGCCTCTGACTTCAGCTCCGCCTCCAGCTCTGCCTCTGACTTCAGCCCCACTTCCGCCTTTGACTGTGCCACAACTTCAGTTCCATCTCTGACTACAGCTTCTCCTTTAGCTCCAGCTCCGCCACCAACGCCTTTTCCATGATGACATATTTTCTTTGGTCCCACCGGGATTTGAACTCGGGTCGCTGGGGTGAGAGTCCAGAGCACTATCCACTATACCATGAAGACTTCACTAGTGTTGCAGGGAAGGAATGTACACTATATGGTTTAATGGAGCATTCTCTGACTCCACCACCAGCTCTGCCTCTGACTTCAGCTCCACCTCTGACTTCAGCACTGCCTCCAGCTCTGCCTCTGACTTCAGCCCCACTTCCGCCTTTGACTCTGCCTCCAGCTCCAGACTTGCTCTGCGTCTGCCTTCAGCTCCGCCTCCAGCTCCACACCAGTCTCCGACTTCAGCTCCACCTCCAATCCTGACTTCAGCTCTACCTCTGACTCCAGCTCCACACCAGTCTCACTTCAGCTCCACCTCTGACTCCAGCCCCACACCAGATTTGCATCTGACTCCAACTTCATCTCCGCCTCTGACTACAGTTCCACACCAGCTCTACCTCTGACTTCATTTCTGCCTCTGACTCCAGCTCTACACCATCTCTGCCTCTGACTTCAGCCCCACTTCCGCCTTCAACTCCGCCGCCAGCTCCACACCAGTTTCTGACTTCAGCTCCACCTCTGACTCCAGCTCCACACCAGTTCTGCATCTGACTTCAACTTCAGTTCCATCTCACACTACAGCTTCTCCTCCAACTCCAGTTCCACACCATCTCTGCCACTGACTTCAGCTCCGCTTCCAATTCCGGCGCCACACCAAATCTGCCTCTGACTTCAGGTCCGCCTCTGACTTCAGCTCCGCCTACAGCTCCAGCTCCGCCTCCAACACCTTTTCCATGATGACATATTTTCTTTGGTCCCACCGGGATTTGAACTCGGGTCGCTAGGGTGAGAGTCCAGAGCACTATCCACTATACCATTAACACTTCACTAGTGTTGCAGGGAAGGAATGTACACTATATGGTTTAATGGAGCATTCTCTGACTCCACCACCAGCTCTGCCTCTGACTTCAGCTCCACCTCTGACTTCAGCACCGCCTCCAGCTCTGCCTCTGACTTCAGCTCCGCCTCCAGCTCTGCCTCTGACTTCAGCCCCACTTCCGCCTTTGACTCTGCCTCCAGCTCCAGACCTGCTCTGCCTCTGCCTTCAGCTCCGCCTCCAGCTCCACACCAGTCTCTGACATCAGCTCCACCTCCAACCCTGACTTCAGCTCTACCTCTGACTCCAGCTCCACACCAGTCTCTGACTTCAGCTCCACCTCTGACTTCAGCTCCACAACAGCTCTGCCTCCAACTCCAGCCCCACACCAGCTTTGCATCTGACTCCTACTTCATCTCCGCCTCTGACTTCAGCTCCACACCAGCTCTACCTCTGACTTCATTTCTGCCTCTGACTCCAGCTCTACACCATCTCTGCCTCTGACTTCAGCCGGGATTTGAACTCGGGTCGCTGGGGTGAGTCCAGAGCACTATCCACTATACCATGAAGACTTCACTAGTGTTGCAGGGAAGGAATGTACACTATATGGTTTAATGGAGCATTCTCTGACTCCACCACCAGCTCTGCCTCTGACTTCAGCTCCACCTCTGACTTCAGCTCCACCGCTGACTTCAGCTCCACACCAGCTCTGCCTCCAACTCCAGCCCCACACCAGCTTTGCATCTGACTCCTACTTCATCTCCGCCTCTGACTTGAGCTCCACACCAGCTCTACCTCTGACTTCATTTCTGCTTCTGACTCCAGCTCTACACCATCTCTGCCTCTGACTTCAGCCGGGATTTGAACTCGGGTCGCTGAGGTGAGAGTCCAGAGCACTATCCACTATACCAATAAGACTTCACTAGTGTTGCAGGGAAGGAATGTACACTATATGGTTTAATGGAGCATTCTCTGACTCCACCACCAGCTCTGCCTCTGACTTCAGCTCCACCTCTGACTTCAGCACCGCCTCCAGCTCTGCCTCTGACTTCAGCTCCGCCTCCAGCTCTGCCTCTGACTTCAGCCCCACTTCCGCCTTTGACTGTGCCTACAGCTCCAGACCTGCTCTGCCTCTGCCTTCAGCTCCGCCTCCAGCTCCACACCAGTCTCTGACTTCAGCTCCACCTCCAACCCTGACTTCAACTTTACCTCTGACTCCAGCTCCACACCAGTCTCTGACTTCAGCTCCACCTCTGACTCCAGCCCCACACCAGCTTTGCATCTGACTCCAACTTCATCTCCGCCTCTGACTTCAGCTGCACACCAGCTCTACCTCTGACTTCATTTCTGCCTCTGACTCCAGCTCTACACCATCTCTGCCTCTGACTTCAGCCCCACTTCCGCCTCCAACTCCGCCGCCAGCTCCACACCAGTTTCTGACTTCAGCTCCGCCTCTGACTCCAGCTCCACACCAGTTCTGCATCTGACCACAACTTCAGTTCCATCTCTGACTACAGCTTCTCCTCCAACTCCAGCTCCACACCATCTCTGCCACTGACTTCAGCTCCGCCTTCAATTTCGGCACCACACCAAATCTGCCTCTGACTTCAGCTCCGCCTCTGACTTCAGCTCCGCCTACAGCTCCAGCTCCGCCACCAACGCCTTTTCCATGATGACATATTTTCTTTGGTCCCACCGGGATTTGAACTCGGGTCGCTGGGGTGAGAGTCCAGAGCACTACCCACTATACCATGAAGACTTCACTAGTGTTGCAGGGAAGGAATGTACACTATATGGTTTAATGGAGCATTCTCTGACTCCACCACCAGCTCTGCCTCTGACTTCAGCTCCTCCTCTGACTTCAGCACCGCCTCCAGCTCTGCCTCTGACTTCAGCTCCGCCTCCAGCTCTGCCTCTGACTTCAGCCCCACTTCCGCCTTTGACTGTGCCTCCAGCTCCAGACCTGCTCTGCCTCTGCCTTCAGCTCCCCCTCCAGCTCCACACCAGTCTCTGACTTCAGCTCCACCTCCAACCCTGACTTCAGCTCTACCTCTGACTCCAGCTCCACACCAGTCTCTGACTTCAGCTCCACCTCTGACTTCAGCTCCACACAAGCTCTGCCTCCAACTCCAGCCCCACACCAGCTTTGCATCTGACTCCTACTTCATCTCCGCCTCTGACTTCAGCTCCACACCAGCTCTACCTCTGACTTCATTTCTGCCTCTGACTCCAGCTCTACACCATCTCTGCCTCTGACTTCAGCCGGGATTTGAACTCGGGTCGCTGGGGTGAGAGTCCAGAGCACTATCCACTATACCATGAAGACTTCACTAGTGTTGCAGGGAAGGAATGTACACTATATGGTTTAATGGAGCATTCTCTGACTCCACCACCAGCTCTGCCTCTGACTTGAGCTGCACCTCTGACTTCAGCACCGCCTCCAGCTCTGCCTCTGACTTCAGCTCCGCCTCCAGCTCTGCCTCTGACTTCAGCCCCACTTCCGCCTTTGATTGTGCCTACAGCTCCAGACCTGCTCTGCCTCTGCCTTCAGCTCCGCCTCCAGCTCCACACCAGTCTCCGACTTCAGCTCCACCTCCAACCCTGACTTCAGCTCTACCTCTGACTCCAGCTCCACACCAGTCTCACTTCAGCTCCACCTCTGACTCCAGCCCCACACCAGATTTGCATCTGACACCAACTTCATCTCCGCCTCTGACTTCAGCTCCACACCAGCTCTACCTCTGACTTCATGTCTGCCTCTGACTCCAGCTCTACACCATCTCTGCCTCTGACTTCAGCCCCACTTCCGCCTCACACTCCGCCGCCAGCTCCACACCAATTTCTGACTTCAGCTCTACCTCTGACTCCAGCTCCACACCAGTTCTGCATCTGACTTCAACTTCAGTTCCATCTCACACTACAGCTCCTCCTCCAACTCCAGTTCCACACCATCTCTGCCACTGACTTCAGCTCCGCTTCCAATTCTGGCGCCACACCAAATCTGCCTCTGACTTCAGGTCCGCCTCTGACTTCAGCTCCGCCTACAGCTCCAGCTCCGCCTCCAACACCTTTTCCATGATGACATATTTTCTTTGGTCCCACCGGGATTTGAACTCGGGTCGCTGGGGTGAGAGTCCAGAGCACTATCCACTATACCATTAAGACTTCACTAGTGTTGCAGGGAAGGAATGTACACTATATGGTTTAATGGAGCATTCTCTGACTCCACCACCAGTTCTGCCTCTGACTTCAGCTCCACCTCTGACTTCAGCACCGCCTCCAGCTCTGCCTCTGACTTCAGCTCCGCCTCCAGCTCTGCCTCTGACTTCAGCCCCACTTCCGCCTTTGACTCTGCCTCCAGCTCCAGACCTGCTCTGCCTCTGCCTTCAGCTCCGCCTCCAGCTCCACACCAGTCTCTGACATCAGCTCCACCTCCAACCCTGACTTCAGCTGTACCTCTGACTCCAGCTCCACACCAGTCTCTGACTTCAGCTCCACCTCTGACTTCAGCTCCACACAAGCTCTGCCTCCAACTCCAGCCCCACACCAGCTTTGCATCTGACTCCTATTTCATCTCCGCCTCTGACTTCAGCTCCACACCAGCTCTACCTCTGACTTCATTTCTGCCTCTGACTCCAGCTCTACACCATCTCTGCCTCTGACTTCAGCCGGGATTTGAACTCGGGTCGCTGGGGTGAGAGTCCAGAGCACTATCCACTATACCATGAAGACTTCACTAGTGTTGCAGGGAAGGAATGTACACTATATGTTTTAATGGAGCATTCTCTGACTCCACCACCAGCTCTGCCTCTGACTTGAGCTCCACCTCTGACTTCAGCACCGCCTCCAGCTCTGCCTCTGACTTCAGCTCCGCCTCCAGCTCTGCCTCTGACTTCAGCCCCACTTCCGCCTTTGACTCTGCCTCCAGCTCCATACCTGCTCTGCCTCTGCCTTCAGCTCCGCCTCCAGCTCCACACCAGTCTCCGACTTCAGCTCCACCTCCAACCCTGACTTCAGCTCTACCTCTGACTCCAGCTCCACACCAGTCTCACTTCAGCTCCACCTCTGACACCAGCCCCACACCAGATTTGCATCTGACTCCAACTTCATCTCCGCCTCTGACCTCAGCTCCACACCAGCTCTACCTCTGACTTCATGTCTGCCACTGACTCCAGCTCTACACCATCTCTGCCTCTGACTTCAGCCCCACTTCCGCCTCCAACTCCGCCGCCAGCTCCACACCAGTTTCTGACTTCAGCTCCGCCTCTGACTCCAGCTCCACACCAGTTCTGCATCTGACCACAACTTCAGTTCCATCTCACACTACAGCTCCTCCTCCAGTTCCACACCATCTCTGCCACTTACTTCAGCTCCGCTTCCAATTCCGGCGCCACACCAAATCTGCCTCTGACTTCAGCTCCGCCTACAGCTCCAGCTCCGCCTCCAACACCTTTTCCATGATGACATATTTTCTTTGGTCCCACCGGGATTTGAACTCGGGTCGCTGGGGTGAGAGTCCAGAGCACTATCCACTATACCATTAAGACTTCACTAGTGTTGCAGGGAAGGAATGTACACTATATGGTTTAATGGAGCATTCTCTGACTCCACCACCAACTCTGCCTCTGACTTCAGCTCCACCTCTGACTTCAGCACCGCCTCCAGCTCTGCCTCTGACTTCAGCTCCGCCTCCAGCTCTGCCTCTGACTTCAGCCCCACTTCCGCCTTTGACTCTGCCTCCAGCTCCAGACTTGCTCTGCCTCTGCCTTCAGCTCCGCCTCCAGCTCCACACCAGTCTCTGACATCAGTTCCACCTCCAACCCTGACTTCAGCTCTACCTCTGACTCCAGCTCCACACCAATCTCACTTCAGCTCCACCTCTGACTCCAGCCCCACACCAGCTTTGCATCTGACTCCAACTTCATCTCCGCCACTGACTTCAGCTCCACACCAGCTCTACCTCTGACTTCATTTCTGCCTCTGACTCCAGCTCTACACCATCTCTGCCTCTGACTTTAGCCCCACTTCCGCCTCCAACTCCTCCGCCAGCTCCACACCAGTTTCTGACTTCAGCTCCACCTCTGACTCCAGCTCCACACCAGTTCTCCATCTGACTTCAACTTCAGTTCGATCTCACACTACAGCTCCTCCTCCAACTCCAGTTCCACACCATCTCTGCCACTGACTTCAGCTCCGCTTCCAATTCCGGCGCCACACCAAATCTGCCTCTGACTTCAGGTCCGCCTCTGACTTCAGCTCCGCCTACAGCTCCAGCTCCGCCTCCAACACCTTTTCCATGATGACATATTTTCTTTGGTCCCACCGGGATTTGAACTCGGGTCGCTGGGGTGAGAGTCCAGAGCACTATCCACTATACCATTAAGACTTCACTAGTGTTGCAGGGAAGGAATGTACACTATATGGTTTAATGGAGCATTCTCTGACCACCACCAGCTCTGCCTCTGACTTCAGCTCCACCTCTGACTTCAGCACCGCCTCCAGCTCTGCCTCTGACTTCAGCTCCGCCTCCAGCTCTGCCTCTGACTTCAGCCCCACTTCCGCCTTTGACTCTGCCTCCAGCTCCAGACCTGCTCTGCCTCTGCCTTCAGCTCCGCCTCCAGCTCCACACCAGTCTCTGACATCAGCTCCACCTCCAACCCTGACTTCAGCTCTACCTCTGACTCCAGCTCCACACCAGTCTCACTTCAGCTCCACTTCTGACTCCAGCCCCACACCAGATTTGCATCTGACACCAACTTCATCTCCGCCTCTGACTTCAGCTCCACACCAGCTCTACCTCTGACTTCATGTCTGCCTCTGACTCCAGCTCTACACCATCTCTGCCTCTGACTTCAGCCCCACTTCCGCCTCACACTCCGCCGCCAGCTCCACACCAATTTCTGACTTCAGCTCTACCTCTGACTCCAGCTCCACACCAGTTCTGCATCTGACTTCAACTTCAGTTCCATCTCACACTACAGCTCCTCCTCCAACTCCAGTTCCACACCATCTCTGCCACTGACTTCAGCTCCGCTTCCAATTCTGGCGCCACACCAAATCTGCCTCTGACTTCAGGTCCGCCTCTGACTTCAGCTCCGCCTACAGCTCCAGCTCCGCCTCCAACACCTTTTCCATGATGACATATTTTCTTTGGTCCCACCGGGATTTGAACTCGGGTCGCTGGGGTGAGAGTCCAGAGCACTATCCACTATACCATTAAGACTTCACTAGTGTTGCAGGGAAGGAATGTACACTATATGGTTTAATGGAGCATTCTCTGACTCCACCACCAGTTCTGCCTCTGACTTCAGCTCCACCTCTGACTTCAGCACCGCCTCCAGCTCTGCCTCTGACTTCAGCTCCGCCTCCAGCTCTGCCTCTGACTTCAGCCCCACTTCCGCCTTTGACTCTGCCTCCAGCTCCAGACCTGCTCTGCCTCTGCCTTCAGCTCCGCCTCCAGCTCCACACCAGTCTCTGACATCAGCTCCACCTCCAACCCTGACTTCAGCTGTACCTCTGACTCCAGCTCCACACCAGTCTCTGACTTCAGCTCCACCTCTGACTTCAGCTCCACACAAGCTCTGCCTCCAACTCCAGCCCCACACCAGCTTTGCATCTGACTCCTATTTCATCTCCGCCTCTGACTTCAGCTCCACACCAGCTCTACCTCTGACTTCATTTCTGCCTCTGACTCCAGCTCTACACCATCTCTGCCTCTGACTTCAGCCGGGATTTGAACTCGGGTCGCTGGGGTGAGAGTCCAGAGCACTATCCACTATACCATGAAGACGTCACTTGTGTTGCAGGGAAGGAATGTACACTATATGGTTTAATGGAGCATTCTCTGACTCCACCACCAGCTCTGCCTCTGACTTGAGCTGCACCTCTGACTTAAGCTCCGCCTCCAGCTCTGCCTCTGACTTCAGCCCCACTTCCGCCTTTGACTGTGCCTACAGCTCCAGACCTGCTCTGCCTCTGCCTTCAGCTCCGCCTCCAGCTCCACACCAGTCTCTGACTTCAGCTCCACCTCCAACCCTGACTTCAACTTTACCTCTGACTCCAGCTCCACACCAGTCTCACTTCAGCTCCACCTCTGACTCCAGCTCCACACCAGCTCTGCCTCCAACTTCATCTCCGCCTCTGACTTCAGCTCCACACCAGCTCTACCTCTGACTTCATTTCTGCCTCTGACTCCAGCTCTACACCATCTCTGCCTCTGACTTCAGCCCCACTTCCGCCTCCAACTCCGCCGCCAGCTCCACACCAGTTTCTGACTTCAGCTCCGCCTCTGACTCCAGCTCCACACCAGTTCTGCATCTGACCACAACTTCAGTTCCATCTCTGACTACAGCTTCTCCTCCAACTCCAGCTCCACACCATCTCTGCCACTGACTTCAGCTCTGCCTTCAATTTCGGCACCACACCAAATCTGCCTCTGACTTCAGGTCCGCCTCTGACTTCAACTCCGCCTACAGCTCCAGCTCCGCCACCAACGCCTTTTCCATGATGACATATTTTCTTTGGTCCCACCGGGATTTGAACTCGGGTCGCTGGGGTGAGAGTCCAGAGCACTATCCACTATACCATGAAGACTTCACTAGTGTTGCAGGGAAGGAATGTACACTATATGGTTTAATGGAGCATTCTCTGACTCCACCACCAGCTCTGCCTCTGACTTCAGCTCCACCTCTGACTTCAGCACCGCCTCCAGCTCTGCCTCTGACTTCAGCCCCACTTCCGCTTTTGACTCTGCCTCCAGCTCCAGATTTGCTCTGCCTCTGCCTTCAGCTCCACCTCCAGCTCCACACCAGTCTCCGACTTCAGCTCCACCTCCAACCCTGACTTCAGCTCTACCTCTGACTCCAGCTCCACACCAGTCTCACTTCAGCTCCACCTCTGACTCCAGCCCCACACCAGATTGGCATCTGACTCCAACTTCATTTCCGCCTCTGACTTCAGCTCCACACCAGCTCTACCTCTGACTTCATTTCTGCCTCTGACTCCAGCTCTACACCATCTCTGCCTCTGACTTCAGCCCCACTTCCGCCTCCAACTCCGCCGCCAGCTCCACACCAGTTTCTGACTTCAGCTCCCCTTCTGACTCCAGCTCCACACCAGTTTTGCATCTGACTTCAACTTCAGTTCCATCTCTGACTACAGCTCCTCCTCCAACTCCAGTTCCACACCATCTCTGCCACTGACTTCAGCTCCGCTTCCAATTCCGGCGCCACACCAAATCTGCCTCTGCCTTCAGCTCCACACCAGTCTCCGACTTCAGCTCCACCTCTGACTCCAGCTCCACACCAGTCTCACTTCAGCTCCACCTCTGACTCCAGCCCCAAACCAGATTTGCATCTGACTCCAACTTCATTTCCGCCTCTGACTACAGTTCCACACCAGCTCTACCTCTGACTTCATTTCTGCCTCTGACTCCAGCTCTACACCATCTCTGCCTCTGACTTCAGCCCCACTTCCGCCTCCATCTTCGCCGCCAGCTCCACAACAGTTTCTGACTTCAGCTCCGCCTCTGACTCCAGCTCCACACCAGTTCTGCATCTGACCACAACTTCAGTTCCATCTCTGACTACAGCTTCTCCTCCAACTCCAGCTCCACACCATCTCTGCCACTGACTTCAGCTCCGCCTCCAATTTCGGCACCACACCAAATCTGCCTCTGACTTCAGCTCCGCCTCTGACTTCAGCTCCGCCTACAGCTCCAGCTCCGCCACCAACGCCTTTTCCATGATGACATATTTTCTTTGATCCCACCGGGATTTGAACTCGGGTCGCTGGGGTGAGAGTCCAGAGCACTATCCACTATACCATGGAGACTTCACTAGTGTTGCAGGGAAGGAATGTACACTATATGGTTTAATGGAGCATTCTCTGACTCCACCACCAGCTCTGCCTCTGACTCCAGCTCCACACCAGTTCTGCATCTGACTTCAACTTCAGTTCCATCCCACACTACAGCTCCTCCTCCAACTCCAGTTCCACACCATCTCTGCCACTGACTTCAGCTCCGCTTCCAATTCCGGCGCCACACCAAATCTGCCTCTGACTTCAGCTCCGCCTACAGCTCCAGCTCCGCCTCCAACACCTTTTCCATGATGACATATTGTCTTTGGTCCCACCGGGATTTGAACTCGGGTCGCTGGGGTGAGAGTCCAGAGCACTATCCACTATACCATGAAGACTTTACTAGTGTTGCAGGGAAGGAATGTACACTATATGGTTTAATGGAGCATTCTCTGACTCCACCACCAGCTCTGCCTCTGACTTCAGCTCCACCTCTGACTTCAGCTCCACCTCTGACTTCAGCTCCACACCAGCTCTGCCTCCAACTCCAGCCCCACACCAGCTTTGCATCTGACTCCTACTTCATCTCCGCCTCTGACTTCAGCTCCACACCAGCTCTACCTCTGACTTCATTTCTGCTTCTGACTCCAGCTCTACACCATCTCTGCCTCTGACTTCAGCCGGGATTTGAACTGCTGGGGTGAGAGTCCAGAGCACTATCCACTATACCATGAAGACTTCACTAGTGTTGCAGGGAAGGAATGTACACTATATGGTTTAATGGAGCATTCTCTGACTCCACCACCAGCTCTGCCTCTGACTTCAGCTCCACCTCTGACTTCAGCACCGCCTCCAGCTCTGCCTCTGACTTCAGCTCCGCCTCCAGCTCTGCCTCTGACTTCAGCCCCACTTCCGCCTTTGACTGTGCCTACAGCTCCAGACCTGCTCTGCCTCTGCCTTCAGCTCCGCCTCCAGCTCCACACCAGTCTCTGACTTCAGCTCCACCTCCAACCCTGACTTCAACTTTACCTCTGACTCCAGCTCCACACCAGTCTCACTTCAGCTCCACCTCTGACTCCAGCTCTGCCTCCAACTCCAGCCCCACACCAGGTTTGCATCTGACTCTAACTTCATCTCCGCCTCTGACTTCAGCTCCACACCAGCTCTACCTCTGACTTCATTTCTGCCTCTGACTCCAGCTCTACACCATCTCTGCCTCTGACTTCAGCCCCACTTCCGCCGCCAGCTCCACACCAGTTTCTGACTTCAGCTCCGCCTCTGACTCCAGCTCCACACCAGTTCTGCATCTGACCACAACTTCAGTTCCATCTCTGACTACAGCTTCTCCTCCAACTCCAGCTCCACACCATCTCTGCCACTGACTTCAGCTCCGCCTTCAATTTCGGCACCACACCAAATCTGCCTCTGACTTCAGGTCCGCCTCTGACTTCAACTCCGCCTACAGCTCCAGCTCCGCCTCCAACACCTTTTCCATGATGACATATTTTCTTTGGTCCCACCGGGATTTGAACTCGGGTCGCTGGGGTGAGAGTCCAGAGCACTATCCACTATACCATGAAGACTTCACTAGTGTTGCAGGGAAGGAATGTACACTATATGGTTTAATGGAGCATTCTCTGACTCCACCACCAGCTCTGCCTCTGACTTCAGCTCCACCTCTGACTTCAGCACCGCCTCCAGCTCTGCCTCTGACTTCAGCTCCGCCTCCAGCTCTGCCTCTGACTTCAGCCCCACTTCCGCCTTTGACTCTGCCTCGAGCTCCAGACCTGCTCTGCCTCTGCCTTCAGCTCCACACCAGTCTCCGACTTCAGCTCCACCTCCAACCCTGACTTCAGCTCTACCTCTGACTCCAGCTCCACACCAGTCTCACTTCAGCTCCACCTCTGACTCCAGCCCCACACCAGATTTGCAACTGACTTCAACTTCATTTCCGCCTCTGACTACAGTTCCACACCAGCTCTACCTCTGACTTCATTCCTGCCTCTGACTCCAGCTCTACACCATCTCTGCCTCTGACTTCCGCCTCACTTCCGCCTCCATCTCCGCCGCCAGCTCCACACCAGTTTCTGACTTCAGCTCCGCCTCTGACTCCAGCTCCACACCAGTTCTGCATCTGACCACAACTTCAGTTCCATCTCTGACTACAGCTTCTCCTCCAACTCCAGCTCCACACCATCTCTGCCACTGACTTCAGCTCCGCCTCCAATTTCGGCACCACACCAAATCTGCCTCTGACTTCAGCTCCGCCTCTGACTTCAGCTCCGCCTACAGCTCCAGCTCCGCCACCAACGCCTTTTCCATGATGACATATTTTCTTTGGTCCCACCGGGATTTGAACTCGGGTCGCTGGGGTGAGAGTCCAGAGCACTATCCACTATACCATGAAGACTTCACTAGTGTTGCAGGGAAGGAATGTACACTATATGGTTTAATGGAGCATTCTCTGACTCCACCACCAGCTCTGCCTCTGACTTCAGCTCCACCTCTGACTTCAGCACCGCCTCCAGCTCTGCCTCTGACTTCAGCCCCACTTCCGCTTTTGACTCTGCCTCCAGCTCCAGATTTGCTCTGCCTCTGCCTTCAGCTCCACCTCCAGCTCCACACCAGTCTCCGACTTCAGCTCCACCTCCAACCCTGACTTCAGCTCTACCTCTGACTCCAGCTCCACACCAGTCTCACTTCAGCTCCACCTCTGACTCCAGCCCCACACCAGATTTGCATCTGACTCCAACTTCATTTCCGCCTCTGACTTCAGCTCCACACCAGCTCTACCTCTGACTTCATTTCTGCCTCTGACTCCAGCTCTACACCATCTCTGCCTCTGACTTCAGCCCCACTTCCGCCTCCAACTCCGCCGCCAGCTCCACACCAGTTTCTGACTTCAGCTCCCCTTCTGACTCCAGCTCCACACCAGTTTTGCATCTGACTTCAACTTCAGTTCCATCTCTGACTACAGCTCCTCCTCCAACTCCAGTTCCACACCATCTCTGCCACTGACTTCAGCTCCGCTTCCAATTCCGGCGCCACACCAAATCTGCCTCTGCCTTCAGCTCCACACCAGTCTCCGACTTCAGCTCCACCTCTGACTCCAGCTCCACACCAGTCTCACTTCAGCTCCACCTCTGACTCCAGCCCCAAACCAGATTTGCATCTGACTCCAACTTCATTTCCGCCTCTGACTACAGTTCCACACCAGCTCTACCTCTGACTTCATTTCTGCCTCTGACTCCAGCTCTACACCATCTCTGCCTCTGACTTCAGCCCCACTTCCGCCTCCATCTTCGCCGCCAGCTCCACAACAGTTTCTGACTTCAGCTCTGCCTCTGACTCCAGCTCCACACCAGTTCTGCATCTGACCACAACTTCAGTTCCATCTCTGACTACAGCTTCTCCTCCAACTCCAGCTCCACACCATCTCTGCCACTGACTTCAGCTCCGCCTCCAATTTCGGCACCACACCAAATCTGCCTCTGACTTCAGCTCCGCCTCTGACTTCAGCTCCGCCTACAGCTCCAGCTCCGCCACCAACGCCTTTTCCATGATGACATATTTTCTTTGATCCCACCGGGATTTGAACTCGGGTCGCTGGGGTGAGAGTCCAGAGCACTATCCACTATACCATGAAGACTTCACTAGTGTTGCAGGGAAGGAATGTACACTATATGGTTTAATGGAGCATTCTCTGACTCCACCACCAGCTCTGCCTCTGACTCCAGCTCCACACCAGTTCTGCATCTGACTTCAACTTCAGTTCCATCCCACACTACAGCTCCTCCTCCAACTCCAGTTCCACACCATCTCTGCCACTGACTTCAGCTCCGCTTCCAATTCCGGCGCCACACCAAATCTGCCTCTGACTTCAGCTCCGCCTACAGCTCCAGCTCCGCCTCCAACACCTTTTCCATGATGACATATTTTCTTTGGTCCCACCGGGATTTGAACTCGGGTCGCTGGGGTGAGAGTCCAGAGCACTATCCACTATACCATGAAGACTTTACTAGTGTTGCAGGGAAGGAATGTACACTATATGGTTTAATGGAGCATTCTCTGACTCCACCACCAGCTCTGCCTCTGACTTCAGCTCCACCTCTGACTTCAGCTCCACCTCTGACTTCAGCTCCACACCAGCTCTGCCTCCAACTCCAGCCCCACACCAGCTTTGCATCTGACTCCTACTTCATCTCCGCCTCTGACTTCAGCTCCACACCAGCTCTACCTCTGACTTCATTTCTGCTTCTGACTCCAGCTCTACACCATCTCTGCCTCTGACTTCAGCCGGGATTTGAACTGCTGGGGTGAGAGTCCAGAGCACTATCCACTATACCATGAAGACTTCACTAGTGTTGCAGGGAAGGAATGTACACTATATGGTTTAATGGAGCATTCTCTGACTCCACCACCAGCTCTGCCTCTGACTTCAGCTCCACCTCTGACTTCAGCACCGCCTCCAGCTCTGCCTCTGACTTCAGCTCCGCCTCCAGCTCTGCCTCTGACTTCAGCCCCACTTCCGCCTTTGACTGTGCCTACAGCTCCAGACCTGCTCTGCCTCTGCCTTCAGCTCCGCCTCCAGCTCCACACCAGTCTCTGACTTCAGCTCCACCTCCAACCCTGACTTCAACTTTACCTCTGACTCCAGCTCCACACCAGTCTCACTTCAGCTCCACCTCTGACTCCAGCTCTGCCTCCAACTCCAGCCCCACACCAGGTTTGCATCTGACTCTAACTTCATCTCCGCCTCTGACTTCAGCTCCACACCAGCTCTACCTCTGACTTCATTTCTGCCTCTGACTCCAGCTCTACACCATCTCTGCCTCTGACTTCAGCCCCACTTCCGCCTCCAACTCCGCCGCCAGCTCCACACCAGTTTCTGACTTCAGCTCCGCCTCTGACTCCAGCTCCACACCAGTTCTGCATCTGACCACAACTTCAGTTCCATCTCTGACTACAGCTTCTCCTCCAACTCCAGCTCCACACCATCTCTGCCACTGACTTCAGCTCCGCCTCCAATTTCGGCACCACACCAAATCTGCCTCTGACTTCAGCTCCGCCTCTGACTTCAGCTCCGCCTACAGCTCCAGCTCCGCCACCAACGCCTTTTCCATGATGACATATTTTCTTTGATCCCACCGGGATTTGAACTCGGGTCGCTGGGGTGAGAGTCCAGAGCACTATCCACTATACCATGGAGACTTCACTAGTGTTGCAGGGAAGGAATGTACACTATATGGTTTAATGGAGCATTCTCTGACTCCACCACCAGCTCTGCCTCTGACTCCAGCTCCACACCAGTTCTGCATCTGACTTCAACTTCAGTTCCATCCCACACTACAGCTCCTCCTCCAACTCCAGTTCCACACCATCTCTGCCACTGACTTCAGCTCCGCTTCCAATTCCGGCGCCACACCAAATCTGCCTCTGACTTCAGCTCCGCCTACAGCTCCAGCTCCGCCTCCAACACCTTTTCCATGATGACATATTGTCTTTGGTCCCACCGGGATTTGAACTCGGGTCGCTGGGGTGAGAGTCCAGAGCACTATCCACTATACCATGAAGACTTTACTAGTGTTGCAGGGAAGGAATGTACACTATATGGTTTAATGGAGCATTCTCTGACTCCACCACCAGCTCTGCCTCTGACTTCAGCTCCACCTCTGACTTCAGCTCCACCTCTGACTTCAGCTCCACACCAGCTCTGCCTCCAACTCCAGCCCCACACCAGCTTTGCATCTGACTCCTACTTCATCTCCGCCTCTGACTTCAGCTCCACACCAGCTCTACCTCTGACTTCATTTCTGCTTCTGACTCCAGCTCTACACCATCTCTGCCTCTGACTTCCGCCGGGATTTGAACTGCTGGGGTGAGAGTCCAGAGCACTATCCACTATACCATGAAGACTTCACTAGTGTTGCAGGGAAGGAATGTACACTATATGGTTTAATGGAGCATTCTCTGACTCCACCACCAGCTCTGCCTCTGACTTCAGCTCCACCTCTGACTTCAGCACCGCCTCCAGCTCTGCCTCTGACTTCAGCTCCGCCTCCAGCTCTGCCTCTGACTTCAGCCCCACTTCCGCCTTTGACTGTGCCTACAGCTCCAGACCTGCTCTGCCTCTGCCTTCAGCTCCGCCTCCAGCTCCACACCAGTCTCTGACTTCAGCTCCACCTCCAACCCTGACTTCAACTTTACCTCTGACTCCAGCTCCACACCAGTCTCACTTCAGCTCCACCTCTGACTCCAGCTCTGCCTCCAACTCCAGCCCCACACCAGGTTTGCATCTGACTCTAACTTCATCTCCGCCTCTGACTTCAGCTCCACACCAGCTCTACCTCTGACTTCATTTCTGCCTCTGACTCCAGCTCTACACCATCTCTGCCTCTGACTTCAGCCCCACTTCCGCCGCCAGCTCCACACCAGTTTCTGACTTCAGCTCCGCCTCTGACTCCAGCTCCACACCAGTTCTGCATCTGACCACAACTTCAGTTCCATCTCTGACTACAGCTTCTCCTCCAACTCCAGCTCCACACCATCTCTGCCACTGACTTCAGCTCCGCCTTCAATTTCGGCACCACACCAAATCTGCCTCTGACTTCAGGTCCGCCTCTGACTTCAACTCCGCCTACAGCTCCAGCTCCGCCTCCAACACCTTTTCCATGATGACATATTTTCTTTGGTCCCACCGGGATTTGAACTCGGGTCGCTGGGGTGAGAGTCCAGAGCACTATCCACTATACCATGAAGACTTCACTAGTGTTGCAGGGAAGGAATGTACACTATATGGTTTAATGGAGCATTCTCTGACTCCACCACCAGCTCTGCCTCTGACTTCAGCTCCACCTCTGACTTCAGCACCGCCTCCAGCTCTGCCTCTGACTTCAGCTCCGCCTCCAGCTCTGCCTCTGACTTCAGCCCCACTTCCGCCTTTGACTCTGCCTCGAGCTCCAGACCTGCTCTGCCTCTGCCTTCAGCTCCACACCAGTCTCCGACTTCAGCTCCACCTCCAACCCTGACTTCAGCTCTACCTCTGACTCCAGCTCCACACCAGTCTCACTTCAGCTCCACCTCTGACTCCAGCCCCACACCAGATTTGCAACTGACTTCAACTTCATTTCCGCCTCTGACTACAGTTCCACACCAGCTCTACCTCTGACTTCATTCCTGCCTCTGACTCCAGCTCTACACCATCTCTGCCTCTGACTTCCGCCTCACTTCCGCCTCCATCTCCGCCGCCAGCTCCACACCAGTTTCTGACTTCAGCTCCGCCTCTGACTCCAGCTCCACACCAGTTCTGCATCTGACCACAACTTCAGTTCCATCTCTGACTACAGCTTCTCCTCCAACTCCAGCTCCACACCATCTCTGCCACTGACTTCAGCTCCGCCTCCAATTTCGGCACCACACCAAATCTGCCTCTGACTTCAGCTCCGCCTCTGACTTCAGCTCCGCCTACAGCTCCAGCTCCGCCACCAACGCCTTTTCCATGATGACATATTTTCTTTGGTCCCACCGGGATTTGAACTCGGGTCGCTGGGGTGAGAGTCCAGAGCACTATCCACTATACCATGAAGACTTCACTAGTGTTGCAGGGAAGGAATGTACACTATATGGTTTAATGGAGCATTCTCTGACTCCACCACCAGCTCTGCCTCTGACTTCAGCTCCACCTCTGACTTCAGCACCGCCTCCAGCTCTGCCTCTGACTTCAGCCCCACTTCCGCTTTTGACTCTGCCTCCAGCTCCAGATTTGCTCTGCCTCTGCCTTCAGCTCCACCTCCAGCTCCACACCAGTCTCCGACTTCAGCTCCACCTCCAACCCTGACTTCAGCTCTACCTCTGACTCCAGCTCCACACCAGTCTCACTTCAGCTCCACCTCTGACTCCAGCCCCACACCAGATTTGCATCTGACTCCAACTTCATTTCCGCCTCTGACTTCAGCTCCACACCAGCTCTACCTCTGACTTCATTTCTGCCTCTGACTCCAGCTCTACACCATCTCTGCCTCTGACTTCAGCCCCACTTCCGCCTCCAACTCCGCCGCCAGCTCCACACCAGTTTCTGACTTCAGCTCCCCTTCTGACTCCAGCTCCACACCAGTTTTGCATCTGACTTCAACTTCAGTTCCATCTCTGACTACAGCTCCTCCTCCAACTCCAGTTCCACACCATCTCTGCCACTGACTTCAGCTCCGCTTCCAATTCCGGCGCCACACCAAATCTGCCTCTGCCTTCAGCTCCACACCAGTCTCCGACTTCAGCACCACCTCTGACTCCAGCTCCACACCAGTCTCACTTCAGCTCCACCTCTGACTCCAGCCCCAAACCAGATTTGCATCTGACTCCAACTTCATTTCCGCCTCTGACTACAGTTCCACACCAGCTCTACCTCTGACTTCATTTCTGCCTCTGACTCCAGCTCTACACCATCTCTGCCTCTGACTTCAGCCCCACTTCCGCCTCCATCTTCGCCGCCAGCTCCACAACAGTTTCTGACTTCAGCTCTGCCTCTGACTCCAGCTCCACACCAGTTCTGCATCTGACCACAACTTCAGTTCCATCTCTGACTACAGCTTCTCCTCCAACTCCAGCTCCACACCATCTCTGCCACTGACTTCAGCTCCGCCTCCAATTTCGGCACCACACCAAATCTGCCTCTGACTTCAGCTCCGCCTCTGACTTCAGCTCCGCCTACAGCTCCAGCTCCGCCACCAACGCCTTTTCCATGATGACATATTTTCTTTGATCCCACCGGGATTTGAACTCGGGTCGCTGGGGTGAGAGTCCAGAGCACTATCCACTATACCATGAAGACTTCACTAGTGTTGCAGGGAAGGAATGTACACTATATGGTTTAATGGAGCATTCTCTGACTCCACCACCAGCTCTGCCTCTGACTCCAGCTCCACACCAGTTCTGCATCTGACTTCAACTTCAGTTCCATCCCACACTACAGCTCCTCCTCCAACTCCAGTTCCACACCATCTCTGCCACTGACTTCAGCTCCGCTTCCAATTCCGGCGCCACACCAAATCTGCCTCTGACTTCAGCTCCGCCTACAGCTCCAGCTCCGCCTCCAACACCTTTTCCATGATGACATATTTTCTTTGGTCCCACCGGGATTTGAACTCGGGTCGCTGGGGTGAGAGTCCAGAGCACTATCCACTATACCATGAAGACTTTACTAGTGTTGCAGGGAAGGAATGTACACTATATGGTTTAATGGAGCATTCTCTGACTCCACCACCAGCTCTGCCTCTGACTTCAGCTCCACCTCTGACTTCAGCTCCACCTCTGACTTCAGCTCCACACCAGCTCTGCCTCCAACTCCAGCCCCACACCAGCTTTGCATCTGACTCCTACTTCATCTCCGCCTCTGACTTCAGCTCCACACCAGCTCTACCTCTGACTTCATTTCTGCTTCTGACTCCAGCTCTACACCATCTCTGCCTCTGACTTCAGCCGGGATTTGAACTGCTGGGGTGAGAGTCCAGAGCACTATCCACTATACCATGAAGACTTCACTAGTGTTGCAGGGAAGGAATGTACACTATATGGTTTAATGGAGCATTCTCTGACTCCACCACCAGCTCTGCCTCTGACTTCAGCTCCACCTCTGACTTCAGCACCGCCTCCAGCTCTGCCTCTGACTTCAGCTCCGCCTCCAGCTCTGCCTCTGACTTCAGCCCCACTTCCGCCTTTGACTGTGCCTACAGCTCCAGACCTGCTCTGCCTCTGCCTTCAGCTCCGCCTCCAGCTCCACACCAGTCTCTGACTTCAGCTCCACCTCCAACCCTGACTTCAACTTTACCTCTGACTCCAGCTCCACACCAGTCTCACTTCAGCTCCACCTCTGACTCCAGCTCTGCCTCCAACTCCAGCCCCACACCAGGTTTGCATCTGACTCTAACTTCATCTCCGCCTCTGACTTCAGCTCCACACCAGCTCTACCTCTGACTTCATTTCTGCCTCTGACTCCAGCTCTACACCATCTCTGCCTCTGACTTCAGCCCCACTTCCGCCTCCAACTCCGCCGCCAGCTCCACACCAGTTTCTGACTTCAGCTCCGCCTCTGACTCCAGCTCCACACCAGTTCTGCAACTGACCACAACTTCAGTTCCATCTCTGACTACAGCTTCTCCTCCAACTCCAGCTCCACACCATCTCTGCCACTGACTTCAGCTCCGCCTTCAATTTCGGCACCACACCAAATCTGCCTCTGACTTCAGGTCCGCCTCTGACTTCAACTCCGCCTACAGCTCCAGCTCCGCCTCCAACACCTTTTCCATGATGACATATTTTCTTTGGTCCCACCGGGATTTGAACTCGGGTCGCTGGGGTGAGAGTCCAGAGCACTATCCACTATACCATGAAGACTTCACTAGTGTTGCAGGGAAGGAATGTACACTATATGGTTTAATGGAGCATTCTCTGACTCCACCACCAGCTCTGCCTCTGACTTCAGCTCCACCTCTGACTTCAGCACCGCCTCCAGCTCTGCCTCTGACTTCAGCTCCGCCTCCAGCTCTGCCTCTGACTTCAGCCCCACTTCCGCCTTTGACTCTGCCTCGAGCTCCAGACCTGCTCTGCCTCTGCCTTCAGCTCCACACCAGTCTCCGACTTCAGCTCCACCTCCAACCCTGACTTCAGCTCTACCTCTGACTCCAGCTCCACACCAGTCTCACTTCAGCTCCACTTCTGACTCCAGCCCCACACCAGATTTGCAACTGACTTCAACTTCATTTCCGCCTCTGACTACAGTTCCACACCAGCTCTACCTCTGACTTCATTCCTGCCTCTGACTCCAGCTCTACACCATCTCTGCCTCTGACTTCCGCCTCACTTCCGCCTCCATCTCCGCCGCCAGCTCCACACCAGTTTCTGACTTCAGCTCCGCCTCTGACTCCAGCTCCACACCAGTTCTGCATCTGACCACAACTTCAGTTCCATCTCTGACTACAGCTTCTCCTCCAACTCCAGCTCCACACCATCTCTGCCACTGACTTCAGCTCCGCCTCCAATTTCGGCACCACACCAAATCTGCCTCTGACTTCAGCTCCGCCTCTGACTTCAGCTCCGCCTACAGCTCCAGCTCCGCCACCAACGCCTTTTCCATGATGACATATTTTCTTTGGTCCCACCGGGATTTGAACTCGGGTCGCTGGGGTGAGAGTCCAGAGCACTATCCACTATACCATGAAGACTTCACTAGTGTTGCAGGGAAGGAATGTACACTATATGGTTTAATGGAGCATTCTCTGACTCCACCACCAGCTCTGCCTCTGACTTCAGCTCCACCTCTGACTTCAGCACCGCCTCCAGCTCTGCCTCTGACTTCAGCCCCACTTCCGCTTTTGACTCTGCCTCCAGCTCCAGATTTGCTCTGCCTCTGCCTTCAGCTCCACCTCCAGCTCCACACCAGTCTCCGACTTCAGCTCCACCTCCAACCCTGACTTCAGCTCTACCTCTGACTCCAGCTCCACACCAGTCTCACTTCAGCTCCACCTCTGACTCCAGCCCCACACCAGATTTGCATCTGACTCCAACTTCATTTCCGCCTCTGACTTCAGCTCCACACCAGCTCTACCTCTGACTTCATTTCTGCCTCTGACTCCAGCTCTACACCATCTCTGCCTCTGACTTCAGCCCCACTTCCGCCTCCAACTCCGCCGCCAGCTCCACACCAGTTTCTGACTTCAGCTCCCCTTCTGACTCTAGCTCCACACCAGTTTTGCATCTGACTTCAACTTCAGTTCCATCTCTGACTACAGCTCCTCCTCCAACTCCAGTTCCACACCATCTCTGCCACTGACTTCAGCTTCGCTTCCAATTCCGGCGCCACACCAAATCTGCCTCTGCCTTCAGCTCCACACCAGTCTCCGACTTCAGCTCCACCTCTGACTCCAGCTCCACACCAGTCTCACTTCAGCTCCACCTCTGACTCCAGCCCCAAACCAGATTTGCATCTGACTCCAACTTCATTTCCGCCTCTGACTACAGTTCCACACCAGCTCTACCTCTGACTTCATTTCTGCCTCTGACTCCAGCTCTACACCATCTCTGCCTCTGACTTCAGCCCCACTTCCGCCTCCAACTCCGCCGCCAGCTCCACACCAGTTTCTGACTTCAGCTCCGCCTCTGACTCCAGCTCCACACCAGTTCTGCATCTGACCACAACTTCAGTTCCATCTCTGACTACAGCTTCTCCTCCAACTCCAGCTCCACACCATCTCTGCCACTGACTTCAGCTCCGCCTTCAATTTCGGCACCACACCAAATCTGCCTCTGACTTCAGCTCCGCCTCTGACTTCAGCTCCGCCTACAGCTCCAGCTCCGCCTCCAACACCTTTTCCATGATGACATATTTTCTTTGGTCCCACCGGGATTTGAACTCGGGTCGCTGGGGTGAGAGTCCAGAGCACTATCCACTATACCATTAAGACTTCACTAGTGTTGCAGGGAAGGAATGAACACTATATGGTTTAATGGAGCATTCTCTGACTCCACCACCAGCTCTGCCTCTGACTTCAGCTCCACCTCTGACTTCAGCACCGCCTCCAGCTCTGCCTCTGACTTCAACTCCGCCTCCAGCTCTGCCTCTGACTTCAGCCCCACTTCCGCCTTTGACTCTGCCTCCAGCTCCAGACCTGCTCTGCCTCTGCCTTCAGCTCCGCCTCCAGCTCCACACCAGTCTCTGACATCAGCTCCACCTCCAACCCTGACTTCAGCTCTACCTCTGACTCCAGCTCCACACCAGTCTCTGACTTCAGCTCCACCTCTGACTTCAGCTCCACACCAGCTCTGCCTCCAACACCAGCCCCACACCAGCTTTGCATCTGACTCCAACTTCATCTCCGCCTCTGACTTCAGCTCCACACCAGCTCTACCTCTGACTTCATTTCTGCCTCTGACTCCAGCTCTACACCATCTCTGCCTCTGACTTCAGCCGGGATTTGAACTCGGGTCGCTGGGGTGAGAGTCCAGAGCATTATCCACTATACCATGAAGTCTTCACTAGTGTTGCAGGGAAGGAATGTACACTATATGGTTTAATGGAGCATTCTCTGACTCCACCACCAGCTCTGCCTCTGACTTGAGCTGCACCTCTGGCTTCAGCACCGCCCCCAACTCTGCCTCTGACTTCAGCTCCGCCTCCAGCTCTGCCTCTGACTTCAGCCCCACTTCCGCCTTTGACTGTGCCTCCAGCTCCAGACCTGCTCTGCCTCTGCCTTCAGCTCCGCCTCCAGCTCCACACCAGTCTCTGACTTTAGCTCCCCTTCTGACTCCAGCTCCACACCAGTTTTGCATCTGACTTCAACTTCAGTTCCATCTCTGACTACAGCTCCTCCTCCAACTCCAGTTCCACACCATCTCTGCCACTGACTTCAGCTCCGCTTCCAATTCCGGCGCCACACCAAATCTGCCTCTGACTTCAGGTCCGCCTCTGACTTCAGCTCCGCCTACAGCTCCAGCTCCGCCTCCAACACCTTTTCCATGATGACATATTTTCTTTGGTCCCACCGGGATTTGAACTCGGGTCGCTGGGGTGAGAGTCCAGAGCACTATCCACTATACCATGAAGACTTCACTAGTGTTGCAGGGAAGGAATGTACACTATATGGTTTAATGGAGCATTCTCTGACTCCACCACCAGCTCTGCCTCTGACTTCAGCTCCACCTCTGACTTCAGCACCGCCTCCAGCTCTGCCTCTGACTTCGGCTCCGCCTCCAGCTCTGCCTCTGACTTCAGCCCCACTTCCGCCTTTGACTCTGCCTCGAGCTCCAGACCTGCTCTGCCTCTGCCTTCAGCTCCACACCAGTCTCCGACTTCAGCTCCACCTCCAACCCTGACTTCAGCTCTACCTCTGACTCCAGCTCCACACCAGTCTCACTTCAGCTCCACCTCTGACTCCAGCCCCACACCAGATTTGCATCTGACTCCAACTTCATTTCCACCTCTGACTACAGTTCCACACCAGCTCTACCTCTGACTTCATTTCTGCCTCTGACTCCAGCTCTACACCATCTCTGCCTCTGACTTCCGCCCCACTTCCGCCTCCATCTCCGCCGCCAGCTCCACACCAGTTTCTGACTTCAGCTCCGCCTCTGACTCCAGCTCCACACCAGTTCTGCATCTGACCACAACTTCAGTTCCATCTCTGACTACAGCTTCTCCTCCAACTCCAGCTCCACACCATCTCTGCCACTGACTTCAGCTCCGCCTCCAATTTCGGCACCACACCAAATCTGCCTCTGACTTCAGCTCCGCCTCTGACTTCAGCTCCGCCTACAGCTCCAGCTCCGCCTCCAACGCCTTTTCCATGATGACATATTTTCTTTGGTCCCACCGGGATATGAACTCGGGTCGCTGGGGTTAGAGTCCAGAGCACTATCCACTATACCATGAAGACTTCACTAGTGTTGCAGGGAAGGAATGTACACTATATGGTTTAATGGAGCATTCTCTGACTCCACCACCAGCTCTGCATCTGACTTCAGCACCGCCTCCAGCTCTGCCTCTGACTTCAGCTCCGCCTCCAGCTCTGCCTCTGACTTCAGCCCCACTTCCGCCTTTGACTCTGCCTCCAGCTCCAGACCTGCTCTGCCTCTGCCTTCAGCTCCGCCTCCAGCTCCACACCAGTCTCTGACATCAGCTCCACCTCCAACCCTGACTTCAGCTCTACCTCTGACTCCAGCTCCACACCAGTTTCTGACTTCAGCTCCACCTCTGACTTCAGCTCCACACCAGCTCTGCCTCCAACTCCAGCCCCACACCAGCTTTGCATCTGACTCCTACTTCATCTCCGCCTCTGACTTCAGCTCCACCTCTGACTTCATTTCTGCCTCTGACTCCAGCTTTACACCATCTCTGCCTCTGACTTCAGCCGGGATTTGAACTCGGGTCGCTGGGGTGAGAGTCCAGAGCACTATCCACTATACCATGGAGACTTCACTAGTGTTGCAGGGAAGGAATGTACACTATATGGTTTAATGGAGCATTCTCAGACTCCACCACCAGCTCTGCCTCTGACTTCAGCTCCACCTCTGACTTCAGCACCGCCTCCAGCTCTGCCTCTGACTTCAGCTCCGCCTCCAGCTCTGCCTCTGACTTCAGCCCCACTTGCGCCTTTGACTCTGCCTCCAGCTCCAGACCTGCTCTGCCTCTGCCTTCAGCTCCGCCTCCAGCTCCACACCAGTCTCTGACATCAGCTCTACCTCCAACCCTGACTTCAGCTCTACCTCTGACTCCAGCTCCACACCAGTCTCTGACTTCAGCTCCACCTCTGACTTCAGCTCCACACCAGCTCTGCCTCCAACTCCAGCCCCACACCAGCTTTGCATCTGACTCCTACTTCATCTCCGCCTCTGACTTCAGCTCCACACCAGCTCTACCTCTGACTTCATTTCTGCCTCTGACTCCAGCTCTACACCATCTCTGCCTCTGACTTCAGCCGGGATTTGAACTCGGGTCGCTGGGGTGAGAGTCCAGAGCACTATCCACTATACCATGAAGACTTCACTAGTGTTGCAGGGAAGGAATGTACACTATATGGTTTAATGGAGCATTCTCTGACTCCACCACCAGCTCTGCCTCTGACTTCAGCTCCACCTCCAGCTCTGCCTCTGACTTCAGCCCCACTTCCGCCTTTGATTGTGCCTACAGCTCCAGACCTGCTCTGCCTCTGCCTTCAGCTCCGCCTCCAGCTCCACACCAGTCTCCGACTTCAGCTCCACCTCCAACCCTGACTTCAGCTCTACCTCTGACTCCAGCTCCACACCAGTCTCACTTCAGCTCCACCTCTGACTCCAGCCCCACACCAGATTTGCATCTGACTCCAACTTCATCTCCGCCTCTGACTTCAGCTCCACACCAGCTCTACCTCTGACTTCATGTCTGCCTCTGACTCCAGCTCTACACCATCTCTGCCTCTGACTTCAGCCCCACTTCCGCCTCCAACTACTCCGCCAGCTCCACACCAGTTTCTGACTTCAGCTCCACCTCTGACTCCACCTCCACACCAGTTCTGCATCTGACTTCAACTTCAGTTCCATCTCACACTACAGCTCCTCCTCCAACTCCAGTTCCACACCATCTCTGCCACTGACTTCAGCTCCGCTTTCAATTCCGGCGCCACACCAAATCTGCCTCTGACTTCAGGTCCGCCTCTGACTTCAGCTCCGCCTAGTGCTCCAGCTCCGCCTCCAACACCTTTTCCATGATGACATATTTTCTTTGGTCCCACCGGGATTTGAACTCGGGTCGCTGGGGTGAGAGTCCAGAGCACTATCCACTATACCATTAAGACTTCACTGGTGTTGCAGGGAAGGAATGTACACTATATGGTTTAATGGAGCATTCTCTGACCACCACCAGCTCTGCCTCTGACTTCAGCTCCACCTCTGACTTCAGCACCGCCTCCAGCTCTGCCTCTGACTTCAGCTCCGCCTCCAGCTCTGCCTCTGACTTCAGCCCCACTTCCGCCTTTGACTCTGCCTCCAGCTCCAGACCTGCTCTGCCTCTGCCTTCAGCTCCGCCTCCAGCTCCACACCAGTCTCTGACATCAGCTCCACCTCCAACCCTGACTTCAGCTGTACCTCTGACTCCAGCTCCACACCAGTCTCTGACTTCAGCTTCACCTCTGACTTCAGCTCCACACCAGCTCTGCCTCCAACTCCAGCCCCACACCAGCTTTGCATCTGACTCCTACTTCATCTCCGCCTCTGACTTCAGCTCCACACCAGCTCTACCTCTGACTTAATTTCTGCCTCTGACTCCAGCTCTACACCATCTCTGCCTCTGACTTCAGCCGGGATTTGAACTCGGGTCGCTGGGGTGAGAGTCCAGAGCACTATCCACTATACCATGAAGACTTCACTAGTGTTGCAGGGAAGGAATGTACACTATATGGTTTAATGGAGCATTCTCTGACTCCACCACCAACTCTGCCTCTGACTTCAGCTCCACCTCTGACTTCAGCACCACCTCCAGCTCTGCCTCTGACTTCAGCTCCGCCTCCAGCTCTGCCTCTGACTTCAGCCCCACTTCCGCCTTTGACTCTGCCTCCAGCTCCAGACCTGCTCTGCCTCTGCCTTCAGCTCCGCCTCCAGCTCCACACCAGTCTCCGACTTCAGCTCCACCTCCAACCCTGACTTGAGCTCTGACTCCAGCTCCACACCAGTCTCACTTCAGCTCCACCTCTGACACCAGCCCCACACCAGATTTGCATCTGACTCCAACTTCATCTCCGCCTCTGACCTCAGCTCCACACCAGCTCTACCTCTGACTTCATGTCTGCCTCTGACTCCAGCTCTACACCATCTCTGCCTCTGACTTCAGCCCCACTTCCGCCTCCAACTCCGCCGCCAGCTCCACACCAGTTTCTGACTTCAGCTCCTCCTCTGACTCCAGCTCCACACCAGTTCTGCATCTGACCACAACTTCAGTTCCATCTCACACTACAGCGCCTCCTCCAACTCCAGTTCCACACCATCTCTGCCACTTACTTCAGCTCCGCTTCCAATTCCGGCGCTACACCAAATCTGCCTCTGACTTCAGGTCCGCCTCTGACTTCAGCTCCGCCTACAGCTCCAGCTCCGCGTCCAACACCTTTTCCATGATGACATATTTTCTTTGGTCCCACCGGGATTTGAACTCGGGTCGCTGGGGTGAGAGTCCAGAGCACTATCCACTATACCATTAAGACTTCACTAGTGTTGCAGGGAAGGAATGTACACTATATGGTTTAATGGAGCATTCTCTGACTCCACCACCAACTCTGCCTCTGACTTCAGCTCCACCTCTGACTTCAGCACCGCCTCCAGCTCTGCCTCTGACTTCAGCTCCGCCTCCAGCTCTTTCTCTGACTTCAGCCCCACTTCCGCCTTTGAGTCTGCCTCCAGCTCCAGACTTGCTCTGCCTCTGCCTTCAGCTCCGCCTCCAGCTCCACACCAGTCTCTGACATCAGTTCCACCTCCAACCCTGACTTCAGCTCTACCTCTGACTCCAGCTCCACACCAGTCTCACTTCAGCTCCACCTCTGACTCCAGCCCCACACCAGCTTTGCATCTGACTCCAACCCCACACCAGCTTTGCATCTGACTCCTACTTCATCTCCGCCTCTGACTTCAGCTCCACACCAGCTCTACTTCTGACTTAATTTCTGCCTCTGACTCCAGCTCTACACCATCTCTGCCTCTGACTTCAGCCGGGATTTGAACTCTGGTCGCTGGGGTGAGAGTCCAGAGCACTATCCACTATACCATGAAGACTTCACTTGTGTTGCAGGGAAGGAATGTACACTATATGGTTTAATGGAGCATTCTCTGACTCCACCACCAGCTCTGCCTCTGACTTGAGCTGCACCTCTGACTTCAGCACCGCCTCCAGCTCT
This sequence comes from Syngnathus leptorhynchus, assembly GCF_054491065.1. NCBI lineage: Eukaryota > Metazoa > Chordata > Actinopteri > Syngnathiformes > Syngnathidae > Syngnathus > Syngnathus leptorhynchus. The sequence continues at coordinate 724,480 of NW_028232002.1, forward strand.
GCCTCTGACTTCAGCTCCGCCTCCAGCTCTGCCTCTGACTTCAGCCCCACTTCCGCCTTTGACTGTGCCTCCAGCTCAAGACCTGCTCTGCCTCTGCCTTCAGCTCCGCCTCCAGCTCCACACCTGTCTCTGACTTCAGCTCCACCTCCAACCCTGACTTCAGCTCTACCTCTACCTCTGACTCCAGCTCCACACCAGTCTCTGACTCCAGCTCCACCTCTGACTCCAGCCCCACACCAGCTTTGCATCTGACTCCAACTTCATCTCCGCCTCTGACTTCAGCTCCACACCAGCTCTACCTCTGACTTCATTTCTGCCTCTGACTCCAGCTCTACACCATCTCTGCCTCTGACTTCAGCCCCACTTCCGCCTCCAACTCCGCCGCCAGCTCCACACCAGTTTCTGACTTCAGCTCCGCCTCTGACTCCAGCTCCACACCAGTTCTGCATCTGACCACAACTTCAGTTCCATCTCTGACTACAGCTTCTCCTCCAACTCCAGCTCCACACCATCTCTGCCACTGACTTCAGCTCCGCCTTCAATTTCGGCACCACACCAAATCTGCCTCTGACTTCAGCTCCGCCTCTGACTTCAGCTCCGCCTACAGCTCCAGCTCCGCCTCCAACACCTTTTCCATGATGACATATTTTCTTTGGTCCCACCGGGATTTGAACTCGGGTCGCTGGGGTGATAGTCCAGAGCACTATCCACTATACCATTAAGACTTCACTAGTGTTGCAGGGAAGGAATGAACACTATATGGTTTAATGGAGCATTCTCTGACTCCACCACCAGCTCTGCCTCTGACTTCAGCTCCACCTCTGACTTCAGCACCGCCTCCAGCTCTGCCTCTGACTTCAACTCCGCCTCCAGCTCTGCCTCTGACTTCAGCCCCACTTCCGCCTTTGACTCTGCCTCCAGCTCCAGACCTGCTCTGCCTCTGCCTTCAGCTCCGCCTCCAGCTCCACACCAGTCTCTGACATCAGCTCCACCTCCAACCCTAACTTCAGCTCTACCTCTGACTCCAGCTCCACACCAGTCTCTGACTTCAGCTCCACCTCTGACTTCAGCTCCACACCAGCTCTGCCTCCAACACCAGCCCCACACCAGCTTTGCATCTGACTCCAACTTCATCTCCGCCTCTGACTTCAGCTCCACACCAGCTCTACCTCTGACTTCATTTCTGCCTCTGACTCCAGCTCTACACCATCTCTGCCTCTGACTTCAGCCGGGATTTGAACTCGGGTCGCTGGGGTGAGAGTCCAGAGCATTATCCACTATACCATGAAGTCTTCACTAGTGTTGCAGGGAAGGAATGTACACTATATGGTTTAATGGAGCATTCTCTGACTCCACCACCAGCTCTGCCTCTGACTTGAGCTGCACCTCTGGCTTCAGCACCGCCCCCAACTCTGCCTCTGACTTCAGCTCCGCCTCCAGCTCTGCCTCTGACTTCAGCCCCACTTCCGCCTTTGACTGTGCCTCCAGCTCCAGACCTGCTCTGCCTCTGCCTTCAGCTCCGCCTCCAGCTCCACACCAGTCTCTGACTTCAGCTCCCCTTCTGACTCCAGCTCCACACCAGTTTTGCATCTGACTTCAACTTCAGTTCCATCTCTGACTACAGCTCCTCCTCCAACTCCAGTTCCACACCATCTCTGCCACTGACTTCAGCTCCGCTTCCAATTCCGGCGCCACACCAAATCTGCCTCTGACTTCAGGTCCGCCTCTGACTTCAGCTCCGCCTACAGCTCCAGCTCCGCCTCCAACACCTTTTCCATGATGACATATTTTCTTTGGTCCCACCGGGATTTGAACTCGGGTCGCTGGGGTGAGAGTCCAGAGCACTATCCACTATACCATGAAGACTTCACTAGTGTTGCAGGGAAGGAATGTACACTATATGGTTTAATGGAGCATTCTCTGACTCCACCACCAGCTCTGCCTCTGACTTCAGCTCCACCTCTGACTTCAGCACCGCCTCCAGCTCTGCCTCTGACTTCAGCTCCGCCTCCAGCTCTGCCTCTGACTTCAGCCCCACTTCCGCCTTTGACTCTGCCTCGAGCTCCAGACCTGCTCTGCCTCTGCCTTCAGCTCCACACCAGTCTCCGACTTCAGCTCCACCTCCAACCCTGACTTCAGCTCTACCTCTGACTCCAGCTCCACACCAGTCTCACTTCAGCTCCACCTCTGACTCCAGCCCCACACCAGATTTGCATCTGACTCCAACTTCATTTCCACCTCTGACTACAGTTCCACACCAGCTCTACCTCTGACTTCATTTCTGCCTCTGACTCCAGCTCTACACCATCTCTGCCTCTGACTTCCGCCCCACTTCCGCCTCCATCTCCGCCGCCAGCTCCACACCAGTTTCTGACTTCAGCTCCGCCTCTGACTCCAGCTCCACACCAGTTCTGCATCTGACCACAACTTCAGTTCCATCTCTGACTACAGCTTCTCCTCCAACTCCAGCTCCACACCATCTCTGCCACTGACTTCAGCTCCGCCTCCAATTTCGGCACCACACCAAATCTGCCTCTGACTTCAGCTCCGCCTCTGACTTCAGCTCCGCCTACAGCTCCAGCTCCGCCTCCAACGCCTTTTCCATGATGACATATTTTCTTTGGTCCCACCGGGATATGAACTCGGGTCGCTGGGGTGAGAGTCCAGAGCACTATCCACTATACCATGAAGACTTCACTAGTGTTGCAGGGAAGGAATGTACACTATATGGTTTAATGGAGCATTCTCTGACTCCACCACCAGCTCTGCATCTGACTTCAGCACCGCCTCCAGCTCTGCCTCTGACTTCAGCTCCGCCTCCAGCTCTGCCTCTGACTTCAGCCCCACTTCCGCCTTTGACTCTGCCTCCAGCTCCAGACCTGCTCTGCCTCTGCCTTCAGCTCCGCCTCCAGCTCCACACCAGTCTCTGACATCAGCTCCACCTCCAACCCTGACTTCAGCTCTACCTCTGACTCCAGCTCCACACCAGTTTCTGACTTCAGCTCCACCTCTGACTTCAGCTCCACACCAGCTCTGCCTCCAACTCCAGCCCCACACCAGCTTTGCATCTGACTCCTACTTCATCTCCGCCTCTGACTTCAGCTCCACCTCTGACTTCATTTCTGCCTCTGACTCCAGCTTTACACCATCTCTGCCTCTGACTTCAGCCGGGATTTGAACTCGGGTCGCTGGGGTGAGAGTCCAGAGCACTATCCACTATACCATGGAGACTTCACTAGTGTTGCAGGGAAGGAATGTACACTATATGGTTTAATGGAGCATTCTCTGACTCCACCACCAGCTCTGCCTCTGACTTCAGCTCCACCTCTGACTTCAGCACCGCCTCCAGCTCTGCCTCTGACTTCAGCTCCGCCTCCAGCTCTGCCTCTGACTTCAGCCCCACTTCCGCCTTTGACTCTGCCTCCAGCTCCAGACCTGCTCTGCCTCTGCCTTCAGCTCCGCCTCCAGCTCCACACCAGTCTCTGACATCAGCTCTACCTCCAACCCTGACTTCAGCTCTACCTCTGACTCCAGCTCCACACCAGTCTCTGACTTCAGCTCCACCTCTGACTTCAGCTCCACACCAGCTCTGCCTCCAACTCCAGCCCCACACCAGCTTTGCATCTGACTCCTACTTCATCTCCGCCTCTGACTTCAGCTCCACACCAGCTCTACCTCTGACTTCATTTCTGCCTCTGACTCCAGCTCTACACCATCTCTGCCTCTGACTTCAGCCGGGATTTGAACTCGGGTCGCTGGGGTGAGAGTCCAGAGCACTATCCACTATACCATGAAGACTTCACTAGTGTTGCAGGGAAGGAATGTACACTATATGGTTTAATGGAGCATTCTCTGACTCCACCACCAGCTCTGCCTCTGACTTCAGCTCCACCTCCAGCTCTGCCTCTGACTTCAGCCCCACTTCCGCCTTTGATTGTGCCTACAGCTCCAGACCTGCTCTGCCTCTGCCTTCAGCTCCGCCTCCAGCTCCACACCAGTCTCCGACTTCAGCTCCACCTCCAACCCTGACTTCAGCTCTACCTCTGACTCCAGCTCCACACCAGTCTCACTTCAGCTCCACCTCTGACTCCAGCCCCACACCAGATTTGCATCTGACTCCAACTTCATCTCCGCCTCTGACTTCAGCTCCACACCAGCTCTACCTCTGACTTCATGTCTGCCTCTGACTCCAGCTCTACACCATCTCTGCCTCTGACTTCAGCCCCACTTCCGCCTCCAACTCCTCCGCCAGCTCCACACCAGTTTCTGACTTCAGCTCCACCTCTGACTCCAGCTCCACACCAGTTCTGCATCTGACTTCAACTTCAGTTCCATCTCACACTACAGCTCCTCCTCCAACTCCAGTTCCACACCATCTCTGCCACTGACTTCAGCTCCGCTTCCAATTCCGGCGCTACACCAAATCTGCCTCTGACTTCAGGTCCGCCTCTGACTTCAGCTCCGCCTACAGCTCCAGCTCCGCGTCCAACACCTTTTCCATGATGACATATTTTCTTTGGTCCCACCGGGATTTGAACTCGGGTCGCTGGGGTGAGAGTCCAGAGCACTATCCACTATACCATTAAGACTTCACTAGTGTTGCAGGGAAGGAATGTACACTATATGGTTTAATGGAGCATTCTCTGACTCCACCACCAACTCTGCCTCTGACTTCAGCTCCACCTCTGACTTCAGCACCGCCTCCAGCTCTGCCTCTGACTTCAGCTCCGCCTCCAGCTCTTTCTCTGACTTCAGCCCCACTTCCGCCTTTGACTCTGCCTCCAGCTCCAGACTTGCTCTGCCTCTGCCTTCAGCTCCGCCTCCAGCTCCACACCAGTCTCTGACATCAGTTCCACCTCCAACCCTGACTTCAGCTCTACCTCTGACTCCAGCTCCACACCAGTCTCACTTCAGCTCCACCTCTGACTCCAGCCCCACACCAGCTTTGCATCTGACTCCAACCCCACACCAGCTTTGCATCTGACTCCTACTTCATCTCCGCCTCTGACTTCAGCTCCACACCAGCTCTACTTCTGACTTAATTTCTGCCTCTGACTCCAGCTCTACACCATCTCTGCCTCTGACTTCAGCCGGGATTTGAACTCTGGTCGCTGGGGTGAGAGTCCAGAGCACTATCCACTATACCATGAAGACTTCACTTGTGTTGCAGGGAAGGAATGTACACTATATGGTTTAATGGAGCATTCTCTGACTCCACCACCAGCTCTGCCTCTGACTTGAGCTGCACCTCTGACTTCAGCACCGCCTCCAGCTCTGCCTCTGACTTCAGCTCCGCCTCCAGCTCTGCCTCTGACTTCAGCCCCACTTCCGCCTTTGACTGTGCCTCCAGCTCAAGACCTGCTCTGCCTCTGCCTTCAGCTCCGCCTCCAGCTCCACACCTGTCTCTGACTTCAGCTCCACCTCCAACCCTGACTTCAGCTCTACCTCTACCTCTGACTCCAGCTCCACACCAGTCTCTGACTCCAGCTCCACCTCTGACTCCAGCCCCACACCAGCTTTGCATCTGACTCCAACTTCATCTCCGCCTCTGACTTCAGCTCCACACCAGATCTACCTCTGACTTCATTTCTGCCTCTGACTCCAGCTCTACACCATCTCTGCCTCTGACTTCAGCCCCACTTCCGCCTCCAACTCCGCCGCCAGCTCCACACCAGTTTCTGACTTCAGCTCCGCCTCTGACTCCAGCTCCACACCAGTTCTGCATCTGACCACAACTTCAGTTCCATCTCTGACTACAGCTTCTCCTCCAACTCCAGCTCCACACCATCTCTGCCACTGACTTCAGCTCCGCCTTCAATTTCGGCACCACACCAAATCTGCCTCTGACTTCAGCTCCGCCTCTGACTTGAGCTCCGCCTACAGCTCCAGCTCCGCCACCAACGCCTTTTCCATGATGACATATTTTCTTTGGTCCCACCGGGATTTGAACTCTGGTCGCTGGGGTGAGAGTCCAGAGCACTACCCACTATACCATGAAGACTTCACTAGTGTTGCAGGGAAGGAATGTACACTATATGGTTTAATGGAGCATTCTCTGACTCCACCACCAGCTCTGCCTCTGACTTCAGCTCCACCTCTGACTTCAGCACCGCCTCCAGCTCTGCCTCTGACTTCAGCTCCGCCTCCAGCTCTGCCTCTGACTTCAGCCCCACTTCCCCCTTTGACTCTGCCTCCAGCTCCAGACCTGCTCTGCCTCTGCCTTCAGCTCCGCCTCCAGCTCCACACCAGTCTCTGACATCAGCTCCACCTCCAACCCTGACTTCAGCTCTACCTCTGACTCCAGCTCCACACCAGTCTCTGACTTCAGCTCCACCTCTGACTTCAGCTCCACACCAGCTCTGCCTCCAACTCCAGCCCCACACCAGCTTTGCATCTGACTCCTACTTCATCGCCTCTGACTTCAGCTCCACACCAGCTCTACCTCTGACTTCATTTCTGCCTCTGACTCCAGCTCTACACCATCTCTGCCTCTGACTTCAGCCGGGATTTGAACTCGGGTCGCTGGGGTGAGAGTCCAGAGCACTATCCACTATACCATGAAGACTTCACTAGTGTTGCAGGGAAGGAATGTACACTATATGGTTTAATGGAGCATTCTCTGACTCCACCACCAGCTCTGCCTCTGACTCCAGCTCCACACCAGTTCTGCATCTGACTTCAACTTCAGTTCCATCCCACACTACAGCTCCTCCTCCAACTCCAGTTCCACACCATCTCTGCCACTGACTTCAGCTCCGCTTCCAATTCCGGCGCCACACCAAATCTGCCTCTGACTTCAGCTCCGCCTACAGCTCCAGCTCCGCCTCCAACACCTTTTCCATGATGACATATTTTCTTTGGTCCCACCGGGATTTGAACTCGGGTCGCTGGGGTGAGAGTCCAGAGCACTATCCACTATACCATGAAGACTTTACTAGTGTTGCAGGGAAGGAATGTACACTATATGGTTTAATGGAGCATTCTCTGACTCCACCACCAGCTCTGCCTCTGACTTCAGCTCCACCTCTGACTTCAGCTCCACCTCTGACTTCAGCTCCACACCAGCTCTGCCTCCAACTCCAGCCCCACACCAGCTTTGCATCTGACTCCTACTTCATCTCCGCCTCTGACTTCAGCTCCACACCAGCTCTACCTCTGACTTCATTTCTGCCTCTGACTCCAGCTCTACACCATCTCTGCCTCTGACTTCAGCCGGGATTTGAACGGGTCGCTGGGGTGAGAGTCCAGAGCACTATCCACTATACCATGAAGACTTCACTAGTGTTGCAGGGAAGGAATGTACACTATATGGTTTAATGGAGCATTCTCTGACTCCACCACCAGCTCTGCCTCTGACTTCAGCTCCACCTCTGACTTCAGCACCGCCTCCAGCTCTGCCTCTGACTTCAGCTCCGCCTCCAGCTCTGCCTCTGACTTCAGCCCCACTTCCGCCTTTGACTGTGCCTACAACTCCAGACCTGCTCTGCCTCTGCCTTCAGCTCCGCCTCCAGCTCCACACCAGTCTCTGACTTCAGCTCCACCTCCAACCCTGACTTCAGCTCTACCTCTGACTCCAGCTCCACACCAGTCTCTGACTTCAGCTCCACCTCTGACTCCAGCCCCACACCAGCTTTGCATCTGACTCCAACTTCGTCTCCGCCTCTGACTTCAGCTCCACACCAGCTCTACCTCTGACTTCATTTCTGCCTCTGACTCCAGCTTTACACCATCTCTGCCTCTGACTTCAGCCCCACTTCCGCCTACAACTCCCGCGCCAGCTCCACACCAGTTTCTGACTTCAGCTCCGCCTCTGACTCCAGCTCCACACCAGTTCTGCATCTGACCACAACTTCAGTTCCATCTCTGACTACAGCTTCTCCTCCAACTCCAGCTCCACACCATCTCTGCCACTGACTTCAGCTCCGCCGCCAATTTCGGCACCACACCAAATCTGCCTCTGACTCCAGCTCCGCCTCTGACTTCAGCTCCGCCTTTAGCTCCAGCTCCGCCACCAACGCCTT